>NC_135573.1:220828933-221435028 GCF_965152235.1 Eretmochelys imbricata | reverse complement strand
ATGTTAGTGGGAATTTTGGATATTTATCATCTGGCAACCTCGGGTCTCCGCACGTCCACTGCGCGCACAAGCGCCTGCTGCCATCTGTGCAATTGTGTGGTGTCTAACTCATCAGCAGTTGCTGGTTAGAGCACACTCAGCTGCATTAAAGACAGGCAACCAGAGGCAATGATGCCCACCACAGAAGCTCAGCAGCAGGAGTACTGATTGTGTTCCTTGAAATCAAAGAAGGCATAGGTATCATTTTGCATATGTGTGGCTGGGATATACTGTTCTAGTCTAGTATCCTGTGCTATGGAACTGAAAATCAGAAAGAAAGTTTTGTATTTGCGTAGCCATATTTCTTTAAAAAGTATCTTAAAGAGCGATTTGTACAGGGTGCCAGATCTGGGATTTAAGGACAGTTTTCAACAACAAGGTTTATGTGTCAATTCCTTAGCAGTGTTTTCAAAAGGATAGAAAAATTGTGTGTCAGAGAGGGAGACAAGCAAAATGTTGTTGTTTTGGGACCTGATCCTGTTCCTACTGGAGTTTTGTCATTGAGTTCAGTGAGGGAAGGATTGAGCCTTTTAATAGCACTTGCCTAGTCCTGTGCTGTGCCTCAACCAGAGAGCAGGCAAACTTGTTTATAGCTTTTGTTCCGTAAGCTTTAAAATCTCAGAAAACCTGTAACTTGGTCCAAAACTCTGAAAAATAGAAAGTTGTTTGAAAAAGACAGCATGTATTTGAGCAACCTGGAAGTCTTTAACAGTTCAAATGAAAGGGCAGAGTTCACAGAGAATTTTTTTTATCAATGATTCAGAAAGAAAGAAATGAGCATGTCTAGAAATGAAAATGTTTAAGTGATGGG
Source organism: Eretmochelys imbricata (assembly GCF_965152235.1). NCBI lineage: Eukaryota > Metazoa > Chordata > Testudines > Cheloniidae > Eretmochelys > Eretmochelys imbricata. Next base: position 221,434,178 of record NC_135573.1, on the reverse strand, counting down.
GCTTGTGGTTTGCTTTTTAACAAATACTTTTGCATTTGTGTGTGTACATATACACACACAAATATACACACTGTATTGAAGAGATTAGTTAATGTGTAGGTAACTGTGAGTTTTAGGGCTACATACACATAAAACGCACATCAAGGATTCTGATAATATCATGAAACTCATAAGAGCAAAGCTCTAGCAGTTTGTACCAGTTGTATAATAGATCAGATGTGTTTTTGGCCTCACTCACAGTTTTCATGTTATGTTTTATATACTTGATGGATCACAAGATTTTAAACAAAAATTTTTATTAAAATCATATACAGACTGTTCCTCTGTACATCTCTCTGCATGTTGGCCTTGTGTTCTTTTGCCAGGATTGATTTATTAGAATTAGTGTTACAAGAAAACTTTTTGTACATTTTGTAAACTTAGCTTAGATGTCTATTTGGAGAGCTTTGAGCAGTTGATTATTGGGCAGGATTGTGATGTCAGAAGTGACTCATCCAGTCATCACACCATTAGCTAGACGTCATGTGCATGTTGCACAGTCCTTTTCATCAAAGCTCTGTATATGTTTTATTGCATCTTCTTACATTTTCAAAACTGTCCTATTTGAAAGCTGTGATATCACAGTCATGAAACTGAGCCCTCTGATTCCCTCCTGGCCCTAAGATAGGCCCTCTTTCACTACCTGGCAGTGGGCCTGGGACTTCTGTTATAGCCAGTAAATCATGACTAAAGGGAGGATGTGTATGTCTTGTTGGGAGGTTTTGCCTTTAGCTCTTTGTGCTGCTTGTTTCTTTCAGAAATTTGGACTCTTTATTAGGCACAAATCTCCTAGTTTATCTGGCTTAATCTTGTGCGATGTTAAGGGCCTTCAGCACTGTTTGGCTTTGGAGGAAGGTGCTTAGCATTTTACAGGATCAACCCCAAATTGAGCAAAAAAAAGGGGCCTAATCCTGCTCCTATTGTTTTCAGTGTGAGTTTTGCCATTGACTACAGTGGGAGCAGACGTGGGTGTAAATGCAGGAAGACTCACAATATTGATGAAGTGTCCAGAAGAAACAAGAATTACATGGCACGAAAGACGATAAGGAACAAATAAGCTTCCTCAAATGGAGATGACATGGTGCGCAGTGAACCTCCCCAAAATATATTTGCTTTCCCTGACTCATTTACTGTCATAACTCCTGCTTTTGTATTTTTCAGTGATGTTGCACTTATAAATCACTGGTAACTAACAAGTGTTATACATATTGCTAAAAGACTGGGCAGCTAAAAAACAGAAATGCACTGTGCGCCACTGTAAAAACTGGCTTCTTTTATTGTTTCTTTTTATCTTAGAGAGGGAGATAGTTATGCTTCAGAATTTTTTTAAGGTCAAATGTGTATGAATTGCATGTAATCCTGGACTTTTCATTTGTACATCTTGGTGTCTAATCATCTGCATGGAAGAGACAATAGTGCCCTGTCTGAGCTTGTTCTCTTGTGCTTGGTTAATATGTACTTCTCTGGATTGTTGAGTTTCCAAAAACAACATTCCTTTACATTTGGTTATTTGGAGGCATTCAAAGCAAAACATCATGGTGGCCCTTTGTTTTCTTACAGATTTAAAAAAACCCAATCACCTTTGATTAAAATTAATTTGTTAGTGTAAATAAATTTCTTGCCAATGAGTATTATTGTTAGACAACGAATGCAATAAAAAGAGAACTACTGAAACTTGTTACAAGAATTTTTATTTAGTCTTCACGCCTCTGTTATTCATTCCAGAATTAATAAGATGTTACCCAGTTTGGACAACTACTGCCATGTGTTAGGATCTGTCTATTGCAGAATAAGATAGGATGTGACTTTAAAACACAACAGCTATTCCAAAAAAGATTAAGCCACAGAAAGGCACTCTTAGTGCAGAATAAGTGTCCACATGGCAAGCTAGCTATTCTGGGCTATTTCTCCTTGTAAGCAAGCCTTTAGTTGTGCTTGTGGTGGCTTTCACATAATTGTTCGTTCTTCCTTTCCCAGCAAGTCTAAAGTTGATTTTAAACTCATCTGTTAGCTGGAAGATCAGGACAAATGGTGCAGCATTCAGGATTCAGGTTTGATCTTATTACACTCCATGATTCTTATCACAGGTCCTAGTGAGTGCCTCTTGTGGGCCACCCACTAGGATGTCTGGGAAGGGAATCCAAGCCTCTGAGCTCTGGATCCCCCATGGGTGGTTTAAACCTTTGGAACCTTGGCAGGCTGCAACAGTGGTTCCTCCCTTGGCCTCTCTGCAACATTTCCTGGACCCTGAGGCTGTCTGTTACCCCTTGGAAATGGAGCTCCTAAGCCCACCTGGCTCAGTCTTCTGTTGGGAGTACTTAGGGATCATTGGTGTCCACGAAGGCAGGCAGGGTGTTACATGATGGGTGAGCTCTCCCCTCCTGCAAAGCCCCTCACCCAGCTTGTGTGACCTTACCCTGCCTGACGCTTCCTGACTGACACCCCTGTTCCAGTGGGTTCCCTTATTTAAACAACTCTTGGTCACCTCCCTGCCTTTGTTCTGCTCCTGATGAGTCTCCACTTCAAGCTAACAATGGCTTTGTAAGGATGCAGCTGTTTTTTAGTATACCGAGGTCTAAGTACTGTTAGTAGTAACCTTAAGTATTTTCCATTGTCCCTGTCGGGTGTGTACCAGCTACAGAACTGTCAGCAGAGGCGGAACAACATACACATAGTTATTCATGACCGTTTGTTTTCATAATACAACTTCACAATATCAGCCATAAATTGTAGAGACATATTCCCAGTGCATCACAATTTCGTTAAAAACCATACCACCATGGCATTATATGGCTGATTTTTCTTAATGCAGTCTTGAAATGTAACACATCTGCTCATATATGATCTTCCTAAGTGGACCTAGAAAATAGGCCACTAGCAGTTCAGTGCAACGTAAATCGTTGGGGCCATGGCAAAACTTTTTAAAGAGAGCTGTATCACTTTTGGTAAGGCAAGTACAGTATCGTGTCAATTCACTCGTGACCAAACTGAAAATTGTAATGGGCATTTCTCATACCACCTTATGGCGCTGTTCTCCTGCTCAGCACAAATTTAATAACTGTATATAGCAGAAGTAACGGCCATCACTGCAATGGAGTTACTCCTGGCAGTATCTGGACCAAAATAGTCACCATTGAATCTGGATGGAAAAGGTTCTGAGTTCAGGCTCTAAGGTTCCCAATAGCTGGTGTCACCAAGTGTCATGTTTCAGCAACATGGTCACCCCACCTCAAGAGGGTGAAAGGATCATTTTAACTAAGGTACTAATGCTGTTCTTGTTTATTGGTACATTGTATAACTCACTCTTCCAATCCTGCCCACCTCCCCTCAACACAGTTGCTTCTCTCCATCCTTCCTGCCACTCCCCACCACAAATGGGTTCTATACAATTTACTCCATAGTCCTGCAATGGCTCGCCTCCTATCTGCTGTGTAGTTTTCATCAGTATTTCCTGCTGGTCCTGTTTGGTGAGTGGTACCTTATGCTATGTTGAAAATTGTATGTTCCACAAATCTACCACTTGGACTGTAGGGGGGCTTTAAAAGGGGATCAAAGACAGATATCACTTGGAATTTCTGACCTCAGTCTCCCAAGGGAGGAGGTGGCATGTAGAAGTGTTTTACTGTCTACAAGCATAGGCTGGTCTTCCTCCTCTTCCATGTATTTTAGCAGCTGTATGTCAGATTGCAGCCATAGCTTTACATAAGTAGTTTCATGTGCTGTAGTTCTTTGCAGAAAATGCATGTGGGTAGAAGGCAAGTAAGAGGACTGTGTGCCCAGGCCACAGCCAAGTAGTGAAACTGGAAAAATGGCATGCAGAAAACACAGACTTGAACCGTCGGTAGGTCGGGCTTGAAATGTGGCTGAGTCATTTGGTCCTGTTGCTAGAGATTTCTGCTAGAAATCACTTTACATGTAGAGTTGTGTTTAATGTCTGTGTTTCTGTTGTATAATTAAGCTGTGTTTAAAGGTCACTCTATACTAAGTTTTTTGAGACGGCACTACCAGGGCCTATATTGAAGGTAGTGCTGTGTACAACTGCCAGTGATTAACCTAGAAAACTCAGGAGCTACAGGGAACCCTGTGCCCCTCACAGCAGGGCAAACAGTTAGTGACTGGGACCCTACAGGGTTCAGACAGACACGTATCTTGTGCCTATACAAAAGACAGACCAGATGAGATGGCCAGAGCAGCATAAGGCCCCGGTACTGACAACACATGGCTCCTCAGAGGCTAAAGAGTTTTGTAAGCATAAGATAATGTGTTTGCATGATTTTTAATGTACTGTGAGATACTACTTTATATATATATATAAAAATAAATGCCTGTAGCTATTCATTTAATTTTTCCCCATTCCATTGTTACGTCTTAGAATTCATGACGGACAGCAGAACATACATACCCCAGCCGTGAGGAAGAGACACAGCTACAATTAAAATAAAAACCAGGATCAATACAGGCTTTATTTTACCCAGGACCAAAAATTAGGATAATGGACAAAACGACGATTCCAAATCATTTTACATTCATTTGAAGAAGGTAAAATCTAAAGATGGATCAGATTTTGTATAAGAACTCTGTGGTGTAATTTCTTTTAATAAAGATGAGAACATTCATGGTTACCAGGTTTACAATCAACAACATTTTAGACACTGTACATCAATTAATGAATTAGGAAAAGCACAGGGAGTAGTAAAGCTAAATGTTGTTGATAATGAGCCACCGAGTATTATGATGCCACAATTTCAAATTAAAAAAATCAATATATTGCTCATCAGAAACATAATACTGTAAAGATCAACATTTTATTTATTTCAGGTGATGTTTTTCCTTATAAGAATTTTGTTTACACAGTAATTAACCACAAGACTAGAGCATATTCCAGAACGAAGTATATTTGAAGACGTGACTTTCTATTAGTACTTCCCCCAAAAGGGCCCAGTTTGTTGTTTGGAAAAAGTTGGGGAGGAGGAAGCTGTGCTTTCCCTACTGTTCATATTAAACAAATGCTGCAGGGAGAGAAGCTTCTGGGGGAGCCAGTTTGTTCCCCCTAAAATAAAGGCAAAGGAGCACACAGTGCATTCTCTGGGATTTGGGGTTAGGTTCATGCTGGTACTGATGCAGAGTTCCTCAGAGCACATGCAGTTTGCACCAGATGTAAGGCACCTCCGCTCTGTTCCAGACCCAGGCTCTTCACTGCTCTGAGGAAAGCACATGTGGCTTCTAGTTAGCTTCCATGGGTGGTTGAGGTGGGGCAGCCCTAACCTGTGCTCTGGTTCCCATGAGCCATTGGGCTGTTACAGCAGTGAGCAAATAGCCAGGTCACAGGAATGCCTTGGCCATGCCTCTCCCCACCCCCACTAGAGCTTGGGCCCACTGGTGGAGAAAGGGTGCAGAATTGATTCTGCACATGCTGGCATGACCCCTAGAGTAGCCAGTGAGGGGCCATACAGTTGCTTTGTATTCCCCCTTGAGCCAGACCCCAGCAGGCCCTAAGGTGTTTCTGTAAAAACAATGCATTCTCCATCTGACTGGAGTTGCTGCTGCCAAAAACTGTGCTGTGATTAGAAAGTAATCTAGTAGTGCAGAAATTAAAAGCTTCCTTAGATCGGCAAGTCACAACAACCTAGCCTAGTAATGGTACAGGAAATTTTAAAAAAAATTGTTTTATCCCCTTGTAACTCACTGGTAGCATCCACACCCGAGTTGCTCACTTTGCCCAATGCTCTCTCCCCATTAGCAGCACTGATGCTAGACATGTCTGGAAAAGTGGCTCAGACATCACAGAGAGGATCTGGAGCAAGCAGAGTCTAACCTGAACATGGAGGCAGGGGTAGCAATAGGGAAGGGAACCAAGAGCAGCTCTCTCTATTCTTTGGCTGATAATACATCAGGCCTTTTTTAACCCTAGGCTAGAATTCTACCTGGGAGGCTGACATTTTGCTCTCATGGTTTAGAACAGGGGTCGGCCACCTTTCAGAAGTGGTGGGCCAAGTCTTCATTTATTCACTGATTTAAGGTTTCACGTGCCAGTAAGCCATGTTAATGTTTTTGGAAGGTGTCTCTCAGTCTATAATAGATAACTAAACTATTGTTGTATGTAAAGTAAATAAGGTTTTTAAAATGTTTAAGAACCTCATTTAAAATTAAATTAAAATGCAGAGCCCCCTCCCCCCCGGACCGGGGGCCAGGACCCGGGCAGTAAGAGTGCCACTGAACATCAGCTTGCGTGTCATAGGTTGCCTACCCCTGGTTTAGAATATTACTAGTCCCTCCACCTATCCTCATCCAGCCATGGGTAGAGAGCTTTAGGACAGGTTGCCTAGATACTTGCTCCTGATACAGTACAGCGTTCCCCCACTGCAGATCAGGCAGCTGGCACTGAGGTGATGCTGCTTTCACATTTTCAGTCATTCCTCATAACTGTTCTGTGCCCTTGACATCTCTCTCCCCCACTCTACAGCTGAAGAAAGGGCGAGACAGTGGTTAAGTAACCTGTCCCTAGCAACACAGCTGTCCCAGAGTTCACTCTCCAAAACCATACTGCCTCTCTTCTTGCCAGAGAAACATTAGCAGAATGCTTTAGCCTAGAGGAGGTGGAGTAGCATATTGGCTAGCAGACAAAGGTCATACGAGCCTCACAATGATTACACAGAGTGGATTGTGTCATTCTAAGCAAACAGCATTATAATAGTTTGTTTGGTAGAATCCTTTGGTGTGAGTGGCAGTTTCACACAGCATGGTAATTAAACATATACTGCACAAACTGCATTCTCTGTGCTAAAGGCCTCCCCTGGCTGTATGCAGAGACCACAGGCTCCAAGGCACTGTTTGGTTAAGGCATTTCAGACCTCTTCAGAAAGTAGAGATTTTTGAACTCATTCCTTGAAGGGTTATTTAAATCATACACCTAATACTCTCAATGCAGGCAAGAGTATGTCTGAGAACAGGTTCATGATAAGGCAACACATGGGTTTCAAATGATTTCTGACAGCATAGGGAAAATTGGCAGAGGGGTGAAAAGGAGCCCCCCCCCAAAGCACTTGGGTTAGTGACCCAAACCATGAAATGACGTGTTTATTCAACACTGCCTCCACTCTTTTACACACTAGGCAGATCATCAACTCTCCCAGAGAAACAGAACCCTGAAGTCTGATCCCACTCGGTAACCCAAGAACCAACTCATTTTCAGCTATTTTCTTTTAATGTTGAATTTGTAATTTACGTCCACACTTTGTTATTGGCCTGGGATCTTCCACATTAATCCCACACACATTCTTTTATCTTTAAATCCATTTCCATTCACTACTGAACAGAACTTATGTTATTTCCTTGAGGCGAGGAATACATTTTCATGACTTATGGCAATGTAGCTTGGAATTAGCAATTTAAAAGAAACTGAACCCTCCCCCCTAACAAAGTCTATCCAGTGTGAACTATAGTTCGCAGTAAAGAGCTCTGTGGAACACTGTGCCTATGAGCAGTTTCCCAGAATGCACTGCAGCAACTGAACTTCCCTGAAGCACTGAGCCATTCTCAGCATACACCTGGGTCACGGTAGGTTTTGCAGAAACAATGTTCTGGATCCGGATTACCTGAAGAGGGAAGAGTTACAGGCAGTCAATATAGAAGGTGTCCTACTTTTATAGTCGCTGATGTTCAGAGTTCAGCACAGACAGGACATATTAATTTACGCTAGATCATCGTAATGGTCCCTTCTGACCTTAAGATCTGTGCTCCCGCATAACACAGGTCATAGAATTTCACCAAATGATTGCTGCATTAAGCTCACAACTAGAGCAGACTGTTCAGAAAGCTCTCCAGTCTTGATTTAAAAAAAAGACTTCAAGTGACGGAGAATCCACCACATCCCAAGGTGAGTTGTTCCTACAGCTACTTAAGCTTACTATTAAAAATGTGCACATCATTTTTAGTCTGTATTTGTCTAGCTTCAGCTCAATACCTTCGTCTGCTAGATTAAAAAAACCCTAATTCAGAAATACTCGTCCTTTTTTTTAGGTACTTTTAGACCATGATCAAGTCACCTCTTAACCATCTCTTTGTTAAACTAAATAGATAGGACTTTTTGGTGTGCTTTTCTGAACCTTTCCAATCTGTCAAATTTTAAAAAGGTTTAAACTCACAGGACCAGATTCAGCCACTCTTATTCACACTGAGTAGCATCATACTGTTCAAGTATTCCCGTTGGTATTTTAACTGTATATTCTCACTGAAATCACACAAGAGCAAGGATTGCAGAAAGCAGCTCCCTAGTAGCCATTATAAAATCTAAAGGGTAAATGAGAAAGAACAAGGACAAATTTAGCCTTGCTCTATTGTCAGGCAATATTTCTTTTACGAATACAATTAAACTGAGCTAGCACCAAACATGTAGTTCATCAACATTTAATTAGACTGCAGCTGCAGAGAAAGCAGCCTGGAATTGATTGAACGATCAGATGGAGATTTTTTCTGGTGGTTACGGAGACATTTTAGGAGATGTTATCTGGCAAGGCTCACAATGGTCTGAGTTCAAGCTCTTAAAGTAAATTTGGAGTCTAGCCACTAGTTAGGAGGGAAATGGAGTCTGAAAGGTTATGCATGGGTAATTCCTTTTAATATGAAACGTTCGCTAAGGGGTGGAATTTTCCAAAAGCACTGAAATGACACAGAAGCACAAGTCAGTCCATGGGACTTGAGCTCCCTACCTCAATTTAGTGCTTTTGGAAATCCCACCCTACCCATCCATGTATCACCTTTTCCATGGCTGTAAGCTGTGCTCTCTGGGCAGTTGCCATCTTGCAGGTCAAAAAAGCAAAGCGGGCTGTGACTTTTTCCAGACCCATCTACTTTAAGTTATTTCTGACCGCAGCCCACACCTTCCCAATCTTCTTCACTGTACATATGTCCTGCCCTTCCACCACCCTACCTGAAGAAGCACTTTCTGCTTTGTGGTTCATAGAATCCAGGGTGAAGTCAGCACGGATTTAGGATCAAGGTCCAAGCAGCTGGAGGGATTGTTTCAGTGAGGGTGGCTGAGAGGTCACAGCTGTGCAGCATGTCGAACATAACTTGTTGGGAAAGTGGGAGTGTAGCCACAATAAGGCAGGGGCCCTGGGCAGATCAGACTCTCTGCTCTGTCCTGTAAGCTGCCATCCACTGGGTAAGTTTTATCACTATCTGATGAACTCCATATTGATAGCTCTTTAAATCTCTGTCATCTTGGTATCTAAGTGTTTTAGCAAGTCAAGGCATGGCTTGTTGCTTGTATGTTGCTGGGAAGGCAGCGAGGAGGACCACAGCTTTGGCAAGTCTACGCTCCAGAGGGAGCATGCTCTCTCAGGTGACCTACTGAAGTAGTGCCCATTCTCAAGAACTATCTGAGCCTGATTAACCGCTACTCCAGTTAATGTCAGCATAGCTCCTCAGATATCAGTGCAGTTACTCGAGCCTCGGTCCAGAGTAACGCAATGGTGAATCGGGGATATCAGCTAGGATTTTCTAAGGGACCTAAATGAATTACACCCATGACTCCCATTGAAAGTCAGTGGAAGCCAGTTGCTTAACTCCAGCTGAGATTTCCAAAGGGGCCTTTCTGCTTAACTTATTTCCTGATTCCGATGCATTTAGTTTTATTCAGGAATGTTAACAAAAAAAAACTTGGATTCACATAATCCACAATAACCAGTGCCTTGAGGTTATGGCTAAAGATACCATATGATAGAACTGAAATGTTTCTCTCCTTCAGCGCCATTAAATGCTACAGAGATTAGCGTCAATGGTGGATTTTTCTGCCTGATAGCACTATTCCATAGAAACCAGACTGAAGTATTGCTTTAAAGCTCTGCATTGTTCTTCTGTTTTGTTTTAGAAGAGACACTCCAATGTCTTGTCTACACACAGATTTTGTATTAGTATAGCTATTTTGGTTAGGAATATGGAGTCGGGAGGGGGGGATAAATGTGTTTGTTTTAATGGAAATAATTATTCTGGTACAACCCCAAGTGTGGACACAGTCATACCAGTATAAAGGTACCTTACACCAGAATATTTGATTCTCCTTCCCGTAACGGAATAATCTGTACCAGTATAAACACTTTCATACTTGTATAACTGCATCCACACTTCCACACCGGGGGGGGGGGGAAGAGGGCGCAGTTGTACCACTTTAGTTATATTGTTCTAGTTAAAACAATATAGTTTTACAGTATAGACACGGTCTAATTTACCAAAAGAATCTGTCAAACTAACCTCAGAACCAGGAAGATTCTCAGGATCATAGAAGAGCAGCTTCATGCCATTGGGATGACATCCTCCCCAAATATCCCCAGTGTAAGGATCAACAGATAAGTTATCGACTAGTGTGTCCAATTCCAGCACCTATCAAACACGGGAGAACCCAACACAGTGACACACACGTCGAAGTCACAAACTTCATTTATAGCCTCTCTTTATTCATTCATAATCAGCATATTTCTCAAAGGTATTTATGCCTTTCAGTAACACTTAAAAATTTGGACTGAAACCACCATAAGATTTTCCCCTCACTACACCTTTTGTCAACATGCACCATCTGCTGTACTGCCCAGATACGACGGTGATGAGGACATTATAAATACTTACATATTTGCTTCAGCAACTCATTCCCAGCTTCTAGAGCTGAAGGAAGGGGCATATTATTAGCCCTAGTCACCTTCAAGCCTTATGTTTTTATATAGGTGTGCATGGTGCATTACAGGCATGGAAGTTACAGGCATGAAAGTTGGCAGTGTCCCTCCCAGCTAGGACTGACAACCTGAATTAAAATGGAACAAAAAGAAAAGAGGAGACTGACTCTTGGGGCCAGCAAGGAGAAGACACAGATCAGGTGGAAAGGAAAGCTGTCCTTGGGAAAGTTATCTGCTGGGATGCTATCAGCTGCCACACTGGGTCATACCCATGGTTCTTCTTGTCCAATATCCTGTCACCAACAGTGGCCAGGCACCTGATGCTTCAGTGCGAAACCCCAGTGTAAGAAGTCGAAATTGGGCAATTATGGAAAAACTTGTCCAGAGGGGTTTCTATCCTTTCCAAAACTTTTATTCATAAATAATCTTATCCAATGTAACTGCAGATGTTCCCATTTCCAGGTAACTACCCAAACAAAGGCCTCTTCCTTATAAATTCCTCAGGGCAGAGGCAATGTCTTTGAATATCTACGTACAATGACATGCATGCCAGTGGCATCATGTACAAATATTTAATATTAAAAATAGATCATCTGCATAGTGGGCCAGATCCTTTCTCCTCTTTGGCTGGGTTGTGCTGCTCCAGTGGCTTAAAGCAGCCTTAAAGCTGGAGTAATCAGCCCCTTGAGAATTTCCCCACCATCGGGGAAAATCCTATAGCAGCAGCTACTAAACCATCAACTCAGCGCCTGGTATAGGGAATGCGAATGGAACATCTCTACATCTGCTGATGCCCAGCTGCTGGAATGGCCTTGGAAGAGTGTTGACAGTCTTGGTATTTCAGAGCAGCCCTGAGGTTGCTCTGGTTTATGCTGGGGACCAAGATGCAGCAGAACCAATTCCAGAATCTGAGGTCTGAGTAAGAAATCCATGGAAAGGAAAGTAAATTGAAAATATGGAAGAGTTAAAGAGTTAATCCTGCCTGAGCAGGGTAGACTATATGATCTCTTGAGGTCCCTTCCAGCCCTATGTTTCTATGGTTCTATGATCCTTTGTGAAGGTGTGGGGGAGGGAAAGAGACATGAGTGGCTGAAGAGACATTAAAAAGCTGGCATTAGAAATAGCTAGGTGAATTGGTTCCCAAATCAGAACATCCGAGTTCCTAGCTGGAACGGTCGCCTGTTAATTCACTCTACAGGCATTTATTTCATGATCTGAAATTTTACCCAGTTTGTGTGTTAACCCCCAGATCCCATTATTATACAGGGAACAGTAACCAAACCATTTGGGGCAATTTACAGAAATACCAACAACAGGAGCCCCTCAGCTAATACAGATGTGTGAAACATGTTACAGCCTGTTCCACAGGCCCACAGCAACCACAAGCCATAATTACCCTAGCATATCAGGTGTGTTACCACCATCTCATAACACCTGCCTTGTATGCTATGGGGACCAATTATCTCTAGGCAGGAGGGAAGTAACTCCCATTGACATAAAAAGGGAGATGTCCAAATCCCCAGGCAGGAAAATTGGAATATTTATGTTCTGTAAATTGCCCTCTGTTTCCCAGTCAGATACTACTTGCTGCTCTGTTTGCAGGCTGCATTAATGAATGAGCACTAACTGCATCAACAGGTCAATAACGCCTCGAAGGAGAACGTGATCAGGGCCAAACTCAAGGTTCATTTTAGGGTTGCTGGTATTAGGCTGCAGTGAACAATAATAATGGCTCACATGAAATTCCACAGGAATACCTCTCCCCGCAGTACCACAAGAGCCAACCACAGCCCCCCAGCAGTTTTGTTTGCATGTATATTAACACATTCTCTACCCATAATCAGGCTATGATTGAGAGATCTAGGCTCCCTAAAGGGTATACACTACATTTCAAACATGGATTAGGCTCTTGTTCTAAGTGGCAAACTGCTTACCTTCAATTGAGTTAGACTCCAGTTAGCATGTTTTTCCATAACATGGATACTATGAGCCAGCAGGTCAGCAACATAAACATACCTTCAAATGAAAGAGTCTATTAACAAGGTGTCTACACAGAGATAAAAGTAAAAGTAAATTGATTCTTTATTTGTAAGCATTGATTTTTAGAAGCTTTAAACTGATATTCTGAAATGCTTATAAGAATCCCAAGCTGTCCACACACTGAACTCAAGACAGATGGCTAAAGTACTTGGTGTTCCAAGGTGTTTTTAATGTAACAACCAGGACTCCGATCAATAGTGTCACAAATACATATTTTGTAAAAATACCAGTCACAAATTGTACAAATGGTTTACACTCTGAAACAGGCTCCCAGGCTGTGGTAGTCTGTACAAGTTAAACGAACAGTTGCCCTTATTACAATTTTAGGAGGAGTATTATCCATTAATTCTTGCAAGCATTTAAAAAAATGTAAGTATCAGGTTGGTTAAAATGTAATTTCTTTGATATTATTGGATAAAATACCACCAATAGTTGAATAAAATTATATAAAAGTTATATAATCACTTCAGATTACTTATTACAACCATATTTTACAAAGAGCACCCAGTCAACTAACCAAATGTACACCCACAAGTCAATTTAGAAGACTAACCACACAATCTGCACATGCAAATATTTGCATGTAAAATTCAGGAATATTGTCTGAGTTTCTTTTCATCATTTGGTCCATTAAATGTATAAGGAGACCAAAAGAGACTTACTTTTTGTCTGGTGAAATGTTAATTCCATTGGCTGAGTAAAACCCAGAGGCTACCTCTTTAACTTCTGTTGGACTGTAGTAGACAACATTTGACCAGGTCAAGCCCAAGAACATCTCCAGGTACATCAAGATGGAGTCAGAGAAATAGCGGTCATTAGTAGCGTAGAAGTGATCAGGTCCCAGAGCCACAACATCATTCAAGCTGAAATAAGAAAATGGAGTGAACAAATTTTACAGAGGTTTGAGAATTAGTGTTCATGTAGTGAAAATTATAATTATGTATGAAACTGGATTACAATAGAGAACAGAGAGAGGTGCCATATACAGCTTTGAACAAACTTAAATTGGTATCTGAGGCACTGGTAAACCAGATGCTAGCTCATGCCAAGGCTCCTGGGCCTCACTGAACACTGACAAATGCATAGGTAGAAACCAGTCTGGCTCACCTGCGTGTTAGCATTTTAACCTAGACCAGGGACTCTCAAACTTCATTGCACTGCAACCCCCTTCTGACAACAAAAATTACTTTATGAACCCAGGAGGGGGAAAAAAAAAAATTAAAAGTTTGAGCCTACCCGAGCCCCACCAGCTCAGAGGGGAAGGGCAAAGCCAAAGCTCAAGCCCCACTACCTAGGGCGGGGAAGCCAAAGTCCAAGGGCTTCAGCCCCAGGTGGGGGGCCTGTAACTTGAGTCCTGCCACCCAGGGCTGAAGCCCTTTGGCTTGGCCCCAGGTGGTTGGGCTCGGGCTTTGCCCCCAGGTGATGGTGCTTGGGCTTCTACCTTCAGTCCTAGGCCCCAGCAAGTCTAATGCCAGCCCTGGTGGCTCCATTAAAATGGGGTCACAACACACTTTGGGGTCTCGACCACAGTTTGAGAATCCCTGACCTAGATCTTAAGTTGTTAAGAATGTGTTTAGACCTGATGAAATGCTTGTCAGATGTGCATCTACTGATCTCACTTATAACATCTGTAACCCAGGGTATAAAGTTATATTGAGCATTTCAATTGTAAACCTCTGTAACTCAAACAGGAGAGAATCTTTCTCTAATGCAAAAACTGGCTTCCTACAGGCTGCCTTTTAAACCAAATGAGCCATTGTGAGACAAAGAAAAGACTTTGTTAATTGCACTCCTCACCCTCTCTCTCCCCGTCACCCTCTTCTCCCCCACGGAGAAACAGGGTTCTTTTTGCTTTGGACTCTAAAGGGGCAAGAATCACTAAGCACAAACAGAAGACCCCCCCCAGCTGTTTTGCCTGAGTTAGCCCTAAAGGAAATATGGAGTTTGCTTATTATAGAAATTTCTATTACCTTTTGTCATCTAAGACTAACTCATTTGTGCGTGTATGTTACCTGCTTTAACCTTGTATTTAACTCTTATTTCCTTTTCCTAGTTAACAAATCTTTCGTTAGTTTATTACAGGACTCGCTACCAGAGTTGCCTTTGGTGAGAGATGTGGGGTACAACTGACTTAGGGTAAATGACTGGTCCTCTGGGAATGGGAGCAATCTGAATATTGTTGTGATTTTTGGTAGAAGGAACCATCCATCACTGAAGCAGGCTTGCCCGATCAACAAGATAGCCCAAGGGGACTGTATGTCACTCCATGGTAAGGCTGGGGAGTTCACACTTGTTACTTGGTTGGTGAAATCTAATTACAGAGCATACAACCAATGTGGTGTTTGTGCCCTATTTCCTGCCTGCCCTGTGGCCGGACCCCACATTCATGATCCAGTCCAGACAGCAGGACATTATCATCCTGAGCACACTGGTCAGGGTTGGTTCAGTGTTTGGGAGGATTCGTGACATTTTACTCCCAAATATGGAATGAAGTCATTTAGGACCAGATCCACAAAGGGACTTAGCATTGCAACACCTAGCTTATAGGAGCCTTGAAAAAAATCACTGGAATACACAAAACTTGAGTTAGGGTATGTCTGCACTACCAATGTTAAAGCGCAGCCTCACCTCTGAGGTGAGGGCCATAGCTGCTGAACTATGAGACTTTCCAATGTGGAAAAAAGAAAAAGGAGTACTTGAGGCACCTTAGAGACTAACCAATTTCTCTGAGCATAAGCTTTCATGAGCTACAGCTCACTTCATCGGATGCAATGTCTGATGAAGTGAGCTGTAGCTCAGGAAAGCTCATGCTCAAATAAATTGGTTAGTCTCTAAGGTGCCACAAGTCCTCCTTTTCTTTTTGCGAATACAGACTAACACGGCTGCTTCTCTGAAACCTTTCCAATGTGGGTCTCTCTCAATCTCTCCTGTTGAAGCAGTTCCACTTTAATTAAATACGGATAGGGCCAAGGCACTGTAAAAAATCACGCTGCCCAGTGCACTCACTTGAGAGGTGGGAGA
Organism: Eretmochelys imbricata; assembly: GCF_965152235.1. Classification (NCBI taxonomy): domain Eukaryota; kingdom Metazoa; phylum Chordata; order Testudines; family Cheloniidae; genus Eretmochelys; species Eretmochelys imbricata. The sequence continues at coordinate 221,418,411 of NC_135573.1, read as the reverse complement.
CCCCTGTTCAAATCCCTTCTCCTCTTGGACTAGGGTCTCCTACATCTCAGGTAGGAACCCTAACCACTGGGCTAATAGGCTATAAGGGATGTTTGCCGTCTCTTCCACCCCCCATTTGTTTTGCATAGGGTTAAGGGTGTTTTGAGCACACCTACTGGAATGGGTCTTGCAGGCACGATAGGCGTTCCCCCCACCTATCTTCCCCCGATCAGAGTGGCTTAGGCATCCAAATGCCCAGGTGCAGAAACTAAGGGACTTTTACAGCAAAAATGTAGGTGCCAAGTGAATGTAAGTGCCTGTGCTGTTAGGCAGGGGTTTGTGGGTTGCCGTGGTGCCTAAAGCTGACAGACACCTAAACCTGGGCTTTTAAGCACCCACATCCCTTTGTGGATCCACGCCTTAACTTACAAAGGAGACGGGAGAGAAGCATAGTAGCTTGGCAGTATCCAGATGTGAAGTACTGATGAAAGCAGCAGGAAAACATAAAATGGAAAGGTCCTCTAGGGTTTACATTTCCTTGAATATAAATTGAGCTTTAACAAAAACAGCCTTTAGCCAAATGGAGACAGGTGCTGTGATTTGGATGCAGTACCTCGACAGAAGTTCGTGGCGGATAGTTTTTAGATGTACAAGAGCATTTTCATCTTCTACAAATTTAAACACCTCAACTGTGCTCTTGAATTCCGGATGATTCACAACGAAGAGGTACACGGAGTCATCTAAAGAAAGAATGTGGAAAAATTGTTGAGTTTCACAAAAAGGACACGGCAGCTTAAATGTCTGTGTCTGGTATGTTATCTACCTCTACCGCTGTAGTATATAAGCGCCTTTTGATGTATTTACACTCAACACCCCTGTGAGGTGGTGGCGGGGGATGCCGATAGAGACGTGGCATCCTCTAAAGGCTCTTTCTGTCCGTAGAAGACCCTTCAGTCTATCAGTCATTCAGTACCAAAAAGCTGCGGAACCAGCGCTTCATTTCAGCCACAAGCCAGTCTCCCTTTGTGGTCACTACTGTGCAGTGAGCTAGAAGAGAAATGCTCATTGTGCACAGGCTCTATAGCCGGGCAACAGAGTTTCAGTTAAGGCTCATAGCACCAGAACTGCAGAATCTGAACAGTGATGGAGGCATTATATTTCCATACACTGAGTTGTCTTCTCCTACTCCCCTTACTAAACACCCATGCTGTAAAGCGTTCAAAACCTGCAACTGGTTGCTGCGGTGATATTACAGGGCATGCTGTGCCTCCAACTCTTTTGCTGTTTTTCTGGGAGTGCGACCTTAGTGATATCTTATGGGTCTCCCCTCTAATCAAGGGGGAGCCCCACAGCTCAAAGACTGGGTCCCTGCCTTCAGCACCCGTTTCCCACCGGAGCTCCTCCAGCAGGTCCAAATGATCTTGAACCCTTCTTGGAGGCTTCCCCTCTGGGGAGCTATACAACCAATGTGTTTGCAGTGACACAAGACAACCTTTCCAAAACAAGACATCATTTATTAGTCCTCAGGAACCCAGTGTGCAGGGACATCCTGTTAAAATAGTAAAGAAAAGGCTAAAACACACAACTCCCCCCTAACCTGGCAGCTCTTCCTTTCTTGGTTAGGAGGGTCCCTCTTTGCCCTGGCCTGGAAGACAGACAGCATGCCTGCAGCTGTGCAACAGTCCCAGACTGGAATACTCTTCTCCCACAGGCAGAACAAGTTCCTTCTCCCCGCCCCTTAACACTTATGTCCTTTGTTTCAGGTTCCAGTGATGGTGTTTTCATGAGTGCTGCCCTTCCCAGTGTTCAGTTTGTGGTCACATATGTAATCACCCACCCATATTCCAAGACACCAGGTGTCATTAAAAAAATAATGGTCTGGTGCTGTTCCCCACTGGAGTTCCAAGGTAGCTCTATCCATGTGTTTATAGTTCATTCATGCCAGCCCAGACATAAATAAGTGACCCATGCCCACTCCATTCAATGCTTATTCCTTCACTCCTGATGTATCTGTCTGGAAAAAAGTTAACCCCTTGAGACCAAGTAGGACTAGGCCAAAATACAAAAGTGAGTGGACAAACTGAGTCACACATAATATGCATAAAAATACAGACATTTCCCACATTCTCCATAGTTATAGAAATATGCCCCGTATATTGAATATCTTGAAGACGACAGAGTGTGTCAGTTTATATAAACACATGTACAATCTCAAACAGCCAGCTCTTTTGATTTAATATACGAAGACCTGCTGGATCAGACTTTTTTCTCCCACCCATGTATCAGGTTACTGATGGTGAAACATGGAGGGTGACAGGGATAGCAAAGGGTTTTACCTATAATAAATAATTATAATAAATCTCTAGTTTGAGATTTCTTGTCTCCATTTAACAGCCTTCTTACCTTTGTCTATGTACGTGCTGATCCCATGAGGGTTAAATGATGCCAGATCAAACCCGCGGCTGATTCTCAGTTCTATTGCTCTTGGGTTTTCATCATTCAAATCCATCAGAAATATTTCACCTGGCTTGTCTGGAGCAAAGCTATTTAACCCTGGATATTTTAAACCCTTTAAGATTAAGTAAACACAACAAGAAAGTTAAGAGGATCCTGACAAAGCTGCCAAGACTAACTCTTTGTTTTGGTTTGTGGATACATCTCATGATACAGCAACAACTGTACTAATCCCGTCTCTTTCCTGTTGTTTTTTGTGTCATGCTCTCCCTAATCAACTGATCCCTCCTTAACTCTCTCACTATGCTGCCTGCATCCTCCTCATGTTGCAACCCAGCCACATTTGTGCATGCTCTGCACCATATACTGCTGATGCCCCCACCACCACCAAATATTCTCACAGTGCTACTGCCTCTCCACATCCACCTGCTGCTGCGACACCCTTCCACAAAGAAGCTCCCTCATTTTGCTGCATCCCAGAGACATCCCTTCCCCATTGTTTTTCTGAATACTCCGCCCCACAAACTGCCACCGCATCCACAGTGCTGCTCCAGCACCCTCATTCACTGCTGGTAATTCCCCTCAATAGCCACCAGCCACTACTGCTCTGCCCAGACCCTGTCTGAGCACTCCTGTTTCTTGTGACGCTAGCCACCCCGCCAGGCATCTACCTTCCCTGTGCTGGTTATCCCAAGACAATGCTGCATACCCACACAGGGCTTCTGACCCCAACATTGCAGATCCCCACTTGCAATATGTGCCCAGCTACTCTGTGCTGGTCCCTTTCAAAACAAGCACCTCTCCCCCCAGCTTTCCTGCCTCCCTCCCCCCATTCTTCTCCCCCCACCTCAAGTGACTTCTAAGGGCCTGTATCCATCCTGTCTCTACCCCTTTTGGCTCCTGTCTCTCAGTTCCATGTTCCCCCAGTTTAACATTTCTTCAGGACACAGCGTCCTAGCTTTCAGACAGCTCAGATGACTGCAGCTTTGGAACATCACTACCATGCAAGGTAATACAGGGAATCTCTGAACTGATCCAGGCTATCTGTTCAAAAAGTTTTCAGAATATGGGTAAACAAAATATGGTCACAGTTAAGTGCACCTGAATGGGTAAGGAGACTGCCTAATACCTAGTACAGTTCCTCTAGGCAAAATCGCGAGAGTTGGCGACATGGATGCTATCACACGTATTGCAATATTGGTTGTTTTTCCAGTAGTGACAGCTGCTGGAATCACATGAATGAAACTCTCAGCATTCACGTAGCAAAACACAGTTCCTAGTGTTTATGGCTGTGGAGAAAAGCTTGAATATGTGAACCCTAAGGGCTCAATAACCAGGAAATAAGCAAAAAGAATCCAAAAGTTAATTTAAGGGGGGAGGGAATCATGATTTTTAAGTCTATCTCCTGATTTGGGGAGGCTGACTCAAATGCTGAATACTCTGGGTTGGCAATGCACCAGGAGAATGTAAAATCACATGTGCCAATGATAAAGGTTGTATAACAATAGCCACAACAACTCTGCAAGGTTAAGAAATGAACTTCCCCAAGTAGGAAGAAATATAGTTTGAGCTAACTTAAGTCTGCATTACTCCCAGGAAGCAGTGTGCACAGAAAAATGTTCAGCCTGCAATTTGCAGGTGTTACTCCGGTGCAGAAAAAATTAGTACTCAGGCACCTGCATAGGGTGGGGAGGTAGGAGCCCAGGTACTTACAGAGCTAATGAAAGCCAGACCATCAGGAAGGATGTCAATATCTTCTGAACCTCTTTCTGCAAAGACAGACAGAGAAGTGGTTTATTCAGGAAGTGTTTTCTACTCAAATCTTTGCTGCCTCTCTCTCTCTCACATAATTCCACTTTCAAGAGATAGCAAATGGATACTGTTTTCAGCTACTCTGCTACTCGTACCATGTGTCTAAAGAATTAGCAGAACCTTCAGAAGCTACTGAAAATAACAACAGTGCACAAATTCCAAGTTACTGTTCAAGTTTACCCCCTCTCTAGGATCTAGGCTTGTCTGACAACTCAGACATGTGCTTCCTCCCCGCACCACTGAATTTTGTGTTTGAAAGGTTGACCTCCAGGTGCACTTCTGTCCTAGCTATCTAGTCCCCTCTGACCTGAACCCTAGTCTATACTAGAAAACTTATCCATTTCTGACAATAAGATCAGCTGCGAAACCAGCAATGAACACTGTTTAACTGCAAGTGTAGACCATAGATTTTAAGGCCAGAACCAACACAATTATCTAGTCCAACCGTCTACATAACAGCCCATAGAATTTCACCCAGCGGTTCCAATAGCCCAATAACATGTGGCTGAGCCGGAGCATCTCATTAAGACAGACATCCAATCTTGACGTTAAGACTCTAAGTGATGGAGCATCTACCACATCTGTAAGCTGTTCCAGTAGTTAACTGCCCTCACCGTTAAAAATTTGTCTCATTTTCAATTTGTACTTTGCCAGCTTCAACTTCCAGCCACTGGATATTGTAACACTTGTGCCTGCTAGAATAACAAATCCTCTGGTGTCAGTGATCTTCTCCCTGTGTAGGTAGTTTAAGACCTTAAGTCATTCCTCAGCCTTCTCTTCAATATACTAAAGAGACTGAACTCTTTTAGTCTCATTGTAAAGGGTGTTTTTCCAGACCACACATTCTCGTAGCTCCTCTCAGGACCCTTTCCAATTTTTCAGGAGACCAGCACAAAACAGAATTCTAAACAATTCTTTAAAATGAAAATTTAAAGATCCTGCAGAAAGTATTGCATTTCTTAAAGAGGAAAATCTCTGCAGACTCATCAATAGAGCAGCTGTTAGACAAGAAACTATACTAGGGCTTTTCCATTCCTGCTCCAACACAAACAACCTGTGTGACCCTGGCCAAGCCACTTACTCTCTGTGGCTCAGTTCCCCATCTGTAAAAATGGGGATAATGGCATTTCCTTACCTCACAGGGGTGTTGTGAGATGCTCCAATACTACAGTGGTGGGGGCCATATAAGTACTATAGACAGACTGTGCTGGCAGAATATGCTGGTTTGTGAACAAGTAAATCATGAGCTGTGATCATTTCATCTCCACTAAAATCAAAGGAGTTTTCCCAAGTTTGGGAATGGAAAATTAAATTACAAGTTTATGAAGCAGATAAACTAGAGAAAAAGCTACGCACTAAAGTGTTCATTACTACCTTTTAGAGATTGCACAACAAATCAAATATTGACCATTCATTTCTCAACTACCTTCTAGTTAGACAAGAAACTTGTGACTACCATTCAAATATTTGTTGGATTAAGTTTTGCTAAACAACCTCCCTCATCCATTATGTGTGCACAAGAGGGAGTAGTTCTTTTACAGAAGACATTATTAAAGCTATAGATCAATGATCCCACTCCTACAGGCCTGTGTCTATTTTGGCCTTTTTCCAGAAAGTTTTTCATTGTTGCTATTGCTCTGAACAGATTTAGATGGCATGATAGTCAAGATCCCCATCTACCACTGGTGAAGCTTCACTCATAATAACAATGGTGGGAAGTCTTTAAAATCGCTAGCATAGATCAGACCTAAGGAAGTCACACCACAAGAAAAAGATGAGGAGTGGGAAAGTTGGGGAGGGAGGTGGAAGCCTTTAAAAGATGATTTAATAATTGTTAGCAAGAGAACGGAGGTGTGTGTTTAATTTTTTAATACTTTCTAAGATGCCTCAGAGTACCTGAGAGGTACTTTCTCCATGAAAGAAATATGTCCAGCCTACGTCGAGGGAGTTCAGCAAGCTTTTGCATTGTGCTGCACCCTCCATTGAGCCATCCTGAATAAGACCATTTTAGGACAGCAGAGATTTACAAAACAGGATTCTAACTTCCTTACTTCAAATCACCAATTAGATTTTTAGTCTTTAGTGTCTTACAAGGGGAGAGGCAACACTGAAACGAAAGCTTTCTACATTCAGTTGTCCTTGTTGAAGGCGTTTCTCCAGTGTTTGAACTACAGCTCACTGAAGATTACTCCCATTTATCTTGCATTGCAGAACTTCATTAGTAGGATTTTCCTGATCACAAACCCCCTCTCATGAAATAATGCCAAGGGTCAGAAACAAACCACCAGAACCCTAGCACGCTCATATGGAGGGGACACATTTTCAGTTAAATATGGTGAATGCTACATTAGAGGATTGGTCTGGTTCACTACAGCCAACAAAAGCCACATAATGCTCCACTGTCATTTCATAGCTGTCAATGTTTGCACTAATAATAGGGTTTTATAGCGCTGAGCAAAGATGGGGAAATCTTTGAAAGTTGCTCTAGAACGTCATGATGTTACCCAAGAGGTGTAGAATATATGCACTTTTGAATAGAACTTGTTGATTGATCAAACGATTTTTACTCTGGGTATCTAACCAGCTCTAACTGCGAAATGAAAGACAGAGGTTCTCAAATTGTACCTACAGCAGGAAAGGACTATTTAATCTTTATTAAGACTAAAAATGCTAAAAGTTATGATGTCTGTAAGGTTCATGTTTAAGTACATGCTAAATGTCCCAGATAGTGAGGACAGATCCATAGATTACAAAGAAGGGACCACTGTGATCATCTAATCTGACCTCTGAAGGATAAGGCATTCAGCACTTAAAACCCACTTCTCCAGGCCTCAGAAAAGTCTCACCAGACCTTTCTCTAAGTGAAACTCCAGCCTCTATTGGGAAAAAACTATTACTGCATTTCTCCAACTGAGGTAAGATTTAAGAACACAGTATTTTAAAATTAAGATGTTCTATACAGCAAAATACAGAATTTCACTGCAAGGGTACGGTATGGAATAAATCAGGTAACATAAATCAGGTTTATAAATCAGGTAACATAAAAGAGGAGGAATCTGACAGCTATGAGTATCTCTCATACAGAGCACCAGCATGAGCTGAAAAACCCCCCTCCTATCCATGTGCCCATGAACGAGGAAAACGTATTAATACTTTTTTGTAGCCGTTCAAGCAGAGTAATGTTTACATTACATATATAATGGGATACAGGACTGTAACTGAATTACTTTTCAATAGAGTCTTAATATTTTTAGGACATCATCCTAATGAAATCATGGCAATCCTATTTATGAGCTGGGGGAAGCCTCTACCATTCATTAAATAAAGTTTGTAGAGAGCACGGAGGGTGGAAGAAAAGAGCATAGATGACAAAGATATGCACCCATCATGATTAGACCAAGAATGGACTTTACTTACTGAAGGAAGGAAGCCATCCACTATATGCTATAGGAAAACCACATGTCTATTAGATTAGAACCTCAGCTACAGCCAGCTGCAGAAAGCACACACTGGGGGGTGCTGTAAAGGGGACTTGAAGTTCATCTTTGCACTCCCAATCCTTCAGGCAGATCCTCTTGTCACAAGGTAAAGCGGTCCTCAGGCTTCTCTAAATTTATACCAGGCTACAACAGCTACCAGGGTCCAAAAATGTAACCAAAGATAGGAGTAGCACATAGGCAACCTAGCTAGACACTTATCTTGCCATGCCCTCTTTTCCCCTGTAACATCAGCTCCAGTGAGTAAGAGGCCATGTCAGCTCTGCACAACCACAGGATCACACCGACATAAAGGCCGATTAAACTGGCTTTCCACTACATCAGAGGTGCAATAGAAAGGAGCTGCACCAGCCCAATGTGCATATACACATGTGCGTTCACACACACACACTGCAGTTCACAATATGTTCTATTCTCACTACTGCTTCTATCCTGCTCTTAACACTGTCACATGCTCCTTACACAACAAGAGGCATAAAAGGGAGGGGGGGGGGAAGAGGAAAGGGAAGTCACACTCCTGTCAGTCAACTCCCTGCTGCTGTGATTAGGTGCTATCACAGCACAAATTAAGCCACCCAGTGCATGTAGAGATCTCAACTTGGCATTTCCTACATTTTGAACTCCGCTGCCCAAGCAGCAAAAAAATTAAAAAAATTTAAAAAAAATGTTTGTCCCGCCACACCTGTCTCTACTATGCAGAGCTAGATGCCATTCTGAGCGGGGAATCACACCTGTGAGTGACAGCAGACACCATGTGACACCCAGAATAAGGCACCCTAGAATTGTACAGTGAGGAAGAGCTTGTTGAGGATGGGGACATGGAGGATTCAGAACCCAAAGACAACCAAGACCCCTTCAAGATCAAGCTGAACCCAGAGAAAACCCACTGAGGAAAGGGACAGGGGCTCTAATTGGTGTGATTTACTGCCCCTATTAATGCACTTTTTTCCTCCATAGCTTGAGAAACGTTGTCCCCGTTTCCTTCCCTGCCCTCCTCTTTCCAAAAAATGGCAGCTGACTGCACATAGTAAGGAAGCAAAGGAATTCTGTTTTAAAGTAGCCTGTTTATTTTAAGTGCATGCACTGTCAGTACAACGGAAAAAAAAATAAAAAGAAAATCAATAGAAAGAAAACAGGATATATACTTTTGCAAATACCTTAGATGCATTCAAAGCACATACCTCTGCAGGCAAATAATTCAAATAAAATTACAAAATGCAACTAACATTCAATGCATTCAGAACCAAAAAAAAAAGAACGAACTACTTCCAGTGAGTGAATGCTACATGAACCAACACCTAAGAACTCAAATTAAACACAATGAGAATTCAAAAGAGTGCTTGCAAGCAAGCCAGTAACTGGCATTCAAACTACATGATTTGGCAGGAGAACAAAAAAAAAAAAAAAAAAAACACAAAACACCCACCAACAATATTTGAGTCCAAAACAAATTACTTGCTATGGTCAGATTCAGGAAAGAGATAGAACAATTTGTGGCTGGTTTAGGGGGCTTGTCTTTTCACAAAGCTAGCCAGCAATCCACTGGTCCTCCTCCACTTGCAGTGATGCAAGTTTGTCTTGACCCAGACATCTTTCCTGTTCTCTGGCACAATTTCACTGAACTTTTCAAGCACGTAGTGTTTGAGCTTTGCTCACACATTTCTAGCCAGAGCAGCCTTTTTGCTCCTGCCATGGCCGGACACACCACAATGAGCTCTAGGAGGACATGGGGCTGGTCGTATATGGCTCATGGGTGCCTGGGTCCATCTCAAGTGGATGCCTTTTCTTGGCCTTTGGAACCTTTAGGAGCGATATATTTTCCAGGACCCCTACTTCCTGTAATAAGTTTAGCAGTGTTTACTACACTATCCCAAAAGTTACCCAGGCCACCAGCTCCTAACAGCCAAAGGGACTGAAAAGTGCCCTCATATATTCACCATGCTGTGCGCTGTTCCATGGCCCTGAATAGGGTTGCCAGGTGTCCAGTTTTCAACAGGAATGCCCTGTAGAAAAGGGACCCTGGTGGGTCCAGTGGGGACCGCTGACCAGGCTGCCAAAAGTCCAGTCAGCAGTGCAGCAGGGGCTAAGACAGGCTCCCTACCTTCCCTGGCTCTGTGCTGCTCCCAGAAGTGGCCGCCAGGTCCCTGTGGCCCCTAGGCTTTGGGGCAGCGCCTGTGGGTATGCAGGCAGCGCACACCACACAGAGCCACCTGGCTGCCCTTGCAGCTAGAGGCCTCAGGGACCTGGCAGCCATTTCCTCAGAGCTGCAATAAGCACCGCCGGGACCCTGCACTCACTCCCCCATCCCAACCCCCTACCCCGAGCCCCCTCCTGCACCCCAAATCCCTCATCCCCAGCCCCACTCCCAGAGGGAGCCCTCAAACCCCCCCCCTGCCCCCGCACCCTAGCTCCCTGCCCCAGCCTAGAGTCCCCTCCTGCATCCCAACCCCCTCATCCCACTCCCAGCCGGAGCCCACACCCCCTCCTACACCCCAACCCCCTGCTCCAGCCCGTTGAGAGTGAGTGAGGGGGGATGGAGCGTGTGTGGGGCAGGGCCTCAGAAAAGGGGTGGGGCATGGGCAGGGTCAGGGTGTTCGGTTTTGTGTGATTAGACAGTTGGCATCCCTACTGCACTCCTGTCACTATCTACAAATGGCATTCACATGCAAGATCTCAGTATGATTCCCAACAAGAGTTGCTATGCATCAATCCCACTATCTGAGATCACAGTTTTTAGGAGCCATCACTGGGACATACACAGAGATAGCACAGCACCAATCAAATCATTGTACAGAATGAGCAAACCCAATCAATAGGTCCAGCCTTTGCATACACCTGCAATCACCATTACACTGAAAGACCTGTGAAGAGATCCGCTCATAAATGTACATTGCAAGTAGAGTATGATAGCACCCACAAACCATTTTTCATGTGTATATTCAATTTCATAGCTACAGTAAAGACTGGTTGTGGAAAACTAACCTAAAGCATCCTTCTTACTGATCTCCATGTACAGAAATACAAGATGAAATTATAAAAATAATGGAGGAAGTTAATAAGCAGACAATACCTAAAATGCATTTACATAGCCAAGGTAGGTTTGATATCACAACAAACAAGCAATTATAAAACCCACCCAAAAATCCCATAGATGGCATTATGCAGAAGCTAGATAAACCACAAAACTAATTCAGCAAATATTGGGACACTGTACATGTGTATGATCATCATGAGTCTTCCATTTAGTCCTCCCACCACTGCCTGCCCATTCAAGATGTGAAGAAAAGGAAATGCAAGCATCAAGCCAAAAGATGGATTAATGCTGGACAGACATTTGATGACGTTATCTTCAGATAGACAATTGTGGAGATGGAGACATACAGCAAGACGTGTCTCTCTCGCTTAGAACTTCACTATCTCAAGCCATGATTAAAGCATACACAGAAGCTTTGTTTTGGAAGCAAAAAGTAGATAGTGTCAGTCCTAGACTCATATTTAAAAGCCACAGTCAATACAAGCAGACAGACCCAGAAAGGAGAAAATGTGAGTGCAGTCTACTACTGTAATTAAAGTTGGTCTGGAATTTTTCAACTAAATGTTTCATCAGATAATGCCAATTCCTCAAAACCAAAACTGTTCATTGACTCCTTATGCTAAGCAATCTGTTCCAACTTGTATTTAGCCGTGACACGCTGAGTACGTTTCCCAGACCTGAAGATGAACTCTGTGTAAGCTCGAAAGCTTGCCTCTCTCATCAACAGAAATAAAAAATTATTACCTCACCTGCCTTGTCTCTCAGAGGAAAGAGCCTATTTCAGCAATTTCTTTTACTTGGGGAAAAAAAAAAGAAAATTTTTAAAGTTTTAAAACGGTCAGTTTCATTTCAAAATGAAACAGTTCCATTTTCCCAGTCCGAGATTACTTTCAGTTTCAAAAGTTTAGCTAATTATAGTAAGAAAAAAATTAAAATGGTCAGAATCAGAACAAAACATTATAGTTGTCCAAAACTAACTTTTTTTCTCCCCCAGTTTGCAAAAGTGTGTTGAGATTTTGACATTTCATCCCAATATTTCAGGGTGGGGGGGAGGATTTTGAAATCTCAAACATATTTGTGGGATAGGTAAATCATTTGCTGCCCAGCATGAAGTATAATCTCAATATGAGATTTGACAGGGTACTGGAGTGAAGGAGGAGGGTGCAATCCTCGATGAGGAAGTGTGGGGTTGTCTGGAGTTAAATTTATGTATTAGTTTTTAGTGCTGTTGGAGGCCATTGGAAATTTGTTAGAGCTTCATTATGGTTGTGCATCTTTTACATTGTTAAATCTAAATAAAATTGATAAAACTTAATTACTATATTTGTCACTGTCACAATAAGACCAGTCCAAGGGCAGAGGGTAAGAGGAACCCAGAGAGTTAGCAGTGAGTTTCAGCTGGCCTGGCCTGACCAGCCCAGTGTAAACCAACTCATAAACCAACAAATAAATCGGTTAGTCTCTAAGGTGCCACAAGTACTCCTTTTCTTTTTGCGAATACAGACTAACACGGCTGTTACTCTGAAACTCACTATTGTTATCATCTGGATCTAAAAGCGGTCATTCGATAGGTCACTGGAAAGCTCAGAACTCACTGGTTATTAACATCATTGTGCAATGTAGGATCAGCATAACTACGTCGCTCAGGGATATGGATTTTTCACACCCCGGAGTGACCTAGTTATATCGATATAGATCTGTAGTGTAGACCTGGCCTCAAAGACAATGAGAATGCATTTACACATATCTGTAGCCAGACAGCCAGCCCCCCCCCCTCAGACCAGCATTGCTGGAAACACAGGAGGAAGCCGGAACAGGGCACTTAACATATATTCCAGCACAGCCTTTGAAGCTGTGAAAGCACAGGTGTGCTGCTACAGTGTGCCTCTGGGGGCAGATACAACGATTAAGCTCACAGCAGGCAGAGGCCCTGTGACAGACATGGCTTTTAGCCCCTACTAACTAGCGTGATGCACACACACCAACATCCTAGTTGGGAAAATATTTACCCTGATAAAAGAAATGTCCAGTAGTCGACACTTATTGTTTCTCTCCCTTGCAAGTGTAAACTACTCTTGCGAAAGCTGGCGTCACCCAGACAGACCAGCCTCAATTTGGCATAAGAAAGGAGAAAGAGAATAAAGGAGTACAGAGGTATAAGTAGGGGACCTACAGCACCATGATTTTTGAGTGCTTTTCACTATCTATCTGCTGGTCAGATAAGTGACAGCCTCCCAAGGCTTCTGCAGCTAAGAGGGTCCCTACGCCTTGTCCCTTATTCGTCTTTCCGCGGAATTGAGTGACCGATCCTGGCTTGGCACCGCTGGAATCGAGAGATGCAAGGAGGGTAAGAAGCACCCACACCTGATCTCCTATCTTTAGTGTACACATATTTTGAAATAGAGCTCTATACTTTGTTTTCTTTCTTTGGGATTGTGGCTTCAGTTTTGTAACTTGTTTGCGTGTGTAACATCTCTACATTTAAATAAGTAGGCACTAGCAATTTTGTAACCACATGATTAGAATCTAGCTTAATAAATTTTGGTAACCATTTGTGCATAAGCCTGACTTGTTTTCTCTGGTTTACTGTAAAGCAGCCAACACAATTAAAGAACCTCAGCCGTTTTGGCTCTAAAGCCTGGCCATTAGGTGAGAGTACTAAGAGCCTAGCGTTGAGTTGTGCCGCCTCCACGGGGCAAACTCTTGGGGCACCTGTCAGTCAATCCTGGCTGCCCGCTGCGAAGGAGCTCTGAGCTCTAGCAGTTAAAGTCACGGGTGTGGAGAGGCTCTTAGTGCTGCCATTGGGGCACCTGTCAGTCAGTATTGACTGCCCGCTGCGAAGGAGCTCTGAGCTCTAGCAGTTAAAGTCACGGGTGGTTAGGACCTTGGGGCATCCGTCAGCCTAGCCTGGGCTGCCCGCCGCGAAGGGACAGTGCGTCCTAGCGGTTAAAGTCACGGATGGTATAAACGGGCATAGCTGGCACCTCACCAAACATCCTTGGCCGTCGGCTAACAATATCAGATAAAGTTTATTTTCCTTGCTGTGGTGTGGTCCCACTGTCTCTCTTCCCCACTTGTTAGCTTGATAGCTTTGTTTATCTGAACTAGAGAGACAGGGGGTCTAAACCTCACTTAAGCAAATTAATCAACTGACTGAATACAATGCTAGCGTATCATGTAAGATTTTATGAATGCCTGTAACAAACTGGTGATTAATATAATTGTAAATGGCATGTATTAATACTATAAGAGGAATTATGAATACTCAGTGATATTATGTTTGAATGTGTGTGGCTGAACAAAGGAAGGAACTGTTCCCATCCAGTCTCCTACGTAAATTAAAGCATGGTAAAAGCAAAACAATGGAAACCGCATTTAATGTACCGGGGAGATGGGAAGCCCACAGGAAGGGAAGAACAGCTGAGGTCAGCGTCCAGGTGGGCACAGGAAGCTGAGCACACAGGAGGGCTTCCTGACTCCTGAAACAAGGTCATTGAACTTTGGGAGATAGAAGCAAGGACAGAAAGCCATTTTAGGCAACCATCACTAGACCGATGAGGGAACAGAGCCCTTGCAAGCTGAGAAAAATGGGTCCTTCAAACCAAGGGGATGGGGTTTGAAGTCTGTGGAACCAACTATAGATAAGCAAATCTGTCTAGGAAAAGGTCTTTCACCTGAGACAACAAGGGAAGCCAGCACCTTGTGTTTTTGTGGAAAAATTGTAAAAAAAAATGTAAAAAATACAATTCGGAAGAACAGCTAGCCAAAGACTCAAAAAGTAACAGCTAAAAAATGTTAAGTACATCAGAAGCAGGAAGCCTGCTGAACAACCAGTGGGGCCACTGGACGATCAAGATCCTAAAGGAGCACTCAAGGAAGATAAGGCCATTGCAGAGATACTAAATGAATTTTTTGCACCTGTCTTCATGGTTGAGAATGTGAGGGAGATTCCCAAACCTGAGCCATTCTTTTTAGATGACAGATCTGAGGAACTGTCCCAGATTGAAGTGTCATTAGAGGAGGTTTTGCAACAAACTGATAAATTAAACAGTAATAAGTCAGCAGGACCAGATGGTATTCACACAAAAGAGTTCTGAAGGAACTCGAATGTGAAATTGCAGAACTACTAGTATGTAATATATCATTCAAATCAGTTTCTGTACCAGGTGACTGGAGGATAGCTAATGTGACACAATTTTTTTTTTTAAAAAGGAAGACTACTCCAGAAGCGATCCCGGCAATTAAAAGCTGGTAAGCCTAACTTCAGTGTAGGCAAATTGGTTGAAACTATAGTAAACAGAATTATCAGACACATGATAATCCATGAACTATTGTTGGGGAAGAGTCAATGTGTTTTTTGTAAAGGGAAATCATGCCTCACCAATCTATTAGAATTCTTTGAGGGGGTCAACAAGCATGTGGACAAGGGGGATCCAGTGGATATAGTGTACTTAGATTTTCAGAAAGCCTTTGACAAGGTCCCTCACCAAAGACTCTTAAGCAAAGTAAGCTGTCATGGGATAAGAGGGAAGGTCCTCTCATGGATCTGGTTAAAAGAAAGGAAACAAAGGGTAGGAATAAATGGTCAGTTTTCAGAACGGAGAAAGGTAAATATAGTGTTGTCCGCCAGGGATCCGTACTGGTACCACTACTGTTCAACATATTCATAAATGATCTAGAAAAAGGAGTAAACAATGAGGTGGCCAAATTTGCAGATACTCAAGATAGTTAAGTCCAAAGCAGACTGTGAAGGGTTACAAAGGAATCCCACAAAACTGGGTGACTGGGCAACAAAATGGCAGATGAAATTCAATGTTCATAAATACAAAGTAATGCACATTGGAAAACATAATCCCAACTATACATACAAAATGATGGAGTCTAAATTAGCTGTTACCACTCAAGAAAGATCTTGGAAGTCATTGTGGATAGTTCTCTGAAAACATCCACTCAATGTGCAGTGGCAGTCAAAAAAAGCTAACGATGTTAGGAAATCATTAGGAAAAGGTTAGCTAATAAGACAGAAAATAGCATATTGCCTCTATATAAATTCATGGTATGCCCACATCTTGAATACTGCATGTAGATGTGGTCGCCCCATCTCTAAAAAAAGATATATTGGAACTAGAAAAGGTACAGAAAAGGGAAACAGAAATAATTAGGGATATGGAACCGCTTCCGTATGAGGAGAGATTAAAAAGACTGGGACTTTTCATCTTGGAAAAGAGATGACTAAGGGGGGATATGATAGAGGTCTATAAAATCATGACTAGTGTGGAGAAAGCAAATAAGAAGAGCCAAGTTGGGAGATGATTGACTGGTGAGAGAAACTATTTTGAACAAAGCCTGCACCTTGTTACATTAGACATGCGCTTTTAGACATGTGTTTTCACTTTTATTTGCTTGTAACCCTTTCTAACTTTGTTCCTTTTACTTACACCACTTAAGTCCTATTGTTAATACATTTGTTTATTTTCACGATGAACCAACTGTGTGCGCTGTTTAGATAATAATCTCTGAAACAGTTTGTCTCTTTACAGGTGCAACAAACATTATTTCTCTGAGCTGTCCAGGAGAAGACCGGACACTTTAGTGCAGTGGTTTTCAAACTTTTTTTCTGAGGACCCAGTTTAAGAAAATTGTTGATGCCTGCGACCCAATGGAGCTGGGGATGAGGGGTTTGCGGTGTGGGAGGGGCTCAGGGCTAAGACAGGGGTTTGGGGTGCAGGAGAGGGTGCAGGCTCTGGGATGAGGTCGGGGCTGGGGCAGGCAGTTGGGGAGCAGGAGGGGATCAGGGCTCTGGGCTAGGGGTGCAGGCTCTGAGGTGGGAACGGGGATGAGGGAGTTGGGGGGCAGGAAAGGGTTCCAGGTTGGGGGGAGCTCAGGGCTGGGGCAGGGGATTGGTGCTCGGGGTTGGGACTCAAACTTACCTCTGGCAGCAGCCGATCAGCAGGGCAGTCAGGGTGCAGAGGCAGGCTTCCCGCCTGCCCTGGCACCGCGGACTACCTGTGCCCTGGAAGCAGCCAGCAGCAGGTCCAGCTCCTAGGCGGAGGCGTACAAGGCACCGCCCCCCCGCAAGCTCCCATTGACCGGGAACCGGCCAGTGGGAGTGCGGAGCCAGTGCTCAGGGTGGAGGCAGCACGCGGAGCCCTGTGGCCCCCCCTTCCTAGAAGCTGGACCTGCTTCTGGCCATTTCCGGGGAGCAGCGTGGTGTCGGAACAGGTAGGTACTAGCCTGCCTTAGCTGGGCAGCATCACCAACGGGACTTTTAACGTCCCTGTCAGTGGTGCTGACTAAAGCCGCTAGGGTCCCTGGGTGCCGAGCAAGGCGACCGAGTGTCTTACATGCTGCAACCCAGTACTGTGTCGCAACACAAACTTTGAAGAACACTGGGGTTTAGGGCACACAGTTTTGGGGAAATTCGGGACTGGGAATGTGTTGGAGTCATCTGCCTGGTTGTAACTAAGGCTGGTGGAAGCCAGAGTGAGGTTGCAGACAGGCTGTTGGGATCAGAGCTGCTGAACCAGGGCTGTGTAAGCACACAGACGCTCAGGGTGTGACCCACGTGCTTATAAGCTTGTTGTAAGTGGCCCAGGTTGGGAGCTATGGCAACAGAGTATTGTGAGGCACCCAGGGTTACGGTTAAGTGGTGACAACCCCCCCCGGTCCTGGATTGCACCCCTGAACCCTGACCAGACTGTCACAGTTACTTCCTACAGTGATGAGTACCCTAGAAATATTTACTACAAAGGTAATTTTTTCCTTCTTCTGTCAGGATATGGAATTATTTTGTACTTGCACCAAAATTTACATTAAATGAAACTTCAAATTCACTTGCTTGAGGATAGGAGATACAATTCCATCATGTTTCTGAGGGTAACGTACACAAGTTAGACAAAACAATAGATAGTTCATCAGGAGAAACTCCTCAGATAATTATTTCCATGAATTCTTAATGAAGATCAAATTATGAGACAGTAATAGGAATAGAATAGGTGAACAATTCACAAACTATCACCTATTCAAATGTACACTTTTCTTTGTGATACACACAAACAACTCATGATTTTTTACTAACGTGTTCACTATTTGCAGTTGTTCAAGGAATTGCTTAAACTAAGCTTTGTTAGTCTATGGATTATTCACAAACTGTTAGTTACAAGTATTTGATATTCACACTGCACAACTGGCCCACTTATAACACCGTTTCAGCTCACTGGTTGATTGATGCACTTTCTTGAACAGAGGGAGAGAAATCTAGAAGAGGATTTGGGGCAGTCATGAGAGCACTTCCAACATGAACACTCACTTGAGTGTTTCATGAAACTTCTTTCTGCAAACATTCTTGTAAATAATAAAAAAAAGACATGAAGGGGTCATCAAGAAGGGGTCAAATAAAAGCAAAACAAATTGGTTCAGTTATATAACAATTCCTGATTTTGCCCAGCTGTAAACACAAGTGGAATGTACCCTTTTACCACCCAGGATGTATATTTCTAACAATTAAAAAGATCACCTTGGACTGAAGGTTGCAATTCAGGTGTGCAGTTATGCCAACTTGAAAGACATTTGCCTTTTTTTTAATTTATTTAAGAGAATAACCTTCCCCTCCACCACATTTAATTTCTGACTTTTTCTTTTTAAAGTTGGCGTTCGAAAGCAAAGTGAACAAGAGTCTAAAAACATGAAGTGGGAAATTCTATGTGGAAAAACAAACAAAAGTGAACTAGATAGCAAAACCAAGCCTGCAGTAACTTGGAAAACTACCACCACTGGTGAATGGTTTTTAACCTAATCAACAGCTGTTCCATTCTCCCATGTACAATATGAGTAGTTTAAGATAAATTGACTATCTTGGCTCTGAATAAAGTAATCACTCAAGAGGCTAGACTGACTAATCTAGTTTTGCAGATTAATACAGATATTACAACATTTTACTAGGGGATTTTAAGAAAAAAAAGACCGAAATACACATGCAAATATCCTAAATGTAATTACTGTGGGCCAGATCCTGCAAACACATGAGCAACCATATAAGGTTGAGTCCAACAGAAAACACACAAGTGAGTAATTTTACTCAGATTGGTAGAAGTGTTTCAATTTCCTGGCTTCCTTTATGAATTCAGTGGCAAAAACTATGTTAATGTAGAGTTGAGGAGGTTGGTGGTATGTCATTTCCTTGCAGAAAGATGAGTTGAGCTAAACTCAAACTTCTGAAAACTAGGAAATGCAGAGTTAAGGTTGCCCATGCAACCTTAACTCTGCCCTCTTTCAACAATGCCCCAATAACACAAAAACCTTTACTCTGCCAGCCTCACTATTGCTGAAGTGTACAAGCTCTTCACCTCTTTTTACAGCCCATTCACACTCACTCATAGAATGCCATCTAACACTATTAAAGGACAAAAGGAAAAGAAAATGGTCGGCAGAGTAAAAGGTATGTGTGTTAACAGGGTGTATTGGGGCACTGCTGAAAGGGGCAAACTTAAAACTGCATGGACAACCTGAAAAGCAGGACATGAGCAATTAAGAAGTGTGAGTTTTGCTCAACTCACCATTCAGCAATGGGATGACACGCGCACCAAGCAACCTCAACTCCGTGGTAATGTTATTTTTTGACATTGAATTTTCTAGGGTTATTTTTAAACAGGAAAAAGATACGTTGTTGGTAGGAATTAGTAACCATCTAGGTAGCTCTACATATCATGCCCTGCAATTTGCATACTGAGCCAGTCAGCTGGAGCCCCACCAACCCTACTTTGACACACCTCCCCAGCCACGCCCTGACCCATTCACTGCATTACCCTGCCGACCTGTGCCCCTCCCACTACTGTACCCAGCCCCCCTGCAACCACAAGCAGGGAATGCATCTCTCTGCAGTTTCCACTCCCTAGTATACAAATGTGTTGATTGCCATTCCTTTCCCCTCATCCCCACCTATAACCCAACTCTCATGCAGTGGCTAGAGGGAAGGACAAATATGTTACAGTGGGTGGTGTTTCTGGTCATGTTTTAGAATGGTTGGAGGGTGGAATTTGTGGCAGGGCCAGCGAGAGAAATAAACACACAGGATTTCTGTTGGAAAATACCGACAGTTTTACATTTGAGAGAAAAATCCTCTGACCCCATCCAATGGACATACCCTATCTCTGAGAAAGCGTGGAGGAGGTCAGAGCTTGTAATGTTTCTATGCCGTACAGTCCACGTTGTCTAGTCAGCCATGAACCCTCTGATTTCCCAGTTAATATTCTTCCAATGCTTACTAATAGCTTTCATATTGTCACTGTAGCAATTATTCAGACGCTCAGCCAAATCAGTGAAAACGATCACAGCTCCTGACCACAGATCCAAATCTGCTTTAATACATTGTATGAGGTGCACACTAGGAATAAGGCCCAGATCATTTCCACCTCAGTAAATCACCACAACATCCAGGAGATCACAACCTCATAAGTCACTGGTGGGTGAAACACGATGCCAATGCAGATCATTTCCCTCCCAAATTAGCCAGTAAACAGCAATCTCCATATCCTGGCATACTCTTTGCTCTCTCGCAAACTTCTGCAACCTCATGAGCCAGGAATTACCCAGAATCCACACAATGGCAATTTTGTCAGTGCACAAAGTTCTTTTTCCTCAGTTGTCAAGGTACCTGTCAGTTACAAACCTCCATGCTATGCATCTTTGGAAACCACCACATTTATCTGCTCAGAGATCTGGAAGCAGCCACTTCCCCAAGGTTAGTAAAACACAGATTTTCTCAAACATCGAATCCTAGACTAGCCTACCACCCATTCTCATTTCCCACCCCCACCATAGCCACAACCCCTCTCTCTCCCCCCCACATCCCCTCCCCGCAACTCCCCACACACCAAGTTTTGGTTTGACCAGCTGCTAACTATTCTGCTTTGTTCACAATTAAACCTCCCCATAAAACACATTATAATAGAACAATAGAGCAAGCAACATGAATTATTAAATCTTTATTGCATGGGTGTACAAAGATTAAGACTAGAAAGGTCAGTGGCAAGGTGTTCACCAGGGACAATGTTGCCAGCAAGTTCCCTTGAACAATCCAGGCAAACAAAGTGGTTGCAGAAAAGCCTTCATGGTTCCCGCCCCACACACACATTTATTGGTTCATGTGCAATGTAATACTTCCAGACTGCCTGTCTACACAAGCAAAGAAGTGAACATGTTCTTAAACACCATTCCAAATTTCAGTCCCCCAAAGATTCAGTGGGCACCGTGCACTACCTTGGGTAAAACTTGAAAAATGGAGACCTTTTAGATCCCCATAACAACAATAGATTGATCTCCAGCTCTGTGCAAGATGAACCCACCTAGAAACTATTTTTTTAAATGGACATTTTGGGGGGCTTATATCGCCACAATTCCTAGCTCAAATGAGCCCAATTTTGGGTCACTAACTCTGTGCTGCCACCTCCTGAGGTAAACCACAGTTCAAAAGAATCAAACTAAGCATGTTGATTTTAAAGGACTTAGAAAGGTCAATCTTTAAACATAAGTGGTGATGCAACCTCTACTATCTTGGTGCTGCCATCTGACTATTATTTGGGGCCCCAATCCTGTGAAGTGAATTTTGGAGTGATGTTTTCAATGCCATATCAACATGCTGACTTTTTAATTTGCAGCAACTTCTTGACATTACTCGTTTGTTCTGTGTTTATACAGCCTCTAGCACAATGGGGTCCTGGTCCATGACTGTGGCTTGCAGGTGTTCTAAGAATACTGCTACTATTAATAATCACCCACTGATATGTTGGAGCCACTGAGTCTGTTTTCTTGCTTTGACTTTGCTCCGAGGACCAGCAGATGACAGGAATGCACCTGAGCAAAGCGCTCAGCTAGGGTTGGGAATATTATGACACAGGAGTACAGGGGACAGCTGTAACATTGTGTATTTCTCAACCCCAGTCTCCGGGCAAAAGAGGGCCGTCAGCATTCAGCTAATCTTCATATAAATACCAGGCCCCAAGAGGTTTGTGAGGGACAATTAATTATTTTGTTCAGAAGTTAATCAAATTGTTTTTGCCATTTCGAGTTCTACCTTCCTGAACAGAATGAGTATTTTGCAAAAGGTTTTGTAAAGACCCATTTGCTTTTCCCAAATGGGAGCAAAGACACCAGTTTAAAGGGATAACTCAAGAATACCTTTTACATGAAATATTATCAAGGGAAATTAATATTCTGCCTCTTCCTCTAACAAATATGGGCTCAGCCCAAAAGAATGAAATGTTTTCAAATATAAGTTCTACTGACCTACCCTCCCCACTATCTCACAAAAAAAAATTCTACTTGCGTTTCTTCAACTACATAATTTTGAGTTCAGAAAGACATTTGATCCCTGCAACATTCAGGAAGTGAGATTTGTGAAGTCAACAGTGTGACTCAGCTAGGTCAGAGGAAAAGCTGTAAATTCCAACTGATGCAAAGCATTCCACAAAAAATAGACAAGGGAGTTCAACCATATACAGATATTTATAAGTACAATCCTGTTAGAATTTTGTTTTAGCAGCCATTAGAAAGATCCTGTTAAACAAGACATAGGCCTAATTTCCCCCCCCGCCCCGCAACCTAGTATTCTTAAATCAGCAAATCCACTCATAAGTGCTCTGAAATAGGAAGAAAACAAGTTAATGGTAACTTCAACATTTAAAACAGCTAAACCTATTTTGACCTGGCTGATTTCAACATGTGAAATGTTTGTACAAATAAAAAAAGCCAACCTTGAGCTCACTATCTCAAATATGAAGGAGATATTTTAACCAAAGAACATGTAGCTAAGTGGCTAACAGCCATGAGAATTTATAATTGTTCATTTAGCTAAAAAATAAATCCCAGTTTTCCTTGTGCTCAACAGAAATATTAAATTAAGAGAACAAAATGTTACACATAAATATTGAACATTTTGAATTTGTTTCTAGAAAGGAAAGGAGATGAAGAAATTTACATTTTAGTTTTCTTCATAAACAGGTCACATATTTAAATTAATTTGCATGGGACTGTGTTTAGGTCTGCACAAACACACACAGAAGAATAGCTTCAGTGCTTAGTATTTTCAGGCATGTCCTAGATAGAAAGTAATGGCAATCCCCTTTTCCTAACTTGGCTAGTCACAAGCATGGACGCTCTGTCTTTCAAGTGTTATAGCTCACTTGCATATTCAGGTTAAATTATGCATTACATTGAACTTTGGGATCCATAACGTCAGAAAGGGGAGCATGCTGCTGTATGTACCTTATATACTAAGCTCCTTTTCTACTTCTCCATATCCACTTTGACTGGACTCTTATCTTAAAACCACCAACTCCGCCCAGCATTTTGCCAGCTTGCTTTTATCAGCACGCCAGTTAACTCTGTGCCTGTTGCGATCTCCGAAAGCCTTCACAGTTGCAGAAGCTCCTGTAGGAAATGTATTACCAGCAGATACGCATCTGAAGGCGTGTCCCATAAGCATGGCCACACCTCGCTGTGTGCATTTCAGATATGCAACAGAGCTTTAGTTGGTCTCTCCGTCTTCATGGTACTGTGACAAAGGTTATGAAAAGACAAACAATGACAATGTACTAACACAGCCTCCCATCTCGGTACTAACTGAAGTTTTCCTTCTATTCTGAACATCCAGCTGTTCACAACAGAATTTTCTGTCTGCTGCCTCTTTTCTTTCCCACTGGAGTTCAGGGGATTCACAATAGCAAAAAGAGTATTTATAGGCCACAATTATTATTTTTTCCAGAGTCAGCTTTTTAAAACCTGGCTTTAGTAGCTGACTTTAAAGCAAGGCTCCCAATACAAAGTACTTAGTCCTATCACATACATACCAATTCCTTTAATAAGGTGGCAGTTGGGAAGTTCCACTGGTTCCACCTCTCTGGAGCCATTCAGCTTACGTCTGCAAGAGGAAAGAATACAGTTTAGTGTAACAGATCAGAGAGAGTTTTACAAACTGAAACAGTGTTGACTGATATATGCTGGCTAGCATATAAATATAGATCATAATAATATGTATTATATGCACCATATACACAAGTATGCATTAAGTACAAATATTGTAACAGTGATATGGCTTAAATTGATCTATAGGGGGAAGAGGGAGGGACAGATGTACTCCATGTTCTATTTGTTGGGCGTCAGTGTGCGTGCGCGGCCCATGCAGCTAGTCCCCGCCCCCGGCGGTAGCCATATGGTTGCCAACTTTCTAACTGCACAAAACCAAACACCCTTGCCTCACCCTCTGCCCCATGCCTTCCGAGGCCCCACGCCTGCTCCACCCCCTCCGAGGCCCTGCCCCTACTCACTCCATCTGCTCTCTCTTCATCGCTCACTCTCCCCCACCCTCACCTCACTTTCACCGGGCTGGGGTAAGGGGTTGGGGTGCGGGAGTGGGAGAGAACTCTGACTGGGGGTGGAGCCAGAAATGATGAGTTCATGGTGCAGGAGGGGGCTCAAGGCTGGGGCAGGGAGTTGGGGTACAGGAGGGGGTGAGGGCTCTGGGAGGGAGTTAGGATGCAGTAGGGGGTTCCAACCTGGGGCAGGGAGTTGGAGCATGGGAGGGGGTTTGGGCTCTGGGCTGCGCTTACCTCAGATGGCTCCCGAAGTGGCCAGCATGTCCAGCTCCTAGGTGGAGGGCAAGGGGGCTCTATGTGCTGCCCGTGCTCATAGGTGCCACCCCTGCAGCTCCCACTGGCTAGGTTTCCTGGCCATGGGAGCTGCAGAGCCGGCATTTGGAGATGTGGGAGTGCACAGAGCCCCCATGGCTGCCCCTGCACCTAGGAGCCGGACATGCCACTGCTTCTGGGAGCCGCTTGGAGCCAAGCCAGCCCCGCTGCGCTGCCAAAAGCGGTGCTGACCAGAGCTGCCAGGGTCCCTTTTCAACCAGGCGTTCCTGTCAAAAACCAGACCCCTGGCAACTCTAAGCAGCCGGTGGGTGCGTATATGCACTGGCCAGTCAGGCTGTCTCACTTGTGTTCTGCTGCAGGAGGGGGATGTTGATGGCCTCCAAAATGGTGCTGTGTCCACCAGGCACAGTCAGCAGCTTCAGGGAGGCAAGTGTCACATGCTCCGGCCCCCCTCAAATCTCCCTAAAACTAGTTTCAGAATGCTGGTCAGCAGGGGGATATTAGTCATGAGAAAGCTTCACCTCTTGTTTCTCCACCACCCCCACCTCCCATTGTAAGAAACAAACAGATGGCCACTGAATGAAATGCACCCTACTAGGACTCGTGTGTTTGAAGGTGTGGTCCCCAACCCCCACATTCAAATGGGTCTGAGTAGGAGCACGGTGTCAAATAAATGTTCCAGAATGTTTCTCTGTTTAAAGGAAATTATTGCACTAACATTTCCATCTCCTTCCCCCTCCAATTAAAGTTGAGAATGTATATGATCAAGAGTCAGGAATTTCAAGAATCAAAGATCCCATAGCAACATCTAGCCGCATTGCACTTCTACATCAAGGCATATATTTAACTGCAGGATCATTTCAAGACACTAGAAGACAGCCACATCGTTGACATTAGCATTGCCAACTTTCTGATTGCCAAAAAACGAACACTCTTGCCCCACCCCTGCCTTGCCTCTTCTCTGAGGCCCTGCCCTCCACTCACACTATGCCCCCGCCCTCCGTCGCTCGCTCTCCCCCACCCTTGCTCATTTTCACTGTGCTGGGACAGGGGGTGAGGGCTCCTGCTGGGACTGCAAGCTCTGGGATGGGGCTGGGTGTCACTTCCCCTGGTGTTATCCGGACCAGTGATCTGCTAGATCATGCCAAACCTTGACTCTGGGAGCCAGCCTTACCCTGCTCTGCTGTGAGAACCCCCACTCCTGGGCTGTTCATCCACAGCCTCTGGCATGTAAGCTGCTCCTTGGATTGTGCAACCGAATGACAACAGACAATATCTCCAGTCCCAGACACAACCCTAGGAAACTCCATCTTGCAGTGTCCAGTTATGCCCACTGGATGCTGCAAATTTATATTGAAACAGAAATTGATATGTACCAGGCTTGTTATCCCAAGGGGAGTCTCTGACATGCTTCAAATCAAACACACTGCTTCAGGCAGAACAAACAAACAGATTTATTAACTACAAAGATTATAAATCAGAGCACAAGTAGTCAGATTTGGTCAAATGATATAAAAGCAAAATGCATTCTAAGGTGATCTTAACACTTTCAATGCCCTTACACACTTAGATGCTTCTCACCACAGGCTGGCTGGTTGCCCTTCAGCCAGGCTCTCCCCTTTGACCAATGCTTCAGTCGCTTGGTGGTGATGTCTGTAGATGGAGGTAGAAGAGAGAGGAAGAGCATGGCAAACATCTCTCCTTTCTATCATGTTCTTTCTTCCCTCTTGGCTTTGCCCTCCCCCTCTTCAGAGTCAGATGAGCATTACCTCATTGCAGTCCCAAAACTGACCAAAGGAAAGGGGGAGGGGGTGACTAACTCAAGAGGCCAACAGATCCTTTGTTACTGCCTAGGCCAGTGTTCTTTATTCCTGTGAGGCTGGGCTGGGTTTGTCCCATACATGCCCTGATGAGGTGTGAACTGCCCCTCTGCTCTTGAAGAGTTTTGCTTGGGCCTGTTTTAAGCCATGAGGACACACTTTCAACCTTAGAACTATATACATGAAATTACAACCTATAACATTACTGTAAAACAATTACTATAACAACAACGCTCAGTGTATCATGAGCTTTCCGAAGACACACGACAAACTTTGCATTGGATACCACAATATAAAATCATATTATAGGATGATCATGGCTGGGGGGGGGGGGGTGCAGGGTATTCCCCTGAGGTACAGGGCATCACAGCGGGGATGAGGGGTTGGGAGTGTGAGAGGAGGCTCAGGGCTGGGGCACAGAGTTGGGGTGCAGGAGGGTGTGAGGGATCCAGATGAGGGTGCAGGCTCTGGGGTGGGGCCAGAGATGAGGAGTTTGGGGTGCAAGAGGGGGCTCCAGGCTGGGGCTAAGCAGTTGGGAGTGCAGGAGGGGGCTCCGGGCTGCGGCTGAGGGTTGGGGTGCAGGCTCTGGGCAGCGCTTACCTCAGACGGGTCCCGGAAGCAGCCAGCACGTCTGGCTCCTAGGTGGAGGTGCTGGGGGCCCTGTGTGCTTCCCGAGCAGCTCCCACTGGCCGCGGTTCCCAGCCAATGGGAGCAGTGGAGCCAGCACTCGGGGTTGGAGCAGCACGCAGAGCCCTCTGGCCGCCCCCACAGCCAGAAGGACATGTTGCCACTTGCAGGAGCTGTGCAGAGCCAGGTAGGGATGAAAGCCTGCCTACCCCAATGCTCTGCTGACTGGACTTTTAATGGCCTGGTCAGTGGTGCTGACTGGAGCCGCCAGGGTCCTTTTTGACCGGCCATTCTGGTCAAAAACTAGACACCTGGCAACCCTAGTTAGCATTGCTGTGGAAGCCGTAATTTTTTAATCTCTTTACTTGCATTCATTTACATTCTCAACCTAATATTGCATTATCATCAGTTTGTGGATTTTCACTCAGATGGTTCCTAGGTAAATTAAGAACTCAGAGGGGATGGGGGGTGGGGTGGGAGAGATCAGGTTCAAGTTAAACAAAAACTTAAAACTGTTTTCAAAACAGTCCTGTGACTGCAACTTTTATCTTCCCACTGTCCAAACTTGAGTTGCCAGAACATACAGCTTGATCAGTAAGACCTTCAGAGTTACCAGTGAGCGAATATAGCGATCTTTTACATAATTATTTTTCCCTGTATCCTCATTGAAGAGCAATTCAGGCAAATGTTGGATCACCAGACAAGCGGCCAGAGAAATCGTCATTTAACTAATGTATTTTCTTTCTTCATTCTGTGCGGCTTTTCAGCAACGTCAGCATTCTTGACTTGCTCTCACTTTTCCCCTGCTTCATCACTTCAGTCTCATTAACTCAGAAAGACCAGGATTTTTTGCAAAAATATGTAGCACTCTTTCAAAACAGCCAAGCCATATGTTAATATTGCTTGTCTGATAGAGAAAAAAATGTCCCAGATTCACCAGCCATTTGCAACAGTTTTCTTGAGCAGAAGGACAATGTGAAAATAGACTGTAGGGTGTTATTGTACCGTATACAGCTCCCAATACTTAGCTACATACCAAAGCCAGGTCTATACTACAAAGTTTTGCTGGTAACACTGGCCTTATTTTAGCACGTCTGTGTATGCACCCAGGTGCAATTCCAAGTCCTGCTGCTAACACCCTGATTCTGTGTCAGCCAAGTTAAACCACGTCCCCAAATGGCATAAACTCTCTATTGGCCTGGTACCAGCGTCTTCATGGATGCTGCATTACCTTTTCCTTCAGCCATAGTCCCACAATGACCCACCGAGAATGACCGCTCTGGTCACAATTCTAAAATCAGTTATTCAGGGGTTACAGTGACCAGAAGCCTGACCTCCTTTAAAATACCCGCTGTGTTCTTCCTAATAGCTTACCTTTGTAAGCATACGGGTGTGGCTCCATGTAAAGCTACAGGTAAGCTTTGCACTGCTGCCTTGTCTAGAAAAGAAGGCCTAGATTTCCTTGGCCTCTGGGGAGGTGTGGTGCAAGCCCAGCTGTGGAATAATCACAGGAATATAGAGGTGTATTCGGTTATTGCAAAGAA
Organism: Eretmochelys imbricata; assembly: GCF_965152235.1. Lineage (NCBI taxonomy): Eukaryota > Metazoa > Chordata > Testudines > Cheloniidae > Eretmochelys > Eretmochelys imbricata. The sequence continues at coordinate 221,390,001 of NC_135573.1, read as the reverse complement.
GATGCTGAAGCTGGGGTAAAAAGGTGATGAGCAGCAATGCCGGGCTATGGGGAAGGGAAGCCAACAGAAGATCTGGGGCTACCCCCTAATACTTGATGCTTATATGCAATGCTTGCAGGGATCCCACCAGCAATCTGTAAGTAAGAGTGGACGCCTCATGAGAACCTGAGGAAGGAGCCCCAGCAGTGCAACAATGACAAGAGTGTGGAGAAGGAAGATGAGGAGGATACAGACTCCCCAAGAGAGCCAAGAGCTGTTCAAGAGACTAATGGACCCAACCCAGACACAGAATCCATTGAGGATGGATAAAGGAGCTCAGATAGCTATATTAAAGCATAATTCTCTCTCTTTACTTTCTTTGTGGGCCCCAAACCACCTCCAGACCCTTTCAAAATGGCAGCCAAATGTGCACAGAGAATAAAGGAATTCCCTTTTGAAACTGCCAGAGCCAGTTTATTTTAAAAATGTGTCAACAGCAAAATAAGAAACTATCACAGCCATTTAGTAACCAGCAGCTTTTGGTAGCAAGATAGAATTTCCATCACCATAAATCCATTAAATGCAAACCTAAACAAATATATTCTGAATGCGATATCAGAGCATTAGAAAATGTGAAAAATCTTGCAAGCGCTCCCGTAATTAGTCAGGCAGACTATAGTAGAACCTCAGAGTTACAAACCTTGGGAATGGAGGTGTTCATAACTCTGAAATGTTTGTAACTCTAAACAAACTTATAACTGCTGGCAACTACACTGCTTATAGCTTCTGGAGAGAAAGCAAAGCACAGAAGCTGGCCTTTTAGGCACCCTAGCTTGCTGGGAATATCAAAGTGTAGGCAGAGAACTGCCTGGAAAAACCTTGGTCAGGCAAGTGAGAGATGTGAGTATCTACCCCAGAGGGGAGATGGCTGATTAGTTGGGAGCCTAGAGTGGTAGCCCTTGATAGACCATGGAGGGGGAATATGGGTGCAGTTGCCCAGAACGATGACACCAAATCATGAGGCATCTCCAGCGTCCTTTCAATCTACCAAACACACATTCAACAGTCATCCTGCACCTGCTCAGGTGGGAGTTAAATCTTTCCTTGCTTCCATCTAGGGCTTCACCAGCCAAGGAAACAAAGGTTAGGGGAGGTGCCCGAGAATCACTGTTCGCATTTCAACTCCACCAACGTGTATGCGCCAGTCTGAGAAAAGTGTCCCTGACTGCAACTTTCAAAAAAAAGTCCAGTATTTTTGAAGATGTGATCATCATGCACCTTCTCTGATCAGCCAACGTTGATGCTAATTGAATTGATAATATCCTTGAAGCCCAGGTGGCAATCATCATCTGCTAGGCTAGGTCAACACTAAAGTTTTGCCAGCATTTTTTCTAATATACAGCTGTTGACATTAGTGTTGCTAGAACTAGGGTGGGCAAACTACAGCCCGAGGGCCGGAACTGGCCCCTCAGGGCTTTGGATCCAGCCTGTGGGATTGCCACTCCTGTGGCACCATGGGCCCCGCACTGCTATGAGAAGCGGCAGACACCACATCCCTGCGGCCCCTGGGGAGAGGGGACAGAGGGCTCCGCACGCTGCCCTTGCCTGTGGGTACCTCCCCCAAAGCTCCCATTGGCTGAAGTTCCCCATTCCGTGGGTGCCGGCCAATTTCCAGAGCAGTGCGGGGCCGGGGCCGGGAGCCTGCCTTGGCCCCAGTGCGCACCGCTGTCATCCCGAAGCCACTCCAGGTAAGCTGCGCCAGGCTGGATCCCAAACCCCTCCTGCACCCCAACTCCCTGCCCTGAGCCCCCTGCCTGCACCCCAACCCCCTGCAGCACCCCACATACCTCCTGCACCCCAACCCCCTGCCCTGAGCCCCCGCTGCACCTCACACCCCTCCCTGCACCACAGCCCTGAGCTCCTTCCCGCACTGTGCGCCCCCTCCTGTACCTCAACCCCCTTCCCTGAGCCCCCTCATACATCCCGCACCCCTCCTCTACCCCAACCCCTTGCCCTGAGCCCCTTCTTGCACGCCGCACCCACTCCCACACTGCATATTCCTTCCCGCACCTCAACCTCCTGCCCTAGCCCTACATTCATGGCCCTACATGCAATTTCCCCACCCAGATATGGCTCTTGGGACAAAAAGTTTGCCCACCCCTGAGCTAGAACATGTGAAAGCGTCGCTGCCTTTGCTGATGCCATGCATCTTCACTGTGAGAGACTGCATCAGCAAAACCCACAGAGCAGGAAGGACAGGAATCCACCAATGAAATGTCCACCTGTGATCCACCAATGCTTGCATAAACATAGAAAAGTTCCCCTTTCTATTTATGTACTCAGAAGCAAGCTGGTGGGAGGTGCAGAATCAGGAAGTGTGTCCCACATATTGCCCCCTCTCCCCTGTTTGGGAAGCCCATTCCAGCAGATTCCTCTATTATTTCCTGCACATTGCCCAGAGTCACAATCCTGTGCAGCAGGATATACTTAATGGATTTTCACATCTGGATAACTGACTTCCCCTCACCATAGATTTTCCAGCACCAAGGTGATTGACTACTGACTAATAGCAGCCCAGAGTTGCAAGCCTCCAGAGCACAATCACCAGTCGTGTCTCCACTGTCAATGCAGCTCCCATTCTGTATCCCTGAGCTGGAGGACTGGGGCAAGGATGGCACACACCTCCAGGAGCATGGCCTTCCACGTCCAAAAAGTGCTCTGGCCACTGCTGATCATCCAGATTTGCATCATTATCCAATCCCACCACTTGGTTCTCATTTCACAGGTACAGATGCATTTCTCCACTGTGTGTAACTGGTCAGCGAATGCCTGAAGCAACTGGGGACTGTCATTCTCATTTTTTCTGCTGTAGGACTACTAGTGGTGGTAGCTGAAGTTCAGAATACAGAAGAATTACTCACTCAGTCTCTAAAACAATGAAAACTCCTCTAATCTCTTCAGCATCTATGCTTCTCCCAGTGACATAGCAGGAAAATTGAAAAGCAATGAGAAGACCAGAGGGTATTTTAATAACAGTGTGAAAAAAGATTGTGAGATGGAACAAAGACTTTGGAAACTTGGCCCCAAGTTGCCATAATTCCCTGAGAATGCTGGTATCCCACAATGCACTGCAAAAACATCCTGCAAGAAAATGAGACAAACATTGGTGTGGTGGATGCCTATGCTTCCTGCTCTGTGGGTTTTGCTGATGCAACCTCTCACAGGGAGGATGCATGGCATCAGCAAAGGCAGCGATGCTTTCACATGTTCTAGCGACACTAATGTCAACAGTTGTATACTAGAATCAATGCTGGCAAAACTTTAGTGTTGACACATGAAATTTGCAACCTGGGCTTCAAGGATATTATCATTTCTACTAATGTCTTAAAATTTATAACTGAGAAACTGATCCTCATCTCTTTAGGAAATTCACTTGGAAACTTCTCAAAAAACCACAACTTAGGACACACTCCCAGCCAACCCCTACCCCACCACTATCAACACAAAAAGGGCAACATTGAACGTCCTCGTGTGACAATCACAGCATTTCTACTGGTTTTAAAGAGTTTCTTGCTTGAGATCTATTTCTTCTACATCTGAGGAATACAAAAATGGTTTAAAAACTACAACACATTTTCAATGCTATAGAAGCTTTCAAAGTACACTCTCTGCATCAAGTCTTCTGGCAGATGCTAACTTTGTCCTGAAGTCAGTGGAAGCTTTATCATTGTTTTCAGTGGACATTGGATCAGGACCTTATTATTATGAATCTTTAAAACTAAAGCATAATAAGAACGAGAGGAAAAGAAGAAGAGTGTCAATGCCTTTAACAATCACATATCTGAAAATATAGCAGTTCAGCTACATCAAGAATTGTTCTTTTAAGAAGTGGAGGCAAAAGTCTATGAATACTGTGAACTCTTACTATGTTCAGACCCCACAGCAGAGATAGGATGTGAATAAGCTGCTTCCATTGCTGTAGATATTAGCAATACAATATGATACATAAACCAATTTTGTAAAAAATTAATCACTTTTCACCTCCAGGAATATTAGAAATTCTGTTAAATGTGTTTGAAAAAAAGACAGACATTGACAGGACCCTTTTCAGTATCATATAACCAGACCAGAATGTGCCAGAACTCAAGGGATTAATGTGAACAGCAGCAAAGCTATAGAGAACTTCTTAATTTTCATTTTCTTTTGGAGTGGGGGACAGGTGTGGAGAGATATCAAGAAAAAAAAAATCTTACTTTCCAATCTCCTCCTTCCAGTACACATTAGAGGAAACTAGACACCAATCTCAACTCTTATCTGAAGTTGTACATTTCCAGATACTAGTACTGATGTATTAGCAAGGTTGCAATGTAGCAGGCTTATAAAGCAGCACATCCACACACCAGAAAAAAAGTTATAAAAATACAATATTCACAAAGTGCTTTTAGTTTGATCTATTTCTAGCATATAATTTTATTTTACCAGTTTTCAATATTATTTCAATCCTGTTTATTCAGCTTTTGACAGGGGCCTGCTACTTACTATGCTCTGAAACAGCTCACCCAAAAAATAAACTGAGAATGCTAGAACTTTATCAAGATCCCTATATTGTGAGACATAACAGTATCAGTTTCTTGTTGCCAATAAACTTCCCAATTAGTGTTCAGACTAGTGGTAGGATCAGTGCTAAGCTGAATTTAGTTCAAAACACAATACTTCTCTTAATACACTTGTATTGCACTCTACCCTGTACAAAAGTAAGTAGTAAAAAGTTTTTTTGTAATTAGCCATGTTAGATCTAAAATTTAAATCATTTCGATGTTGTTACTTTGAGGTCTTGAAAATATTTTTACATCACTCATTATTATCAGCATAATGACTCCACTGTCGCCTAACAAAGTAATTCCACATTCACTTTTCTAGTCTAAAGTTACTGAAGTTACATGCTATCAAGTATCAGAGGGGTAGCCATGTTAGTCTGGATCTGTGGCACCTTACAGACTAATAGGCGTATTGGAGCACAGGACTCTTTGCCGCTTTTAAAGTTACATGGTTATGTTTCTAGAGAAGCTACTTCTGTAATATTGTATTGACTAGCCTTTCTATATGTACTCTCTACTTCTAGGGTTTAATAGGGTTTGATTCCCTTTAGTATTCATCTCACTATTCAAAACAACTCATCTGAAAGTTGAAACTGACTGTTCCCTTACTGAAAGTATACTGGTTCCAGTTCCACCTAGTACACAAACTGGTTTGCTAGTGGCTGTTTATTCACAAGTTCTGGCTTAAAAAAAAATAAAGTTATTTATTTTTGCAATTGAAGTTATTTAACAAAACAGGGTTTTTTTAAATGAGTGATTGGTGAAATTGTGTGAAGCTGTGTCAACATACCCCCAGTCGTTATCTCTGTTGGAAGAGGAACAGGCAGGTAAACAAAGCTAAAGTTCATACTTCACAGACCCTGTTAGCTCGAGTTAGCAAAGGATTTGACATACCCAGCTACGACATCACCCTACTGTAAATCTGATTTATCTGAGGCGAATATTTCTGAAGTTTAGTTTCAAGCCTGACTTAGAACGACCAATACAAGAGCAAACAAAGCAAGCGCTCCGATTACATCCGCTGGATAATAGGGTAGTTTTCATTAACCCCTCTCTTCCTCTGACAAATTCAGTGGCATTTCTGTACGTGCAGGCTTTTGCTAAAGCTGCATGCCATGCTAAACAACGAGATGAACTGCAATCCCCTGGGAAGACAGACAACCACTTTTTTAAACAGCTATGTAATCTCAGTTGCTCAGCGATCCAGGCTCTACAAAGCCAGGCTCTTCCGTCCTGAGCCGATTTGCTCCTGCCAGCTTTGCACTCAGCCTGAACCCCGCGGGCAAGCTTTGCCAGCCGATGAGGGCACGGGAGGAATGTACAATCGAGCCTTCTCTTCATGGCACTTCTGCTCTGCATTCCCCGTGCAGAAGGAGAAAGAACCCTGGGCAATAAGGGGTGCGCTCGTCAGAACGTGAGGGACCAAAGAGCTCCCACTAAACTGGAGTGACTTCTAATTCGATTCCCCACCCGTGGCCGTTCTATTTCAAGCCGTGAACGCTGTGTTGTTGAAACACCCCTCCGCCTGCCCCCATTAGGGAAGGAAAGCACGAGCTAGACGCACAGACCCAGGACGTCCCCGTGCCTCCTAAGAGCTCGCCAGTCTCTCCATGGGACAAAGCTGACGAAGGTGCCCCGGCTCGGGCCAGCTCCCTGAGGTGGGGCTGGAGCCACTTACCGCAACTCCATTAGCCTCTCCCCGAGGAGGGCTACAAGTATTCCGGCCAGAGCAAGCACCAACACTTTCCCCATGGCTCCGCGCTGGAGGAAGCTCTCTGCCCCCCTCGCAAAGCGGACCAAGCGCTCCCGCCTTTGAGCGAGCTCTGCAGCGCAGCGACGGTCTCCAGAGCTCCGCCCCCGGCCACTAATCCTCCCCTCCCAGCTGCGAGAGCCTCGGGGCCGCTAATGGCGGCAGGAACTCCGCCTCCCGCCGCTCGCTCGCTCCGCCTCGCCCTGCCGCCCGGGAGCCTGCCGGAGCTGAGCTCCCTGCCTCCGGGATAGCCCTGAGCTAGGGCTGGCAACGGGGACAGACGACGCTCCGCAGGAGAGAACGGGCGAGGGGTCGCTCCTAGCTCCAGCCTAGCAAACACCAGCCGCAGGAGAAAGACCCTGGGCGAGATTCACACAGGAACTTGGGGCAAGTCGCTACAGAATTAACTCGACGTCCAGCCTCCGCAGTAATTGAATCGCTTTTACACGTCCAGACTAGGCTCCTGGTGTCGGCGATGTCTGTCCTCGCCAGGAGCGCTGGCACCCATTTCACTGTTGGCATGGTACGTTATGGGACGGCTTCTGAAAGGCAGCAACAGTTGGTGTAAGCAATGCCGTGCCTACGCTGAGGACCACCTCGCCCTAACTACATCGACCTGAGCCCTGCGCCTCTCAGCCCTGGTCTACACTAGGAGTTGAGGTCGAATTTAGCAGCGTTAAATCGATTTAACCCTGCACCCGTCCACACGACAAAGCCCTTTTTTTCGACTTAAAGGGCTCTTAAAATCAGTTTCCTTACTCCACCCCCGACAAGGGGATTAGCGCTGAAATCGGTCTTGCCGGGTCGAATTTGGGGTACTGTGGATGCAATTAGACAGTACTGGCCTCCAGGAGCTATCCCAGAGTGCTCCATTGTGACCGCTCTGGACAGCGCTCTCAACTCAGATGCACTGGAAAAGGCCCACGAACTTTTTAATTTCAATTTCCTGTTTGGCCAGCGGTGGCAAGCTGCAGGTGAGTGCAGAGCTCATCAGCAAAGATGACTATGATGGAGTCCCAGAATTGCAAAAGAGCTCCAGCATGGACCAAACGGGAGGTACAGGATCTGATCGCTGTATGGGGAGAGGAATCCGTGCTATCAGAACTCCGTTCCAGTTTTCGAAATGCCAAAACATTTGTCAAAATCTCCCAGGGCATGAAGGACAGAGGCCATAAAAGGGACCCTGTCATAAATATAAAGGGAAGGCTAACCACCTTTATATCCCTCCTGGCCAGAGGAAAAAACCCTTTCACCTGTAGAGGGTTAAGAAGCTAAAGATAACCTCGCTGGCACCTAACCAAAATGACCAATGAGGAGACAAGATACTTTCAAAGCTGGGGGGGCGGGAGACAGGGACAAAGGGTTCTCTTGGTCTGTGCGTTGTTTTTTTCCGGACCAGAGCAGGAATGCAGGTTAGAACTCCTGTAAAGGGCTAATAAGCAATCTAGTTAGATATGCGTTAGATTCTGTTTTGTTTAAATGCCTGATAAAATAAGTTGTGCTGAATGGAATGTATATTCCTGTTTTTGTGTCTTTTTGTAACTTAAGGTTTTGGCTAGAGGGATTCTCTATGTTTTGAATCTGATTATCCTGTAAGGTATTTACCATCCTGATTTTACAGAGTTGATTCTTTTACTTTTTCTTCAATTAAAATTCTTCTTTTAAGAACCTGATTGCTTTTTCATTGTTCTTAAGATCCAAGGGTTTGGGTCTGTGTTCACGTATGCAAATTGGTGAGGATTTTTATCAAGCCTTCCCCAGGAAAGGGGGTGTAGGGTTTGGGAGGATTTTTTTTTTTGAGGGGGTGGGAAGACGTTTCCAAGTGGGCTCTTTCCATGTTAGGCACTTGGTGGTGGCAGCAATAAAGTCCAAGGGCAAAAGGTAAAATAGTTTGTACATTGGGGAAGTTTTAACCTAAGCTGGTAAAAATAAGCTTAGGGGGTTTTTCAGGCAGGTCCCCACATCTATACCCTAGAGTTCAGAGTGGGGAAGGAACCTTGACAGTCCCGAAGTAGTGCCGCGTGAAACTGAAGGAGCTGAGGCAAGCCTACCAGAAAACCAGAGAGGCAAACAGCCACTCCGGGTCAGAGCCCCAAACATGCCGCTTCTATGATGAGCTGCATGCCATTTTAGAGGGTTCAGCCACCAATACCCCACCGTATTGTTTGACTCCTTCAATGGAGATGCAGGCAACACGGAAGCAGGTTTTGGGGATGAAGAAGATGATGATGAAGTTGTAGATAGCTCACAGCAAGCAAGCAACCAGTTTTCCCGAGAGCCAGGAACTGTTTCTCACCCTGGACCTGGAGCCAGTATCCCCACAACCCACCCAAGGCTGCTTCTCGGACCTACCAGGCGGAGAAGGGATCTCTGGTGAATGTACCTTTTAAAATAGTATACATGGTTTAAAAACAAGCATGTTTAATGATTAGTTTGCCCTGGCATTTGCGGCTCTCCTGGATGTACTCCCAAAGCCTTTGCGAAAGGTTTCTGGGGAGGGAAGCCTTATTCCGTCCACCATGGTAGGACACTTTACCACTCCAGCCAGTAGCACATACTTGGGAATCATTGTACAACAAAGCATTGCAGTGTATGTTTGCTGGCATTCAAACAACATCCGTTCTTTATCTCTCTGTGTTATCCTCAGGAGAGTGACATCATTCATGGTCACTTGGTTGAAATAGGGTGCTTTTCTTAAGGGGATATTCAGAGGTGCCCATTCCTACTGGGCTGTTTGCCTGTGGCTGAACAGAAATGTTCCCCGCTGTTAGCCACGGGGAGGGGGAGCTGCTAGCCACGCGGTGGGGGGAGGCAAAATGCAACCTGGGAACAAAAGCACATGTGCTAAGTATGTAACGTTAACAGCAAGGTTTACCATGAAAGAGTGTACCCATTGTTCTATAAAATGTGTCTTTTTAAATACCACTGTCCCTTTTTTTCTCCACCAGCTGCATGTGTTTCAAGGATCACAGGATCTTCTCCTTCCCAGAGGCTAGTGAAGATTAGAAGGCAAAAAAAATGCACTCGTGATGAAATGTTCTCTGAGCTCATGCTGTCCTCCCACACTGACAGAGTACAGACAAATGCGTGGAGGCAGACAATGTCAGAGTGCAGGAAAGCACAAAATGACCTGGAGGTGAGGTGGCGGGCTGAGGAGAGGGCTGAAGCTGAAAGGTGGCGGCAACGTGATGAGAGGAGGCAGGATTCAATGCTGAGGCTGCTGGAGGGTCAAACTAATATGCTCCAGCATATGGTTGAGCTGCAGGAAAGGCAGCTGGAGCACAGACCGCCGCTACAGCCCCTGTGTAACCAACCACCCTCCTCCCGAAGTTCCATAGCCTCCTCACCCAGACGCCCAAGAACGCGGTGGGGGGGCCTCTGGCCACCCAGCCACTCCACCCCAGAGGATTGCCCAAGGAACAGAAGGCTGGCATTCAGTAAGTTTTAAAGTTTTAAACTTTTAAAGTGCTGTGTAGCCTTGTCCTTCCCTCCTCCACCACCCCTCCCGGAGCTTCTCTCCTCCACCACCCCTCCCGGGCTACCTTGGCAGTTATCCCCCTATTTGTGTGATGAATTAATAAAGAATGCATGGATGTGAAGCAACAATGACTTTATTGCCTCTGCAAGCAGTGATCGAAGGGAGGAGGGGAGGGTGGTTAGCTTACAGGGAAGTAGAGTGAACCAAGGGGCAGGGGGTTTCATCAAGGAGGAACAAACAGAACTTTCACACCGTAGCCTGTCCAGTCATGAAACTGGTTTTCAAAGCTTCTCTGATGTGCACCGCACCCTCCTGTGCTCTTCTAACCGCCCTGGTGTCTGGCTGCGCATAACCAGCAGCCAAACGATTTGCCTCAACCTCCCACCCCGCCATGAACGTCTCCCCCTTATTCTCACAGATATTGTGGAGCGCACAGCAAGCAGTAATAACAGTGGGAATATTGGTTTCGCTGAGGTCTAACCGAGTCAGTAAACTGCGCCAGCACGCTTTTAAACATCCAAATGCACATTCTACCACCATTCTGCCCTTGCTCAGCCTGTAGCTGAACAGTTCCTGATGACTGTCCAGGCTGCCTGTGTACAGCTTCATGAGCTATGGCATTAAGGGGTAGGCTGGGTCCCCAAGGATAACTATAGGCATTTCAACATCCCCAGAGGTTATTTTCTGGTCTGGGAATAAAGTCCCTTCCTGTAGCTTTTGAAACAGACCAGAGTTCCTGAAGATGCGAGCGTCATGTACCTTTCACGGCCATTCCACGTTGATGTTGGTGAAATGTCCCTTGTGATCCAACAGTGCTTGCAGCACTATTGAAAGGTACCCTTTGCGGTTTATGTACTCACCGGCTTGGTGCTCCGGTGCCAAGATAGGGATATGGGTTCCATCTATTGCCTCACCACAGTTAGGGAATCCCATTGCAGCAAAGCCATCCACTATGACCTGCACATTTCCCAGGGTCACTACCCTTGATATCAGCAGATCTTTGATTCCGTTGGCTATTTGCATCACAGCAGCCCCCACAGTAGATTTGCCCACTCCAAATTGATTCCCGACTGACCGGTAGCTGTCTGGCATTGCAAGCTATTGCCACTCGCTTCTCAACTGTGAGGGCTGCTCTCATCTTGGTATTCATGCACTTCAGGGCAGGGGAAAGCAAGTCAAAAAGTTCCATGAAAGTGCGCTTACGCATGCGAAAGTTTTGCAGCCACAGGGAATCGTCCCAGACCGGCAACACTATGTGGTCCCACCAGTCTGTGCTTGTTTCCCAGGCCCAGAATCAGCGTTCCACCACATGAACCTGCCCCATTAGCACCATGATGTCCACATTGCCAGGGCCGGTGCTTTGAGAGAAGTCTGTGTCCATGTCCTCATCGCTCTCGTCACCGCACTGACATCGCCTACTTGCCCGGTTTTGCTTTGCCAGGTTCTGGTGCTGCATATACTGCTGGATAATGCGCGTGGTGTTTAATGTGCTCCTAATTGCCAAAGTGATCTGAGCAGGCTCCATGCTTGCCATGGTATGGCGTCTGCACAGAAAAAAGGGGCGGAACGATTGTCTGCCGTTGCTCTGATGTAGGGAGGGGCAACTGGCGACATGGCTTACAGGGTTGGCTTACAGGGAATTAAAATCAACAAAGGGGGTGGCTTTACATCAAGAAGAAACAAAAACAACTGTCACACAGAATGGCCCCCTCAAGGATTGAACTCAAAACTCTGGGTTTAGCAGGCCAATGCTCAACCCACTAAGCTATCCATCCCTCTGGTATTTCAGGCAGGACTGAATCTCCATTAAGGTTTTCAAGGTGCCCCTGACAGACCTCACCAAAACGACTGTCAGCCATTGATTTCACAGGAGGGGGAGGGGGAGAAAATGAATACAAAACAAATCTGGTCTATTTCTTGTTTTGATCCACTCCATCTATCTTTTACATCTTTGGCTGGCAGCAGACGGTGCAGTAGGACTGTAAGCCATCCACATCTCCTGGCTGCTTGGCAGAAGATGGTGCAATAGGACTACTAGCCATCCTCATCTCCTGCCTGCTCACCATAAGATGGTACAATAGGACTGCCTGCAGGACTAAAGAGAATGACCTGGTCGAGTCACTCCTAATTTAGTCCCTGCGCCCATGTCTGCCCAGGCGCTCTTACCGACCTTACCAAGGCGGCCAGGAGCACCTCAGACATGATGAGGATGGTTTTCAGACCTATTGCACCGTCTGCTGCCACAAGTCAATGGGTTGTTGCTGCTGTGTAGCAATGCAGTACCACGTCTGCCAGCACCCAGGAGACATACGGTGACAGTGAGCTGAGCAGGCTCCATGTTTGCCATGGTATGGCATCTGCACAGGCAACTCAGGAAAAAAGGTGCTAAACGATTGTCTGCTGGTGCTTTCACAGAGGAAGGGACGGAGGGAGGGCCTGATGACATGTACCCAGAACCACCCGCAACAATGTTTTTTGCCCCATCAGGCATTGGGATCTCAACCCAGAATTCCAATGGGCAGCAGAGACTGCAGGAACTGTGGGATAGCTACCCACAGTGCAACACTCCGGAAGTCGACGCTAGCCTCAGTTACTGTGGAAGCACTCCGCCGAGTTAATGCATTTAATGCACTTTGAGCATTTTGTGTGGGGACACACAGAATCGACTATATAAAAATGATTTCTAATAAACCGACTTCTATAAATTCGACCTGATTTCATAGTGTCGACATGCCCTCACAGAGGTGGAGTTATTAAGTCGGTGTAGTGGGCAAGTTACATCGGCAGGAGCTACATTTTAGTGTGAACACTTACAGAGTTAGGTTGACCTAAGCTGCCTTACGTCTACCTAATTCTGTAGTGTAGACCGGGGCTTAGGCAGACACCTAGCCTGAGGCACCACACGTACACCTAGGGAACTTCTACTGAAAAAATTGAGGTGCTGGGGGAGTTTAGGCACCCACAAGGTTTGGTGGCATCTGAGTGGGGGATTTGTGAATTCCTGATTCTGGAATTTAGGCAGCTAAAGTGGCAGTTAGGTGCCCAAGTCTTTGGGGGAATCTTAGCCTTGTCTCCAATGATAAGAAATGGTCAAAGATTTCCCATTAAAAAGCAATGAGGGAAACTACATGTCCCCAAGGGAAACAGGCACAACCAGTTTTGCTAACCTGCAACTATTCAAAAAGCATCAGACAGGCCTCCCTCAAATCATGAGATAAAAATCATGAGATTTTAAAATAATAAACATTGGGGTCCTTTTCTTTTGGTTTCCAAGCCTTTTAGGTTCACTCCATGTTTGCCAGCTTTTCTCTGAAACCATGAGGGCTAGAAATTTACTTTAAAAAAAAATAAATAGAAGCCAAGATTCTCCTGCAATCTCTTCATTTCAGCATCTAGGGCAAATCAGCTGCCAGAGAGCAGATGTGTTCCCCTCCACCCCTTTGTACTACCATTTGGTGTCCCACTCTGCATGAGTGTGAGACTCAGACATTTTTATTCTTGGTTCCACACAGAGTTTTTATCTGTAGGGAACCTAGGCACACCAAGATCAAGTGGTTTAGCAAAGGTCATTCAGGAAGGCTATTCCAGACATAGGAATTGGTTCCCACTCCAGTGTTTTAACAGAAAGACTAAGGGCTTGGCTACACTTGCGAGTTACAGCTCAATAAAGGAGCCTCGGGCACATTAGCTCACTACCCGTCCACACTGGCAAGGCACGTAGAGTGCTCTGACTCCGCGGCTACAGCGCTGCTGGTACTCCATCTTGGCGAGTGGAATAACATTTGCTGCGCCCTCGCTGGAGCGCCACAGTGCCAGTGTGAACGAGGTGTTGGTTTACTGCGCTCTGATCAGCCTCCGGAAACGTCCCATAATCCCCTTAAGTCAAGCAGCCACTCTTGTCATTGTTTGGAATCGGCTGTAGGAATGCAGAAATGCCCTTTGAAAGCTCCGTTTCTGACAGCCAGCTGCTTATCTGCCCCGAGACAAAGCAACCATTAGTGTGGAATGCTGTGTGTGAGAGAGAGAGGCAGGAGGGCAAGGGGGATCTGCTGCTGTCTGTACTTACAAGACAGCATGCTGACATGCTCTCAACCCCCCAAAAACCCACTCTCTCTCCCCCCACATACACATAACACACTCCCTGTCACACTCCATCCCCACCCCCATTTGAAAAGCACGTTGCAGCCACTTGCATGCTGGAATAGCTGCCCATAATGCACCGCTCCCAATGCTGCTGCAAGGGCTGCAGATGTGGCCATGCCAGTACACTTGAAGCTGTCAGTGTGGACAGACTGCAGCGCTTTCCCTACTGCTCTCTACAAAGGCTGATTTAACTCAAAGTGCTCTACATCTGCAAGTGTAGCCATGCCCTTAGTCCCTCACCTCACTGTGGCAATAACATTTTGTAGGGATGCTTCTTACAATAGCAACCTCACTATAGAATGGCACCTGCCCAGCTACCCCTCCTTCCAATCACATAGGGAAGAGGTGTTTCTGGTCTGAATGCCTCTTTGTGCTCCATGGCTTTCATAGGAACAGATGTGCTTGTCCTTTCGTGGAAAAGCACCAGAAAGCTTTAGAAAGCAGCAGCTCAGACTTGGAGGCTGTGCTCCATATGCATTCTCCCAGGCTGTTTACAAGGGTGTTCAAAACACTATGTAACTATTGAGATTCATCCCTGTGTAAATCCATTGGCCTGAGATTTGCAGGTCCCAAAGCTACATGTCAGAGCAAAATAAAAAGATCTGAAGTATAGAGAACAGCTATCCTAGGGCAGAGATGCTAAATAGATATTAGAGCTGGTCTGTGTTTCTTCTGTCAACATTTAAAAATTTGAACTTTCAAAATACAGACACTCCCTGACTTACGCAATCGTTCCGTTCCGGAAAGCCTTGCGTAACTTGAATTTTGTGTAAGTCAGAAACTTAGACCCGACCATCACACACAAAAACAAACAAACAAACAAACAAACAAACAAACAAACCCTCCTATTTCTAGCTTACCGAACTTTTTCTGTAAGTGCGGATTTACGTAAGTCGGATCTTGCATAACCCGGGGAGCGTCTGTATCAACATTTTGCTATTTGAAAATTTTTGATAGGCTTTGTAGTTGGTTGAAAAACTGGGAAGAAATTGTAAATATATTGTTGAAAATTTTCCCTTTTCCCCCCTCAAAATTCAAGATGTTGAGAAAAATGTTCACCAAAATTCAAATCAATTTGACCAGTTTTAATAGACACTATTTTAAAATAGTCCTGATCAGTTGTAAACTGTAGCTCCGTTAATTTCAGTAGAGCTTTGCTAGTTTACACCATCTGCATTTCTGAACCAATATTTATATCGATATTGTCCCTTTAAGTTACCTAAATAGGACAAGCCAGTGATGAATTTTGCCAGACGTGATCCAAAATAAATATAGAGGAATTGCACTTGATGCTTTTAACATTTTAACAATACTTTGTGAATGTTTTCCTTTGCTTAGTAAATATTTCCTTAAAATCCTTAAATGTACCTTCATTTTGGATTGCAAAATGGCTAGAAGTAACAAACAATGGATAGCCTCTCTTAAACTGCCCCAGATGTCTGAATATGTGCAAGGCGACATGTTAGTGACTTCTAGATGCATACAGCTGAACCATTAAATTTAGTTCAGTCAGAATCTACCTGAAGATATTTTCTCAGGCCTTCTAATATATGCTGCCTGTTTCATTTCAATTTCCATCAACCTCCCCCTCCCATCCCCACAATATGCCTAAAACAAAAAAATAATTTTGATAATTTGGGACTCTTAGCAGGTTACTGACAACATCTGTTTCCTCACAAGCTGACATAAAAATGAGACGGCTGGAATTGCGTTTGCCAATCTTTTTAATGAATTTTGAAATTCTCAGATGAAAAGCATCAAAAGAACAAAGTGATATCATTATTATTTGATTGTTGTATTTCTGTAATAAAAATCCACACAGAGCTATTAATGAAGCACTGAGCAATAAAGGAACACTGTTGGCCCATTTTTCTGTAAAGCTTGTACATGTTTTGCCTAACAGAAATGTTTGTTCTTCTTTCTTGACCATATGAATTTTCCACACTAATCTATATTTTAAAATGGAATAGTCCATCAAATGAAGAGCAGATGAACACTCTAATTAGACAGGGACATCAGTGATTTTAAAATCCTGTGACAAAGAACACATCACTCCATCAGTGTCCCTGAGGTACAGGGTCACCTACCATATGGCCAGCTTCTTTGACACCGCTGAGCGACTCAGTTACTAAGTTGCACCTTTGTTCATTGATTCATGTCTCCAGTGGAGCCTATTTACTCAAACTTCTGCAAATGAAGGTGTTTATGCCATGCATTGAAACTACTTTCATACAGTGTAGAGCCACAGTGTCCATTCCAACTCCCACAAAAGTCAGTGGAAATTCTCCTATTGACTTAAAAGGGAACTGTTTCAGTCCAGATAGTAGGAAGAACCTCAAACAAGAAACATTTCTTGCTTACAAATTGCGTTGTAAACCCTTTATTTCAATAAATCCAATTGTATCTCTTACTCAAATGAACTGAGCGTGTTGTCAAGCCAGCTTCTGATCTCATTTTCTCTTCTGTAAATCCCAAGTAAGTCCTCTGACTCCTGTGAAATTACTCTGGAGTAATGTTTATGTCACAGAGTAGAATCTAGCTCTTTTAATGCCTGGTTGGTAGAACCTACTGTGTTTGCCTGTTTGGGCAATGACACATGCTGATGAAGGTTGAAATAGTCTGTTGCTAAATCAATAATCTATATGAAATCAATAATCTATATACAATGTGTAGCATCCTTCAGAAGTTATTTGATAAAAAGATGAAAACTACAACTAGAATACTGTGCTTCAGAGAAGTGGATGGAAAGGACACATGTTTTAAAAAGAAAATATGTAAGACTTGCTGTGATAAATGAAGGGGGTGAGGGAGAGCTCCTTTTATGGACACCCAGCCAGCCAGTAGCTATAAAATCCCTCTTAGTAGCTGTTCTCTAATTGCTCTACCTATAAAGGGTTAAAAAGTCTCACTGCGGTACATAGGTAAACAGAAGTGAGTGGACACCTGGCTAAAAGAGCCAATGAGAAAGCTAAAACTTTTTAACATTGAAAAATGACTCCCCTTTTGTCTGTCTCTGGTTGTTCTCTGGGAGAGGCAGACAGGGCTGCAGTTATGCTGTAAGAAGCATGGGGCCAGGTATGAAAAATCCTCAGTATCATACCTAGAAACTACTCATTTGAACCCCAGGTATGTAAGTAGATCAGGAAATGTCTAGGAAGACGCGACTAGGTTTATCTCTTTTTATTTCTTTCTTGCTTGTGGACTCCTCTGTGCTAACCCTAGGTGCTTTTGTGTTGCTTGTAATCTTTAAACTGGACCTCAAGAAAGCTATTCTTGGTGCTTAATCCTTGTAGTTGTTTTTTTTTTAAATCTAGCAAAAGCCTAAGTTCCCAGATGTTTGGGTTTTTTTTTAATTAATCAGATTTACCTTTTTTAAGAACAGGATTGGATTTTTGTGTCTTAAGAGGTTTGTGCACATGTTGTTTAATTAGCTGGTGGCAACAGCTGATTTCCCCCCCCACCCCTTTTCAGCTCTTCCCCAGAGTGGGGGTGAAAGGGCTTCAGGGTACCCCACAGGAAGGAATTCCCAAGTGCACCTTCCTGGGTTCCAATGGGTTTTGCATTTGGGTGGTGGCAGCATCTACCTATCCAAGATCAGAGAGAAGCTGTAACCTTGCAATTTTAATACAAGCCTGGAGTGGCCAGTATTAATTTTTAGAATCCATGCGGGCCCCCACCTTCTGCACTTAGAGTGCCAGAGTGGGGAATCAGCCTTGACACTTGCATAGTCCTTACATCTCTTATTACTAATGTCAAATAAGAATAGATCAGTTCCAAAATTATCCTGATTACTGGAACATTATGCAATACAGCAAAATTATCTTTGCTTCAGATTGTGATCTGAGACGTTTTGTTAAGAACATAAGAACAGCCATACCGGGTCATACCAAAGGTCCATCTAGTCCAGTATCCTGTTTTCCGACAATGACCAACGCCAGGTGCCCCAGAGGGAATGAACAGAACAGGTAATCATCAAGTGATCCATCCCCTGTTGCTCATTCCCACTCTCTGGCAAACATAGGCGAGGGACACCATCCCTGCCCATCCTGGCTAATAGCCATTGATAGACCTTTCCTCCATGAATTTATCTATTTCTTTTTTTAACCTAAACCTTTTCTTTGATTATATGCAAGCCGGGACTGAATGAGGTCTCCCCTGACAGCTAGTGATGTGCTGGGGGAAGAGACTTCAGGAGCAGGCCTTGTTTGCATAGACATGCCTACTCTGCCTTGGTGCACAGCAAAATGGATCTGCTTTGCCAAAATGATCAATTTGCGCTAGTTCGGGGTTGCAACTCGCTCTAGTATTTTAATGCAGGGGTAATGAAATGTTGCTGTCCTTATTGTATGAGTAAAAGGCAGCAGAACTGTGCTTAGCATGCCCTGATTGAGGGGGGACACCCCTAAGTGAATCTCATTTGCTAAGCAGGAGGTAAGGATGCCAAATCCCAGTGATGAGGACTTGGATAGGGATGGGTGTTTCTACATGGGGGTGTGGACTCTGACAAAAGAATCCTAGACACCATTGGACCTATTCCTCTGCGGCATTTAAAGGCAGAACTGATTAGGCTCAACTGATGGCCCTTGTTCCTGGTTGGTGATTCCTGGAGCTGACATCACTCCTAGGTGGGTCCAAGGCCAAAACCTTAGACATTGCGGGGGGACGGTGTTGCAGCACAAGACAACACAGAAACTGCACTGGTAGTGAGGTTCCCCTCTACCTGCTGAAATCACTAAGAGCTGGGCTAAGTGGCAGAATCTTGGAACACGATGTCACAGAGAGACGGTGGTTAAGCAGCAGCAGCAGCAGCAGCAAAGAACAGTGGCCAATGCCGGCAGAGAGACAGTGGCAGCAGTGAGCAAGCTGGAGAGGTGGGAGCAGCAGAGACATTTTTCAATGGCCCCCTAGAGGTGGGAGGTGAGCACACCTCTGAACTCTGGGTCTTTGCTAACCAAGGACAGCCAACGGTGTGGCATGCAGCGGAGCGAGAAGGCATGTTAAGGGACATTTGTTAGTCGGATTTTCACGTCGCTGGGTGAGAAACTGAGGCAAAGTGCACTGCCCAATGCACTCTGGGGTGGATATTTGCCTGTAGTCACATGCTTTAGAACTGAGGTTGTGGTGTTAATGTTGGGTTCCCTTTTCTCCTTTGAATATGTTTTATTTTGTTATGCACTGCCTAATTGCTTGCGAATGGGGGAACTATTGCTTCTTAGAGGTACCACTACCCAGGGGTGATGTTTAGTTTTCCTAGATTTCTGGGAAGGGGCTCAAGCTAGTTCTATTTTGTGCTGTTAAGAGAAACCCCGAGACATTGACTCCACCTGGCAGAAGAGTTATATATATATATATTTTGATCATCAGATTAATATGATTTAATATTCCAAACAATTCTGATAAGCATGTTGCTATAGTACCTAGGAATACTAAAGACATGAATTACTCTGTAGTGGTATCTCAATCAAACAGATTGCAAATAAAATCATATTAGAATCTCTTTCAGTTAGTCACTAGCTCCAAAAACTCAGATGATTCCCTTAAGATAAGTGTGGGTTTAGGGCCAAAATGTGGCCCAGCTACTGCAGGCAAAAGTGCACGAGACCCTTCCTTTACCCCCCTGCAGTGCGTATTGATTGCATGGGTAGCAACACAGGAGGGAAAGCAATCTCAGCTGAACCACTATGCGCCCCCTCTTATATGTGAGCAGGAGGGTGAAATGTGCCAGACAGCATGGCTGTGCCCCATCCCAATCGCAGTGTGCGAAGAAGGGATTGTACTAGGGATTGTACACCGCATCACGTATAAACCCAGCACATTTTACTCTCTCATTAGTCATGATCAAGTCCTCTAGGTCCCAATCCTGCAAATACATGGGTTTAACTGTAACACCATGAGAAGTGAAGTTAAGCATATAGGTGTTTGCAGGATTGGGATGTTAGTTAGTAAAAGCAATTTCTGGAAGTGAATGTTTAAAGAAAAGCAACAACAACAAAAAAAATGGTGAAGTTCAGAACTGCTCATAAGTGAAAGGGATGGGTATGTGTCACATACCAGGGTACAATCTGGACCAATGAATAGCTGTGTCCCCTCAGCTCTCTAACGTGGGGTGCCTTTTACATTGGTTTTCTGTGAGAGAAACCACTCCTGGTCTGCTCTCACACAGCCTCCAGCATGTAAGATACTCCCAGTTATATTGTCTGTAGTGGCTGTAGCCAGCCACTCTTGAATTACACAGCAGAAAGACACCAGCAAACTCCCAATCTCAGACTTTCCCTAGAAATGTGTGTCTTGTACTGCCCAGCTTTCTCCTGGACAATGCAAGCTCATATAAAATCTATCATTGTATTAAGAGAAAATAATATGCACAAATCCTATTATCGTAAATGGAGTTTCCCAAACCCTTCAATTCAAACACACTGGTTTAGATAAAACAATAAAACAAGTTTATTAACTACAAAGGATATATTTTAAGAGAATATAAATAATGAGTATAAAAGTCAGAATTGGTTACAAGAATAATAAAAGTAAAATGCAACTAATGTCTAACTTAACAAACTTGAGTGAATTCAAAGCAAGGTCTCTTTCACCACATTTTAGCAGCCCTACACTGTTGGAACTTCTCTCAGTCAGAATCCCTCCTCCAGTCCAATGCTGCTTCCTTTGTTCTTCAGGTGTTGTGGGCAGAGAGAAAGGGAAGAATGATTTGGGACGCCTGCCTTCCCTTCTGATAGTTGTTTCCCTTCATTGAGAAGCATCTCCAGCTGAGGTTCAGGAGACAAAAAGTTTGTATGGACAGGAACCCCAAACTGTTTCTTTTTAAGATGTAGATTTTTTTGGGCCATGTTCCTTTTCCTGCCAATGAATAGCCATTTAGCAGAAGATGGTCCATCTGACCTTGTTTACACTGGCATCAGCTTGCCCTTTGTCTCTGAGGAACTGGTTTGGCCGCTCCCCAGACTTGGAATATGTCTTGGTAATGCCATACAGTGGGATCTTATAACTTTATATACAATGTTGTCACACATATTTTATCAGGACAATATTGACCAGTGAGTTATGAGTTTTCAAATGATACCTCACAAAGCACACTTGTACAAAGATTATTATAATAGTGTTCAAGGGATGAAGAGAGCGGTACAGACCATCACAGTATGGGAATGTAGTGCTTGGGAAAACTCAGAAAGGATTTTGCACAGATCAGAAAGAAATGATCACTCCATAGAAGAGGCCGAGGATTTGAGATTCCATGAGTAGGGACATTGATCCCCTGAAAAATGTGTAGTGAAAATCAGTACAATGTACTTCATTTCTTTTCCATCACCTTATCTTTGTGTGACAGGTTTATTACTAGTAATTTCTGATCATATTGTACACTTACAACACAAGAAACAGTTATTTAGAAAGTTTTTTAATGTATCATTTTACTAGTACAAAACAACATCAGATAGAAGAGCATTAAGAAAATAATTAGAACATCATGTATCGTAAAAGTATTGTATGAGATTTAAAAAAAAACAACAAACTTCATAATATTTTATTATAACAAATGACAGATGCAAAATTGTCCCTGGATTCACAAAATACCACAGAAAAATGGGAAAAGTATTTAAGCAATACAAATGATATGTCATGCCAAAAAACATATCCCAGGGTTCAGAGTTTTAGATATACCTTTGTTTATACAGGGTAAACTCATAAATTGTTTGCCCTCTATAACACTGATAGAGAGATATGCACAGCTGTTCTCCCCCCCCGCCCCCCCTCCCGGTATTAAGACATACTCTGGGTCAATTAATAAGTAAAAAGTGATTTTATTAAATACAGAAAGTAAGATTTAAGTGGTTCCCAGCAGTAACAGACAGAACAAAGAGAATTACCAAGCAAAATAAAATAAAACACACAAGTCTAAGTCTAGTACAGTAATAAAACTGAATACAAATAAAATCTCACCTTTAGAGACATTTCAATAAATTTCTTTCACAGACTGGACGCCTTCCTAGTCTGGGCACAATCCTTTCCCTGGTACAGCTCTTGTTCCAGCTCAGGTGGTAGCTAGGGGATTTCTCATGATGGTCTCCTCCTTGTTCTGTTCCACCCACTTATATATCTTTTGCATAAGGCAGGAATCCTTTGTCCTTCTGGGTTCCCACCCCTCCTTCTCAATGGAAAAACACCAGGCTAAAGATGGATTCCAGTTCAGGTGACATGATCACATGTTACTGTAAGACCCCAAGCCTTCATTCCTCTCAGCCTGACTCACAGGAAGGCCTCCCTGCAAACAGAGCCATTCACAGTCAATTGTCCTGGTTGATGGGAGCCATCAAGATTCCAAACCACCATTAATGGCCCACACTTTGCATAATTACAATAGACCCTCAGAGTTATATTTCATATTTCTACTTTCAGATACAAGAGTGATACATTTATACAATAGGATGACCACACACAGTAGATTATAAGCTTTGTAATGATACCTTACAAGAGACCTTTTGCATGAAGCATATTCCAGTTACATTATATTCACACTCATTAGCATATTTTTATAAAATCATATAGAGTGCGTCACACCAGCCTCCAACTAGACATCGAGCGGTTGATCGCTACCCGTTGAGCCCGACAATCTAGCCAGCTTTCTATCCACCTTATAGTCCATTCATCCAATTCATACTTTTTTAACTTGCTGGCAAGAATACTATGGGAGACCATATCAAAAACTTCGCTAAAGTCAAGATATATCACAGGGGTTCTCAAACTGGGGGTGAGGACCCCTCCGGGGGTTGCGAGGTTATTACATGGGGGGTCGTGAGCTGCCAGCCTCCACCCTAAACCCCATTTAGCCTCTAGCATTTATAATGGTGTTAAATATATTTAAAAGTGTTTTTAATTTATAAGGGAGGTTGCACTCAGAGACTTGCTATGTGAAAGAGGTCACCAGTACAAAAGTTTGAGAACCACTGATATATCATGTCCACTGCTTTCCCCATGTCCACAGAGCCAGTTATCTCATCATAGAAGGCAATCAGGTTGACCAGGCATGACTTGCCCTTGGTAAATCCACGTTGACTGTTCCTGATCACCTTTGTAGTCTGACCCAAAATTGGGTATATATAATTGTAACTTGTGGATTAACAGGTTCTTGTCACAAGATCAGGCCCAGTAAGATTATTGTAAAATTATCATATAATTTGAGAACCCCAATGTGCACAGGTGCAACACTCACACCATAGGAACTCTTTATATATATTTATACAAATATATGATTTATTAATAATTTAGCAAAGTTATCCACACACTTAAACTCAATAAGACAGATAGAGATAACACAGAAAGTACATTTGGATGGCCACACTCACACCCTTATCTTTCTTAACCTACTTCACCATTATCTTACATATTCAACCGTTATCTTACATACTTAGCCATTATCTTTCTCATCACCGTCATCGTCCTCATCTTCCCGGGGGACCATCATTCTGGACCCTTCCAACTTCCATCTCTCTACCTCTGCTGTCCCTAGGATGTTACTTTTATAGTAGGTTACGCTAACGCTGCTATGTCCAATGCATATTCAATAGAGGTCCTTATTTGTATTTCCTTCCCTTAAGGTATCCGTTTTCTATAGGTTGTTACCCTACTAGCATACCCGTCAATTTGTTATCATGGCACCTTTGTTCTGTCTGGAACCTTCTGGATGCTGGTGTCAGCTGTGTTCTGTGGGTGGCTGATGTCGGTATTCTGGACAAAATTCCCCCTCTTGCAGGCTACTTTCAGTTTCCTATAACTTATGAGTTACTTAAATTTACCTATGCCAAAGGTTATAGGCCTCAAGCCTCACGCCATCTGCTAAAGCTAAATCTTACAGAATAAAAGCCTGTAGGTTCCTTGCATTACTACTAAATATAATAAAACAGAATAACAAAGCAGTGAATATAATACAAGTAAGCTGGCCCACTGGCTACAGGCCTCCCCTTGACAGGGTGATTGCTAATGAACCCTATCACATAAATTAGGGCCTCACTGTATGTTTAAAGCATGTGTCTTATATATACTAGATGACTGATGGAAGCACCACCTGCCCAATCAAGATGTGAGTATAAATGCCTGTTGGGTGTAACAAAATTGAATGTGACAGTACACTAGAATTGACCATAAAAATATATCGATATCTGGTCATTGCATTACTGGCCACTTCCGATATATGTCACCCTATATATATACTTGGCTAACCAGGTAGGTTACCAATGATAAAGATGATGACAGATCCCCTTGGTACCTTCCTTCTGGCCACACCACGGTGTGTTCACCTCAAATATTACTTTTACGCTGATGTACTGATCCCCTTGTTAGAGCACCAGGCCATCATTGAAATTTTTCACATTGGGAGGTATACCACCAGAGGAAGTACATTGCTGTGATAATTATAGACATTATCTTTGAGGTGACATTCTGAGTGGAGCTGCCAAGTGACCAAATACGTCCCCATCTGGATTGGGCCCAGTTAAGAAGGTACCATAATATAATCTTAGGCCTGGTCTACACTAGTGGGGGGGATCGATCTAAGATATGCAACATCAGCTACAAGAATAGCGTAGCTGAAGTTGACGTATCTTAGATTGACTTAGAATCACTTACTTCGCGTCCTTGTGGCACGGGATCGATGGTGGCCACTCCCCCATCGACTCCGCTTCCGCCTCTCGCAGTGGTGGAGTTTCGGAGTTGACGGCAGAGCGATCAGGGATCGATTTATCACGTCTACACTAGACACGATAAATCAATCCCCAATAGATCGATCACTACCCACCAATCCGGCGGGTAGTGTAGATATGGCCTGAGTTAAATAAGAGTCTTAATTAGGGTGTAGTGTCACAGACCCCGTTTCTGAGCTGCCCTCAGTAGAGAGCAGTGGCATTCCTCAATAAGGATTAGAGCAAGTGGCTCTTCCTGTTTCATATTTAAAAATAACTTTAATACCTCTATTTTGCAACTATATATTTTTTGATTAAATGTGGGATTTTTTCAACTTATCATTATGCTATATGTGTACACTGTATGCAGAAACTGATATGTGACATATGGTTTTCATTATATCTTTGATATAAGTGTAGCCACCTCCCACTCTGGAGTTATTGATGAGAGGATGGGTCTTTTTTCCAGGTTACTACAGGTGACATGGTTACATTTGTTAGCTGAGGGTTACACCTCTACCTGGTATACCCTTTTACTATATGTTCCGTTTTCATACATATTATGTTCCAATACGTATACATACATTGATATCATTAGTTCAGGCAATAAACTTAATACTGTTTGTTTTGATTATTAATTTTCCCCAATTTTCGTATACTGGGGACAAGATCACATGGCTTCAAGGAAGGCACCAATGTACCAAAGAATGTCCTTGCACCAGATCAACAAAAAGGGTCCTTATATCGGGTTGCTACCATTGACTCCAGACCATGGTTACTTTAGCATAAAGAGTTCATCATTTGAAGGTTTACAACAAAGTCTATTTTGTCTGCTTTCTTCACATGGTTCAAACACTGAAGCTTGTGAGTTTGCCTTTTTGAACAAGACTGCTGCAGAGGAGGAGCAACGCGGTCAGCATAGTGCTGTAAACTGGATTTGGTTCCTCTCTGAGGGTCTTGTCTTATTGCTGAGTACCTCCAAAGACATGTCTCTCCTCTGGTACAGCACAGTGAGATTTGATGTTATAGCATTTACTAATTTAGCAATTTAGTTTCTTTTGCTATTCCTAAACAAAAACACCAAAATATTTTACAAGGGCAAATTCACAAATAACAAATAGCTAAATAGTTAACAAGATTACTTTTCACTACACATATTCACCCTTGTTGGGGTGATAACCCTGATGGTTATTTTAATACCAGGTTATGTTAGCTTTATTATGAAAACTAAGCAAAATATATGACATTATAAAGCACTATAGCTATATATAGCTATTAATCTTACATTAATAGGATGGTGGTTTGCTCAAGGAACTTTTGAATTGTAATTTGGGTTTTGCCAAATAACTAGCCACATTGCCTGACAAATTCCAAATCAAAGCTATATATATATATATATATATATATATATATATATATATAAAGAGTTAGTTTCACATAAATTGTTCATTGAGACAAACATACCTATATCTTTGACTGATTTTTGCAAAGACTGAACCACCCCAGGTGTCATAGAAGGACAGACACCATGGTGGTTAGATTCTAATTTTACTACTGAAATAGCGTGGAAAAAATATTTTACTACTAATTGCGCAGAAGATTATTGCTGCAACAAAAACTTACCCAACATGTGAGGAGTCAAAAAAAATTGGTTTAGTTACGTGACACAAAACATAAAAATAAATTCAAAAGAGTAATAAGTTCAGAAAAAGTTTAAACAAGTAATTCCAACATACCACCAATGGATTAAACATTTTAATTTAGAGCTAGGAATCCTAAGCATTGAAATTATTAATTTGTTCTAGGTATATAGCCTTGGTTTGCCTATAACATAAGTGTGGTTATTAAGCCAGGAACCTGCTTTTCTTGAATCTTTAGATCCTAGATTAAAACAGAAATGGGTGAAAAAAAAGAATTAAAGTAGATGTTAATATTTTTCAGGAAATATGAAGGCAAAACTGTAATTAGATTAATTCCACATTTTACATTGATGAATTAGGACCTATAATGATAAGCACGATTTATCTTGTGGGTAGCAAAGTTTGCTACATGTTGAAGAAGCTTCAGCACTTCCTTAAAATAATGATTCCTGCATAAAGCAAAAAGATTTTATGTTGCCAGCTTTCTTGCATATTGGGTAAGTCTGGAGTTGCAACTAACCTGATACCTATTTATGGAATAATAATACACAACTGATTACTTAAATTTAGAAGGTATGTAGAATACAAACATGCAAGTAGCAAGTACTGAATGCTTGAACTTGTCCTAAAGGCATTACCTTGCTTGCTTCCATCGCTTACAGTAAAGGTAGTAGTAAAGATTTTCTTTACCTTGTACGTGCACATTAGACATATTAGACATAACTTTTTTGTTTTAAAGGAATCTTCTTCACACTCCCCCTCTACAACATCCAATTGCTTATTTCCTAAGATGAAAGTGTCTGGCTTACTCAACTCCTCCTCTAGCACTGTCGCTGGAGGACTTCCCATATACGATTAGATGTTTAGGGGTTTTTAATTTTAGTTAATTTGCTAAACTTTGAGTTAGAAGCAGTTTGCTTTGCCTATTTCCCTTTTTTCTCCCAAGCACCGAGTACAAAAGGACTTCCCCTTTTTAGCAACATGTTAGCTGCTGATTTTTGCTGCTGAGAATTTCTTTGACATTACAAGTTAAAGGCACAGAAACTGTTGGCTTGGTGGATTACATGATATGGGATAAAGGCATGGTTACAAGATCTTTATGACCTGTGGGGGAAACAAATCTTTTGGTACCTTCTGGTAAGGGGTTTTCCCTGGTTCCTTTAATACCTCTTAATCAACTATTTTTACATTATTATTTAATTTAGTCTTCTGGGATTTTAAACACCCTGCTTAGGTGGAAGTTGGACTTTTATTTACAGCTGTGCTCGGACAGTCCTGTTGCTTTTTATTTATTTATTTAGAGTTATTACTCACCAACAAGTGTTAGTTGGTACATTACTTTAGATGTATGATCATATGACGTATTAGACATATGACATATTAGACGTATGATTATATGCTACCAGTCAGCGTGATTGAAAATAGCCTGGCTATGGTGATGTTGCATTCATACGAAATGCATGATCTTCTATATTTGTATGTAATGTCTTTGGTCGACCACAGAACTCTCAGCTGACTACTTCACTTTTTTCAACTCCTATTTAAATGAGCTCAAGTACATTACATTAACTAACTTTCCTCTAAATCTACATAAAAAACACTAACACGACACACACACACACACATTATATATATATATAGGAATGTCCCTCCTTAGATAATTAACCCCTTAACTGGTTCAACGAATTACTAAACAAGTCCGAAGAAAAACAGAGGGGAAGAGGGTTCTGCTCCTTATCTCTTCCCTCAATGGATTAACTCTGGTAAACTGGCCCACTGGGCTACACCTTCCTCTCCTCCAAGTGCTTCAATATGGTTTCCTTGATGACCTGCTCCATGGTTTTTCCAGGGACTGAGGTGAGGCTGACCAGTCTGTAGTTCCCCAGGTTCTCCTTCTTTCCTTTTTTAAAGATGGAGACTATATTTGCCTTTTTCCAAACGTCTGGGGCCTTCCCTGGTCGCCAGTTTTCAAAGATTATGGTTAATGGCTCTGCAATCACATCAGCCAATTCCCTCAGCACCCTCGGATGCATTAGATCTGGACCGATGGACTTGTGCATGTCCAGCTTTTCTAAATAGTCCTTAACCAGTTCTTTCATCACTGAGGGCTGTTCACCTCCTCCCCATACTGTGTTGCCCAGGACAGCAGTGTGGGAGCTGACCTTGTCTGTGAAGACCAAGGCAAAAAAAGCGTCAAGTACTTCAGCTTTTTCCACATCATCTTTTAATATGTTTGTGAAAAATAAACTGTTGCAGTGTACAGTCTTTATCGCTATTAGGCTGTTAACTGGAATCTATCAAAGATGTGCTACTAAAAGTTAGCATTCTCCACCTCTTGCACTGTAATCCTCAAATAAATGGATGTTAGACATTCTTGAGATGCTGAAACGTCTCAAAAAGGAATATTTTCCAACCATGACATTTTGGCCCACGTGTCCTACCCCTGTTCCGGCCAGAGGAATGCAGAAGTCAGCCAAGGAGCTTGAACCTATGTAACATGACTTGGCCTCAGTCCCTTTGTCCACATCACCAGGTCACCACCACAGCTGGCCTCTTGCTGGCAGAGAAGTCAAGGACAGACTAGGCATAGGTTTTACTTGTACGCCCCTTTTCCCCCAGCAAGAGTGAATCTGGCCCCATATTAAGAAAACTGAGATGCCTAATATATATGTGCAGAGAGAGGTAGAACAGGTGGGACCAAATTTTTCTATGTGAGGCAGAATTTAAGCAATATTACATGAGTTTAGATTATTTTAATTTATATTGTAGTGACTAGTATTTTGTACCCTAATAACTACCTTGAGCATGGCTCACTTTGGTTTTCCTCTGAATTGCAGGAATCGCTACAGTAGTAAAACAACATTGCTTTTGGGGGACATTACAGTGCAAAGTCTTTCCCTTCTAGTTGAAAAGAAGAACTTTCACACTTGTGCCAATCTGTCTGTTCCCAGTCAACTCAGCTCAGCAATCAGATTGTTGTTTTCACATTTCATGAACATTTGGCAGTGTGCCACCCACTACTGTGGAAGAATGTTGAAATGTTTTCGCCCTGCCATTGTTACAGCCCTGTTGGGTTTCTCTAATTCTACTTGGCAACCTTCCAGCATTGCTCCATTTGATTCAAAATGTTTCAGCCTGGGTTTTAATCTAGATGTCACTCTCCTCTTACATTTCTTTTCTACCAAAGGGAGGCTATACTGGCTTGCTGCAAACTATCATTAATTTGTTTTTGAAATTGAAAGCACATCATCAAGTTTCTGCCCCTTGCTTTACTGCATATCCTGCATTCTTATTAGCTACTAATCAGTATACTACCAGTATGCTGCATGGCTGCTGAGAAACAGCCATATACCTATTATGCAAATTAGTACTCCTCAGCCAGTCAGAATACAGAGCTTTACAACACAAACATGACCACACTACTGTAAGTCATTTACAGTACACCTGTACTCCAGTTGCCTCGGACAATTCAGTTTTGGCAAATTTATATTATATTCCAGGATTTTTAAAAAACTGAACAGCTTCTTGTTGTTGGTCACTCTTATCTAGGGTGACCAGACAGCAAGTGTGAAAAATCGGGACGGGGGTGGGAGGTAATAGGCGCCTATATAAGAAAAAGACCCCAAAATCGGGACTGTCCCTTATAAAATCAGGACATCTCGTCACCCTGCATGACTAATTTGCTCAGGTACCTGCTGGACTGCTCCACTCAGCCATGATCATCACTGGCATGAAGGAGAATGAGCCCTCCTCAGACGGAAGGTGGTACAACTTATCAAGCAGAAAAAGAACACAAGGGGAGCAGAGAACTGAAAACCAAGCTTTAGATGAAAGGCAGCTAAGTGCTATTCAGCTCAGCCGGAGTTGAGAAAATTGGTCTTTATCTTCTGAGGCTCAAAGCATGTGCAACTTCCAGTCTAATCACTATGGCCCAGATCCTTAAAAGTATTTAGATGCTTAGGATGGGATCCATGAAGGAACTTAGGCATTGCATGCTGAAAATCACAGCACCTAACTTTTAGGCACCTGGAAAGTAACAGGAAGAACACTGTTCCACAAAGCTGAGTTAGGTGTCTAGGCCCCCTATACAATGAACAGGGAGAAACAGGCACCTAAGAATGCAACCCACAAAACCAGCATGCTAGGCATGGAGCTGTCTGAGTTAGCCAATGGGAGATGCCAGCTAGAGGGCTAAACATCACATCTCTCTCCACACGTAAGTCACTTGCCTCCTTACAGCCCAATCTCTGTTTAGCAATCCCTGAATGGGAACTACCCACCTGGAGTCAGGCAGCTTAGGTGCCTCTTGGAGGCATGAGTTTTTACCTGTCTCACTCTACCCAATGGGGCCAGAGGTGGAGAAAGTGGTGCTGACATTTTAACTTTTAGCGCAGTGGTTAGAACTCTCACCTAAGATGTGGGAGACCCAGGTTCAATTCCTGCTGTCTGCCAGAGAGGGAAAAGGATTTGAACAGGGGTCTCCTACCTCTCAGGAGAGTGCACTAATCACTGAGCTATGGAATATTCTAAGGGGGGAAGGCTCTCCCTCTGTATCTCCTGATGAAGCTGTTCCATGGTGGATAAAGAATGATTGGAGCGCGGAGACTGGAGCTGGGGTCTCCACATCCCAGATGGGTGCCCCAGCCACTGGACTATAGAGTAAAAAGCACATATAAAAACAAGGGAAAAAAAAGGTAGTCAAAAGAGTTTTGGAAAACTCTTAGGTAACAGTTCTAAACTGAAAAAGCTATTTCTGTTGTGCCTGGTTGAACCTTAATAAAGGCAAAGAAAATTCAAATGACACAGGGTTGTGTTTTTCCAATTCCTGCATTATTATTTCAATGGAAAGGCCAAGTCATGTGATCTTTATTCATTTTATAACTTAGTCAAAACTCCCGCTGACTTCTTTGAGAATAAGCCTGAGTGAGGAGAGAGATAAAATTAGAGTGAAAATGGAGTTAAAGTCCTGGAGGATTTGGCCCATGGAATATAGAAAAAATTAAAACAAAGTAAGAACAAAACCTACATGTAGTTCCTTATGTAAAGAGTTTCTTATGCTTCTGAAAAAGCTGTGATTGGTCACTATGGCAACTGATGTGAAACGGAAATAAAATGCTTTTAATACAACAAGCTGACTTCTCCCCTCAAATTTAGAAACTGTAATCAAAACAGGCTGGAGCAAATGTGTCCTTACAATATGTACGTTTTAATATTAAAAAACAGAAATTCAAGCCCAACCAGCATATGGAGAACTATGAAATGTCAATGTATTTTACCATTTTAAAGACAGGATCATTCAAAAGGCAGAAAAGGCATTTTTAAAGGAATCTCTTTTAATAACCCTGACTTAACTTATGAAGAATTTAAGATTTACATGGAAAAGGTTCCTTTCTGTTTTCCTGAAATTTGCAGTAACTTTAGCACCAGATTGACAGATCTGGACACTGAAATCCTCTCTGGGGAATCGAAAAATCAACTGAATTCAATGATTAATTGTAGTGTAGAGCACCAACTAATAGCCAATGTGAGTGCAATAGTTCACAGGTAAGTCTTGCGCTCCAGTCCTCATGAGAAACTCCCATTTCTATCGATTGTAGTTTTTCCATGAGCAATGTAAGCAGGATTTGGCCTGTAGCATACCCTACTGAAACAGTATAGTGCCTAATACTACAAACTCTTATTCAGCTCAGCATTTGTCACGTCATTACTTCATAGTACTTCTCACATGAGTAAGCATTTGCATGATTACATCCACAGAAAGTAGAATGGTAACAATCTCAGTGAAAACAGTCCATTTAACTACAGGCATAACCTAGGCAGGCAGGGGACTGTTCTTTGTTAGGCATAACATGTCTATTTATTAT
This sequence comes from Eretmochelys imbricata, assembly GCF_965152235.1. Classification (NCBI taxonomy): domain Eukaryota; kingdom Metazoa; phylum Chordata; order Testudines; family Cheloniidae; genus Eretmochelys; species Eretmochelys imbricata. The sequence goes on along the minus strand of NC_135573.1, from coordinate 221,357,864 downwards.
TAGTTCATCTTCCATCCTGTCCTCATCTTTTGGGAGTTTATTTCACCTGTTGTACCTTGACATTATTCTAGACTGTGAGTTCTCTAGGGCAGGGACTATCTTGTTTACATGTTTGTACAACGCCTAGAACAATGCACATTACGCACGGTTGACAGTGTGGCAGGGTCACCCAGGAGGGCAGTTTGCCCTGCCCCCCGCATTTGAGAAGGCCCCCAAATTGAGTGGTGCTGCAATCTGGCACACTGGGTCACAATGCTACTCACTGAAATTTGGTCTGACACAACAGAGTGCCGCCATGGTAAGTTAAAGTGAGAGTGGTTCAGTTGTGCGTACCATGTGAAAAATTTCTGGGAAAGCCCCTGTTTCTTATGTATCTTTATTAGAAAAAGTCTCTCATACACCGCTTCAGTTTTTCATAAACATCATTTTCACAGCCCAGACTAAAGTTCCTAGGAATAGCTTGTTATGAACTCCTCTTCCTCAGTCAAACTTTAAGACTCCTGTTTAAGCCACTTCTGTTATGAAAGTTAGCATACTGAGGCCAGGCAGCGGATGGTTGCACTTGGGAAAAGGGATGACTGAGACATTCCCTGTTGCAGGGTCTTTTAAATATACAAGGAATTCTGTTCGTCTCGTTGCTATGAGATGACACTTGTTTACGAAGAATCACCTTTTAATGGCTTCGCTCGAAATGGAGTCCTTTGCCTCATGTAATAGAACACGATGAAAGAGTTGTAAAAGAAGCTCCAACTCTGGAATGTCACATCACAAGTTCAATTACAAGAACTTCATGATATTTTAAATAATGCAAAATGCTGTGGCAAAGCTGCAGAAAGGGGAGGGACTGCTCGTAACACAACTATTCCATAGGTAAGATTTTTATGGAGCATTCATGATTCTGGCAGTTTTTTGGTTCTTGCATTTATAAATCCAACACTGAGGGCTTGTCTACATTGCCCACTGGATCGACGGGCAGCAATCAATCCAGCGGGGGTCGATTTATCCCGTCTAGTCTAGATACGATAAATTGACTGCCAATCGCTCTTCTGTCGAGTCCGGTAGTCCACCGGAGTGAGAGGTGCAGGCTGAGTCAACGGGGGAGCATCTGCTGTTGACTCACTGCACTGAAAACACTGCAGTAAGTAGATCTAAGTACGTCGACTTCAGCTATGTTATTCACATACTGAAGTTGCATAACTTAGATCAATCCCCATCCCCCTCCCCCCACCCCAGTGTAGACCAGGCTTCAGTTATCCTCTAGTATGTGGTAATGTCAATTGAAGCAAATATTCTCAACCAAGCTGAACCTAGGGCTTCATTTTTAGGGTATATTGTTTATAACTGCTGTTTTACACAAAATAACAACAACAACAAAAACCAATCCCCCCCATTTTCCGCTTTGGAACATAAGGAAGAGATGTGGGTATTAAAATAAAGAATGAAAATCTGATTTCTCTGCAGTATGTTTGATCTTGTTCTGTATATACCTCTAAGGGAAACAAACTATTCACTGTCTCAGCTCCAATTTATACAAGACAACTTATCTGTAAATTAAACATAATATTTCAACACTTCTCATACCCAATAGCCTCTGGGCATCTTAAAATAAATATGTAGCAGCAGAAAAGACTTAATCCTCTGGAGCAGAAGTTATACAGAAACACACCAAAAATAAAATGAAAACCAAACAAGCTTTAGCTAGGCCACTGCCAATCACTTCATAATTTGTCAGAGCTAGGAGACAGATGTCTCAGCACAGAACAAAGCAATAGACTTCCATTACAATATGGAGCAGGCATAGCAGTGTCCGCACTCTTGATTTTATAATATACATGTGGCTTCATACTAAGCAGATGCAGTTTTTTAAGCAGAATCTTCAAGAGCTGAAAACTCAAAGGCAGGACTTGCTGAACGGGAACATCACTGCAGTTCGGCAACAGTTAGTGACTAGATGTGATCCTGACACCAGTGCCAGATACAGGAAGAAAAGTTAAGCATGTGCATAAATGATTAAATGATTGGGGCCCCAACTTCTTTACTACTTTATTAGAATGAAGGAGAAAAATTAAACAGTGACAAAGAAGTTAAGGCTAACTCACGACTAGGCAAATAAAGAGAACAAAAGGGAACAGAAGAAAATGATTCATTTCCACTTTTCCCATTCAGACATATTCTGCAACAGAGCTAACAACTTAACTACTTCACTTTGGAGTTTGCTTTCGGCCAGAAACAAGTGTATGTGAAGTGATGCCTTGTTAGTCAACGTAACGTCTCTGTATGTGTCTTAAGTTACATCCATGTCACAGGCTGTCCTGAGCCAGTGGAGCATCTCACAAAGCAGGCTCGCCTTAACTTTAAAGTACTAAACTGATATTTAATTCAAAATGGCCACCTGGGCTTTACATTCCATAACAAACAGTCTGCTGGTCCACCCAAAAAGTGGAGTCAGGTTTCTTGGCTTAAGACAGGGTAGATAATTTCTCCTCTCTCGCAGCTACATCCAGAGCTAGCCTGTAGGAGTGGCAGCCATCCCTTTTTATTTTGTCTGCTAGGCCTTGATTGACTTCCACCCTACCAGCCCTTCTAGCAACTGGAGGATCAATTCTTATAGGTCATTCTGGGTGGCATTTCTACACAGCTCTTGGAGATCTGAACCTGCTGTTCTTTTTCTACAAAAGGACACCTTTTTGGGTGGAGTGTGCTCAGGCAGTAAGGGCTTTAGCAAACACCTGATACACCCTTCATAATCTATTGTACTGATGAAACCAAGTTTTTAGTTCTGTTACCATTACAGAACCAATGCAGCTGTGGAAGATTACAGTGGATTTTATTCTGTTTTGTGAATTGTCCGCAATATTTTAATTGCATATAATTGCAATGTTGTATTTTTAAATGAATCAGTCAGAAGATTGAAGAATCTTTCTTACTGGTGATGATGCAAGAGCCAGAAAGAACTCAGCATCCTTTTAAGGTTCCAGTAGAGAATTTAGTGTTTTCAGTCTACAAAATAGCCTTTTTATTTGCAAACAGAGTGAATTTGGTATGGAAGTAATCGAGAGAGAATAGATATGGAAGCCAATAATGCCATTTTGCTGACTTTATCGTCTCTTTAATTTCTGGCCCACATTACTGTAGTATCTGAACATCTCATAGTCTTGAATGTATTTTTCCTCACAGCACTTCAGCATCCCTATTTTATAGATGGGGAATGAGGCACAGAGAATCTAAGTGACTTGACCAAAAACACCTTCCTTACCACGCACCTTTTGGACAGCATTGGTCCGAGCTGGGTCCCTCAGCAGAGAGCAGCTACTGTGCTTCTCTGAAATGTCCTGCGAGTAGACTTTTCTACCTTAGCTGCCCTTATATACTGGTTTATACCGGCTTACAGATCTAAATGTATCTCAAACAGTACAGAGAGTCTAAATAATAAATATGATGAAATTTTAAGTGCATCTCCAGTATGATAGCTGGAAAAAGTGCATTGCTATATTTACATTTCATCTAAGCTTCTATTTGTATGCAATCCCTAACCAGTTCACAAAGACCTTATCAACTTTCCATCTACCCTTTGACTATTCCACTCCATCAGATTTTGCACATATGAACAATCATAGCTGAAAATGAAAGGAGCTGTGGGCAAACAAAATCATCTCAGGAAGCTAAGAATCGGAATGACATACTTGGAGATAGATTACATAATCAAGAGCTATCTATTACATTAAATGTGGTGACTGAAGATCCTTTGTTCAGTACAACAGGATCATTTTAAGAATAATCTGTCTATAGAGAAGGCTACAGTTTAAAACACCTCCCACATTGCTCTGATTATGTCACTCCCGTTCCTTTGAGTTTCTTTACTGGCCTCCTGTCTGCTTCTGCATCAAGTGCAAACTCTTTGTCTTTACCTTCAGTGCTCTACACAACTGTGCATATGCCCCTTGCTTCCCATTTCATTTTTAATTGGCGTGTAGACATACCCTAAGTGGCCTCCCTTTTGTCTTTGAAATCCCACTCCACAGCTCAGTACCTTTCGTTAACTTACTTATCTCTGCTAATTTCTGTTCTTCTGCTCTCTACCCCTTCCTTCACCCTTGGTCAAAAAAAGACAAGTAACAAAGACTCCCACTGATTTCAGTGGGCTTTGGATCCGGCCCAAAATAATCTTCTTAATTTGAAAAAAAAAACCCAGCTCTAACATTTGGTTCCTGTTCTTTTTGAAATCAGTGACAAACTCCTATTGACTTCAGTGGAAGTCAGATTGGGTTTAAAAGCCTGTGTTCACGTTTACCTTATTTGCAGTTGTCTTCTCTGTCTGTTCCCTCTCACCTTCATCTGTTGTGATCATATATTGTTAGATGTTTAATTTACACTGTAGCTCTTCAGGATAGAGATCTGATTTTCCTACAGAGTACAATGTATCTGTAAAATATCAGTCAGACCTGCAGTGCTATGAATCCAAACCATAATAAATAATAATAAATAATAATAAAGTTGGACTATTGTTTGGTGTCAGCATTTTCAAAATATTTGCAGCATTCGGGCTCATCAGACATCAGTCTTGACTTTCAAACTCAAACTGCCACCTTGTGGTACAATTTGAGAGAAGTCTGTAGAAAATTAGATCTATAGAGATCTGGGATTTTTTGCCCCTCCCAGTGGTCTTCAGAGTTTCACCTTTTCTTTCCAAACTAAAAAATTCAAGACACACTACTCCACATTTGGAGATAAAGTTTTATTATGATTATTTGTCAATCCAAAAGATAGGGCATTTCTAACAAAACTTTACTCATACAAGTAAAATCACATTGAATCCAGTTGGATTACTCATATAACCAAGAGATTGTAGGACCAGGCCCATACACACATATAACATAACCTTATAATTAAGGCTATGATTATGTCATGGAAGTCACAGAATCCATGACTTCCAGAGACCTCTGTGGCATTTTCTGCTTCAGCCCCAGGGGCTGCGGGACTCTGGAGCTGGCAGCCAGCAGGGGCCCCAAAGGTCTCAGTTGCTGCAGGTGGCAGGGCCTCCCGCAGCACCCAGCTGCTGTGAGCGGCCCCACACCTACCAGCCACTGGCCCCGCAGCTCCGAGCCGCTGTGGGGGGACCTCCACAGCTCCGAGCAGCGGCCGGGGTATCCTACAGCCACAGCAGCAGTGGGCGCTGGACCCCCCATTCCCCCCACGCCATTTTGTCACAATTATTTTTAGTAAAAGGTCAGGTCTACTACTGGACAGGTCACGGGCTTCCTTGAATTTTTGTTTATTGCCCGTAACCTGTCTGTGACTTTTACTAAAAATAACTGACAAAATCTTAGCCTTACTTATAATTATATCTATTTTTTTCCTGCAAAGTCACCCGCATTTTGAGACTGCTATATATTACAATCAGTTTCAAATCTAGGGTCTAATTCTCATTAACACTAAGGTTTCAGATATTTATGCCCATTTTAATACCTTTTACGCTGCCAGAGTGATATAAAGGGATTTTAGCATAAATGAGAGTCAGACCCATAGAATAGATCTTTCAACATCTCACTCAATAGGTTGCAAGACTCTGTATACATCTCAGATCTATTTAAACTGGATGAAAAACTAGTACTGCATATAAACACAAAAGCTTTGTTAAGGTGAAGTTATGATTGCAGCCACCTATTAGTATTTTGATTGTATAGCATCTTTTGAGAACCTAGTAGTTAAAAATGTTAGAAACCCAGGAAATGCAGCGGATGTAGCAGAGCCATTCACCAATGAGAATAAAAGAAGGGTTTATACGAAAGACATGATGATTGTATGAAAAGTCCTTCACTGAAACTAATCTTAAGTTATAGCTAGGCCCAAACAACTCCCACAAGCACACACCAAAGAGCTAGTTTGGTCCTTCTGCCCACGTGGCAAAGGTAGAGATCTGAGCAGTCCCTTGCCTCACAGGACTATGTCTTGTTATGTATTCTTTAGCAATTCTGCATGTGGTTTAGATCCAGAAAGAGCCAGCAGTACTTGACCTGAACACTCAAAACTAAAAAGGATGGAGATATTATGACCCCTCTAGAGCATTCCAGTACCAGAGGCCAAGAGGCTCATTGGTATCTTATAATGAGTTTCAGATGGCCTGGCCAATTCAATGTACTCCAACTCATGGGGGTTATAATCTGTATATAAAAGGTGTCATGCACTGTGGTTTTGGAAAACTATTAACTCACTTATCATTAATATTCCTGTGGGATGTATGTATGCGGTCTGTACTAAGGGCTGTATATATACACTGGAATGATGACTAAAATGTGTTTAAGGCAGGCAAGTCTTGGGGAGTTGGTAAACAGGACTGCCCTAGACAAAGGAATGTATTTGCTTCTCTCACCAGCCCACTCATCAGGCAGGGACAATGAAGGTCAATTCATATAGAAGGTAAACAAAGGTATCAAGCTAGCAAGTGGGAAAGGTGATAGCTTCCAGCAGGAAAGAGAAACTTTATCTGGACTATAAAGAAGGATCTGAACCTCAAGTGGCAAGCAATTGAATCACCTGATTATATACACTATATTACTGTATTATAAAAGGTTATCAGGTAAGGTGTTTCCCAAAAGGCTCTGATATACTGGTGATTAATATCATAGTAAAATGTATGCATTAACACTATATAAGGAATTATGAATATTCATGGATATTAGGCTTCACAGTCTGTATCCAAACAAAGGGAGAAACAGGGCTCTTCCAGACAGGAGGGAAATGTCACAGATGGAATGTCACCTGTCTACAATGTAAACTAAATATGGTGGAATCAAAACCCTGGAAACCCCATTTACATACAGAGGGATGTGAAGCCCACAGGAAGGGAAAAAAACCATGAAGTCATCCTGCCTCTTGAAATAAGGTCATTAAACTTTGGAAGATATAAGCATGGGTGGCGGGTACAATAGGCTGGGGGAGGCTCTGCCTCTCCAAATACCCAGGTGAGACTCTGCCTATGCCCTGTCCCCAGGCAGCCGCCTCCTGCTTCCTGCTCTGTGGCTCTTCCCTTGTCTGTGCTGTGGCCCCGGATTGGGGTGGGGCTGGCAATGGGCCTGGAGCTGGGCCCGCGCCACCCGCCCGGTGCTCCAAGGGGTGGGGGCGCTCCAGGGCTGGGTGCACGGGTACCATACCATCTGCCCACCCAGCACTCCGGGGCTGAGGAAGCTGGGCCCATGCTGCCCACCAGCTGCTCTTTGGGCTGGGTGGGGGGGGCATGATGGCGGGGGCCATACTACCTGCCCTCACGGCGCTCCAGGGCTGGGGCCGCTCTGCCACCCATCTGCCTGCCCAGAGCTCTGGGACTGGGGGTGCTAGCTTGGGGCGGGAGCTGGCAGCTGTGGTTGGGGGACTCTGGGCTCCGGTGGAGGGACACAGAAGGGGAGGTGCCTTGGGCAGAAGAGGCAGGCAGTTTGCACACCGCCCATGGATATAATAAGCAAGGACAGAAGCCATCTTTGGCATCCAATCACTAGACAGACACAAGGGAACAGAGTTCTTGCAAGCTGAAAAAGTTGGGTCCCAGCGGGGCGGGTAGAAGTCTCTGGGAACTGAATATGGGGAGAAACCTGCTTAGGCAAAGATCTTTCACCTTACAAGGTAAGAGGTGACAACCCCTTACCGGCCTGGATTGCATCCAGATCCTGAACTGTGACAGACAAAGTCCAAATTTTCCAAAATGACTAGTGATTTGGGGTGCCTCAGTTGCTGGATGCCCAATGTGAGACACCTTAAGACACCTTGATTTAAAGAAAATGCTGGGCACCCACCTGAAAATATCTGCCAGTGCTCCCCTTACGAAAGATTATGCCCCAGATTTTAAAGGGAATTTAAGTGTAGTTGTGCGCAGCTTTGTAATACATAACTGATTTAGGCACTTCAGAAAGTAAGATTTAGGCTCCTAAATCAGTTAGACATTGCAACACTGAGTGTAGCAACACTTAATACCTTTAAAAATTGGGGCCAGTGTCTAAATGGCACACTCAAACCCATGACAACATCCATAGCTTCATCCACTCATCACCCATTTTGGAGCAGGTGCCTCGGCCTGCTCTGTATTTGCCCATGGTGTGAAAATGTCAAGTGGTTTCACACCTATAGTTTCAAAATTAGCCACTTATCTTGGGTGCCCAACTTGAGACATCTTGGGTCTGATTTTTATTGCTGCTAAACACCTGCAGCTCCCACTGAATGTAATTGGATTTGTGGGTGCCAGGGACCCTTGAATTGAAGCAGTGGGTGTTCAGCACCTCTGAAAAACACTTCCAAAGTGTTTCCAGTTGAGCGTTCGAAGGGTGAATCACCTAAAATAAGTGGTCATTTTTTAAACTGCGGTCCTCAACTGTGTGCATGGCAGACTGTGTACAATTCTAGGCTTTATGTGTGAAACTATAGTGGGTAACATTTTCCAGTGCTATGCCATGAGGATTTTGTACTGCAGTTCTGTGACAATGAAGGTTTATGTGTCAAAAGCAGAGCTGGGCAGAAAATGGTAATTCTGTTTCCTGGAGGATACTGAAATTCAGGTTCATTCCAATTCAGAACAAAAAGCCCCCTACACACCAAAAATTTTGAGATTCTGCACAAAACACAATCACGGTTCTCTTCCCAGCTCTACAGCCCTGGAGCCAGGAAGCCCTGCAAGCCCAGGCTGCTCAGGAGCTGGCTGGGAGACCTGGCAAGAAACCTGGCTGGTGTCCAGTGGAATTGTGTTGACATGAGTGGAGTCACATGAAACCTTTTAATTTTGACCAAAAAAAGTGGTGTCAATTTTTTTTTCAGTCCAGCTCCAGCAAAAAGGCTAATATGGAAAGTGCTGTAACGGGTCTCGTTACTTCAAAGTAGAGTTCTGGCAAGAACCTTGCTTATAATGAAGACCCACAGGTCTTGAACTCGGGTCTGTTGGCAGCTTTCGTGTCCTGGTCGCCATCCGGTGGCTTGCTAACCACTCGCGGGCTGAGTGGCTAATGGAATCCTGGCCCCAGCAAAGGCACTGCTCACGGCGTCTTGACTGGAGGAGCGCCCAGCTCTACCTCTTGATCTGACCATGCTTTTTAAGCTGGAAGGAGGCACAGGAAGTTGTCTGTGCAACTGGGCAAATTCCTGGCTGGCTGCTACCTTGGACCCTGCCTTCTTGCCCTCCTGAGCCTAGCTATTCTGACTTGTCCCTAATTCCTGCTTTGTCGATACTTGCCTCAACTCCTGACTTGACTCAGGCTCTGACCCTTGGGTTGACATCTGACTCTGACTCCTGCTCTGACCACTAGGGCTGACCTCCAAAGCCCTGGTCGTGACGCTTACTGCTTTCCCTGAGAAATGATACCAGAGCTAAGCACGTTTTAATTTAATTTTAGTAGTTTTACACAGGATAAAAGTCTGATTAATGAAACTTAACTTATGTGGACCCCTTAAAGATACTTCTTCATATTGGTCTCATAGCCACGGCTGTCTGTGCTTGCTTTGACGGAACTCAGAGTATGGTGACATCCAAGATAGGCACTTCAATGTCTGAAATGCTCCTTAAATAGAACAAACAGATCAGCATGACTTAGTGATAAAATTACCTTCTGGTTCACAGGCTCTCCAGCATGCAACTGCACTATAGGGAACTCAGCACATCCCTCTGTGCGTAATATAAACAAACACAGTTGAGAATAGACATAAGTGAGACATATACAAAAGAAGAGAGCATGGAAGAAAGGATTACTCGGGCTGCGGCTGCCAAGTTAATGAAAAAAGATTTTCTTGAAGCTCTAAAATCAAATGACTACAAAATGCTGGAAGATCTTTTGATACAAAAGCAAATAGATGTGGACACAGTGTTCGAAGTGGAAGATGAGAACCTGATTTTGGCATCATACAAACAAGGTAAAAGCAGCAGCTCCTGCTGCTGCATTTGCAAAATCTAAGCAAACTGGTCTTAGTAACTTACTTTTGCAGAAGCAATTGTCATGTTTTATCCCTCCAAAATGTTAAGGCTTAAATTGACTCATGAGCTATGACCTACATAACTAGTCAAAAGTAGCTCAGCCTTATGCTTCTTAGAGTAGCCGCTGATAATCCCAAATATATTTATATGGAGATTAAAAACAAATGGGTTCATACTGCTCCCTTCTCTGTGGCATTGTAAGTCACCAGGAGCTGAATAACTGGTGTGGTACCGCTGCAGTATGCCTCCTATTTCAGAGGCTCCTTACATCTTGTCTGGTGGTTTAGGTTGGGGGTAGGCCCACCACCATCCTCAGAGCTGTAGGTTCAGGAAAGCCTGGAGAAAGGACTCCTTTGCTCTTCCGCCCCCTCCCCCCGCAGAGAACCCTAGAGCACAGCCAGAATATGTAAATACATTGGTATATATAAATTCCCTCTACATACCCAATCAATCCACTTGAAAAAGCCGACCCAGAAACATAGGTTGTTTCAAGCTTCCCATTTTCAGCTTTACAGATTCCCTTTAGTTCAATCCCCAGGAAACGCCCTAGGCCTCGAATGTTATTTGATGGGAGAGGTTTTCTTTTTCAAAGTCATAGAATTGGGATGCCATAGTCTATTGTCAAATCAGAATAAGTAATCTATTGTCACCCTGGGAAACCAGTCAAAACAAACACTTCATCCCTAGAATCCTCTTCAGAGGGTGGAAAAAAATAAACAAGCTCATAGCTAGGCCCTGACCAACTTCCAACAAATTTATGTCTGAAAGCAATAAAGCAGGTTTTATGCTCAGCTAGCATCAAAACATCCCAATGCTTATTTTCTGCGGGATTTCTCTCGTGAATCTAAGATGCAGTAAGCAGCTGTCTTTTCCAGTTGTTAAGCACACATGGAAATAAACATCTTCAGCTCAATCTCTCAGCTAGTAAAACAAATAACCTTTTCTTGTCCATGTCTGAAGGGCTACTAATCTCACCTTTGCCTATTTCCTGGGTATCTGATACATGGTTTTTGCTTCTCTGGTTTCAAAGAGACAATGGTGATTCGCAATCAATATTTGTTTTACTTGGATGGGATCTGAACAATCTCACACAGTGATGAATATAGCAACTTAAAATATTGTCTCTTGTATTGCTCTCAGACTAAAGGCTAAAGAAGGTTTGTGTGTTCCTACAAATTTAACCCATCTTATTTAAAATGTGCAAATTGAATGAAGACGGCCATAGATCTATATCCTTTGGAGGGGTCTTTCCTCCCTCATGAGGCACATGCACCTGTCTCCCCAAATCATAACAATGCATTTATTCTCTTTGTTGGTTGAGGGCATTCCACTGACTCTAGGGGAAATCCTGTCTTTGTTGAATAGCCTGAATAACTAGACTTTGATAAAGGGAGATCCAGGAGGGCAGAAAGAAACGATCCTCATGAAGACCCTGATCCTTCACCATTCAACTCAATGGGAGCTTTGCCAGGAGCTTTGTAGGATCAGAATAGGATGATACTGTACCCCCACGGCTGATCTGTTTCCTCCCTTCAGGGAATGGCTGGTGGATTCAAGTAGGACTAGTCTGCTCTGCCCAAATTCTTTCACTTTCCTGTTCCTGGACCACTCCTGGAAATGTCCTGTGCCTTGGGGCACAAGCAGCCTCTATGAAGCAAAACTATAAAAATGGTATAGTGGTGTTTCATGCTTGCTCTTGTGTATTTAGCAAGAGCTTCCATATCAAATTTGTACCATTTATAGTTTACAAATAAGAATTTTCTAGCCACCAATTCACAGGCTCAGCTTAGTATCTGAAAAATCAAAGCAGAGCTCTTTCTGTACACCACAGCTCATTGGCAACAAAAATGTCTGGAATATGAATCTAGCTGGCCGACTTTGTAGTTGATATATGAGTCAGGCAACTTGCTCTTCTGCATCTATTTAGGATGTGCCATACTGGCTGTAATAAACGCTTGTATTTCTCCGCAATATAAATAGATACATCTTGGAAGCAGATAGGCGCAGTATTAGAATGCTGCATTCACAGCTACTTTTATGAGTAACATTTAAATGAAAATTAAGCATTTTATAGAGTTTGTTTTTAAAAACTACATTACCAAACAAAGCATATTCTAGATATGTATTTGCCAATTTAATTATGAGAATGAATTACTCACTGAAAAAGAACAAACATTACAAGAAGAAGTTATATACTACCCATTCCTATTTTTCCCTCTCTTTAATACAGTATATATGTATAATGCAACTATGTTAATGTTACATTAAAGATGAATATTTAAAGTCATGCATGCTAGGAAGTACAGAAATTAAGGTTCCAATTAACTTGCTCCCAATGTACATCCTGAATATTTTTTGGGTATGCATTTTATGCCATAGAAGTATTAAGCCTATGGATTTATCCACCATGCAGGGAGGAGAACGGCAGAGGTTGGGGGAGACAGAAATAGAAAATGTTATATATGTGCAATGAAGTGCAATCATACATATTACATTTCCTGAATTTTAACTGAAAACTTATCTTTGTCTTAATGTACATTTTTGTACTTAGAAGGGGTATTGGTTAGAGAGCAGGACACAAGGTCTGTAACTCTGCTGCTCCTGCTCCAGATTATTATTTTATTTTACTTTTATACAGATTATTGAAATCACCACTTCTGAGATGGTCTATGTGCAATCATCAACAAACAGGCATGTTTTGGGTACAATATGGGGATGCTGATGGGGAACACATCCAGTTCACTATGGACGCTGTGCTGTGTGGAGAAGATAAAACAGTTGTGCACATTTCTAAATTCTGCTTTTTTAATGTGGGTGCCGTTGTGTCCTGCTGAGTGCTGGCCAGTAGGTTTGGCCTTAATGCCACCAGACATCCCCTCGTGAACCTCTTGCTTAGCTCAGGACTGGCAAAAATGACACAACATTTGATTTAGCGCCATTCTAATTTTGGTGGCTTGATGACCAGTGTGATGAGGAGAATCCACCTCAGAACAGTAGTGAGGACTGATGATCAGGCCACTGTGTTTAAGAGCACCACCTTCTGGTCAGTGTTGGGGAAGAAACTGGGAGAGTGAGATGGGAATCAGGAGCAGCAGCAACCACCCTGCTCCTTCACCCTCCAGGCCCAGAAGGAAAATGTCAGTGACGGCCATGATGCTGTTTTCAAGTGTAATGGGTTCCGTAACGTAAGCCTGTGTTTCAAAGGAAAAAAAAATACCACTGTTGCAAGATATTGCTACATGGTAAAATGTCGAGGGAAGAGAGGGTATCAGCAACATTGCCAGAAAGAACAGTGAACATTTTTGGAACCAAATTTCATGCAAAAATGTCACTGCTGTCACACGGACCTACACACCAGCTAACTTACTGCGTTGTTGTAACACCCAGCTGTACACTTGCAAAGGGTGGCAGGTGACAGTACATCCGCAGTACTGCTGCAGCTACGTTGCAAGGGGGCAGCCGTGCAACGTGCATCGTGAGCCCTTCCACAGGAAGGCAGCACCCAGACCCTGATGTGAAATCCTGAGATCTCCTACCCAAGAACAACATGATGTGCTACCTGTTGAGTCAGAGGTCTAACTAAGAGTTCTGCATTAGAACCTAGGGGTGCGATACTCAGCTCTCATTAGACATACTCGTGCTAGCTCTCCTTGATGCGGTGTGCTAAAAACGGTCGTGCACCCACAGTAGCAAGGGCAGCAGCAAGTGGTGGCAATGGGCTAGCTGACCTGAGTACAAACCCACCAGAACTCCCCCTCACCACAGCTAGCCGGTACTGCCTCTTGCTGCTTCCCATCCTACCCCAGCTACACTGCTATTTTTAGCTCACTAGCTCAAGGAGAGCTAGTGCGTGTCCATTGTGAGCTGGGAAGCACACCATCAACTCCTAGTGTGGACGTAGCCTGAGTGCTGCTTTTTATTCGAATGTAGAGTTTGCTTAGCTCTTTCCAGATCCTATTCCCCCCTCCCCCCCTCCCCCCCCCCCCCGTATGTTTCAGCTGGCATTTCAAAGGCTTTAGGACTTTTTATTCAGTCTTGGAGGTTGCAGGAAGAAAAAACTACCCTCGGAGTACAGTTACATGGCAATTCATCTGTTCAAAAAGCAATCCATTCAGCCTGCATGCTGGCAGTGCTTATTGAAAGTAAGGTTATTACTCCAGAGCACTTTGCATACACTAGACCCTAACTGATTAAATTATATTAAAATAAATTAAAGCTTAACTACAACACCCTTCTGCCCCCCTCCAATTAGTCTTATTTAGTGGCTCATCTGGAAGATTCTTATTCAAGGCTGGTAATGCATCTTCACTTTTTACAGGATATTGGCTGCCTAGTTATAAGTTAAAATCATCTTGGGCCACTGGACTGCATATATCAACCCTATATGGATATCTGGAGAGCCTCATGGTACTGTTAGATCACAAAGCGGCCGTCAACTACAAGCCAAATGGGAAAGCTGCTATCCACGTGGCATGTGATGTGGCAAATGTTGAGTGTCTCATGATCCTGTGCAACCACGGAGCTAACATTAACTGCTTTTCACTGAGCGGCCACGCACCCTTACACTTCTGTACCACAAAGGCCTCTGTACCTTGTGCTCAGCAGCTCATTTGGAGAGGTAAGTCAGCCTATAACTTAGACAGTCAAGTACCTCTGAGGTTTAGCAGGAGTTTAAGGGTCTGTATTATGTTGTTCAGAAGCAAATAATCATATTTCATGCTTGTATAGCCCCCTAGTGCTTCACAAACGATACATATAGAGCCCCACCAAAACACAGCCAACTCGGAGGAGGGCAGCACTCCAGCTGCAATTTGGAGAGCAGGAAATTTCAATCCAGGGCCCCAGGGCAAACCGCTTCTCATGCCAAAAGTGGTCTTTAATGCCCACACAGAGCATGCAAGGCCTCAGCTGTAAAAATAAATGCACACAGCCATAATATGCACTGGCATTTGTATCTTTGATAAACTGAGAGTGTTTTTCGTTTGAGTTCACCCACCCTGAAACCTACAGCTTTGTCCTTGTCCAGAAGTTACAGGAAGAGTCTGTGTGTGTATGTATATGTACGGGGGGGAAGGTGGGGGAGATTCCCCTTGACTTCAATGGACGCAGGATAGGCCCTTAAAATAACTGCAAAGGAAAAAAATAAAATCAATATTACTTACAGCCTCCCACCCCAAGCTGTCTTCAAATACTCAAAAGTTAGGAAATACCACAATTATTGTTGCCTGTGCAAAACTCGTCTGGTCCCTTTGTACATATATGTTATGATACAGTCTATAATTACATGATCCCAGGACCTCTGCCTCCTTAAGCACCGAACGGATAGTACTCGGAATGAATGAATGAACCGCTTATTCAGTAGCTTGTTTTATTCTTGTTAATTGTGTGGCCCGCGGCTTTATTTACTGCAGACTCTGGGTCTCGGTCCAGGCTCTGAAAGCATGCTCTGAAGACAATTATTGCTTTCTGTCATGAGGTCTCTCACCCCACTGGTGCCTCCTGCTGGCCATTTCGGGACTTAGCGCTGGTCAGCAGGTGTGCCCTCTGATGGGGTGAGTCTCCCATCCTTGTCTCTGCCTGAAGACCCACTGCAGTTCCACTCTCACGGCTTCTGCTTCATGGCACAGCCCTCCGGCCGTGTCACACTCCAGGTTCCCCCCTTCTGTGGGGACTTCTTTTGCAACAGTCGAGCTGTTTCTTGCAATGGTTTGGAAATCTATAGCCTGGCTGCTTTTTCAGTGGCAAGTGGGGGTCCCAGCCCAGGGACCCTGTAAACAACAGCTTTCCACTACCCCTCCTTTTTCTCCACCAGTCTGTCTCAATTCCCTGGGCCACTTTCCTGCAGCCCCAGCACCTTTGGCTCCTGCACCCTGTTCCCAGAGTCTCAGGCCTGCAAGCCCTAGCAGCCCTGTTCACAGTGCTACTCTGTAGCCCGCTAGGAAGCTAGCCCCCTCCTTAGGGCTTCCAGTAGCAGACTCCCTTGGTCTGGCCTGCAGCTTCCTTTCATATGGGCCAACTGGGTCCACAATGGTTGGTCCAGCCGCTGCCCTAATTGACTGTTTTCTTGCAGCCCTCCAGGCTGGGTTTTAACCCTATCAGGGCCAGTGCAGGGCAGATGCCCTGTCACACTTTTCTTCTAGGCTTTTCCATGGCACTCATCAGTATAGTATCTGAGCACTTCACAAACACCATTGAATTTATTTTCACAATACTTCTGTGAGATGAGCTGGTTTCATTATCCCCATTTTACAGATGCAGAATAGAGGGGCAGAGAGACTAAGGTCAAAAGTGTCCACTAATTTTGGTCAATTTGAGACTGCTTTTTCAGAGTATTTAATACTATATAGCACTTTCTGTGTTCAAACCACAGCTCCCATTGACTTCAATTGCTGCTGTGATTACTCAGCGTTTCTGCAAATCAGACTCTAGGGTATCAAGTCAGGCATCTTGAAAATGAGGGACACCCAATTAGTGACTGTTTATGAAAAGTTTGATGCAAGTGATTTGCCTTGTATCACATAGGAACCCTGTGACAGAGACAGGGATAAAATCCAGTTCTCCAAAGCAGTATTCAATTGCCTTAACCATGAAACCATGCTTTGTCTTCCTGCAGTCCCTTGCATGCCTTCTGGCATGGCCAGGTCATGGGTGACCAGACCTAGTAGTTGGAGCCCGAATCTGCAGTCACGAGCGAGGACTCCTGCTTTGGGATACTAGGAGTCTTAGAAGCAGGAGACAAACTGGAGATCAGAACCACAAGTTGGGAACCAAAGTCTAGGATGAGTCAGGCTACCAGCGGGTCAGAGGCAGGAGACAATCTGAAGGTCAGCAACAACAGGTCAGATGCCAGGAGTCAAGTTGGGTCGGAATGCCAGGAAATTGAGCAGGATAGTACAAGCCGCACAGCCCTGAGCAGGGTGAAACTTAGTTGTTCAGATAGCTTCCTGTTCCTGCTGCTGGCTAATCAGCTTTGTGACTCTGCCAATTGGACCTCAGGGTGGGACCTCACAGTGGGGCTGGGCTTTATGGGTTTCAGGTAAGCTATCGCTAGCAGGCTGCTAGATGGAGGATTGGTGCAAGGCTACACCCATGAATCTTGTGGGCTTGTGTTTGAGACTCCTGAGTGATGGTGTATTCTGCAGTAAATGAAGTAAGGGTACTGCAGATAACACTTTCTTAATTTCCGACCTCTGCACTGAATGAAGCAGGGATCTCATTCATAAAAAACAAAAAGTGATCATTCAATTAAAGTCTGTATTATAATGCATACGCACAGATAGCCTGAATTCTGCCATTGCTTAACTTTTGAGTGTTTGGCTTTGTAACCATAATATTTTTAATATAGTTTTGTGTGTGTGATTTCCTAGGTTTTTTTAAAAAGCAACTGGAAAAACAGATATGCCATCATGTTGACACCCACATGGGTCATCAGCAGGGTTGAACTCTTTAGATGCACTACACAGAACTCTGACACTTGAGTTAACAGAGTAACTGATAGCTGTAGTAGGTTGTTATCCTCCTTGTGGACCACCACTAGCAGGGAATGAGTCACTTTGCCAGAGGGTTTCACAGATATCTGCTGACAGCAGAGAAATAGTAAGATTCAGAGATCTTGGGTTCCATTCCAGTCTCTGGAGAGGATTGTGCTCTCCTGGGCATAGACTATTATGCCCATTCCCCCAGACATGGCCCTTTCTGCCCCTTCCTCTCCAACCTATTCCTATCCTAGTCCTGTCTCATCCCCACGCCTGGCTTCTCCTCACTTAGCCACTCCCAGTCTCTACTCCTCAGGCTTCTCATCCTAGTTCCAGTCTCCTTGCCCTGTAAATTCTAGTCTCCCCCTCGCCCCCTGGAATTCCCCCACCCTACCACCTGTTCTGTATTCTGTCTCTTCTGCATCTGATTTAGGCAGCTTCCTCCCTGCAGTCTGGGACCAGCCGAGAGTGGGGGTGAGGGACAGTGAGAGCGCAGGAGAGAGACAGTCTCCCTGCTCTCAGTTCTGGTGCCTGGACTCAGACCCACCAAGGCTTGGAGCAGCCAGAAACTGCAATTTCAGGGAAAACCCTACAGCCATAGTCTGGAGCATGCTCAGTGCAGGCAGAGTAAGCTGCAAGTCTCAACTGAGCATGTGCAAACTGTGATTTTTAAAAACTGTATAACTTAGCCAAAGTTGGGCCAGTTTTCATATGGATGGGAAAAGGCCCAACCTGACACAAAGGCCAAATGTAAAGTCCTTGCTCCCAAGCATGGGGATGCAAGAGCTGCTGAAGGAAAAGGTAATTAGAGCCATATATTTTTCCCTAGCTTTGTACTTGGAAATAGCTGGCTGAAATTTTCCAATAAACATTCAACCTTAGACAAACACTCAGCATGGGAAATTTCAGCCCAAATGTTTGAAGCATGGCAACTGAAAACAGGGTCTTATAATGGAAAGAGTGGGGTAATTAAATAATAGGCAGTGCTATCAGTCCCACCTATTATCAGAATCATGGCAAATGCAAGTGATTTGGTTTCATTTGCTATATATGTCATTACTGCAGACCTTTCCTTAGCCTGAGTTCTCAGAGCCAGCATATGCTCTGGGCAAAGCAATCTATGATCCCAAAAAAATTACCACACCACTTTCCTTCGGCTGGAAGGTACCTATTCTTTTGTTTAGTAGAAAAGAAAATTAATGCCATCAATTTTATTTTGCCTGAAGCCAATAATCCTGACAATGGGTGTTAGATTCGCTACCATAGGAAAGCATAAAAAGTCAAAAGTGCTCTTGCAAATGCAGTGTAAGATGCATGTAAATGAAAGTATGTATTCTAAAGGCTTCCTCCTCCCATTTATCACTAACATAATAATACCTTACAATTACAGAGCCTCCTTTCATCCAAAAGCACTTTATAAACTTAAACTCCTATGCAAACTAAATATCGAGACTCTACACAAAATGGAACCACCTCTGGGGTGAAATATGGCAGCTGATTAACAGGGCATGGCAAAACTACACAATCAGACATGCCTTCAACTAACATGCTGGTACTGAAGGCTCAGAGATGTACCTCTCACTCCTGCCCTCACCTGACTCACATTGCCAGTTGTCTCTGATACCTCTGCCTGCATGTCCCAGCAACAACTCAAGCTCGGTGTAACTAAAACTGAGCTTTTCATCTTTCTCTGTTTCCCCCTTCTCTGTTAATGTTAGCAAATCTCCTGTCCCTTAGCCTGATGAGCCAGACCTAATTTTTCACACTGCTTTCTCCTCATCCATTCTTGATGCTTGCACAAAATCCTGCCTGTGCTAGCAAGGGTGGAAAATTTTACAGGAATCAGCCCACTGTAGACATACCCATGTAGGGGCTTCCATAGGACTGAGCATCAGGAAATCTCCGATGCTTGCACTTACCCTCTTCCGTGCTCCCGATTCTGCTGAGTTTGATTCTCCTCCCTTCTAGGAAGTGGAATCTGTCAACTTGTTTATAAACAGTGTTTAATTTTGCTTCTGCAGTGGCTTGCAATTACTTGGGGCAGACTGTCTGTAGCTAGGATGGAGTGAGATGGTCAGAGATTCAGCCACAGTAATCAGAAAATAAAGACACCCCCAATGATTTTGGCAGGAACAACACAAATAGCAAGAACGGCTGTATGCTCCTTTTCCTTTGGCCATCATTCGGAAGCTGCAGACGCTGATTGCCCAGTAGATGGTACTGTTGTTTCAGCAGGAATATTAATTTAGGCCTGAATGCTGCAGTTCAGTTCAATGCTCCTATTACCAGCTTGAAAAAAGGGCCTGATCTTCAGTTGATGCCTTACGTGGAGATACACCGGTTTACAGCCCCTGAGGGTCTGGCTCAAAATGCTTTTCCTCCTAGGCTCCGTATTAATGAGATGCATGCAGCAATCACTGTCAAGTGTGTTGATTTGTGAGGGGCTTTCTACTGGCATTAGAAGTCAAAAGTATCCCCTTTTCTTCACTGCCTAATTTATAGTAGAAAGAATTTCAGATACAGATTTGGACCTGAAATGGAATGAACTCAAAAGATAGAGATAGGCCCAAGCTGGGAAGCTTGGATCTGGAGCCAAAAGTAGATTTTTTTTAAAGCTCATTGGCTTTTAGCTCTATGGTGGAGGCACAGGAAACTCAGAGGCCATTGCCATGGACCATCTCCACATGGGACACGTATCTTTCTACATAGCTTCCCAGTCTCTTTGAAAGGTTGGCTCCAAAGTTCGCCACTGACTGTGCCCCCTCTTCTGTACCTGCCGTATATTCTGCTCCAGGGGAGGGTGTGAATTACTGCAGGTGTCTTCCAATCTCTCCTATTGGAGCTGTTCTACTTTGTATAAATAATTAAATATTCATTGGGCAGAAAGCAAAAGAACGATGATAGCCCAGTGGTTGGGGTGCTCAGCTGGGATGTGGGTGACCAAGGTTTAAGTCATGGCTCTGTCTGATTCTCCTACCACCAAGGTGAGTGCCCTAACCATCAGTTATTGCTAAGGCTGTGAGTTTGTCACGGAGGTCACGGAAGTCATGGATTCCATGAGTTTCCGTGACCTCTGTGACTTCTGGAATGGCTGGTGTGCCTGGCTCAGGGGCAGCTCAGGCAACCCTTGCCAAAGTCGCACCAGCCGCTGCTGAGACAGTCTCGGGTCACTGTGCAACCCATCCCCCAGCAGCAGCAGAGTTTGCGTGTGGGAGGGGGCAGGGGGTTGGGGGAGGGAGTAGGGGGCACAGGACAGGGCTTACCTGGGGGCTCCACGGAAGTGGCAACATCCCCCTTGCTCAGCTGCTAGGTGGAGGCATGGCCAGGCAGCTCTGCAGTCAGGAGGCTATTTTAGTCTATTCCAATCTTATGGCTGGAGCCACCAGGTGGCAATATCACTTAGTCTTACAATTTATTTTTCTTATCGTACAAATAGTGTCCAGTCTTTGAAGAAATTGTTGTTAGTTGTGCTTTGAAATTTCTTTTTGGGGGAGCTGTGGCAAGCAGTAAGGCAGTTTGCTCTGTGCCTTAATTCCTCTAACTAGAGTCAATTCTTGGAGACAGAGTTGCTCTCTAAGAACTGGGCAATGATTCTTATGCTGAGGTTCCTGAAAGAGGGGATTGCCTGCATGCTGTTTGCGACCACCTCTGTTCAAGAACTTATGTATATAGTGTAAAATGAACAAGCTGAACTAAGAATATACCCAGACTCTCATTTCTCTTCCAATGGGAAGCCAATCTGCAAGGCCTCTACAACTTGACTGAGAGGTGACACAATTCTGATCTATTCATATTCTGATCCTGTGCCAGTTAACATGGTATTTGAGCAGGAGAGCAACTGCTCTCTTGACACATTTTTCTCCTTTCTGCAGCATGCTGTGGAAGAGAGCATGTGGCTCTCTGGGAGGAACTTCTGAGCCAGACAGGCAAGCAAGGTGATATGTGTGCTATAAATACTTAGAGAGACAACCCAGATGAGATGTATACATCTCTAGAAAGAAAGAGATTTTTGTGTTTGCTTTTTTATGAAAACCTAGATAGAGATGTATGCATAGAGAGAAGAGACTAAGAGGTGGGGAAAGAGGATATAATAAGTGGAGCTTTGATTACAGAACAGAGCCATCATGTACAGTGTCTTTGTGAAACTGGCTTAGAAAAACAATGTGTATTTGAGCAATTGTCTCCCTTGATTCTTCTTCTTAACAGGAGCAAATGTGAACATCACAACAAACAATCAGGATGAAGAGACTCCCCTGCACACAGCTGCACGTTTTGGCATCCCTGAACTGGTGGCATTTTATGTGGACCAAGGAGCAAATGTTGATGCTGTCAATGCCCACATGGAAACTCCACTGGCCAGTGCAGCTTACTGGGCCCTTCGCTTTAAAGAGCAGGTGTACAGCATGGAACACCACCTAATCTGTAGGATGCTGTTAGACTATAAAGCTGAAGTTAATTCTCGAGATGAAGATTTCAAATCACCACTCCACAAGGCTGCCTGGAACTGTGACCATGTGCTGATGCATGTATTGCTTGAGGCTGGGGCTGAAGCAAACCTGATGGACATCAATGGCTGTGCCCCCATACAATATGTTCTGAAAGTGACATCTGTGCGGCCAGCTGCCCAGTCTGAAATCTGCTACCAACTTTTACTGAATCATGGAGCAGCTAGAATATATCCTCCACAGTTCCACAAGGTGAAGGATGTATTTGGTGCAATGGTGCTACTCTAGAGTAAAGTTAGAGTGAAGTTAGAGTGAAGAGATGATATTTTGATCTGGATTAGCTTTCTAAAGTTCAGATTTGAGTTCAAATAAGGTTAGGGTTTGAATCAGGATTTGATGGTGCCAAAACCTTGTGACTTGTTCTTGTGAGACTTTGGCCCAAAATGACAAAAATCTTGCAAGATCAGCTATTCTCTTGATATTTTCACCTTCTCATTGTTCCAAGAGAACAGCTACTGATGTCAGAAATAGACCCCTTTTGGTTTTGAAGCCAACCAGAAACCAAAACTGTAAGTGTTGGTTCAAATCTAAGGTTTCAGATCTTTCCGCATCTCAGATATACTGATATGCGTTAGTCAACCTAAATTACTGGGCTAAATATAGGGGGAACCAGGTAACATTTAATGGTTTGTGATATATAAAAGAGGCCGGAGAGGGTGATCTACCTCCTGAGATGATCTCCTGAGGTCTCTTCCAACCCTAATATTCTATGATTTTACCAGTCTCTTCTGGCCTTGAAATCCATGAATTTATGATGAATCATTTACCCCTGAAATTCAAAGGCACCACATTTGAGTTTTAGTCCTCTTCTAACATGCAGTATAAATGGGTAAAGCCAAAGAAGATGGTTGACTAGAGGGTAGTGGGGAGGAAGATCAAAATATGTGCAAGATATTCCTCAAAGAATTTCTAAAAGTCTGCAAAGTCCAGGGCACTCATCAACATGGGTTACATAGATATATAGATATATATATCTATCATTACTCCAGGTGAGGAGAGGGCTTTCTGTACCGAGTATGGAACACAGTATGAACCTGTCTATGCTAGCACCTAAAGTGTTTTCACCACTGTTTGAGGAAGTTCCAATGGCAAGACCAGCTTGTTTTCATAGTATAGACTGGGCCTTCCCTTGAGAGAGTATTGCGTAGAGGACTGAGAGTCAGGCCTCCTGTGTTTTTATTTTTGTTTCTGCCACTGACCTGCTATGTGATAGTGCATCAAGTCTCCATGCCATCATTTAACCACCTGTAAAATATGTAATGTGATACTTTAGCTCATAAGGGTGCTCTGAGGCGTACATTATTAATGCCTGCACAAGGCTGTGTGGAAAGGTAAGCATGCAATAAATGCAAAGTGGTATTGCATGAATGTGAGCAAGGGCAGGATTTGGTCCACTCTCAATTAACAAACCATATTAGAGTCAGAGCTGCTTCCAGGGCTCTTGCATGATTTAAAAGCTTGACTTTATACCTATTTATAACAGTGCTATTTTCCTTCCTTCCTTTTACAGTGTTTGTCGGGGCAGGACTTTTGTTCGTATTCAAGGACCTGTTCTCTGCTCAGGCATGAATGAAACGCCTGTGATTAACATTCATCAGAGTTATGCCCTATGTGGGGGAAGGGGAGTGGGGGAATTGTTAGTACATTTGTGACTGACAGCCTTGAGAAACCAGGGAGAAGATTGCTTCCATTCATGAAGGTACACTGTAACCCAGATGTGGTCTAAGGGATAACGCAGTGGGGTAGGAACTGTGAGAACTCTTTTCTATTCTTTACTGTGGCACTGATCTGCTGTGTGACCAGGGGCAAGTAATTCATCTCTTTTTCTTCTCCAACCTTCAGTCTGCCCTGTCTATTTAGATTGTAAATTATTCTCTTACTATGTCTTTGAACAGTGCCCAGCACAACAGGGCACAGATCTCAGCTGCAGCCGGTAGGTGCTACTGAAATTTAAAGAATCATAATTTCTGCTTCCCTCTTGCAGGTGTTGCAGGCCTGTCATTCCCACCCAAAAGCCATTGAGATTGTCATTAATTCATACGAACACATCAAGTCAACATCAAAGTGGAGAGCAGCTATACCTGATGACGTCTTTGAGGTAAGCTTTTAATGAGCTTCCACTTATGTTTGCAATGTTTGCATCCCTAACATTTCCACCCAGTCACAGAAAAGTGATTGTAATTGCAGATAATGCTTTGGAAAGCCTAATCCAAGAGGACAGGATGAGTATTTTATAAAATGGCTTGCACACAGAAACAGGAAAGAGAGAATGCAGTGCTGGTTCTAAGCAGTAGCACTGAGAATTTCAGAGCTATGTGGAATATTCAGGCTATATTGCAACTTTAAGTCACAGTTCATTTTTGAACAGGGTATCGGAGGGAGCACACAGCAGGAAAAATAGAGATACTTGACATTTTTCACGTGGAAAGTTTTCTCACAGAAAAATACTGTATGGTCAACAATATTTTTTCTTTGTCAGAAAATACACATTCTGAATCAAAAAAATTGAAGGAAAAAATCTAAGGGAAAAAATTTCCAGCAAGAAATAAAACCAGCATTTTAAAATGAAATGACAAGTTCTGTTTCATTTGGACATAAAAAGTCACCATGTTTCTGATTTTCAGTTTAAAATAAGTAAACAAAAGGATTTGCCGCGTCAACATGTTGCTTTGAAATGACAGATTTTCAGTTTTGACGTTTCTGAGTCAGAACTTTTCAGAATTTTTCATTCTGTTAATTTCTTTTTTTGATATTTGAACTTCCTATTAGGATTTGGAACAGAAACTAATTTCAAAATGTTAAAATTTCCTGTGGAATGGCAATTCCATTTTCGGAACTTTTCTAAGTAACAGTCCCTAGAGGTTTCAGAGTAGCAGCCATGTTAGTCTGTATCTGCAAAAAGAAAAGGAGGACTTGTGACACCTTAGAGACTAACAAATTTATTTGAGCACAAGCTTTCGTGAGCGACAGCTCACTTCATCGGATGCATGCAGTAGAAAATACAGTGGGGAGATTTATATACACAGAGAACATGAAAAAATGGGTGTTACCATACAGACTGTAACGAGAGTGATTAGGTAAGGTGAGCTATTACCAGCAGGAGAGTGGGGGGGAAAACCTTTTGTAATGATAGTCAAGGTGGGCCATTTCCAGCAGTTGACAAGAACGTGTGAGGAATGGGGGGGAGGGGGACAGGAATAAACACGGGGAAATAGTTTTACTTTGTGTAATGACACATCCACTCCCAGTCTTTATTCAAGCCTAAGTCAATTGTATCCAGTTTGCAAATTAATTCCAATTCAGCAGTCTCTCGTTGGAATCTGTTTTTTAAGTTTTTTCGTAGAGGAATTGCCACTTTTTGGTCTGTAATCGAGTGACCAAAGAGATTGAAGTGTTCTCCAACTGGTTTTTGAATGTTATAATTCTTGACGTCTGATTTGTGTCCATTTATTCTTTTACATAGAGACTGTCCAGTTTGGGCAATGTGCATGGCAGAGGGGCATTGCTGGCACATGATGGCATATATCACCTTGGTAGATGTGCAGGTGAACGAGCCTCTGATAGTGTGGCTGATGTGATTAGGTCCTATGATGGTGTCCCCTGAATAGATATGTGGACACAGTTGTCAACAGGCTTTGTTGCAAGGATAGGTTCCTGGGTTAGTGTTTTTGTTGTGTGGTGTGTGGTTGCTGGTGAGTATTTGCTTCAAGTTGGGGATTGTCTGTAAGCAAGGACTGGCCTGTCTCCCAAGATCCGTGAGAGTGATGGGTCGTCCTTCAGGATAGGTTGTAGATCCTTGATGATGCATTGGAGAGGTTTTAGTTGGGGGCTGAAGGTGGCAGGTGGCATTTTGTTATTTTCTTTGTTGGGCCTGTCCTGTAGTAGGTAACTTCTGGTTACTCTTCTGGCTCTGTCAGTCTGTTTCTTCACTTCAGCAGGTGGGTATTGTAGTTGTAAGAACGCTTGATAAAGATCTTGTAGGTTTCAGAGTAACAGCCGTGTTAGTCTGTCTTTGCAAAAAGAAAAGGAGTACTTGTGGCACCTTAGAGACTAACCAATTTATTTGAGCATGAGCTTTCGTGAGCTACAGCTCACTTCATCAGGTATTTGTCTCTGTCTGAGGGTTGGAGCAAATGCAGTTGTATCATAGAGCTTGGCTGTAGACAATGGATCATGTGGTGTGGTCTGGATGAAAGCTGGAGGCATGTAGGTAGGAATAGTGGTCAGTAGGTTTCCGGTATAGGGTGGTGTTTGTGTGACCATTGCTTATTAGCACCGTAGTGTCCAGGAAGTGGATCTCTTGTGTGGACTGGTCCAGGCTGAGGTTGATGGAAATTGTTGAAATCATGGTGGAATTCCTCAAGGGCTTCTTTTCCATGGGTCCAGATGATGAAGATGTCATCCATGTAGCACAAGTAGAGTAGGGGCATTAGGGGACGAGAGCTGAGGAAGCGTTGTTCTAAGTCAGCCATAAAAATGTTGGCATACTGTGGGGCCATGTGGGTACCCACAGCAGTGCCACTGATTTGAAGTGTCATTACACAAAGTAAAATTATTTCCCCATGTTTATTCCCCTCCCACCCACACTGTTCCTCACACGTTCTTGTCAACTGCTGGAAATGGCCCACCTTGATTATCACTACAAAAGGTTCCCCCGCCCCCCGCTCTCCTGCTGGTAATAGCTCACCTTACCTGATCACTCTTGTTACAGTGTGCATGGTAACACCCATTGTCTCATGTTCTCTGTGTATATAAATCTCTCCACTGTATTTTCCACTGCATGCATCCAATGAAGTGAGCTGTCGCTCACGAAAGCTTATGCTCAAATAAATTTGTTAGTCCCTAGAGGAACTCTGGCTGAGCCAGACACAGTTTCTTGAGGGCATGGGAGCTCCATTATCCTTTAAGTCAGTCTAGCATGTGTTGATCATGCCCCAGTTCACCTCTGCTGGCTAGGATGGAGGGAAGCGGGAGGCTGTGGCTCCTTCCACTCTGGAAAGCTTCGTGCCATTGCTGCTGCTAGGTTCATGCAGTCTTTGCTGTCAAGGAGAGCAAGGATTGTGACTGTGGCTGACCCGTCTGCAGGGAACCTCAGTGGGTAGATTTCTAACATCAGTGAATGGTATAAAAATGCCATGTTGCATGTATGTGACACTGCATGTTTTTGAGCCCTGTTATGGTATTTCTGGCAATTTGGTCATCGCTCCAGAAGGAGATTCATGTATAGACATCCATAAAAAAGGCTGCTGTATGAAAACAGAAGGGGCCTGGAGTGGGGGTAATTTAGATGAAAAAATTCAGCATAAATGTACCCTGAGTCTCCTCAGAAACAAGGAATAACTCCACTGAAGTCA
This sequence comes from Eretmochelys imbricata, assembly GCF_965152235.1. NCBI lineage: Eukaryota > Metazoa > Chordata > Testudines > Cheloniidae > Eretmochelys > Eretmochelys imbricata. The sequence goes on along the minus strand of NC_135573.1, from coordinate 221,330,584 downwards.
ATGGAGGAACATCAATGTGAAGCTGTTACAAATGGGATGGATATTGTAATAGAATGAGCAACTATATTACACTATTCTGGCACTAGGTGGCACTGCGTGTAAGATACTTTATTTAAAGGTAATCTTAGACATACCTGGCAGTGCATTACAGGATCTTATGATGAACACATCTGGTGTAGATAAGCAAGCTCTTTAGGTAGTCCATATCTGGTACAGAAGTACATGACATGGTATTAGCAGTGGGATTAAGAACAGAAACAAAAGGAAAACAGCAACAAAGGTTGCAGACAGAGGAAACAAAGGTTGAAGGATCTCATCAACACACCACTCTTCAATGCCCCGGAGAACTTCAGCTTTGACACATTTTCAGAAGAGACAGAACTGGAAGCAATATTTTGCAAGATTTCACATTGCTACCAAGCTCCACAAGGAAACTAATGCTATAAAGGTATTTTCTTTAATATATGCTGTGGGGAAGCAAGCAGAGCATATCTTTAAATCCTTTTACTTTACTGATGACAGTCAAAAAGATGACTATGAAAGGGTTCTGGCTATGTTTGATTCATACTTTATATCTCAGAGAAATATGAAAAAGCATGTTTTCACCAGCAAATTCAAGGACCAGGGGGAAATGGTGAATGTCTTATTGTAGCTCTGCATGCAGTGGCTGAAGACTGATTTTGGGGAAGCAAAACAAGAAAATACCAGAGGAAGTCTTTCACAGATGCTACAATGAAGAGAGATCTAACTCTAGCCACAGCTATTTCAAATAGCAAAGCAGCCTGAACTGGTGAGGCGGCAACAACATGGGTAACTTGCTAAACTTGACAAATAAGACACTAGGTTGGAAGCTGTGAACAGATGCAGCAGGAGTGCTAAAAGTTATTACCATAAGACCTCTGATGAAAAGAGAAAGAATTCTCAGGCTAAGAGGGACAAATTCCAGCCTACATGCACAAGCTGTGGAAAAAGTCATATCCTAAGAGATGCTGCATGTCCATCCAGAGACAGATAGTGTATTAAATGCAAGAAGTATGGACATTTTGCAGCTGTTTGGCACACCAAAGCAGTCAGGGAGTTGACTCATATTACAGACAATCAAGAGCCATTGTTTCTGGGATCTATTATGTGTGAAGACATAGAGCCTGCCAGGAAAGTGAAATTGAATATTCGTGGCAAGATTATTTATTTTAAAATTGACTCAGGAGTTGACATCCCAGTTAGCTCAGAAAGGATTTACAATCACCTTCAACCCCTCCCAGTGCTAAAGTCACCTGACACAGCTCTGACTAGCCCTGAGGTATTCTGAATTGCATGGGCCAGTTCATCACAGAAACAACTTACAAAGACAGAAGCTATGCATTTAGAGTACATGTGCTCAAAAGATCAAAGACCAATAACTTTCCCAGCCACAGCATGGCAGCCATGATGGGCCTAGTGAGAAAGGTAGAAGAACTGGATGGAGGATTTGATGATCTTGAACTTTTGAAAGGAGACCCAGCACAAATCAACGTAAGAGATAATCTGAACTATACAGTGTAGTGTTTTCCCCAGGAAGTGAAATTAGGGGAGGTATTCAAATTTACAGGGTGGGGAGGGGGGTGCGGGAATCAGGGCTGATGAGGGTTGAGACCATGAGGGTGAAGGTGGGCTGTATTGCACCATAGTAAAAACTGAAAAATGTTTCATGACTATTTTATAGATTTAACTCATGTTTTAAAATCATCACACAAATTAAAGTTGGCTACTCAAACCTTCTATGAAGCACTACATCTACAGCCTTCTTGGTTTCTTGTTATAATTTTGCACAACTCTGTTAATGAACGTCTTGAATGCAATGCGTTCATCTTCGGTGGCTTCTCGTGTGTCCGGTACTTCCATTCCTTCAATTGATATGCTCATTAGTTCATTCGCATGATCAGGCAGAAGGTGACTTCTTTCAGAACACAAAATTCTATTCAATGACAAAAAAGAATGCTCAGCTGTAGATTTTGTGACTGGGAGTAGCAAGAGATGAATTCCTACGTCTTTCATCCCAGGAAACATAGCACAAAGATCGGTTCAAGTCACCAGTGATGATAAAAAAGAAGGAGAAGTCAAATTTTCATTCATTCGTCGTATGATATTCCACTCTGTGTTCAAATTCTCTATTCTGTCCTGAGCACATGGAGGCCCCATTGCTGGTAGTGTCTCACTCCACTCAGCTGTCAGTGTTTGAAAAGGACAGGGATCTGTAAAAGCTATGTAGAGGTTGAGTAGAATGTAGAAGTTGCTGTTGTAGATTTTTAAGAATCCAGTCTGTGTACTTTTTCAGTTGTCTTAAGTACTTGTCCTCTTCACTTAAGGATTCAATATAAATGCCTTCATTAGTCAACTTCTGGACTGAAGTCTTTGCTTCTTCCAGTACTTTTTCAATGAATAGCTCTCTGATTGATCCAAATGTAGCTTCTATTGCTGGACAAAGATCTACTACTGTTGTAGCAGATGCCTGGATGGCATTGTTTAATGACCCAAGTGGTTTCAGCAGTAGACTTACAAGAGAGAGAATGGCAATAGTCTTCTCTGAATGTAGCAGCAAAAGTAATCCACCAGCCTCACTACTTAAATCCATCCCATCTTGGTAGATACCTTCCAAAGCCAGTAATAATGGCTGGAGTAATTTGAAGACAACAGCCAAGGATCGCTCATGAGAAAGCCAGAGGGTTTTCCCAGGTTGGACTAATTTGAACTTCAGTCCCAGTGTATCTTCTATATTTTCCAATATATTCAGTCTTTTTGGACTCTTGCTGAAAAAACAATATAATGAAGACATTAAATGTATAGTTTTTTGAATGTCTTTTGAAGAGTCTGCAGCTCATACTAGCGCTAGTTGGAGTAAATGGCCTCTGCAGTATGTATAGGAGAGACTAGGGTTACACTTTTTTCTGAGCAAAGCTTGTACTCCACCATGTCATCCAGAGAAGTTTGCAGCTCCATCAAATGCACAAGCAGCCATCTGTTTGGGGTCCAATTGACAAGCATTTAACTCTACTAAGATGTGGGTTGTCACAGATGCAGCTGATGTGTCATCTATAACTTGAACATCAAGAAATGCACCTACTGGCCTACCACTGACATCAAGATAACGTACACAATGACTTAATACTTGATGCCCATTTGCATCTGTGCATTCATCAGCCATGTATGCACATTTTTTTAATGTGGTGAGAGAGTTCTTCACTTTTTCAACTGTTGAGTCTTCCACTGTTGCACCACATGCTTCTAGCCAGTCAGATGAGTTTCTTGTAGAAAGACAGTGAGCGTCTGCTGGTCTTGTTCAGAACCAGTGTTCAACTTCAGGACGAACAAGTGACAATGCACTTAACACTGGCCTCCAGTTTGTAGTGTGTGGTATCTCCTGCTTAACTAGGAAGTAGGATGCCACAGCGATGTTTGTTTGCATGAACTGTGTTGTGTCTCCAACATTCTTAACAGCCACATTAACACTCACCGGTGTTGTCCTGGGTCAGTGGAGACTCAGAGTTCAGAGGTGCTTTCACATGAGTTCACCTCTCAGGTGGGGGGCAAGAAGGCACCTTGCTCGTTCCTCCAGCTGCTCACTGTTCACTCTGGCTACTGTTGTTCATTGTGCCACCGTTCACTCCATTGATCTGTTGCCAATGGCCCTGCGCTGTCACCTTCTGCTTCCACCTGCCACTGTGACCTCTGCAAGTTGGTCTCTTGAGGTTCCACCCAGCTCTCAGTGATTTCAGCTGAGCTCTCAGTGGGGGAACCTTACTGCTAGTGCAGACTGGGTCATCTCTTCCACAGAAACACTGTCCCACAGCAAGTCTAAGCACTTAGACCTGATTATCAGTGATTTCAGCTGTAGTGGTCACTTAACAAAACAAAAGACTCTCTATGGAGCCTAATCAGTTCTGTTTGCAAACAATGGAGAGGGGTAGGTCTAATAGTACTTGTGACTCAGGCAGACCATCAAGTAAAACACCTGTCCCCACCCTTTCTCTTGATGCTCTCAATCAGAACAGGCTAAGTACAGTTCTACTGCCCTTTACTCCTATAATAACAACAACAACAACATTTCATTCCCCCCCACCCCGCATTCAAGTGATTTGTAACCCAACCCCAGCCAAAAATCTATCACTTGGGCAACACAGCTGTTTGCTGGATATCTAGGTAGATTAGGTGTGAATGTAAATACAATCTGGTCCTGAAGCCTTTCCCCCCAACCGCCAGCTCATCACTAGCTGTCAGGGAGAGCTCATTTAGACTTTGATTACAAATCATAATTTGAAATTATTAAATTGGCCAACATCACCGACATGAATGCACTGACATTGTCATAAAAAACAGCAGCTGTATAAGGAAACTAGTCTATGTTCATACTTTTCAAATCTATTATACTTTTTCAGATACACGTAATTTATCATACACTGTATATGCTTTTAAAGTGTCTATTAATATTTCAATTTCAATTCAAATGTCCAAACAATCACTAAATTGGCAACACTGCATGCAACTAGTTCACAAACCTGGGGGGTGAGGTGGGGAGGTTGGGGAAATTCAGGGGGGGTGTCGGGAAATCCCTCCGTACAAACACCTCTACCAGAGAGAGCTTGGAAGAGACTAGTTACAGATTCATGCAAATTCAGAGGACAGCATTACCTGTTCACTGGGCACTGTTTTTCCAGCTATATAGAAATTTTGTACCTGAAAGACATACTATGTCACAGTCTTATTGAGAAACTGAAGTGCCTGGTTGCTCACATCAGTATTCCAGAACAACTAGTGATGGGTGATGGACCACAATTCACTACAGCAGCATTTAGGACAGTCCAAATGAAATATGATTTTGATCATATTATTAGAAGACCACATTACCCACGAATGGAGAGGCTGAGAGTGCTGTATAGGCAGCCAAGAAAATCCTACAGTAGGAAGATCCATTCCTTGCTCTTCTGAGCATAGGCATAATTTGACTTCTATATTTGGGGGGCAGGGCCTGGCAGGGCTGGGGCCAGCTCCACATGGCAGGGCCTGGAAAGGGAGTGCCACCTGCACCCCCTGACTCCTCTTAGCAGGCCACCCAGCCTGTCTGGGTTGGGCGGGGGGCACAATCAAAAATTCTAACTCAAAAGGGGAGTCAAGGGCTCAGCTCAAAAACTTTGAAAACCACTGAAAGGGTGCATGCAGGGAGTAGCTAGGGGCTGTGTGCAGTGAGGGGTGTAGCTCAGGGTGCAGGGAGGGGGTTAGCTTGGGGCTGTGTGCCAGGAGGGCCCTCTTGTGGTAGCTGTTCCCTGAGGGCTCTGTCGACCCCAGAGCCTGGTTCTGCCCTGCCTGTGGGCAGTTCTTACCCACTGCTTGGGCAGTCAAAAGGGGCTGGGAGTTTAGGAGCATCCACAGCCCTGGACGTCAGCAGTAGGAGATGGAGGAGCACCACATCCGCCTGCTCCATGGCGTCAGCCAGAGAAGCAGCCACCCTGACTGCCCAGCTCTGGTTTCCTGCCTCCGACCTGACCATGGCGTGGGGTGTCAGGGAGGGGAAGAAGAAGAAGAAAGATGTGTGTGTGTGTATGTGAGTAGAGCTGCCCCTGGGCCTGTCCCGCTCTGGTTAAGGCACTGCAGGCTGGGGGGACAATGCCCCTGCCATGCCTCCCCCAAATGCCACTCATGCTTCGAGTTACAGATCAACACCAATAGTGGCTACTAGATATAGTCCAGAACAACTCCTGGTGGGAAGACAACTCAGAACTACTGGTCCTATTTTGGAAAACAACTTATCTCCATAGTGGCCAGAAAGAGAGTAGCCAAATCGGATGAAAGGGTTAAATGAGTTTATGAACGCTTTTACAACAGATGTCACTCAGTTAGAGAACTGCCGGGTCTAGAACGTAGGTGACTATGTTTCTGTCAAATTGGATGGAGAAAAAGGATGGACAACTCCAGGTGCCGTAAAGTGGAAGAATTCAGTGCCCAGATCAGATGCGATCAAGTCCAGTAGTGGAGAGTTCAACAGAAGTCATTGACATCTACAATTTGTTCCTCAGGAAGAACAATCAACAGAGCAAACTCTACAGGTGGCAGATACAGAAGAAGACTCAAGACAGTCATTGCAACTAATGGACAGCCAGATGACCAAGCTGTTACGTGTTTGGGTCACGTAATTAGAAAACCTGCATGATATTGAGACACTTCACAGACTGATAGGTCCTGAACTTCAAGATAATGGGATAGTGTAAGTTCTGTAAATGGTAGGAAAGCAGATCTTACAGGGGGAGATGGAATGGAATACCAAACTGGATTATACTATTCGGCCTCTAGTTGGCACTGCATATAAAATACTTTATTTAAAGCTAATCTTATTAAAACCATGCCTGACAGTGCATTAAAGGAGTTTATGATGAACACCTCTGATGTATATAAGCAAGCTCTTTAGCCAGGCCATATCTGGTACTGAAGTGCATGACAAATATCAGACCCAAAGATACTTTCAGCTGTTCTTAAACTCAGGCAGCCCTGAAAGTCTGAGCCAGATGTAGGGTATGTCTGCATTTCAGTCAAGCTAGTTTGGGTACTAATAGTAATGAAGCCACATAGTATGGGCTTTAACGTGGGCTGTACAAGCACACCTGGGACCCGGAGTAATTATTGCAGCAGCTGGTCTACGATAAAGTCTCTGCTGCCGCAGCTTCACTATTACCAGTATTTGAGCTAGATTAAAGCTAGTTTGGTTGTGTCTACACAAGTTGGAATCATGCCCGTGATGTGGTGTAGACACTGCTCAGTGAAATGAATATGTCATTGCTGCAAAATGTATCATTGAACCATGAGATGGTTATAAGTGTTTTCTCCAGATTTGCCTAGTTGTATGGGAGATAGGATCTTATTGACCTAAAATACATTTTGTTTTGTCTTTGCAGAGGCACAGAGATTTCTACGACTCTCTGTTCACCGTGTGCAGTAATTCACCACGGTCGCTCCTGCATTTATCTAGATGTGCTATTAGACGATTATTGTTCAAAAGATGCCACAAAGGAGTCCCTTCACTTTCCATTCCACCTCCACTGAAGAAGTACTTGCTTTTAGAACCCGAAGGAATAATTTATTAAGCCTTAGCAGAGCAGACTCAGTGATCTGATAGGACCTGCAATCTCTGGGTCTGCACACATGTGGAGGGAATTACCATCAGGGAGTTTTCACTAGGGAAACTCAGAGTTCTTGGCAAAATTCTTATGCAAAGAAGGATCTGGTTTCATAAATATCAATGCCGAACTCTCTCTCCATTATATATACTGATCCTTTGTTCAATCTAGTATTAAATGAACTGAACCAAGTGCAACTTCCACCACTTTACTTAGATAGCGATTCCACTGTCTATTAGGTATCACTGTTGAGAATGTTTTCCAGATATCCAACACAAAGTGCCGTTGATATTGTTTCAATTTAATTTTCTTCAACCATCATCTCAGGAAGAAGAAAACAGGATGTGTCAGAAAAATATCTTTCTCATTAGAGTCAGCTACATCTTTCCTCAGAAATAAAAAGATCAAAGGGCTTTGAATGAGGCCCATAGACTGAGTTACTGTATTTTAAGAAGTTTTCCTATCGATTGCCACTGAATTGGATGTTAGTTTATTATATGCTGCATTGCATCATATCATATAATGTTTTGTCATTCACTGTAATTGCATCACTGTGCAAGTGGAGCAAAGAAGAGATGAGTAGTGTTTACATTCATATCTGTGTGTGATGAAATTCCTACTTGTGTGTGTAACGTGTATCATTCACTAACCTTGCATGCTGCTGAAGCGGTCACCATCACTGCTGAACTGCATCATATGGTAACTATGGCAGGTCACCATTTCAGCTCAGCCCACAGCTCATAAATTCAGGTCCTAGAGAGGAATCTGGAGAAATTGCTGAGTTGATGGTACTGCAGATCTTTTTACCAGCTGTATCTCTTGCTTGTCCACATCAGGCTGGATCCTGCATGTTGCCAAAGAAGAGTACATGATAAAAAATGAAGAGTAGGTCTGGGGCACAGAGAACTTCATCCTGAAGTAATGAGAGTGATGCTGTATCCTGCCTAATAGCAGAAAAACAGGCGTAAGAGGGGAATGCATAGCAAAGTGTCTTTTTAGGATGATGAGAATCATGCATAAGCTCATGTCTCCTCAGAGCCATATAAGGGGCTTGAGTCGTAGTGACACATAGGGTATGTCTACACTGCAATTAAAACCCGTGGCTGGCCTGTGCGAGCTAACTCAGGCTCATGGGGCTAGGGCTGGTTCATTGCAGTGTAGATGTTCGGGCTAGGGCTGGAGCCCAGGCTGTAGGACCCTCTGAGGGGGGAATCCCCAGAGCACAGGCTGCAACCCGAGCCTGAAGGTCTACACCTCAGCTAAACAACCCCACAGCCTGAACCCTGCGAGCCTGAGTCAGCTGTCACGGGCCAGCTGTGGGTGTTTAATTGCAGTGCAGACCTACCTCAGTGCACACTACTATGCCTAGCCCTTCAAATCAGATGCACCCCTGTGTACCCTCCAGTTGTATTTGTTGAAGAGCAACAGCTTACCACAGCCTGCTGTGCACCGATGACAAGAACTTACTGGATCAACCCTGAAAAGTAAAGCAGAATAACTACAGCACACCTGGCTCCTTCTTATTTATCCTGAGCAATAGGAATTACATTTCAGTCAGAGAGGTGGTATGGTCTGAGAGGTGAGGTGCTTCCATTTTATTCCTGGCTCTGCTACTGAGGTTTTGTCTAACCCTCGGCTAGTCACTTATCTCCCCTATGCTTCAGTTTCTCCATCTCTATAAAAGGGGCAACAATTCCTCCTTCACTGGGTGTGATGGGTTATACCCCTTAGGAAGCCACCTGATGTGCTAAGATACTACTGAGACTACCTGTTCTGCCGGCATGGGCCCCCTTAAACCTGTCTTGCTGAGCCAGGCTATTAAAGCTTCTGCTAACACACACACAGGCAGGGCCACACCCAGCTGCAGTTCAGCTCTGGGAAGATGCAGCTTAAGGGACTTGCTCCAACGCTCTGGTGTTCACTCCTTTTAAGGGGTACAAACACAAAGGTTTTATGAAATTTGCCCCCTCCCTCAATGTGAAGAGCGGTGTGCATACTTCTTACCCCTCTCCCCCATTAGAAATTACAGAAACTGGGTTTAATAATAAACAAAACAAATTTTATGAACTATAAAAGGCAGATTTGAAGTGGTAAAAGGGGTAACAAACAGAACAAAGCAGTTTACTAAGCAAATGAAATCAAACACACAAACTAAGCTAGTTTAACTAAAGAAACTGGTTACAAATAGTATTTCTCACCCTAGATATTGTTGCAGGCACTTTGCAAAGTTTCTGTGGTTCAGAGTTCCAGTTATATTCCTTTTCAGACTACACCCCTGTCTCAGTCTGGACTCCCCCCTTGCCTTCCCTTCAGGTGGCTTTTGCAGTCTTTCTTCTTGGGCAGACAGCCATGGAGAGGAGGAGACCTGTTGGCCTTCCTCCCCATCCTTAAATAGGATTAACATAAGGCAGGAATCCTTTGTTTCCCAAACTTGACCACCCTTCCCTTACAGTGGAAAGTTACAAGAAGTCCCAGGTAATCTTTTAGTGTCTGGTGACAAGACCACCTGACTCTGTAGTATCACAGCATCCATGAATCAGTGGCAGGATGGAGTGTCCGCAGGAAGGCCAAGCTTTTCACAGTCTAGTGTCCTCACTGAGGGGCCATCCGCCCTGTCTGGCTTTTCTATTGTTTTACCTGAAGTGTTAGCAGTGGGCGTCACCCAAAGTAGCATAGTTGAAATACAGATACATAGTCAATATTCCTAACTTAAGATACAGAAATGATACAGGCATACAAACTGGATAATCACATTCAGCAAATCATAACCTTTCCAATGATACCTCACAAGACCCATTTTGCATAAAGTATAGCTCAGTTATGTCATATTCATATCATGAGCATATTTTCATAAAGAATATGGAATGACAGGTCACACCGGGCTGTTGTGAGGCTGAATTAATTCATGTAGATGCAATGCTTTAAGTTCCTTCATGAAAAGCACTACCTACAAGAAATATAAAGGAATTGCTGTGTGTGTGTGTGTATGCATGCCCATGCGCTGTCATTCTCTGCAGGAAGCGAGATGAATGGACTGAGATGAACCTCTCAGTCCCTGGGATGGTGGGGGAGCACATAGGGCAGAAGGAGCCCATAGAATTTATGCTAGAGTATGGACATGTTGTAACCTGACCTGCACATACTTCTTTATCTATTTTGTGTGCTTTGAGCTATCAGGTTCATAGTACTTAGACTCAGCAAAAGGGACTGTGCTAAGAGAGGAGTGGGCTCAGAACAGGACTGGGAGCTGGAAACTCCTGGGATCTGATTGTAGCACTGAGTCTGATGCCTTGTTTTGTGAAGGTGGTTGTGTGTGTTGTAGCTGATTTCTTCACGGTAGAGCCCAGAGTATGCTAAGTGTTTTCCAGACATATGAGAAAGGCCAGCCTGCTTGATTTCTCTGCCTCACTTTACTTGTCTGAAAATGGAGATAGCAACACTTACAGAGATGAATGGAGTAGTTAATATTTAGAAAACCCTTTGATGATTGAAAGCACTGCATGGAAGGGCTAAGAATTATTATTATATTATTATTAAAGCAGTTTGACCTAACAACTGACCTACCTTGAAAGTTTTCCTATAGTATAGTTCCCACCTTCCAGATGCCTGAATTGTATTTTTAAACCAATCTTTACTCTCGCCCAAATATAAAAATGAAACAATAATAATCATACCTAGGTCTTATAAAGCACTTTTCATTAGTAGATAAAAGGAGGTCAGCATCATTATCCCCATTTTACAGATGGGAAAACTGAGGCACGGGGCAGCAATTTGATTTGCTGAAGGTCATCCAGCAGGCCATTGACAGAGCCGGGACTATAACCCAGGCCTGCTGAATGTCAGTCTAGTGCTCTAGCCCCTTACCTGATGTACTTTTGTTTCATCTTGCTGTGAACTAAATCAGAGAATGTGCACTGTGATAGGAGAGAGCACTGGTTTGTTTACATTTAGCTAGACAGTAACTCAGCTTGTTAGTTAACATTGTCTGATTCAGGCAGATGCTTTCAAAGAAGAATAACATTGATGATTTTAAAAAAAACACATTTCCCTTCTGAATAGAATGGGGCATGTAGTGTACTGAGTGTTTACAGGGCCCCCTACTCACTGAAACTAAGCAAGGATTCTTGAAAGGTCTCAGTGATATTGAACTTTATTAATGTTTTCATAGACATGGCCGGGAACGGCAAACTGCGGCCACTGGAAGCTGCGAGCAGCCATACCTGCGGATGCTCAGGTAAACAAAGCGTCTCGCAGCCCGTCAGGGGCTTACCCTGAACAAGCCGCAAACCAAGTTTGGGAACCCCTTCACTAAGGCCTAGTCTACACTACTGCTCTAAGTCAATGTAAATTATGCTAATTAAGTGACATACATAATGTAACGTAAGTCAATGTAGCTTACGTCGACTTAAAGCGGTGTCTACACTGCTCAGTCGACAGGAGATGCTCTTCTGTCGATGTAGCTTCCGCCTCTTGTTAAGGTGGGTTAATTAAAATGATGAGAGAGTGCTCTCTCATCAATTTATCACATCTTCACTAGACCTGCTAAATTGATGCTGCTGCATCCATTGCAGTGGCGCCAATTTAGCCTGTAGGGTAGACAAGATTTGCAATTTTTTTTGTCAGTAGCCAGTTGTGTTTATTTAGCATCAGAATAATCCACTTCATGTGGTCTCAGCTTGAAGCAATCAGCTGAGATTTGCACAGAGGAATTTGAAAGAAACCCTGGAAAAGGTTAGGTTGTCTAAAAAATAATATCTTTTATAGGAAACATATCTGCATCAAAGGGGGATCAGAGAAAGGCTCTGCAATCAGAGCAGGGTGAGATAAGACTGTCTTCTAAGTGAATTAATTTATAAATCTGATGGCTGTGTGAGCCTTTGTAGTCAGTAGAAGACAGAATGAGATCACTAATTTTATTTGAACTACGCTGGTTAAAGAGGTGTGATTCTGCATCTGGAAGAGGGAGGTCTAAGGGAGAACAATAGGGTTTTTTATGACCTGTCATAGTCAGGACTCCCTTGCTGAGAGAGAAGAAAAAAGGCTGTCGGCACTGTTCCTAAATTCCCTCCTATCCTCCCGCTTTGCAATGCGCACACTTGTTTTTTATTCTGTGGGCACCCAGCCTCACTTCTAAGCTTTGTACCAACCAGGTGCCAGATTATAGCCATTGTGGGATCTGACAGGGAGCACAGTGGGATCAGGCTGATTATAATTATAGGAATTTGCAAGCTGTTAAAAACACCGAAGAACATCAGTATCCCAGAAAAGCCAATTGATACACTTGGACTGCATTTTTTGTTTTAAGGGAGCCCAACAGTAAATGAACCTAGTTATTTGTTAACTTGAGAAATTTCAGCATTTCTTTTTGCTGTCTCATTCTCTCCTCCCACATGCTTACTGGAAAGCCCCGAGTGAGACACCTGGTGGGTACCTGGACCTGGTTCATTGTTTATTTAGCTGAGAAGATACATTTATTGTTGATTCTAACTGACTGCAAGTCCCTGGCACTTGCAAACTATCAAACAACTCCCGGAATTGTTTTTTTTTTATATATACTTTTAAAAATTGGATGGCTTTAGATTGGTGGTACTAGGAGAAAAAGCCTGCCCCTTTTAGGTGGTGAGATCAAATCCAGTCATGGTCTATAATGACAAAAAATGATTTTCAGGGCTCTTTGAGGCTTATGTAAAATCAGTTGCTTTTTTTCTGTCAGGTTCCCAACAAAGAGGTATCCACGTTACAATGGTCTCCACCATATAACCTAACTATACTGTCTAAAGATGGAATGGGCATGGAGATAGAACTAGCCACTGCATTTCTAGGATGTGGCCACATCCATTAGGAACTAGAAGTCAACACAAATTCATTTGCAACAGGCCACTCATGGTAACAATTTTCCGTCATCATTATTATTGAGAGCTGCATGTTAAGAGTTGCCATTTGGAGTGTGTAACAACAGCAACTTCATTGAACATACTAATATATAGACAGTGTTGCACGTTCCAATGGGCCAAAGGCCATAAGACCATAAGAAGAACATAAGAACAGCCATACAGGGTCAGACCAAAGGTCCATCTAGCCCAGTATCCTGTCTTCTGACAGTAGCTAGTGTCATATGTTTCAGAGGGAATGAACAGAACAAGTAATCATCAAGTGATCCATCCCCTGTCACCCATTCCCAGTCTCTGACAAACAGAAGCTCGGGACACCATTCCTGCCCATCCTGGGTAAAAGCCATTGATGGATCTATCCTCCATGAATTTATCTTTTTCTTTATTGAACCCTGTTATAGTCTTGGCCTTCACAACATCCTCTGGCAAAGAGTTCCACAGGTTGACTGTGCATTGTATGAAGAAATACTTCCTTTTGTTTGTTTTAAACCCACTGCCTATTAATTTCAGTTGGTGACCCCTAGTTCTTGTGTTATGAGAAGGAGTAAATAACACTTCCTTATTTATATTCTCCACACCAGTCATGATTTGATGGACCTCTATCATATTCCTCCTTACTTGTCTCTTTTCCAAGCTGAAAAGTCCCAGTCTTATTAATCTCTCCTCATATGGAAGCTGTCCCTAATAATTTTTGTTGTTCTTTTCTGAACCTTTTCCAGCATTCTTTCAATAAACAACCTACATATATATGGACATTGCCTTTACAGAGCACTTTTATAACATCTATTGACTCAGGCCCTGCTTTTCTACTGACTGCAAGCAGACAAGTGCACCCATATTGAGCCCCATTGACTTAACCACATGATACATGTCAGTAGAGCAGGGGGTCTCTTAGGTCAAAGTCAGTCTAGCTGTATTCTGTACTGTGTGTTTCTCTAAAGTCTTTATTTTAAAGTCTTATCTGATCAGCACTTAGATCCTATGGAGATGAATGTGTGCTAGATAGTTGGGTCAGAAACACAACACTTTTAAGCAGAGTTATGGATAGCATTGCTGGCTTAGTGCCAGCTGTGACACCTTCCCATGAGTAGAAGCCAGAGACTGCAAAGCACCAGCAGGAATCCTGGAAAGGGCTCCTCTAGGCAGCGAAATAGAAGCCTTTGGTAAATCCCTGCTAATTCTCTTGACTATCCTCCCACAGATTTCTTCAAAGCCTTTGCAGTTCATCCTTGAAGCAGGCTATTCATCCCTCATGGCCTCCTCATAAAACTCTGTGATGTCACTGGGCTGAAATGAGCAAACATAGAAGGCCAAATTCTCTGCTGATTCCTATGGTATGCAGCACCGTTGCCTTCAGTGGGATTGTTCAGGGTCTATGCGAGCAGATGTTTCAGCCCCGAATGAGTAGATTCCCCTTCTTCCCATAAAATTCCTCTTTGTTAGGATGGAGGAATGCTTGTGTGCACTTTGTTCCTGCTGCTGCTCTGCAGGACAACAGGGCTGGGGTACATTGTGTAAATAAACAATTTACATGAAGAAAATATCTGACTCCATGTCACTGATTTCTCATCTAAATGGAAACCACACAGCCAGACCCCCAGCTTGGCTACTGCTTGGCCACATTCTACTGTATAGAGAGTGCTGGAAGATAAAGGATCGAGTGGTGATGTTTAACGTGCAGCTTTTTAGCTCCAGATTTTGATTTTCTGCCATCATCTATTTTGTTAGTGCTCAGTTGAGAAGCCAGCTGGTGGTTAAGTGTCTCCTGGAAGAACTGTATTTTAAGGAAGGACTTGGAAGAAAGGATGAAGTCGTGGCTTTCCAGGTCAGGGAACAGGTCCCAAATACAGGGTCCTGCCCCATACTTCTACCACACGTTTAGGCCTGGGCAACTGGAGACTTGAGTAGAAAACTAATTTTCTTTCTGCCTTTAACATCAATGCTGGGGCAACTGACTGCACTTTTCCACACTTGCTTATATGATATCATCAGTTCTCTTACTTTCCTGTGCTAGAATGTTATAGCCAGTCACAGGTTATGTTGAAACCTCAAGTTAACTGGTCTTAGGAGGAACTTATGCTGATCTCAAATGACAGCAACGTTTAGCTTTTCTAGAGTTGCGTGTCAGGCACACATCTAAAACATTAGGAGATCTTTGGCTCTCCTGCGGTAGGAAAGCTGGGAGAGGCTTGACTAAGTTGTATGGCAGAGTTAGCTCAATTAAAATTATCTCAGCAGCCCAGCGCAGTTATATTTTAAGCATTTGCTTTGCCACCATTATTTCAAATCACTTTAAGACTTTTGACAAGCGATTTGGCTTGTGGGACCAAGTGTTTGTAAATTAAACACATACTACATCAGCCTCTAAAATGGGATGAGAGATTGAAACAGTCCCATATGTGATGGCTTTGTGTGGCATACACACTCTTCACAATTCTGCGAAATCAGACACCAGCTGTTCAACATGTTGCAGGGTCTGCAAGGCCCCTGGTGGGACACTGCTGCTTTTTTGAAGTGTTGCAAAGTGCAGTCTGGGGCACAGCAGTATTTCCATTTACTTTCAAGCTATGGAAGCAGATTCTCCCTGGACTCAGTAGAGTTTGCTTTCCAGCTAAATAACAGAACAGAATGTGCCATTAGCAGAGCTGCTGAAGCCTGGCTAGAGTCTGACACGTTAACCTCTCTGAGAATTACATTAAGGCTCTGGATAGATCTACTGCTGTCTCTATTTGTAGAACGGCAGGGATTTCTGGTACAGACCAGTGGGTCACAAAAGATTGCTGTGTGCAGTAAATGTCAGACTAAATTGGCCAGCTGCTCAGAAATTGTCCAAATGCTACTCAAGCTTTGTACCATCCAGAGGTCTGGATGATCTGTTTGATATTTAATACATTGTTAACATTGTAACCACACACGTTTTTTGTGTTGCTTCTTACGCTATGGGGGCAGTGTATTCAGTGCTGCTGAATTAGAATTAAAGCTTTTAAAACAAGGACAGGAGTGTATATTATGGTGTCGATACCACTGATGGACTTCCATGCTCTGGTATCTAAAGCTAGAACTAACTGGGGGTGTTGATATGAGCCCTTTGCTAAGTGCTTGCATACTGATGCAGTTGAACCCTTGTGACAATGTAACTGACATGGTTTAGACTATTTGCATTGCTATTCCCATCAATTTAGATTATTTTAACAACAAAATACCTTAAAATAGGAAGCTACATTGTCTGAAAATATCAGTCAAGAAAATCTCACTGGTTTTGCGTTTTTTTTTAGTTTATTTGAATATTTATTTGAATCCAGATGTATTTGACCAAGAAAGATTTTCCGTACCAATTCCGTCAGATCTTACAACTGGTGAAATCAGACACACAATGGGGAAAAAACAAAACTGTAAATATGCAGCTCCTATAATTTTAGCAGCAACAAGCAGGGACAGAAGAATAGCAACACTCAGAAGTTTACTTTAGTAATAACATTATAAATTACATCACACTTTTTTCCCATGAGAGTGCCACAGCACTTCGTAACCTATATGCATTCGGGTAGCATTTCACACGTTACTGAAACCCAGCCCCTCCAGGTGCAGGGCAGCACCCAGGCAGACAACAGTACAGCAACTGGGGAAAGATTAAATAGTGGCCAAGGATACCAGGGCAAATCCCTTCTCTAACAAAAAGTTCCATAAGACTTTCAACCTCTGTGCAGAGCAAAACTGACCTTGGTTTTTAAGGTATCATCTATGAGACACGCTTGCACTAAACTCTATTGAGTTAAATGTATCTATGAGGGATGAGTCAACCCAGGCATGTTTCAAACGTGTTGTTTCCTGGAGTTTGAGGGGCAAGCTGACCACTGTGGTAAATGTGTACAACCCCAGGGAAGATAAGGGAGTTGTGCTTGCTTATGTCAGTGGTGTATTTGGTCCTAAGTATTTTGAATCTAGAAATGGGTTCAAACATAACTGTGGATCTCATCAACTTTGAACTGTGAATTGTTAGAAATCTGGACTCTAATCTGTGGTTTGGGCCCATCTCTGTGTTAGACCAGCCTTGCCCTATCTCCCCTGCCATGCTTTAACACAGAATGGTTCTCTTTCTTTCTTTCTTTCTTTCTTTCTTTCTTTCTTTCTTTCTTTCTTTCTTTCTTTCTTTCCACTCTCCCTAACTGTGTGGTTTAACAAATCAGTATTTCTATATCTATATCTATATTTATAATTAGTTTATATAGATAGATAAATACACACACACAACATTATATATATAATAATATTATATATATCCAGTATTGTATTATATATATAATAACACAGGTTTTCCATAAAAGGTGCCTAGACGAAGGGTCTACCCTGAAATGTAAGTGAAATCAACAGGACAGGTTCTCACCACAGACACACTGATATAAATATGGAATAAAGTTATTGGTGTCAATGGAGTTGCATAAGATTCACACCAGTGTAGTTGAGAACTAAATATGTCCCACTGACATCGCTGAGAGCTGTACATGTAGAAACAGAGAGAGAATTTAGTTCTTGGTCTGGAATGGAAAAACATTTATTTTATATAAGGAGCCATCATGAAGTTTGGGGAAGGATTTCTCTGTGGAGTTCCCATATGTCAGGTCAAAGTAAATTCTTGAATTAATTACGAAAATGAAAGATTGTCTCATGCATTATTCCCCTTTTTATTTCTATTTATTGTTGGACATCAGCTATAACAACGTTGGTATATTATTTCAATTTTCTTTTCTGAATGTATGATAAGGTACGACAGTTATGAGTTCAGCCTAAATAGATATCTATCACTCAGCGGGTCCTTTTGTTTTGTATCCTTTAATATTATCTGTGTGTTAGAGCTATTAATTGCATCAAAGGACAGAAGATGACCAAAGCCATACACTGGCAGCAAGGCTGTACTGGTTTCCATGCATTGTCACGTACTATTTGAGATATTGAAAAGTTGAAAAAACAATGGTTAATTTGTTTTTAAAAGTGTAAATGAATTGGATCAACTGTGTTCACAACAAAAGAGGGAAAACTCCATGTTTCTAAGGATTTGATTTGTTAGTGAGTGTTTGGACAGGAGAGGGCAGCACACGATGACATCTAAGTGATGCACCCGATTCTGTTAGCGTTTGGAGTCACATAGCAGTAGACTCCTTTAACAATATGTACGCATGCTGTAATGGAAACAGGCAGAAATGTAATTATTGTAAAAGGCTATTTCTCTAGCTTTTTCCAGTCTGAATGCTCAGAGCGTTTGATAATGTTTGTGAAGTACATGGAATAGGGAAAGTGCCACATGGGGCTAATTTTATGATTTATTAGGATAATCATTTCTTCTAAAAGTGAAAAACTGATAGACCTGGATTGAGCCACACATGGTGCAAACTACAATCCACATCTCTGCTGATTCACTTTACTCCCAACCTTCACTGCTGTTCCACTCCTGGACCTTTTCTGAGCAAACACTGTCAATAAGGCAAAGCTGGTGGTTTAAACCATTGTACTGCCCTACGCACCCCCCTTCAATCATCCAGCTTTTGATCAAGTCCCAGTTGGTTTTTATCGTATTTGTCTTTTCTTACCACGAACCAACAGTAATTAATTTTACTCAGTCTGCTGTCAAATGTCCTTCACTTCTCCCGTGCACAAAGCTCCGCTACTCATCCTTGATCCTCTTGCCCCCAGGCCGGTGGCACAGTTGTCTTTGTCAGTGCTTCCCCCCTGAAGGCCAATTGGTACATCCTAGAATGTGCTATACCTGCTGCACCGGTCTTTGAGGGGCATAATGGGCACTTCCTTTTGGAGAAACAGACCTAACCGCTTGAAAGCCCTGAACTGAGGAACGGATTTCTGTGCCGTGCTAACATCATTGTTCCACTTGTCACTTGAATTTTAACCTTCAGTTCTTCCTAAAAAGTTTCACAGAATTTGGAAACCACTTTTATTTTCTTGTTGAGCAGAGGTGGAGGTTGCCTGCATGGCTCCCTATAACTCTTCTTTTTCTGTGTAGCCTACAAAAAACTTGACAACGGCGAGGCTACTGGTGTGCTGAGACTACTGCTTATCATGCTGACCAATATTTTCTCATTGTACTTTCCCATCTGGCTCCATCTGTTGTCTCTTGTCTTATAGTTCAATTGTAAGCTTTTTGGGGAAGCTCTGGGACTGTAAATTCTTAGTACTCTCCTCATTCATTCCCAGTCTCCCTCCTGAGCATGTTCACTCTGGCTCCACACTGGGTCCTGGTCCCAGTCTCCTTGCAGCCCTGGGCTGGAGTGTGCTCAGTGCAGATGGAATCTTTGGAGAATTTAGCTGCCAAACTCTGATGAGTCTCTACTGAGCATACACAAACTGAGATTTTTCAAAGGCTTATAACTTGGTCAAATATCAGCATTTTTTCCCCATGGGAATAGCCAAAGGCTCATCCTGA
This sequence comes from Eretmochelys imbricata, assembly GCF_965152235.1. Classification (NCBI taxonomy): domain Eukaryota; kingdom Metazoa; phylum Chordata; order Testudines; family Cheloniidae; genus Eretmochelys; species Eretmochelys imbricata. The sequence continues at coordinate 221,311,118 of NC_135573.1, read as the reverse complement.
CAAGAGGATGTCAAATTTCAAGTCCCTACTCCAAAGCATGGAGGCAGTAGAGCTTCTCAGTAAAATGGTTGTAATAATTTATTTAACATGGACAAAAAACCCTCCATGTTTTCCCCTATCTCATTCTCAGAAATAGCTGGGCCATTTTAGTTGAAACAAATAAATAAAACCAAAAAGCCCTCAACCTGAGGTTCTCACGGGGCATGGAAAACTTCAGTCTCAACAGTTAAAGTTTGGTAAAGTTATAAGAAACTGAAAATAGGGTCTTATAATGGGAAGTATCAGGTGACCTTAACTTTAGGCTGTGCTTCCAGCTCCACCTATAACTACAAAGTTGCAGTATAAATGTGAATTTGCCATCCCACCCCAGTGCTTCTCAAGCTGTCAATCCCTACTGTTCCACCTCCCACCTTTGCTGGTTTAGCTATAGACCTGTTTACATTTTATCCAGTTACTATCCCCTTGTCCCTAACACATCCTCTTTAGACCTTGTGTAATGGCCAGTATCCTTCTGAGTGAAGAGGATGTGGATGAGGACTCCTTCTGAAGTCAATCAGTCTAGCTAGAGGGATTGCTAGGAGTTCATCAACTGGAGGCGTTGGTGTAGAATGACACTAAGCACTCATCCTCCTCACAGACCATGGGCAAGCCTCTTACCTCTGCAGCCCTCCAAGCTCCTACCATCCTGAAGAGTGAGAGGCTAGAGCCAGGGATCATACAGACATTTCCCACCTGACGTCACTGAGCCCAGGTCTCTGAAAACTTTTCCAGGCCTCACTTTAGGTGGAAAGAAATTCTTCTTGCCAGAAGCGTGTACTGGACACACAGGTGCAGCTTTATTTAAAGTACAAAAGTCACAAGTGGACAGCCCAGAATAGTAAAAGCTCATACAGTAGTAACCCTTCTGACATGTGGAGCCAGCAGCAACAAGGCTGGGTTCAGTATCTAGGGGTTCCTTTTCAACAATACTACACACAACTCGTTCAAGCCCCCACCCAGCGACCTAGGACAATTACACACCACCCCTGCGCACCTCTGAGAGGCAATACTTCCCCTCTTGCAAGCACAGAGTCTGAGTGTAGGAAAAACTTTTAATAAAAGGAGGGAAGTAACTCAGCATTAATTTGGGAAAACACCGCAATTAGGGTTCATAAACACAAACCATGAGCAAAAGACCCACCCCCAAGTAAGTTGGGCAGTGTCCTTTCCCCTCAGGGTCTTAAGTCCAGAAACCCAAAAGTCCCTTTAATGTGCCCATCCCTTCTCTGTGCCCCACTCACAGTTGCTGTCCTTGGCCAGTGCAGCCCCAGAGTTCACAGGTTCATCCGCAGAGTTCACTCCCACCCTGTGTGGAAGGCGGGGTGGGGGGGATAAGGAGGCACCTTACACGCTGTACTCACTCGTCGCCCCAACGGCTTCTCTGCCGGCCGCTTGCCGTGCCTCTCCGCCAGCCACCCTGCTGGCTGCGCCTGTCCACCAGTCGCCCTGATGGCTGCTTGCCGCGCCTCTCCACCAGTCGCCCTGATGGCTGCTTGCCGCGCCTCTCCACCAGTCGCCCTGATGGCCACTTGCCATGCCTCTCTGCCAGTGCCCTGCTGGTCGCTTGCCACACCTCTCCACCAGTCGCCCTGCTGGCCACTTGCCATGCCTCTCTGCCAGTGCCCTGCTGGTCCCTTGCCACGCCTCTCCACCAGTCGCCCTGCTGGCCATGCATCTCCATCAGCTGTCCTACTGGCCACTTGCCACACCTCTCCACCAGAGCCCTGCTGGCCACTTCTTTCTGCCAACCGCCCTGCTTGCGGCTTGCCACACCTCTCCTCCAGCTGCCTGGCTAGCCACTCACCAAGATGTCTTCAGCCCCCCCCAAAACAGTAATCAGTGATTTCAGCTGTTCGTGGGGGAGCCTCACTGCTGGTGCACACTGGGCAGTATCGTGCAATAGAGACACCGTCACAAAGTAGATCTAATACTTACACCTAGGTATCAGCGATTTCAGCTCTGCAGTGTGTAACAAGAACAGGAGGACTTGTGGGACCTTAGAGACTAACAAATTTATTAAAGCATAAGCTTTCGTGGGCTACAGCTCACTTCATCGGATGCATAGAATGGAACATATAGTAAGAAAAAAAATATATATATACATACAGAGAAGGTGGAAGTTACCATACAAACTGTAAGAGGCTAATTAATTAGATGAGCTATTATCAGCTGGAAAAAAAAACTTTTGTAGTGATAATCAAAATGGCCCATTCAGACAGTTGACAAGAAGGCGTGAGGATATTTAACATGGGGAAATAGATTCAATAAGCGTAATGACCCAGCCACTCCCAGTCTCTATTCGAGCCCAAGTTAATGGTATCTAGTTTGCATATTAATTCAAGCTCAGCAGTTTCTCGTTGGAGTCTGTTTTTGAAGCTTTTCTGTTGCAGAATTGCCACCCTTAAGTCTTTTACTGAGTGGCCAGAGAGGCTGAAATGTTCTCCTACTGGTTTTTGAATGTTATGATTCCTGAGGTCAAATTTGTGTCCATTTATTCTTTTGCATAGAGACTGTCCGGTTTGGCCAATGCACATGGCAGAGGGGCATTGCTGTCACATGATGGAATATATCACATCGATAGATGTGCAGGTGAACGAGCCACTGATGGCGTGGCTAATGTGATTAGGTACTATGATGGTGTCACTTGAATAAATATGTGGACAGAGTTGGCATCAGGCTTTGTTGCAAGGATAGGTTCCTGGGTTTGTGTTTTTGTTGTGTGGCGTGTGGTTGCTGGAGAGTATTTGCTTCAGGTTGGGGGGCTGTCTGTAAGTGAGGACTGGTCTGTCTCCCAAGATCTGAGAGAGTGAGGGATCATTTTTCAGGATAGGTTGTGGATCTTTGATAATGTGCTGGAGAGGTTTTAGTTGGGGGCTGAAGGTGACAGCTAGTGGCGTTCTGTTATTTTCTTTGTTGGGCCTGTCCTGTAGTAGGTGACTTCTGGGTACTCTTCTGGCTCTGTCAATCTGTTTTTTCACTTCAGCGGGTGTGTATTGTAGTTTTAAGAATGCTTGATAGAGATCGTGTAGGTGTTTGTCTCTGTCTGAAGGTTTGGAGCAAATGCGGTTGTATCATAGAGCTTGGCTGTAGACAATGGATCGTGTGGTGTGTCCTGGATGTAAGTGTAGTGGTCAGTAGGTTTCCGGTATAGGTGTGTTTATGTGACCATCGCTTTATTAGCATAGTAGTGTCCAGGAAATTAACCGCTTGTGTGGCTTTGTCTAGGCTGAGGTTGATGGTGGGATGGAAATTGTTGAAATCATGGTGGAATTTCTCAAGGGCTTCTTTTTCATGGGTCCAGATGTAGCGCAAGTAGAGTAGGGGCATTAGGGGATGAGAGCTGAAGAAGCATTGTTCTAAGTCAGCCATAAAAATGTTGGCATACTGTGGGGCCATGCGGGTACCCATAGGAGTGCTGCTGACTTGAAGGTATATATTGTCCCCAAATGTGAAATAGTTGTGAGTGAGGACAAAGTCACAAAGGTCAGCTACCAGGTTTGCCATGACATTATCAGGGATACTGTTCCTGATAGTTTGTAGTCCATCTTTGTGTAGAATGTTGGTGCTGAGGGCTTCTACATCCATAGTGGCCAGGATGGTGTTTTCTGGAAGATCATTGCATTGTAGTTTCCTCAGGAAGTCAGTGGTGTCTCAAAGATAGCTGTGAGTGTTGGAAGCATAGGGCCTGAGGAGAGAGTCCACATAGCCAGACAATCCTGCTATTAGGGTGCCAATGCCTGAGATGATGGAGCATCGAGGATTTCCAGGTTTATGGATGTTGGGTAGCAAATAGAATACCCCTGGTCAGAGTTTTAGGCATATGTCTGCACAGATTTGTTCCTGAGCTTTTTCAGGGAGCTTCTTAGCAGATAGTGTAGTTTCTTTTAGTAATTCTCAGTGGGACCAGAGAGTGTAATAAGACTCTCAACTGAGTCTAAATTAGCTCTTTTATTTATACAAAGGAGACACCCACACTACCAGATACAAACACCTATTTTCCTACCTCTTTGGGCTTTGGAACCCATGTCCCCTGCCTAATGAGTGCTGTTCAGTTGAGGATGAGTCCCTCCACTGGGGTATGGCCAGGTACAGTTCTGCTGCCCTTGGTTCACACAACAAGGATAACAACCCTTTATTACTCCTTCCCCAATAACAAGGAGACTGGGGATCCAAAACGAGCCACAAGTAATCATTTGGGCAAGCAATCCCATCATGCTGAGCACCTACGCAGAATGAGAGAGTCCATGCAAATGAGATCAGCTTCTGAAGTCACCATAGAGAAAGCCTCAAATAGCCTCTAAAACTCTTTCAACAGAGACCACACCACTCATCTTGAGTAGGATTTGGCATCCCTACGCCCTGCTCAGCAAGTTAGGTTCAATTTAGGAATCAGGTGCATGCTAAGCACAGTTCTCCTGCCTTTTACTCATACAATAAGGATAACAACATTTAATTACCCCTGCACTCAATATGAAAGCGAATTGCAACCCAAAACCTGCCAAAATTGATCACTTTGGCAAAGCAGGTCTGTCTGCTGAACACCTAGGCAGAGCAGGTGTGTCTATGTAAATACAATCTGCTCCTGAAGTCTTTTCCCACAGTATGTCACTCGATGTCAGGGGAGAGCTCATTCAGACCCTGCTTACAGATGTTTTCCATTATGTACTGATCTGTGTATCAGCAACAATCAGAATAAATAGCTCCTAGAAAAAGCAAGCTGGATTCATTGTGACTTGGATTTGAACTTTGAAGCAGTTCCTGAAATAGGCTCAGGGTGGTGAGGAATGACACAGAATGACTAATCCTCCCAGCTTCTGGCTTGTCTCACATAAACATGTTTTTAAGTTCTCTGTACAGCTAGCATTGGAACATGCTGTACTTTGTTTCACCCCCAAAGTTGGGAGAATGTAAGAACAATGCCAAGAACGATGCTGTTGTTTTTCAGTTGGGTGTCTAAGGACACACATTTATCAAGCACAGTTCTATGAAAGATGATGGAATGCTGTAAGCAAAAGAAACATCAAAGTGTTCAGCGGCTAGCAATGGAACAACAACCCTGTGTTATGTCTATGTTTGTGATCATTTAGACCTTATTTACAGCATTGTTTTGTTTCCTTTTATCCAATGCTGGCTGCAGATCTTCCCTTTCCTAAAACTAGTCCATTCATTTCAAAGCGTCTGGAGATAAACAGACAACTATAGGACGCAGGCGTAGCTTTTTAGGCTTGCAGCCCCAAACTGCTGGAATCATCTTCCTGCTTCATTGAAATATACTGGCATGTTGCTAGGTTTTAGCAAACTCTTAATTCTTTATTTTTAAAAAGCCTTGACTATCAGAAATGAATGGAAGCTGTGACCAGTCACTGTTGTCTGATGATACAAGGCCCAATTCTCTTGTCTCCACGTGCAGGCAAAACTCCTATTGAATTCGATGGGAGCTCTGCCTGCGTCTGGACAGAAGGGTCAGAACTTTGGATGGAAATGTTCTGCACAGGGTTGTGCTTAACCCACAGAGTTGGGCTCCAGATCTGGACTGAAACTTTCCCAAATTTTCAGAGTAGCGGCCGTGTTGGTCTGTGTCCGCAAAAAAGAAAAGGAGGACTTGTGGGACCTTAGAGAGTAACAAATTTATTAGAGCACAAGCTTTTGTGAGCTACAGCTCACCTCATCAGATGCATTCGGTGGAAAATATAGTGGGGAGATTTATATACACAGAGAACATGAAACAATGGGTGTTACCATAACACTGTAACAAGAGTGATCAGGAAAGGTGAGCTATTACCAGCAGGAGAGTGGGGGCAGGGAAGGGGGGACCTTTTGTAGTGAAAAGTAAAACTATTTCCCCTTGTTTATTTCCCCTCCTACTGTTCTTGTAAACTGCTGGAAATGGCCCACCTTGATTATCACTACAAAAGGTTCCCCCCCCCAGCCCCTGTTCTCCTGCTGGTAATAGCTCACCTTTCCTGATCACTCTTGTTACAGTCTGTATGGTAACACCCATTGTTTCATGTTCTCTGTGTATATAAAATCTCCCCACTATATTTTCCACTGTATGCATCCGATGAAGTGAGCTGTAGCTCACGAAAGCTTATGCTCTAATAAATTTGTTAGTCTCTAAGGTGCCACAAGTCCTCCTTTTCTTTTTCCCAAAGTTGAAGGTTGTTTAATGCTCCGTGGTTGGTTTAATTTATTATAGAATGAAAGGCTAGTCAAGAAATTCACTTTCCTCCTTCAGATTTCTCCTCAAGACCCACCTCTGTCACAAGGCCTGTAAAACATGAGCCAGTTATTAGTGATTAGGTTGAGGGGCATAAGAGGATAGCTGGCACTTACACTATAATATTTTCAAATGCGATTGTGTATGCGTGGATAAACATGTTTTTATATAATATGTTTATAATATGTAAATATGTTTCTATATAATATAAAGAATATCTAAACATATTTCACTGTACCTCTCTTGCCCCCATCTATGTCACTAGAATGTAAGCTCCTGGGGGAAGGGACTGTGTCATCTTATACATTAGTTCAGCATCTGGTACAATGGGACCCTCGTCCTGATTAGGGTCTCTTGCTGATAATGTAAAGTAAGGCCTGGGCTACACTACTCATTAGGTCAGTTTAGCTATATCAGTCAAGGGTGTGAAAAATCCACAACCTTGAATGGTGTTGTTAAGATGACCTAAGTTGTGTGTAGACAGCGCTAGGTCCTCCATCAACCTAGCTACCGCCTCTCCGGGAGGTGGATTACCTGTGCTGATGGGAGACACCCTCCAGTTGGCATAGGTAGTGTCTACATTGAAGTGTTACGGCGCCTCATCTGCAGCTGTGCCGCTGTAGTGTTTTAAGTGTAGACAAGCCCTAAATGTTAACTAATGACTGTTGTCTCTTTGGAACCTTCCAAAAAATATATATCCTCTCAGTCTCAGTGAGCCGCCCTGGATCAAAAGCCATTTAAATAAATGGGAGTCTTTCCATTGACTTCAGTGGGGCATTGAATAAGGCCCTAAAAAACTAGCTAATACTTATCACTGCTCTATTATTTTTTATCACATATTTCTTAATATATCAGTCACACTTTACATTAAGGTTCCATTTCTAATAGTTCATAAAGGGTTAATAAATTATTACTGTATGCTGTAAGCATGTTACAGAAATGAGTAATGTGTGTTGCATGTGATTATAAACATAGCAGCAGTAGGTGTTATATAGATGGTTATAGGCCATGGTTATAGGCAATCTATTGATTTTATAAAAATTGACAACAATTGGGTGACCATTTATTAAAACATTTATTAACCCTTTATAAATGTTTATAAATGGAACCTCGATATAAAGTGTGACCAATATATCTATACTCTGTTAGCAGGAGTTTCCTTTTAAAAAATACATGATTTTGCTAACAGAAACATTTCTTTTAGCCTTTCCTGGACAGGTAGCTTTGTCTGAGTGTCCTGTCTGAACATACGGAATGAAGATATGCCCCTCTGAAGGACTAAGCTGTTCAAGAGGGAATGTCCCCTGAAAAATCTATTGTCTCCTCTTACAATAGATGCTACAGTTCCTGTAAAGAACTAGGAGTCTCTGCAATCCCTTTATACTCTGTCTGACTGTGATGGTGGTAAATAAAGATTTAAAGTCAAGACACATTCTCTCTCCTGAACGTTAATTCTCTGGGGTGGAGAATAAACATCAACTGCAGAACAGAGGAGGTGGCAAGGACAACTCTCTGGATAAGGGCAGAAAACAGATCCTATGGCCATCCCTGAATACTAATATCTATAATATAATTTCGCAAGTCTGTCTGAAACAATTTCTGATTCCCCAGTGAATAGTTTTGCTGTTTTTCCAGCTGCTTTGGCATGGATGGTGTCATTTGACAGGCAGCAGCCTTGAGATGTGCAGTACAGTCTCGGATCGTTTGCTGAAGTGAACTGATAATCCAATGGCCTTGAAAAACCATCAAAAGTTTCGCAAAAAGAAAAGGAGTACTTGTGGCACCTTAGAGACTAACCAATTTATTTGAGCATGAGCTTTCGTGAGCTACAGCTCACTTCATCAAAAGTTTGTGAAGGTATGACATACTTCAGATGTCACACTCCTACCACTCAGCTACATAGGATGTTATGTTCATAATGTATATAGGACAGTACCAGTGGTGGGAAGAGGGACAAAGAGGAAAGAGAGAACTCATGCAGTGAACTGGACCCAATATGTGATTTTTGTGCATTTCAGTGTATGATGGGGCATTCCAGTGTGCAAAGCTTCAGGTGTACTGGGTCAGATATTCACAATTAAGCATGCATAATTGTACATGTCTAGGGCCTGATGTCAAGCTTCTTGAAATCAATGGAAAGACCCCCAATGACTTCAATGGACTTTGGATCAGGCCTCTGATGAATACATGCAAATCTCCAAAATGTGTGCCACTCAGGTATTGTGCACATGCCTAGCCAGCCATGTTCCTAGCTGCCATACCTGCTAGCACCTGCAATGGTATAAGCCACCCTAAAACAGGGGAGGGAGGCTGGGCCAAGGTTGGCCCTTATGTGTCAGCCTGCAGAGTTGGCCAGTGGTGTAGGGTAGTACATGCTCCACCATCCCAAGGGTGTTGCACTGTGGCTGTGCTACCCATGAGTTCTGACAGGCATTGTCTCCCCACACTGCATCCAAGAGTTCCTCGTCGGGCAATGAGGCTCTTAACGATCCCCAGGGTAGACCAGTGCACTTATGGTACGATCTGTGCCATAATTCTCTCTTTAAGCATGGGATCGTCTCTCAATTAAAAATGACCTTCTCAGAGCACATTGCTGGCTGTGCTGCATGTCAAACTTCCTTGCTGAGTGATCCGGCGAAAGGCCCTTCCTTTTACTATTCTGTTTATAGGCTCAGGTTTTTTAAAGAACAGCAAGCGGTACTGGTGGCTGTATCTCTGATAGATAAGGCATAATCACAATCATAAACATTCACTTTGGGGCATAACTGGGCCTCAGATGGCCCAGGGTTTAATTCCTGGTTCTGCAACTGGGTGACCTTCAGCAAGTCACTTAAAAAAAAAAAAATCACTCTGTGCCTCAGTTTTCCTGTCTGTAAAATGGGGATAATGATACTGCCCTCCTTGGTAAAGCACTTTGTGATCTATGGATGAAAAGTGTTACAGAAGAGCTAGGTATTATTATCATTAACTAAAATTCCAAAGGAGCAGTTTGTCGCCCCTGATTTCCCTTTGTGGCTAATGGCATTTCAAATAATTTTAAATTATGTGTTCTGGAAGTTCTCGAGCTCTCTGCTCTCCCTGAATTACCCATCCATCCCAGTGGTTCATGAAGATATAAAGCCAGGGTCTTGATGTGCCTCTTATGGAGGCTCAGCACAGAAGGCTAAATTTAGGAGAAGGAGTGGAAGCAAAGGTGTCTTTAGTAATCTTTGTATTCCCAGATGCTGGGCTGTTCTGGGGCACAATCATGGCATAAATTAAAGCAGCCCCTGAGCTGCTTTAACTTATGAACCTTCCCCCCCAGCTACCAGTGGGATGCTCTGCAGTCCAGAGTAGCAGAAGTGCAGAGCGCTCTGGCCACTCCCCCTCCCATTTCTGATATGCTTCCATTCACTTCTCTGCACCAAAGATTAAAGGTTGAAGACATGGCATATACTTTGACTTTAGCAAAGCTTTTGATACTGTCTCCCACAGTATTCTTGCCGGCAAGTTAAAGAAATATGGACTGGATGAATGGATTATAAGGTGGATAGAAAGCTGGCTAGATTGTCAGGTTCAATGGGTAGTGATCAAGGGCTTGATATCTAGTTGGCAGCCGGTATCAAGGGAGTACCCGAGGGATCAGTCCTGGGGCCAATTTTGTTCAACATCTTCATTAATGAGCTGGATGATGGGATGGATTGCACCCTCAGCATGTTCACGGATGACACTAAACTGGGAGGAGAGGTAGATATGCTGGAGGGTAGCAATAGGGTCCAGAGTGACCTAGACAAATTAGAGGATTGGGCCAAAAGAAGTCTGATGAGGTTCAACAAGGACAAGTGCAGAGTCCTGCACTTAGGATGGAAGAATCCCATGCACTGCTACAGGCTGGGGACCAACTGGCTAAGCAGCAGTTCTGCAGAAAAGGACCTGGGGATTACAGTAAATGAGAAGCCGAATATGAGTCAACAGTGTGTCCTTGTTGCCAAGAAGGCTAATGGCACATTGGTCTGCATTAGTAGGAGCATTTCCAGCAGATCAAGAGAAGTGATTATTCCCCTCTATTCAGCACTGGTGAGGCCACATCTGGAGTATTGCATCCAGGTTTGGGCCCCCCAGTACAGAAAGGATGTGGACAAATTGGAAAGAATCCAGAGAAGGGCAACGGAAATGATTAGGGGGTCCTGGCACATGACTTATGAGGAGAGGCTGAGGGAACTGGGATTATTTAGTCTGCAGAAGAGAAGAGTGAGGGGGAATTTGATAGCAGCCTTCAACTATATGAAGGGGGGTTTCAAAGAGGATGGAGCTAGGCTGTTCTCAGTGGTGGCAGATGACAGAACAAGGAGCAATAGTCTCAAGTTGCAGTAGGGGAGGTCTAGGTTGGATATTAGGAAAAACTATTTCAGTAGGAGGGTGGTGAAGCACTGGAATGGGTTACCGAGGGAGGTGGTGGAATCTCCATCCTTAGAGGTTTTTAAGGCCTGGCTTGACAAAGCCCTGACTGGGATGATTTAGTTGGAGTTGGTCCTGCTTTGAGCAGGGGGTTGGACTAGATGACCTCTTGAGGTCTCTTCCAACCCTAATCTTCTATGATTCTATGATAATTCTTTGAGCACTGTTTTGGTTCCCATTATAAGCCACCAGAATGGCATAAAGGGACCTGAGTGAGGGATGGATTTTGCCCCATCGTGGAGATTTTCCCTGTAAAATGCATATATTTGCAGAAATCATTTGCACTGTAAGTCTCAGATATTATTTCAAAGACATTAGAAAAAGCGCCCTGAGCTTCAGGGAGTTTGAGAGAGTAAAAGGCAAATGCAAAGGTGCTCACACAAAAAAGGAGTTTTTTCTTGTTCCATTGTTTTTACAAGGAACCTAGAGAGAGACACTGGGGATCACACACCACTGAGTCCTCCTTTTACTCTGATCAAACTGATTGAGAGTTTTATTTAAAACAGACTAGGGCAGCACTTGGAGAATTATAACCTGATAATGCCAAACCATCATTGCTGCTTTAAGGGAAATTCTCACTTCTCTAGCCTGGTAGGGATCGTAAAGTATTAGATAAAGGTGACATGATTTGCTGCTGAGCTATTCAATGAGCTTTCGTTAAGGTTCTTTGTAAGACTGTTAAGGAAAATATATTGGAACAGGGTAAGGGACAAAGTCTCATGTATTAAACGCTGGCTAAGCAAAAGGAAAGAGAACAAACAGTGAGTTGGAATGGTTTGCTGATGGCATCAAGATGCTGACTGTGCCAGGCCCTTATGTGAGTGCAAAGGGAGGGAACGGCCAGGAGGGTGCAGAGACTGCTCCAGCAAAGAACTTCAGCACATGCTTATCTCTAAGTATGTGAATAATCCCCTGGGCTTCAATGGAGCCCCTGACATGTTGCTGAATCAGGAGCTTGCTGCACCCCTAAAGGAATGGGGAAGAAGTGAAGCCAGGGTCCTGTTCCCCAGTGCACCAGCTCATAGAGCCCCGATGAGACATTGGATTTTTAGATTGCTGTTCACAGCAGCTCTCTACTACCTGTGTTCCAGAGGGATGCAGGGTACAATTGCAAAATGCTGATAGAATCACTTTAATAACGTTTCAATAACGTTAACAGTGAGATGGGGAACTGAGATGAGTTCATGTCCAAACATCCTGATTTTGGACAGTTTGCCTCAGCGCTTAAATATGTTTGATAGTTTTCTGAGAATATTCTGCCTTTTCCCTTAATAAAAAAACTGAGTAAATGTAAAAACCTAAGTCTATTCTACCTATCAAAATATGCATCTATGCACCTGTTAAAAACAGATCACTTGTCTCATTGGCCCAGAACTAAAAGGGATATTGCTGCCTATCAGGTAATAATGTATATTTGTCAACGGCTAAATCCTGCCCCACACCTGTGTAGTTGGGCTTGGTGTAGGTGTTAATATATGTGTATGTCAGGAATCCTACCCCAAACCATGGAGTGGCAGCAAGGTTGCTCTCCTGCCACTACAGCAGCCATGAAGTTGCACAGTGAAGATGCTGCTATAGACTTTGTTCTGCAGAGGGTGAGGGTGTAGGCTCCACTGAAACCAGGGATTCTGGGGCCAGCCCATTGACCATGGCTCTATGACACACAGATGTTTGGATCCCTCTCCCTAGACTCCAGAAATCCTGCCTCCCCCTGCTGCACAGAAGAACTACACCAGTTCTGTGGCATCTAAGGCCCTTGAGGATTGGGGTAGAGTTCACATTTTAATACTACCATAATATTATTCACATCCTCCCCTATATAAAATGGCTTAGAAAATTAGTCTTGCACATGCACAAACTTTCTTCTCCACTCTTTCCAATTTCTTTGCATGCCACAAAGGTGGTTAATTAGGACCTTATCCGGCAAGGCTGAGTACCCGTTGTTAATGTACATTCAGCAATTTGAAAGCATGAAGGCTTACGTAATAATACAGTTCCAAAGTTTTTTGCAGATGAAGGCTGGAATTTTCAGAGGCACAAAGGGCAGCTAGTTACCCAACTCCCATCTCTGCCTTTGAAAATCTCCTGTTAAATACTTATCTCACCCACTGCTTCTCTCAGTTCAAGTTGCTTTTTAGCTCAGCAGTGATCTAAATCGGTGAACATTACAGTAGGTTTGCACTCTGTCTTAAAAACAATGGCTTCTGAACAATTCAGCATTGGTTGGAGATGATAATTTATTCTCTAGCTTTCAGAAGCCTTCCTCCCTTTTATAGCACACAAGAAGAAAACCATGTTTTTTTCTCAAAACCATCTTCAAGTATTTAAAAACATTTACACCCCATTCTCTTCTGGGCTGAGCACCAAGTTCCTAGAGCAAGTTTTAATGGAAACTATACAGCTTAAAAATAAGGACCATTAGTGGAAATACAGACAACCAGTAGTGGAGCATATGTGCTATGAAATTTATATTTAAATGAATGGTATTGGGTCAAATCGCTAAGGTTATGAAAGCCAAACTTCTGGAATTGAAAATTCAGACCAATAGAAATATTTTAATGCAAATATTACTAATTTAATGGAAACAATGTTTTTACCCCAACATTGCATTAGTAAACTTGGTTATTTTTCATCATGTGAGATAATAGAAAGTAGTAAGTCAATGATATAGGAAGTAGAAAGTATACTAGATAACGGATTCTCAGTTTTTTTCCCCCCCAGAGTGAACCCCGTCTTAATAGAGAGACTGTCTCATGGCTAACTCCCTCTTCATTCAAGTACATTACCTCACCTCCCAGATGCTATAACATACCATTCCTTTGGCAGCTACAATAATTGCTCACATGGAAAAGTAATATTAAGAAAAAAATTAATGTATATCTTACATGCCACATTGCATTGAAAACTGGATAGGGAACTAGCTCCAGAAGATGATAGCTTTCCATACATCATGAACTGCTGTGTTTGATTTTTAAAGTTAACCCAGTCGATGTTTTTAAATCAATAATTATATTGTACAAATATAACATTTTCCCAGAGGTAGAAGAGACTGAGGGTAAAGTGATAATTGATAAACAGAAACATTGGAGGACAAATTCAAAATATGCTCATTATTTTCTTCAGTTATTTTAAGGAAAAATACCCAGTTTTTCCCTCTATTGTTCTCAGACTCATGTAGTGCACTGATTTTTATTAAATCACTCAGTAAATGCTAGTTTTGATGCATCTTTCCACTTTCTCTTGGCAGTTATGATAAAGCGGTCACTTTTTTTTTTTTTTTTTTTTTTTTTTTTTAAAGAACCCATGGCTACACCAATCAGCAAGATGCTTGATTCTACAAGTATTATGGCTAAGGATAGTGGAGTAACAACATCTGGGTTGTTAGTAATATCTCAGTAGAATTGTGCTCTCCCACCTGTCACCATCTGTTTTCTCTTGCCCCACACCTGGATTGCAAGGTCTTTGGGGCAGGGACCACCATTGTTATTTATACAGTTCCTACAGCATAGGGTCCTAGTTCATAGGTTTTATGTTTATTCAGTTGGCACTACAAATGTATTAGTAATGGGGTGGTGGCATTGCTAGTCTTTATTCCCAACCACTCCATTACCTAAAACCCCCAAAAGTATATTTGAGAAACAGGGGGGGGTGAGGTAATACAGTATTTTTTATTGGCTCAACTTCTGTTGGTGAGAAAGACCAGCTTTCAAGCTTACAGAGCTCTTCTTCAGGTCTAGGAAATGCACTCAGAGTAGCACAGCTAAATGCAAGGGGGAACACATTGTTTAACATAAGTAGTTAATACATATTCCAAGGGACAACTCAAGGGGAGGTGGCCTATTAACACCTCTCCAGTCACAGTGAGGAAAGGAGGGGGAAAAAGGGATGATAGGAGATTAAGTGGGTTATAGACAGTCTACCTAGCAAAGTTATGAATTTAAGCTCTCAGGCTCATCTTCTGAAGGTGTTGTACAGCTTTCCCTTGAGAATTAAAAAAAACAGGGGGGGGGGGGGAGTCCTATGACACCATGTAAGCAATAGCTGTACTTAATCACAGAATCCCTGCGGCAGTATCCGTTTTTTTTTAAATGCAGAAGTGGTTCTATGCTATGAAAGACTTTGAGAATGCTCCATATAAAGAGCTCTGGAAAGCGCCTGGAAGACTGGTTGCAAGTGGCCCAGGAGAGATGTAAGCCTTGACTGATGCACCCTTCCATTGACTTCTGGGTTGAGACTTTTTTCTCCCCCCTTGTGTGGCGATCTTGTAGAGTTGCTTCTTTCATTGATTTCTTTTTGTCTTGATCCTAAGGGAAAGCAAGTGGTCACTTACCTTTTATGATGTGTTTTAGGCCCACTGTATTTTAGATCAGACCATAAGGAAAACACTTAAAACTGGCAGGTGTGTAAATGATGCTCAAATTGCAAAGAGTTGCCTTGTTAACTGCAAGTGGCTGTGCACCGTCAGACCTTATTAAAAAGAAAACACTACTGTTTCACTGAGTTTAATCCTCCCTACCCAGTCTGCTGAAATAGTTTTTTTTAAGAAATTGTTGACAGAGCAAGACATTCTTACAGTGCAACAATAGCTAACAGTTTAGCTGATATTCGGGCTGATATTCTGCAAAGCTTACTTTACAGCTTCTGACAAATGGAGGTTCTACAACCTACACATAAACAAAGCTACACCCTGAGCAGACCCACCACAATAATGAAGTGAAAGAACGAGTGAGTTTAAAAAAATATTTATTACAAAATTATATCACTTTTGTACAGTACAAGACTTAAAATCAGAAGGCTTATCCTCAAAACAAAATTCAAGAACAGCTAAAAGTGTCTAGTGCAAAGTAGTAAAACCCTCAAGTAGTTAAATACGAAAGAGACTCCTTGGGGAGGGCTGATATGGTTTCCACATTGATATCAACCTATGGCACTGAGTGTGTTTTGGATATAAAGAGTTGGTACTAAAGACTCACTTAGCATTAGGAAGTTGCCCTATAATTCAAATATAGGCTTCAAGATAATGCTGTCTAGAATACTTCCACCTGCAAGTATTAGCATTGTTTACAGCAGCATAAAAGTGTGCATGATGTTTTGAAAATAAAGGTACTCTTCTCCAGGGGGGACATGTGGTTATATATTACAAAAAGTGCTAAAGAGCATGAGAACACAGATCATGCTCAGGCATTAATGAGCCTAGAGAAAGAGCCAAAATTTAACGTTTACTTGAAAGGAGAGACTATGTCTAGGTGCACTTCATGACCTTGTCTAGCATTCGAGATTTATAAGCTACTGAAGCATTGTGACACAGTGAAGAGGACCTTTTTCATCCCTATATTGAAGATGGAACATCTCTCTGAAATTTTACTAGACATATGGACTAAATCTATACTAATGGAATAAAAAACCCTGTACAGTACAGTTATATGCAGTACCAGTTAAAACTCATTCTGCTGAGCAAGGTAGTATAACAGTCTACTATTGCTTGGATTAAGAATTAAATAAAATTTGATGTCCACAGCAAGAATGTTTAGTGGCGCGTGCTCTGCTTCTAGCCAAGATGATCTGCATTACAAAACCATCCCACAACTGAGCATGGATGCTAGTTGTTCATGTGAAGTACTGGATTCTCCATACTTAGGCTCCTTTGAAAAATCCAAGCCTAAACATTTGATATCAAAAGCATTCCCCAAGATACAAACACATAGCCTTCTCCAAGTTACCAAGCAAGTTGCGTTCAAGGTTTTTTTTAAAAACAAACAATTTCTGAAAATGGCACAATCTTCTACCATTCAGGGCAAGTAATAAAAATAATCGAATAAAGCTATTTTTGGAATAAAAGTTGTTTAACATTTATCACTGGGAAGTGCAGGGAGAAAAATGGGACTTTCTAATATCATAAGATACTTTGACCCACACATGGCTACCAACCTGCTACACCTTAAGGTTCCTATCCTGCTGCTGCCATCATGTTAAAGTGGATCTGAATAGGACAATATTGTACACCCATATATGCACTTAACTGCAGAGTTGCATAATAGATGGTGAAGCTCTAGTGACTGTTCTGGGAGAAAAAAATAGGTACTTGACATTTGTCAGCATTTAGAGGTTCAAGAGTTAAACATGGTTCAGAAACTGTATATATCTATTACATCAAGTCTCAGATCATGTGCCTGGAAAAACTGAAGTATTAATCTGAACTTCTTAGGTGCCTTTTTTGGTAAGGGCAACAACATTGAAAGATATACCCATCTTTAGGTTCTTTGTACTGAATGGTACAGGTCAAATTGTGCAGTCTAGACCAGGGCCAGCCTCAGGGAAAATGGCTCCCTGGGTCAACTTGTATTTTGGTTCCTCTGGCCTCTACCCCCCGCATTGCCCCTGGCCCCCACTGCCTCCCCATCTATTCCCCCCATTGCCCCTGGCCCCTTCTATCTCCCTGAGCTCCCATTCCCCCTGGGTCCTGCTGCCTCCCCCTCACATTGCCCAGAGCTCCTTTCTGTAGGCTTGCACCCCAGGCCTGCCCCATTCTTTGGGGCTTGACCACAGCAGCTGGAGAGCGGTGGCTGCTGGTCAGGTGCCACCCAGCTTTGAAAGCAATGCCACCGCCAGCAGAAATGCAGCAGTAAGAGTGGGATGGTATAATACTACCACCGTTACTTCTGTACTGCTGCTGGCAGTGCTGCCTTCAGAGCTGGGTGGCCAGAGAGCAGCTGCTGCTGACCGGCAGTCCAGAGGTGCTGGGGCTATGAACTCCCCTGCCGAGAGGTGGCGGGGCTCAGAGTTGGCAAGCTCCGGAACAAATTAAGCACTGATGGTGCCCCGCTGACCACAGCACCCAGGGCAGTTGCCCATGTTGCCCACCCATAAGGCCAGCCCTGGTAGACTATAACCTCCAGATCTGCAGCATGATCTTTCCTTCCCTTCTTCCAGCAGACTGACAGACTCCTTCTGTTCCACGACCTGTTGGAAGGAGCTGTAGAGTAATGCCCTCAAGCATTCGTCCTGATTGAAGAGACAGTTTGATTCCCTTCTAACAACTTGACATTTCTTTCACACAGCTGCACTTTGCCTCACCGAGTTCTTTGGTTTACTTGGGCTACACCAATCATCTGCCTCTGTAGCCATTTGATAACGCTTAAAGGCAGACTTGTTGAACACAGGGAGCTTTTCTACTGATGCTGTTGAAAGAGCCTAAACAGCAAACAAAAAAAATCTCTTTCAAGCCACTGTTCCACAACAATAGGAGTTCTAAATATAGCATTAAAAAAATCAAAGCAATATATATTTAACAATAAGTTTGAGACCTGAGCCACTGACACTACAGTTACATAGATAATGACATACTTGGATTAATAGTCATTTGAACATTAGTCTTTTGCATTTGCAACAGGCCACAGTACTGTGCGCTGTTGTGCTTAGGTTTGCCATGGAGAGTTTGGACAGGAGAAAGACGTGTTGTCATTAAGTGTCAAGTCATATTGCGGTCAGATTTTACAGGCCATGAACCTGTTTGTGTTCTGCATGATAGGACTTCTTTGGGGCGATTTAAAAATCAAGATAATCCTGAATATAGCAGGACAGCTCCTTTCTCACAAGACCTGAAGGGGCATTTAGTACATCTTACCCCATTTTACAGATAAAATAGGATTCTATGATGAATAGACAGGTTTGGATGGTATAAATAAAAAGTTATTGTAAAGTAGAACACTTTGTGTGTACACACACACACCCATTTCATAGGTTGGGCTTCGATAATTGTATTTTAAAGTAAGTTTTGTGACACAGTCAGCACAAGTACCTCTCAGAAACAGATGCACGGACTACCAAAAAACTATCACCAGCAGGAGAGTGAATTTGTGTGGGGGGGTGGAGGGTGAGAAAACCTGGATTTGTGCTGGAAATGGCCTAACCTGATGATTACTTTAGATAAGCTATTACCAGCAGGACAGTGGGGTGCGAGGAGGTATTGTTTCATATTCTCTGTGTATATATAAAGTCTGCTGCAGTTTCCACGGTATGCATCTGATGAAGTGAGCTGTAGCTCACGAAAGCTCATGCTCAAATAAATTGGTTAGTCTCTAAGGTGCCACAAGTACTCCTTTTCTTTCTGCAGAAACCTGGTGTATGTAGTAGGCTAGACTCTTATCTAATGAAGAATCTGACATAATCAAGTATTTAACTTACCCAGAATTCAGCATCTGTACAACAGCTGTTGAACAGGTAAGCTACTGGTAACAACTATTTATATTTCCTTATAAGGCTGGATTTCTCACTGCTGAAGACAATGATCAATGAAGAGTGAAGATCTGCCACTTGAATCTTTGTACTTTTAGTGCCTCAATTCCAACCAGCACCTCAGTCCATAAGTTTCTACTTAACGTGTGTGTGGGAAGGAGGCCCGCAGCCTCAAATACCAGTGTAAATTGGACCAGCTGAAAACTAGTGCAATTTCAATTTATACTACAAACTTACCCTCAGCTCTGACAGTCAAGCTGAGTAATTTCTAGCTCACCAGCAACAGAGGGTCTGCAGGCCAAGTTAGGCCTTCAGTCAGTCACTTGTGTAGACCCACACTTTAATGTCAATTAAGTGGGATAAGTGATCAGCAATATTACTTTCATGTAACAAAAGCACATACCTTCAGGTAGAGAATAGCATTTGTTCCGTAACCTGGTATAGAATATAGATTCAAGTCTCCTTGAAAGTATTTAGCATATAGACGAGAAATTGGCAAGCCGTACCCAAAACCAGCCTAGAAATAAGTACAATACATCAAAATAAAAATTTCTTCCATTTCCAGAGAGCATGACGACTGTTCAAGGGAGACAGTTTAGGTCCCTGGACGTCTCCATTACTGCAGAGCTTCTCTCCCTCCCCCACAAAAAATGTTAACAAGGAAGCCTCATTTAGAACACTGGAACTTTATGAAAAAAGTTAATCTCATCCTCAATCATAAAACATGTTGAAAGATCTTTCAGTCCAAGTCTTCAATTGTGGAATTATATATTTTACACCTCTCACTTTTACATACTGTATTTAAGTTTCCCCAGCCATGTCTTCTCTTTTTAAACCAGATATGGGGCAGAAGCGGAGAGCTGAAAAGATGGCAAAGAAGCTTCTGTTCTAAGCTTGTCTCCTAAAGGGTCCCAATTTGGGGCAGGGATGTTAAGAGTGCAAGTGAGGGAAGAGAATCAAGATGCAGAATGGCTGGCTATATCGCTTCAGAGAAAAATCAAAGATGGAACCCTTGCAATGGCCTCTACTCTGTTCCTCCTGGCAGCAAACATAGGTTTTGTTGACAGCAACTGAGCCAATCAGGATATTATTATGAGGAGGAGTGAGGATCGGGAGCAGAGATCACTGAAATATTGCTCCTTCCTTCAAGTTGCGGCTCGAGAGGAGAGGGATTTTAGCATAGAGATGTCCACAGGTTGTTAGACAACCAACACATCTCCACTTTTGAGCCAACAGTCATTAGAAGCGCATCCAAGCTAGTCTCAATCACTGCTGGGAGAACCTAACTTATTCTTAAAACAAGACACATGGCCCAATTTGAACAGTATTCCTAAAGGCTATTAACATAGGACTGGGGCACAAGGAGGGAGCAGAAGCCACTGAAAGACTGCCCCCTGTAACACATAGTTGCTTTGTTCACCATTTTCGCACCAGAGGTCATTCTTAACTTTAGGTGAAAAAAAAAAAAAAAAAAAAACCCTAATGTGCGAGAAATTTTTTTAAATGGAAAGGGTATGAGACAGTAAAAAGCTGCCTAAAGTGGAGATGGGAGAGACTTAAAAGGTACAAATGAAGAAAAATGCTGAAGCCTTAGAATGCCATTGGTCCCATTCCAACAAAGTGTATTTTTTTATTGTGAAGTTCAATTCACCTGTGACTATCTTACAAAGCAGTGAGACTCTGAGAAGATTCCAAGTACTTTACTCTATCTTGCAGTGTTCCTTTATAAAATTACTGTAGATTTCAGATCTTACCAAAGGAGCATTACGAGAGTCATCCAACACTGGTCTTGGTGCTGTGGAATACATGTAGCTAAACAGGAGATTGATTTTCCTCAATGGAACACCACCTCCTGTGTCAGATATCTGATTAAAAAATTAGTCAACTGTAAGTCTGTACTAGAAATAGCATTGAACATTAGCAGCTGAACCCATCCACCAGTAACCCATCAGTTATTCCTGATTAGATACCACAAAAAGCTTAGATTTCTGATAAACAACCGCCTAGAGTAATCTTCAACTAAAGACTCTTTAGTAGATATTAACTTTGTCCTACAGTTATAAGTCAGCGAGCTTTTCTATTGCTATTTGTTGTGGAATATTCATTCAGTCTTTATTTCATTTATAGGCTATTGCAGTCAAGTAATAGATTACCTTAATTGTCAGGTCTTCATTTCCTAGAACGACAGTCACTTCAACTGGAGAAAGAGAAGAATTGTTCTCCTGATGTTCAACTGTTGCCCTCATGGCATTCTATGGAAATTAAGGTAATCACCATCAATCAGAAGAGTTTGGCTCAATTAACTGTATGTCACTATTACAGCACCACAGATAGTGGGTTCTGGTGTGGTTCCTGCCTCTCCCCACCTCCCTCTTCCAAGTGCACACCAGGTCTTTGTTAGAAAGAGTTGACTACACTTTCCCCCTACCCCTAACGGTAGGGTCTTTGGGGAATGTTCTTAGCAATTTAGTGTAGTGGGACTGAAGGAAAACCTGCATCTAGAAGTGGACTCCCAAAGCAGACATTTCATTTGGGGTTTAATTATTGGAAAGGGCACTTCAATATACATATCAGAAATTAAGCTGTACCTGCCCAACATGAAGATTAGACATTATAAATTTAAAAAGGAAAGCTGTAGTTAGATTCCAAGACAACAGTCATGCCCAGTGGTCACTGAAGAGTCCTAGGTACTTTAATCCAAACAAGCCACACACCAGCTTTTCAATCCCATTACCTCTTGGTCTATTTTTGTTGCTGCCACATTCGCTTTTCTTTCAAGAGCACACATACCCTACAGTCCCTACCTCACATATAATGGTATTTTATTTCTTCCACTCCCCAATCTTGTATTTTACATAAACTAAGATGTTTAGACAGGGATGCATGCTCATTTGGTGCTTCCCATTCCTCTTTGCGTATCCTTCTGTGCATCACAAGGATGACAGATACCATGAGGCCCTTCTAACTTCACTGACAAAATGGAAACTCCAGAATTCGCAAGACCAAGATTAATAAAGGGCATAATATCCCCCTCCACCCCAAAATCTCCACTACATCTGAATCCCACGGCATTCCTATCTGCTGCTACCATCCCTTCCTCTAGTGACAAGAGCTATAGTTCTTGATCTTAGGCAAGACAAACTAAAACCAAATCTGGTTAAAGACTGAAACACATTAGTTCATGCTCACAGAACTGGGCAATGGCATGCTCATAACAGAAACATGGGTTTACAAACCTTGAAGAGCTCAAACAGTATGTGGAAGAGGTGGGAAGGAACATAAACAACGTGAATGGGTTGTCCTGGCACTCTTCCTGGGGGGGAGGGGAGGGAAAGAAAAAGATTTCCCCAGTTTTAAGGCTTTTCTTTTGTTGGTTTTGCTTCCCAAATCAACTCTATTGTAAGCAAATGAGGTCATGCTATAGTAAATAAGGAAATGGGGGAAAAATAAGACTCACTCAAGAGCACATCATATACCAATTTGTTCACAATGCATTATTTCATGAACACCACTGAATTATTTTCAAGTGACTGTGCACATCATTCAGTTTTTAGCATTCTTCTGGAGTGGGCAAGAATTAACTGCCCAGAATCAGACACATGCAGAGAGTATGGATTAGAACTCAACAGTTCCTCAATTCCAGGCCTGCATCCACTTTCTAAGTGTGAAGAGAGCTTATTCCTTGCCATCATATGCCAGTGCTTGTGCGATTTAATATATAGACAGGTCAAGTATATTCTCTGAAGCATTTGCAAGAACCACAACTCAAAAAAAAGTTCATATTTGAGAGTCAGAAAGCCAATGTGCTATCTTATGGAACCAAAATGCAGAGAGCTTGGATTCCAACAACTGAGGTGAAAAATGCAATTTGGAGGACCTTAAAGAAGTGGAAAGGAGCAAACATGAGACTAGCCAACTGGTAAACAAGGTTCAAGAGGAAGCCATATATGGCTACTCTGACAAAAGCACTCAGAAGAGATTGAGTGAAAGAGTCTCCTAAGAGCTAGAGAAGTCAGTTTGGCTATTGATAAGGATTATTAGTCTGCAAATACGAGATTAAGCCATTATCTTACCATTCACTTCAGTGAGACTTAATTCTGGAGAAGCTAAGTAATACTGGTCACAGAGTCTCCGGGAAGTTTCAAAAGCATCTGTAATATTTTTTAATTTTACAAAAGTAAGTGTATGCAGTTGTAAAGTGAAATGTTATAATATAGCAATTTATTCTCTTTGGCAACATATCACTTCATACTACATTCATATCTGGTGTGTTGTAATATGTAAACATGCATGTTTTAACATTAATATTTATAACAGATATGCATCATGTGATGAATGTAGTAAGAGTTAAGTCTAAATATGCAAATGTAACAGCATTGCTAGATTTTACAGCATAATTTGAGTTTTGTAGAACAGACGCCTAGAGAGTGAAAGATAGAAGTTTGCCACCACACAGCTGGTGTTGATTTGTCATGGACTGCTCCCACCTCATCTACCACTCAATACTTGATTATGTCTTAAATTCTTCTACTATTTTGCACCCTCCTTAAAACCAGGAGATCAACTAGTCTACAGCTGATAACTGTCAGGCACTTAAAATAAGTCATGTTCAACACCCCACATATGCACATCTTTTGTCTGCATGTCAAACTACTTGCAGACAAACAGTCAGTGCTAACCATGAAGAGAGAGCCTACTGATTTAACAATGTACATACCATTCACCACTCCCACCACATCACAGCATGGATCAATGCTGCCAACGTGCTGTGGATGACCTGAGTTGGTATTATCATCAAAAAGAAGTGCTGTTTAAGATAAACCAATGTCATGTTATATTTCATTTCAGGTAAGCAACAAATTATGAAAAAAGTCAATTCACATGGATTCAAATTGATCACGAAAATATTGCTTTTTTTTGGCAAGTAATAATTTCAGATACTGGAGATTTTTTTCAGGCCTCCTCCTCCCCCGCCCCACCCAAAAAAAATGGGAAATATAGTCTAGATTTTCAAGAGTCAAAGACAGGGAGGGTTTGGTGCCGAGAGAACTACCGCTTATCGCAAAGACACAAACTATGCTAATTTTTTTTACTAGTGGATCAACATCTAAAGCAGGGGTTCTCACAACAAATTTTTTGGTAGCCTCAGAGTGCAGCCACCAACTCTTGCTGGTGGCCACTCTGACAATATTTCCTAAAATACTTAACTTTAGAAGGGAAAAATAAATATGCACATATACATGTCAAAATCATTTTAATTTATTTATGTAGAATTTTTTTTGCAGCCTCAATAATGATGTACAGTTGTCTCTATTCTTTACTGCACCTAATCAGAATAGAAACACAAATAAGGTCCTTTGCACATTCTCATCTTTGTTATTTCTATTGCTTATTGGTTGCCTGTTTTTTAAAGACTTGCTAGCTAGTAAGTCTGCTACTGTGAAAAGTAACTGAATGTTTGTTAATATCACTTTTCACAGCAGACTTACTAGCTGGCTGGGAGGCTGTAAAAAGTGAAACTAAAACATACAAATATCAATTTTCACAGCAGACTTACCCAGCCCTGGCAAGCCAGGGAACGGAAGGTGGATAGGGAGACAGTGGGGGCCAGGAGTGATGCAGTGGGGTGGTAAGCTGAGGGCCAGCACCCATGGCCGGGGTCCAGGGCTGGAGGCTGAAGCCCCATGGCAGGAACCTGCAGCCCGCCACTGCCACCCCAGGGTGAAAGCCTGAGCCTCACCACTCCCGGGAAGATGGGGAACTCACTGGCTGCCTGATCATCTGGCATTTGTGAATCCATGGGGAGAAAGCAGGGCCCAACTTTTGCTGGTGGCCCTGGGGCAGGGGCCACAGCTCTGCTCCCCGCCCCACCCCCAAGTTATTGCCCAGGAGGCTGTGGCCATAAGAAAAGCCCCTAGTGGCTGCATCTGAGAAATGCTGAAGAGTCTATTCATAGGTGAGGATGATATCACTAGATTTCTACACAAGAATTTTCATTAGTTTAGAGTTAACGTTGAAGTTTCAAATTAAGATAACATATACATATTCTGGTATTCGTCTAGCTCCTATCTGCAGTTAAAAATACTAAAACACTAGTGACATATGAAGTCACCTGACACACTCCTCTAACACTCATAAGAAACTTTTAATTTAACATGTTCCACAACACTTACAATGCATTTTCTCAAGGGAAAAGTGAAGACTTACTGTGCTGGTTTATTAGCATCCGGATGGATATACGATTCATGTAAAACCGATCCAAGAAGTACTGAATATTTGGATTGGTGACTGGGTCCACTCTGAAGGCATCTTGGTATTCAATTACTCCTTGCGCCATTATAGGAACAACATTGTGGTGTCTATTTCGGACTATAACAAGTGTATCTATAAAGCTAGATAATCACAAGACACATTCAGATAAATATTTAAGACTGCACATGGGCAAATTTCAAACAAGAAATTCTCTATAGTAGCATCTTAAGTTATGGTGCAAAGTGCTTATATTTAAAAAAAAAAATTATAAGTGCAATTGTGTTTTAAGGCCACCTCATAGCATAACCTTCAAAGGAAGGACCTCATCACTAACCTAAACAGAAGATCTTACTTTTTAAATACAGGGCCTGATTCACCCATGTATCACTTCAGTTTTACATCAGAGTAATTGGATGGTGAACCAGTCTCATAAAAAGGTCAGTCATCTCTCTGATGATTTTCACTTTGAAGGGCTTGTTTTCACATAAATGCTACAATGACACAGCTGTGCCACTGCAGCACTTCAGTGTAGATCCTCCCATTGGTGTAGGTAGTGATTCTCCCATAGTGTATGTAATCCATCTCCCTGAGAAGCAATAGCTAGGTTTACGGAAGAATTCTTCCATCAACCTAGTACAGTCTACACACATTAGATTAGTATACCTATGTTTCTCTAGGAATGGATTTTTCACACTTAGAGAGACCTAGCTATACTGATGTAAATTCCTAGTGTAGACCAGGCCAAAGTCATTCTTTTCCCAGGGGCAGAAAAATAAACTTCTGGCTAAGGTAAAGTGGCAAGCAAAATTGCCTGACTTTGCCAAAAGCACTTAATCTATATGCAACACTCTCTCTCGCCATCTGTCCTTAAAGTTTTCTCATGTCTAGCCACTTCCTATGTCTTAATCATATACACAATATTTTCGTTTGAGGGGGCTTTTTGGCCCATAGGTGAAGTGAAAGAATACACTAGAATATTAGTAATATGAAATATCTAGGTCTATTTGTTCATAAGAACCTGAATTGAATTAAAACAAAACCAGTACTTCAACCTGAAATAGAACTTTAACTGGAATGGGATGTCCCAGAGTATTTTTGTTTAAAGGTTTTTCCTCCTCTCATGCCAGTTAAAATACTATTAGACTTGTTGGCCCTGAAAACAAGATCTGTTGAGATATCAAAATTGGTCAGCTTTATTGCACTGGCTTAGTCACTTTCAACATGTCATATTTATTTAAAAAAAAAAAACTACTGCAAGAAATGGTTAGCACTTAATATGCCTTGTACTGATAGCAAGTCCAGTCTCCAGGTCTTTCAAATATGCTAGGTTATCAGCATAGTCAGTCATTGTAAGCTGAATGTGTTATGGAAAATGGAAAGGAAGATGAAAAATGAAATGCTTACTCGGATAAAACCCTGTGGTCCTCTGGGTTTTTTTGATGGAACTCAACTACATCCATTAGACTCTGAATGTACCTAGAAAAGATTGTCAAAAAGAAATTAAAAAAAAAAAGGTGCTTATTTAAACTGTTTGTTAAAAATGTTGAAGTTGCAGAAAAAGTTCTCCTCCTCCCAAAATTACTATTTAACAAGTTAATAAGTTGCCATAGCTCTAAGATTCCACTCTGTCACCTCTGACATATTCTGTATTGAGCACTTAAACAAAATCCTTCCCACTTACCAGCTTTTTACTAACTGTACTGATGGAGTGCTCAGTAACTGATTAGGAAGCAGGTCAATTTCTCTCAGGATATTTGCTAGCCTCACAGGAAGTTCTTGCCGCAGAAATGCGAAAGAGGTTCTTTCACATCCATTACTTGAACCTATAAAATAAGAACAGTTACTTTTTGTTTTAAAGCATATTCAACATACAAGTGTGAAGAGGTTTCTTGCAGACTCCCTCAAATCCCAGGATTACATTATTGCAGATGCACAAGAGCATAAATATGTAAACCTATCAAGGATGCTATATTGGCTATTTCTTCTTTACTCTAGATATTTTCTAGATGATTGCAGTGGATACCTAGTTCAGCAAGAAACAGACATCTGTATAATAACATCTAGTTAAAGGCATATTTTGCATTTCAAGTTCAAGTAGGGGGAATTGCCTCTTTATCACCCATAGAAGCCAAGCTAGCCTACATAAACAGTGAACTCTTACAAGTGGTCTGCCAACATCCACCCCCACCCCATAAATCTGATCACCAGAACATAACTTTTCACAGCTGCTAAAGATGGTAAATCAGATCTGCAGAACAAAGCGTTCATATTGTGACCACTGCATAAAAATCACATCTGTTCTGTTCACATGCACTACAGTTTAAGAAACACAGACAGTTGAGCTATTTAAGGTGTTCCCCATCAACAATACTAATGCACAAGATACATTTTTGCATATTTTTAGATTCAACTTTAATTGAAAACAGTCATTGGATCTTTCAGCTTCACTGCAGACTTGCCAGCAGTACAGGCTTCCGTTTACTATCCCAGTCGGAGAACAGCACCTCGGGGGGGGGGGGGGAGCACTCCTGTGGCGCCGGGCAACGCCAGCGGCAACACACACATGATCCAATTCCTGATCGGGGACTCAGCCATTCCTTGGACTGACGGATTCGTGCAGCGGTCAGCGCCAGACAGCGGCTGCCAAACGGTTCCGCTTTGCTGACTTCCAGCCTTGTGGAGCAGACAGAGGTGGGTCCCGTCCCCCACGCTGTTGATAACGGGAACATCTCGGGGCAGCGCAGCAGCCCTCTCACGACGAGAGCAGCGTCCCGCACCCACGGCAGAGGAGCGCGGGGGCCTCCGGGCAACCCCTAGCCAGGGTCTAGGGCAGAGGCGGGACAGGGGCGTCAAGACGCCACGTGTCTCTAGAGCGGGGGCGGGGGGCGCACCGGAGCCCGAGACACCCGAGGAAGGAGCCGGCCGGCCAGTGGCAGCGCGCGGGTTGCCGGGGGCATCACCGGAGAGCTGGAGCCAGTCCCGGGCCAGGGTGCCCGCCGGCAGCACAGAGCCCGAGGCGGGTAGGAGAGCTACCCCGCGCCGCCCCCCGTCCCCGCCCCCGCGCTCCCCGGCCCGTACCGAAGTCCAGGAACTGTTTGATGGAGAGCGGGGAGGGCGAGTAGCGGGAGAAGCGCTCCACCTCGCGCGGCACCGGGCTGCTGACCCCGCCCGCCGCCAGAGGGGCGGCGCTGCGCAGGGTGACCCGCGCGGCCCTCATCGCCCCGCGCGGCAGGTGCGGTGACGCGACGAGCTCTCGGAGGCTCGCGCCACGGTAGCTCTTCGACTCCTGAAGCTACCTCTCACGTGCGGCGCTATTTACCACTCACACACCTGCCTCCCGCGGGGCGGGGCCACGGCAGGGGGCGTGGCTCTAGGCAAACCGCGCCCAACAGAACCTTCCCTGGGCTGGGATGAGACAGGCCAGCGGTTCTCGCCAGTACCATTGTCCGGCAGAGTGGGGGGGCGGGGCGGTTGTGCTATCCCAAGGGAACCCAATGGGCGCTGGGGAGAGACTCCAGAGAA
Organism: Eretmochelys imbricata; assembly: GCF_965152235.1. Taxonomy (NCBI): domain Eukaryota; kingdom Metazoa; phylum Chordata; order Testudines; family Cheloniidae; genus Eretmochelys; species Eretmochelys imbricata. Next base: position 221,282,416 of record NC_135573.1, on the reverse strand, counting down.
GGAGGAACAGGGGCAGCGGTGGTGGCTCGCAGGTAGGGCGGTGGGGCGGGGCCTCTGCTCTGCCTAGATACCTCTCCAGTGTCCTTGTTTACGAGGCAAATCAATGTCAAACCCCCTGTTTCCTCCCGCGGAATGCGTCCTTCCAGGGACCCAGCTCACTGCTCGCCTCACTGACTGTTCCGGCCGAGCTTGGCCTTCGAGAGCGAGCCAATCCGCTGGGCTAGACCCACGCCCCTCTGGGCCCCGCCCCCATTCCCGAGGGCGGGGCCGGAGCTGCTCTTCCTAGAATTCTGAGAACGGGGGCGGGGCTAGGCATGGGGACAGGCTGGGGGGAAGCGTCGCCCGCGGCTGCCGGGCTGGGCAGCGCTGCGCTATTGTTCCGGGTGTCCCCTGGTTCTGGGGCCGCAGCACAGCGGGGCGCTGCTGGGGTGCAATCACAGTAAAAGAAAACTTTGCACTAACATTGCTGTCCCGCTGCCCCCCCCCACCGCCCCCAGAAGCCTCGGGTATGCAGGGACCCTCCTTGTGCTGGCCGGAGTGGTTAGGGTGACCAGACAGCAAATGTGAAAAATCGGGGTGGGGGGTAATAGCGTATATAAGAAAAAGACCCCAAAATCAGGACTGTCCCTATAAAATCGGGACATCTGGTCACTTTAGGAGTGGTGCCAGCTCTCCCCCTTTTCCCTTCTCACACTATTTGCTGGTGTTTTTCTTCCAGCCCCAGAGCCCTGTGGTGTTCATTCAGAAACAGTTGTTAGCCCTTGTGGCTCTGGAAAACATGACTCCTAAAGGCTCACATGACTGATGTCAAAGAAAAGACCCCAAACTATTAGTTCTTTTTTAATCTTGCAATTTGTGAACACTTGGGATGGGTGATGCTAATATAAATGGCAGCCCTTGACCCAAAGCAATTACAGTCTAAAAAACCAAAATGTAAAAGGGGAGAACAAGGCATCAAAAATAATAGGATGCTATAGCACAGACTATCTGGGTATGGAATTCTCAACCAATTATGAGCTGTAAATTCCACTTGTCACCTGCATAACAATTCTTATTTGGCAGTTTTCTGCATGAGGCTGTTTCCTATACTGCTAAATCCAAGAAGCTGGGACCATTGCAGTTTAAGGAAGAAGCAGTTGCTTTATAGGGGCTGGGTTGCCTCCTTTTGTAGGTAGTTTAAGGTTCCAGCTGTCCTGCTAACGTTTTGGGATGTGGGTATGGGACTAACTCAGAATAGGAGGCTGGTGAGGTTTTCAACTTCTCCCTTTGTGGTGGGCTGTAATTGTGATGTAGTACTGGGGATGGATATTAACACAGGAGATGGGATCTGTGCAAAGAACATCCTGAAGTGCACTCAATGTTTCTGACAATGACTGATAATGGGACTTGGAGCTTTTCACCTCTAGGTCACTTAGGCGGCATCCTGGGTCGATAACGACTAAAGCCTAGATCCACAAAGTATTTAGGCTCCTAACTTCCATTGATTGCAGTGGAAGCTAGGATCCTAAATGTCTTTGGGGATCTGGGCCCAACTGCCTAAAGACAACTGTTTGACCCTCTGGTAGTTTGGTTCCTAGTGGCCCTCACCTTGTGATCCTTGTTTGTTGTCTCTAGAGAGGGGCTTGGGAATGATGGACTGAGCTACTCTCATCCGATGAAGTGAGCTGTAGCTCACGAAAGCTTATGCGCAAATAAATTTGTTAGTCTCTAAGGTGCCACAAGTACTCCTTTTCTTCTCATTTTCAGCTGGTCTCCTCTGGTCACAGCTAGGGCTGGGAAAAGTGCTCTACCTGCTTTGTGGAGAGAGGACTTCAGTCTCCAGTACTATTCAACATTTTCACAAGCCCTGAAGTCACTCAAATAAAAGCAAAGAAAAAAAAGACTACATAATGAACAAGGAGTGCAATTGAAATATGGTGCTAATAATTCCAGCCAGGGTGACATCCTAAATGTTGGTCGTTAACAGCAGGCCCAACTTCCACTAAAAGCTATGCTAAAAAGGGATGTAGTCTCCATCCACCTATATAACTAATCAGTATTATTTATATTTTCATATTTTAACCAAACTGTTTGATTTAGCCTCTATAGTGTAACATATAGAACAAAACACTCTGTACTTAAGATTTCTTCTGGTGCTTTATCCCAACATTTTCTCTTCCTAGGTCTTATTTCTTTTATCCTTCCACTTGCAGGGCATTTGCAATTTGCTTGTTTTACCTCTCCTTATCCCCCTCTCCTACTCTTCCCTTTCTGCACTCACTCTACTGAACAGAAGTGAAATTGCAGTGTGGAAATTATATAGCAAAAACAAGGACATTTAACAGGACTGGTTTATCTTAAATTAAAAATAAATTAAAGTCTAATGCTCTTGCCAGCAGACTGTATTTTAATTGAAAGTTGTTTGAGTTTCATTTTATTTAAATGTTATTTAATCCACCTGCCAGGCATGGATAGCTGTCATGCAGTCGATAAAAAACAAATCATCTCAAATTAGGAAGCACTTAAAAAAAATATGTCCCTGCTGATTGTAATGATCAGTTGAGAACATGGAAAGGTCCTCAAGAGTGACCACTTTCAAAATCAAGTTTTGGGCTTACAACCTGGTTAACAGGGCTGGCATTAGACTTGCTCGGCTCAGGGCAGAAAGTAAGAAATAGGCCCCCATCCTGCCTCCCTTATCTGTTTACACATTGGATTTCTGCAGTGCTTCTGAAGCCAAAGCCCGAGACCCACCCCATGGGGCTGAAGCCCAAACGCCCCTGTACTATAAGGCCCTGGGCAATTTCGCTGTTTGCTACCCCCTAAAGCCAGCCCTGCTTGTTAATGAGTTCATTTATGGTGGGAACGTTCCCTGTCTGAATTCTCCAGCTCTAATCCCCCTACAAACACCATTTTTGTAATTTGCCTGGCTGCTCTCATTCCTTAATACAAATACCATCTATATCCTTAGAGTAGTTTCCTATTACACACCGAGTTCTAGATAGGAAAAATTTACAGGGTATAGCCCCTTTTGTTCATATTTTTATCATCACTCAAATGCATTTTGTACTCCAGTAATTTCACTGCATTCCACTGACTCTTAAGCAGGGAGTGGGTGAATAGAAGTCATATGGGTTCTATTTTACTCTTGGTATACTGGTACAGCATAATTGTTGAAGGGAGAATATCAAGAATGCTGCCCTACCACAACTAATAAAGGGCTAAGGCCCCAGGAACACAAAGACCTAGATGTTTTTGAAAACCAGAAGGCAAACTTCTGTAATAGGCTACTGTGAGTACCAGCTACCCACAAGTATAATCCAACAATGAAAAGAGCTTTATTATTCAAATAATTGCTTCTGGAAAGACATATTCTCCCCAATATTGCGACATTGTGTTTATTTTTTACGAACTGCAACTGTTTGTAACTGGGGACATTACAGCACGTGTTGGGTAATGTAACTATGAGTTCTTGTGAACATTTCTGGTGGTATTTTCTGATAGTGGTTGTTAGGGATATTCTGAATATTGGACTAGCAATTAATTAGTACCCACGAACCTAGGAATTTAGCTGGATTCATTATCAAATCACATCTGGAGGAAAAGAATGGATTGCAGATACTTAAAATGGAACCCACTTTGGGTACAACTCAGCAACTTCTCCTAACCACAGTGTTGTTTGTTCCTGCTTTGGATCCTTACTTACTCCCTTCCATTGCCCCCCTTCTGGCCCCAGCACTACATGGTCCACCAGCACCTGTCCACCATCCAAAATATTGGAAAACTGCACTCTGCCTAGTACTGAAGCACAATATCAGATTCTAAACACTGGGATTCATCACATCTAGTCATTGTCAATATTTCAATTTTCTCTTCTGAATAGGGTTGCCAACTTTGCAATATTTAAAAACCGGACACTCCTGCAGGAGTGCTGAAATCTCCCCTGCCCCCCAGGTCTCACCCCAACCCTTCCCCCTGAGGCCCTGCCCTGTTGGCTCTTTTTTCCACCTTCCCCATCGCTCACTGCTTTTCCTCTCCCCCCCACATCCCTGAGTAGGTCGGATGGTGCAGGTGATAACTTGGTGCTCCCCACCTCTCCTGCCTGCAGTAACCAGACTTTGGGTATCTGGTCAGTAGATCTGACCAGACACCATCAGGTCCCCTTTTTGACCGGAGTTTCCGGTCAAAAACTGGACACCTGGCCACCCTACTTCTGAAACATTACTACATCCCTGCTTCAAGCGGGTGTTGTGAAAGGAAGCTATAAGGCTTTCAATTGTTCGGTCACTGCAGTGTTTTCTTGGGTTTGCTCATGATGTTCTTAGCTTTGCTTCGGTTTTGGTCTTTAACACAACATTGAAAATCTCTCTGCTCTCTACCACAATACAGTAAAAAGCGCTTCCTGCTCTCCTGTATCAATCCCTGTCATAAATAAGGATAGTCCCTCCCTTTCTACAAGGATACCAGGAAGTCCTGTATCTAAGTGGAAGGAATGGCCTTGTGTCTAAAGCACAGGATTAGGAGTCAGGAGAAGAGAGTTTTATCTGTGACTCTCTCTTTGACTTCTTGTGCAAATACAGGCAAGTCAGTCAATCTCTGAGACACTGTTTCTATTTGTGAAATTGATGTAATACCTACCTCATAAGGGTTACGAGGCTTAATTTCTGGATGTTTTTGAAGCACTTTGATATTCTCTGATAGAAAGCAAAATAGAAGTAGAAAGTATTATTAATGAGGGACATATCTTTCTACTCTCTTCTTTCTGTCTCCCCATAAAGTTAAAGTACTGACGTACAATGGCAAGAACTTTGTCAGCTTGCTGAGATAGTCCACAGTTCAGCTAAATTAAGTTTAGTAGGCGAAAGGTTGCATGGAGCTACATACAAAGACTTTCCATTGCTCCTTAGACGGTGCATTTGAATGAAGTTTAGTAGGGGAAAAGTCACACATAACTGCATCAGATATTGCACAACATCCTCCTCACTTCTCATATTTCGCAGAAGTCAGAGTACAGTAGCTGGATCATTTTACTGCTGCATGCATACACGAGACTGCAAGCCAGATGGAAAAAATCTGTCTCGTGCTATAATAATCCTTCAGTAATGTAGATACCAACTGTCCAGTCATAAACAGGAGACTCCTTTCTTTAGCTTCCCTGCCCCAGTATTCTGATCTAACGTTTTGTGTCTCCTGTTTTTAACTCCTTTAAAATGACATTTTAAAAAGGTGAAAGATTTGGACAATGAATGACTACATTTAAAATGTTTCTAGATCTTTTGATTAGGATAGCCAGATACCAGGTAAGCTATAAACGTCTCAAGGTGGGGGTTGGAGATAATGGGAGGAGAGGAAAAACTACAAGGCTTTTGTCAATGCTCTTGAAGAAATAGCATAGGAACCCAACCGTGAAAGAAATGTGCCTTCAACAAATATACCTTGAGGAAGAGCCTGTCACTAGAGGGTGGACCTTCAGCTCAGGAGACTGTTTACTGTGCACAGGAGGACAGTAATCTTCAGCCTCAGACGTTCCACTGTGACCAAGAATGCTGCTGTAGAGAAAACAGAGGTGATGTGTGGTGAGGTCCACCTTTAGCAGCCTGGTGGAAAGAAGATTTGTTTCCCCAGACTCAGCTGCCCCAGAACTGCTGAGGTAGCCTAGCTAAGGCAGAGGCGACAAAGAAAGAGCAAGATCAGCAGCGTTCGAGCAATGAGGCCAGATGAAGCAGCAGTATAGCAGAGTTTTCTTTGTCAAGCAATTAGCAATTACACGCATCCATTCCACTGTAGTGTAGGCCTGCCTCGTGCCTCTTATGCTGGCACACAGTGGCGCGCAGCAACTGAGGGTGCTCAGACCGCCCGGATGGGTACCACTGAGGGAAAAAGTTCTCCAATAACTGTGCATGAGGCGCGCACACAGCTACAGTGGAATAGACATGTGCAACACATCTTGAAGAACAACAGTTACGAAAAGGTAGGTGTAGCGATGCTGCCTTTGGTGGGACACGTCTGAGAGAATCAATTCAGGACAAATTGCTTAGAGCAGGGCAGTTACAGCCTAAGGCTGAGGTTCCTTTGCACATCAAGGCAAGGCAAACCAAACCAGCCGAACAGAGAAGACTTTGGTTTTACCCCATGGGCTATCCAGAAGTCATACAAGCAATTCCCTTAGACACTCCAGTTTCCCAGTATCACCACCAGTGCCACTTGTTATGAGGACGAATAGTTATGAAAATCAATACCCCAGTAAAAGAAGAAAGGTTCTCTTGATCCCAAAGGACCAAGCCCCAGACCTAGGTCAATATACCAGTCAGATCAACAGTGTGCCCTTGTTGCCAAGAAGGCTAACGGCATTTTGGGCTATATAAGTAGGGGCATTGCCAGCAGATCGAGGGACGTGATCATTCCCCTCTATTCAACATTGGTGAGGCCTCATCTGGAGTACTATGTCCAGTTTTGGGACCCACACTACAAGAAGGATGTGGAAAAATTGGAAAGTGTCCAGCGGAGGGCAACAAAAATGATTAGGGGACTGGAACACACGACTTATAAGGAGAGGCTGAGGGAACTGGGATTGTTTAGTCTGCAGAAGTGAAGAATGAGGGGGGATTTGATAGCTGCTTTCAACTACCTGAAAGGGGGTTCCAAAGAGGATGGATCTAGACTGTTCTCAATGGTAGCAGATGACAGAACGAGGAGTAATGGTCTCAAGTTGCAGTGGGGGAGGTTTAGGTTGGATATTAGGAAAAACTTTTTCACTAGGAGGATGGTGAAGCACTGGAATACGTTACCTAGGGAGGTGGTGGAATCTTTGAGGTTTGTAAGGTCAGGCTTGACAAAGCCCTGGCTGGGATGATTTAGTTGTGGATTGGTCCTGCTTTGAGCAGGGGGTTGGACTAAATGACCTCCGAGGTCCCTTCCAACCCTGATATTCTATGATCTTACCCACAAATCACGTTGTTGCCAATCCTTTAGAATCTAAAATCTAAAGGTTTATTCATAAAAAGAAAAATATAGATGAGAGCTAAAATTGGTTAAATGGAATCAATTACATACAGTAATGGCAAAGTTCTTGGTTCAGGCTTGTAGCAGTGATGGAATAAACTGCAGGTCCAAATCAAGTCTCTGGAGTACATCCACAGCTGGGATGGGTCATTCAGTCCTTTGTTCAGAGCTTCAGTTTGTAGCGAAGTCCCTCCAGAGGTATGAAGCAGGATTGAAGACAAGATGGAGGAGCTGCAGCGGCTTTTTATATTCTCTTGCCACGTGGAAGGACATCGCTCCGTTCTTACTGTGGAAATCACAGAAGCAAGATGGAGCCTGGAGTCATATGGGCAAGCCACATGTCCATGCATGACTCAGTTCTTTACAGGCCGATGCCATTGTTTACATGTTAGTTTGAACATTCCCAGGAAAGCTCAATGTGGACTGACATCTCCCAAAGTCCATTGTCAATTAAGAGTTTCTTGATTAGGCACTTACTGGGAATAGCCCCTTCTCAAGAAGCTGACCAAATGCTTCACTGCAGCTACTTAGAATCAAAACGCATTGAGATACAAGTACATAGCCAATATTCATAACTTCAACTACAAAAATGATATACACATACAGATAGAATAATCATAACCAACAAATCATAACCTCTTTATAGACACCTTACTGGACCTCCTTTGTATAAGATTTGGTGCAACTATGATCTATACGGTCACAGTTCATGTCAGTAACATCACAGTAGGTAACTGTTTTTTGTGTACAAGAGCTCCCATTACTCTGTACAGCATTGCTGTGAAGATTGGTACTTGAGAGATGCTGTTCAGGGCCAAACTAAGCTTCAGCAGTAGCAGAGTTAGGACATATTTTTCTGGAAGAATATGGGAAAGGAAGTTGGAAACTAGGATTTGTTTTGGACCATGTCAATGGGTGGCTGCCTCCCATTCCTCGTCCCCCCACAGCCAGGGGTGATTCTGAAGCAGCCTGCCTCAGTTTTCCCCTTGAAGGAACTCCAGACAGGCTTTTTTGTTCAATATTGCCCCTTTTCCCCCAGGGTTTAATTTTATCAATATAAGACAAAACAAAACTCAGCCCTGGGACTTCTCTTCTCCCCCCAGAATCTGCTCTCTGAGCCAGGCCACTCTCAGCCCTACATGGCCGGAGTCTTTCCTTACTCTCATGGAATGTGCTCTCCCTGCCAGTCAGCCCTCTTCAGCCCTCTGGCTCTAGCTTCTAGGTCCAAACCCACCCCTTATTCAAGGGTCTCTTGCAAGAGTTCTTCCACTGTCTATACTACAGCTTCCTCTCTACTTTTTTCTTACTGAGCCTGAACCTCCCCCGATCATAACCTCCCTCTACCCCAGCTTCCTGCATAGGGGAATCATCTCATTCCAGCTCAGGTGTGCCTATTAAGTAACTAGGGTTGGCTGGCCCCAGGTCTCTAGCCATTAAAGGGATAAGCTACCCTGTTGTAGACCAGAAATCTAAAGAGCACAATACTCTGAGAAGCAGCAGTTCTAGCATTGTCTAGAATGATCAGATTTCCCGCTAACTGAATGGTTTCATGGGCATGCTCATGTAGAGCACACTAAGGAAATCCAATCTTGAGTGGACAAATGCATGAATAACTGTGGCAGTAAGTATCTGCATAATAGTTCCAATCAAGCCGAGCACAGTTGGAAACAAACCTCTTTTGACCACAAGAAATATCAGGAGCAATCAGGCTGGAAGTCTTGCAGAAGCTTCACGTAGTGCAGAATATAGCAGACTCACAATAGGGCATGAGTGGTGCGTAGGCCTTGCCCTGGACAGGGGTGAATTTCAGTCCCAACTTCACTGCCCTTTTCACATTGAAGCCAGTGGGAGTTTAATCATTCAATGCAATGCAACAAGCCCAGCCATAATAACTGCAGTTATATATGAATATGAAGCAGTTTGTTCATGAAAAGGCCTGATGAAGAACCAGTACAAGAAAATTGTTACTACCCTAACATTGAAGTTGTTGGCCATTGCATCTGTCTGCTGACACTCATACTCCAGTATTTTTGTTTCAGATGACTAACAGGTATCCAATTATGAGTAAATCATCAACAGCACTGTTGACAGAACATTCTCAGATCTTGAGAACTGCAGGGAAAGGTTGCATTAATTATGGAACTAGTTCTGTCTTGGTGTTACTGCATTCAGTTTTAGCAAGATACACAAAGTCTTATTATGCAAGACCGGTCCTCTGTGCAATTTTCCTCATATTCTTTATTGCTTTATACATACATGTTGTCAGGATGGCTTATTGTGTTGGTATTTTCAAAAAGATTTTTTTTAATACACTGATAAATGACACAGATCAATGTAGCCCTCACCAAAATAACTCCCCTTTTTGAAGACTTCATAAAATAGTTTATGCTAGGGTGATATTTAGCATACAAGATTTCAGTCCAAATGCAATGTTTTTTAAAAAAAATCACTATTTTATTCTTTTCTAATTTACTGTAAGTTAGACATGAGCAGCATTTTAGATATATAGGTATAGATGTTGTGGTGTGCGTGTGGGTGTATATGTATTTCACACACACATACAGTGGTTAATTTATATTTGGAAAAGAGATTTAAAAAGTATTAAGGAAGTGAGATTTTCTGCACTAAAATGTCTGTCGGGGGTGGAGAGGGGGGAAGGTAAAATGTGTGAAAATACATTGTGAAAAAAAAATGGTGACAATTTTTAGTTCCTTACTATTTGAAAAGGAATACAAATGTACAAATAATCAATCACATGCTTTCAAAAAGCTGGCATTTGCACTTACTGAACTTTCTTCAAACAAACACATGAATACTAAATATTTACTGAAAATAGAACACAGTTTACACAGACTAATCTTTTTCCCCCTCTGTATGTGCCACCAGAACAAATGCATTACAGGTCTAGACTGACATAATTCAAACCCTTCAGGGTTATATTGCTTGCTTCCAGCTGCACAATAAATAAATTCCATTTTAAAACCATAAGACCCAGTCTGCCTCTTAAGTGGAAAATAATACATTCTCCTCATATGTTCTCCCATTCACATGGCTGTTGCCTGAAAAGTGTCACTTGCCTACTCTTGAACTGCATATGCAAACAATGAAAAAATATAGATTTAGAGTGAGCTTAAAAGGTCTGGTTTCAGAGTAGCAGCCGTGTTAGTCTGTATCTGCAAAAAGAACAGGAATACTTGTGGGACCTTAGAGACTAACAAATTTATTTGAACATAATTGTAGTGAATCTTGCGTAGAATGGAACATATAGGAATATACATATGTACATTGGCCACATCGGACAGTCTCTACGCAAAAGAATAAATGGACGCACATCTGACATCAGGAATCATAACATTCAAAAACCTGTAGGTGAAAACTTCAACCACTCTGGCCACTCAGCAACCAATTTAAAGGTGGCAATTTTGCAACAGAAAAGTTTCAAAAACAGACTTCAATGAGAAACTGCTGATCTTGAATTAATATGCAAACTAGATACCATTAACTTGGGTTTGAATAGAGACTGGGAGTGGCTGGGTCACTACACATATTGAATCTATTTCCCCTTGTTAAATATCCTCACATCATCTTGTCAACTGTCTAAATGGGCCATCTTGATTATCACTACAAAAGTTTTTCTTCTGCTGATAACTCATCTTAATTAATTAGCCTCTTACTCCACCTTTTCATGTTCTCTGTAAGTGTATCTATCCATCTATCTTCTTCCTATATGTTCCATTCTATGCATCCGATGAAGTGGGTTGCAGCCCACGAAAGCTTCTTCTCAAATAAATGTGTTAGTCTAAGGTCCCACAAGTACTCCTGTTCTTCTTGAAGGTCTGGAAATTTCTCATCCACAGACAGAGAAATAAAAGAAGGCCTGGTTGCAGTCAATTCTGTATGTATTTTAGACAATATGATATTTTAATGTTCTAAAGAAAGAGCAATGGAATTCTTAGACTTGCCTGTATTGTGGACGGATGGGTAGATATACCAGCCATGGAAGGTAAAACAAAGCCTGGGCAAAAGAGCAAAGCAGCTGAGAACACTTGGTAACAACCACCAAAAGGTCTTTCCAACCTTCAGCAAACTAGGAGAGGAGACGGCCTTCCTTTGAGGTAGCTGCTACTGTAACAGCTTTCCCTTTTCTTTTTATATCTCCACTCCAAACCAGTTATGTGATAGAACCCAGCTTACCAGACTACTTGTAATCCCTTACATGATGGAACTACCTTGTGTGGCCACTCACACATTCCTGGAATACAGGATATTCCAATACTTCTGGGAATGGGGTGGGCTTGCCCCTGCCAGGGCAACCCTACCCCCACCACATGGCTTCACATGCATGAGATCACAACCGGGGGGGGGGGGGGGACATCTTTAAGAGCTCATTGCCCTGCCCTCAGCAGTGTGAGCTTGCAGGCACAGTATGACATGTTCTTAAAAATGGCATCCCCCATCTCAGAGGTGGGCAAACTATGGACCTCGCGCCACATCCAGCCCGCGAGACCATCCTGCCTGGCCCTTGAGCTCCTAGCTGGGAAGGCTAGCCCACGGCCTCTCCCCTGTTGTCCCCACTCCCCCACAGTCATGCCTCTGCACATGCAGCATGGCTGGCTCTGGCCGGGCGGCAGAGCTGCAAGCTCCTGCTGCTCTCAGCTGCATGGTAAGGGGGTGGGGAGCAGGGGGGATGGATAAGGGGGTGGAGGACAGTCAGGGGACAGTTGGATGGGGCAGAGGTTCTTGGGGGGACAGTCAGGGGACAGGAAGCAGGGGGCAATTGGATGGGGTGGAGGTTCTGGTGAGGGGAGGTCAGGGGTGTGGATGGGGCCAGGTTAGTTAGGGGACAGGGAGCAGTGGGGATTGGGTAGGCATGGGAGTCCCGGGGGGGGCAAGGGGGTGGATAGGGGTCGGAGTCCCATGGGGGCCTGTCAGGGGGGCGGGGTGTGGATAGAGATCGAGGCAGTCAGGGGATGGGGGGGGGGAGGGGTTGGATAGGCATGGGAGTCCTGGGGGGGCCTGTCAGGGGACGGGGGTGCAGATAGGGGTTGGATAGGGGGTGGGGAGTCCTGGGAGGGAGCGGTCAGGGGACAAGGAGCAGGGGGGTTGGATGGGTCAGGAGTTCTGAGGAGGACAATCAGGGGGCAGGAAGAGGGAAGGGGCTGGGGCCAAGCTGTTCGGGGAGGCACAGCCTTCCCTACCCAGCCCTCCATACAGTTTCCCACCCCAATGTGGCCCTCGGGCCCACCCCACCCTATCTGATATCAGACAAAACCACATCTGGTTTTGTCCAAGTATTGGATGGGGAACAAATCACCCCAGAAGAGGACTGTCCGTTCCAAAAATGGATGATTGGTCTCTCTTGACCTACTAAGCCTTCTGAAACACCTAGTGTTTGCCTCTGAGATATAGTATGCTGAGCAGACTATTGGCACCCTAGGGGTTTGAGGTCCAGAGTAGCCTCAATAATTACACAGATCTTGTGCCAAATATCGAAAAGCCTTAGAGTAGAGAAGGCTCACAGAGAACATCTAAAGTATACTGGAAAGGGACCAATTCACTCTTGCCAAGTAATAATTTGATTTAGTAACCTGTGAAGTGGTTCACTAAACTGCTGAACTTTAAGGGAGCTATAAAGAGTGTGATTATCAATACCTATTGTAGCTGACCTTTATGTGCTGAAAAGATCATGAGATAGTCAAGACAGAAAAATTACAACCTCTTTTTCTTATTTCTCTTTAATGGCCTGCAGTTGAAAAAATTGCATCTATTGACCTCCAGTTAACAGTTAAGGCACCCAGTTAAAGTAAGTTAAAGCTTTTCAAATGTGTTATTTACCAACCTTAGTGGCTAAACCCTTTTACTTAAGGGAAGCCTGACTCACCAGCCTTAACTGAACCTGAATCCCTGCACATTTTTTTTCCACCCAGTGCCTACCCCTTCCATTAATTTTCCCTGTTTTAAGGCTCTTTTGTAAAAATGCTGAAATATGACTGAAGCCTCTAGTTTTCAAAGGCACAAATGGGACTCAGGTGACCAACTTTCATTAATTTGCAGTAGGAATAGGTAGTTAACTGCCTTTCATACCTTTGAATATCTCCCTAATATCTAGTGCACTTAGGAACTATGCATGGGCAGAACAACATAGGCTTCCTCCTACAGCATCATCTAATTTGCACTTGTATTAGGTGGCTTGCAAGGCATTGTGAACTTTCCAGCACACCCAGTTCAGGTATTACATCCATATCTAGTAGTTAACATTCTGAACACATCACCTTGACAAGTGTCCTTTTAACTTCCTTTAAAACCTCGTCACACTAGTTCCACAGACGTCAGCATGTTGATTATCAGAGTGTTCGGGAACTGACATTAGGACACTGTCACTCATCAGCTTGACTAGGGACCAAATAGGTCAAAGCATGCCATTGAGTATATCCCTTCAGCCCTGTTCACAGCCTGCTCCTATTAGTGCTATAACCTGGAAAACACTACAGAGGAGAAGGGGCACAGCCAGGAAAAACATTTTTCATTATTTAAATAGTACCCTAGAAAATTCCTACCAATCATGGTAGTTAAGTTATAATTTTCCACACCAGTTGAAACTTGTATAATTCTGTTGTGTTTTATTTAGGTTCTTATACCACCCTCTTCACCACAGTACGCAAGTGCCTCCCAGGAGTGCATTAAGAAATATGACTAACATTTGGCACATGCAATTCTCTTTCTCCCCAGTGGAAAAATTCTGAGTTAGTTTATTTATCTGTTTTATGTCTGCTGGGTGTTTGTTATTGAAGGCATGGTGAAAAAGTTGCATCTTGCACTTTGAAGCAAAGGGTGTGAGGTCTGATGATCCTTAGTTGCTGTGGGAATTTGTTCCAGAGCTTTCTCTGGGGGCAGCGCAAGGCTCATTTGTGCAGGACATGGAGCTTTACCCTTGCCTGAAGAGCTCCATTGTGCTGGAGGAGCAGAGTTGTCGACCATGGGCCTCATCTTGGAGCTTCAGATGACCTTTAAGGTATCTTGGGACTAGACTATTGAGTGCCTTGAAAATAAGGATGGAAACCTTGGACTTGACTCAATATTCTAGGGGAAGACAGGTTAGAGAGCAGAGGATAGGTCTGATGTGTTCATAGTATCCTGTGCTGCAGAGGAGAGATGCTGTAGCATTCTTTACTGAAGTTTCCTCAGGGCTGATGACCGTGTGCCCAGGTATATTGTAGTGCTGTAGTCTAAAAGAGAGATGGTGACTATATGAATAATTAAGCTCACCAAAATGGGAGAGTCTCCTTGCCAAATGGAGATAGCATAATATCCACAAGTGGCACTTTATACCACGTGAGAGCTTAGTGCTAGTGTAGAAATGTTCCAAGATTTCTCGCTGACTTTGAATCAAGGAAGGCGTTTTAGGTCATTTTATTTACAAATGGAGGACAGCGTGCATAGCTTGGCACATGGGTTGGGGCTGAGACCTGATCCAAAACCCACGGAAGTCAACTAAAAATCTCCCATTGAATTCAGTGGGCTTTGGATGAGAGCCTGAGTCAGATAGGCAGGAGAGCACGAGCCCGATGAAAGGTGGCAGCCATAAAAAGCAGAAACAGAAGACCCAAGCCACTTTTCCTTCATTTGTTATATTTTTTTCAGATTGCAAATAAAGTTAACGTTTAATGATATTCAGAAAGATATGTTGTTTGGTTTGCCACTTGCTCAGCTCCATACTCTAAATACAGATTAATTCAATGAAGTTACAAACTGAATATTTGCTTATGATTTGACAGTTTAAAAGTTCCAAAGCCTTTAGTTAAAACGGTAATGCACCATATCACAATATGCACCGTATTACCTTTTATAGTGTGAAATATTATCCCTGTTATATTCTAAGAAGTATTTCCACTTAGCCTGCCAGTTTTCTGACAGCATCATGTTTATTCTGTTAAAGCCTCTCAAAATATTGGCAGGTTTTCCACAAAGGTGGCCAACTTTTTTTTTTTGAGAGAGAGTATAGTTTTTGCACTTAAAATTTGTAAATCTGCATGTGCAAATCTACATAACTGCAGTTTTAGTTACCTGATTATCTGGGATGACAGGCCTTAATATGGCTGCAAATATAGCTTTATATATTGCCTTTAAATATTTTAGTCACTTGTCAGATTTACAACTTTTCTTAAAGTTTTTATAAACTAAAATACAAATATTAATAGCCAAACCATGACAGATGCAGATCTGCTTAGTAATAATTTATTAGTACTATATATTGACCTGGTTATTGGGAATTTTACTATCTGAATATGTTGTTTTAGTTTAATAGAGGCTGTAAGATTAAAAAAAGCTGGAAGAGAAAGAATAGTCTAAAATAAGCCACCCCTCAGCAGATATTTGAGGGTTGTTAGAAGATAATGTGACAATGCCAGGCCCAAAAAAGGCCTGGGAACCAGAGATCAAAAGGAATACAGCAGTTTAAAAAGGACTCTCTCTGAAGAGAGAGGGAGTAGTTGTGAAGGAGCTGTTCAGGGAAACCAGACTGACACAGATATCTATTGAGAGGGTATGATGAAAACAGGCCTGCCTAAACCACAGGATCATAGGGCTTTAGGTAAGATAGACCTGCATGTAGAAGATTTGTTGTTTTAAAATAGTTTTCTCTGAATACTTCATTCCTACCAGTAAAACTAACAATACTTTGGTTTAAGAAGGCTGTCTGGTTACAATGTTTACCATTAGTCACAGAGTCCTGAAAGAAAGAACTACAGGTATCCAAACCCAGTAGAACCCATTCAACAAGCACCGTTGATACACAAGATACTGTAAGCCAGAGCGTGGTCTATGATTGGGGTGGTTGTTGAATTCCACCCCAGGAGTAGTAAAGGTATGAGGCCTGACACCCAAGGGACTGTACTCAGAGAAACAAGGAATGGCTATTCTAAAATATATGTTTATACCAGAGAATGGTGAAGGGTCATGCCTATTAGAATTCTAGGAAGTAGTGGATGGCATCCACTAGAACTAAAGGCCTGCCCCCTCATATGAAGGAAGGACAAGAGGACCTAGGAGACAACTTAGGATAGGCAACAACAAATGACAGAACAGGAATGGGAGTGTGTGGGTGGGGGAGGTCAGAGGTTCAAAACAAGGGTACCAGTGGGAGATACTGAGTAAAGAACTCTGAACACAGCTCACAACTCTGCAAAGGAGTCAATGTATGCCACCCACCTTTGCCTGGATGTGAGAGAACCAGGGAATGGAAGAAGGCCCCATAGTTGCAGAGAACCTCCCTGTAGAACTGCCCGCTCCTGGACTGATGAATGTCTATCTTGGGTAACAGAAGAAGGAGGTAGACAAGGAGATCCCACAACTATGTAAGGCTACTGACAGGGAGTGTGTTAGTGAAAAGATATGGAGAAAAGTGCAGCCAGAACCTCAGCTGCAGGCTCTGAGAAGCTGAAGGACAGGCTGTAATCTGGTGCACTTCACATAGATATGTGCCAGGATCTCCCTCTTGCTGCAGAAAGGGCTGGCATTGGGGGCATCCATGAACCTTGTCAGCCATGCTATGGCTCTGTGAAAGAATTGCCAGTTATTATCCTTGGCAAGCTGTGCAACTAGCATGGAATAAGAGACTGGTCTTCTGGGGGGGTCCTTACTCTCCCTGGGGAACTAGGGAAAGGCCATGACAGATAGCCTTAAGACGAACTTCTCTCTTTGGGGCAGATTCTGCAATCCTTGCTCATGCTGAGTTGAATACAGGAAAAGCTGTGTTATCCAGCATGTTGGGAGAATGGGGGTGCTAGTTAACTGGGATTTTTGACTAAGTTATATTTTCTTAGATTCATAGATATTAAGGTCAGAAGGGACCATTTTGATCATCTAGTCTGACCTCCTGCACAATGCAGGCCACAGAATCTCACCCATCCACTCCTGCGATAAACCTCTCACCTATGTCTGAGCTATTGAAGTCCTCAAATCATGGTTTAAAGACTTCCTGGAGGATTCTCTGCTCTGTGAAGTGATCCGTGCCCCATGCTACAGAAGAAGGCGAAAAACCTCCAGGGCCTCTTCCAATCTGCCCTGGAGGAAAATTCCTTCCCGACCCCAAATATGGTGATCAGTTGAACCCTGAGCATATGGGCAAGATTCACCAGCCAGATACCCAGGAAAGAGTTCTCTGTAGTAACTCAGATCCCACCCCATCTAACATCCCATCACAGGCCATTGGGCCTATTTACCATGAATATTTAAAGATCAATTAATTGCCAAAATCATGTTATCCCATCATACCATCTCTTCCATAAACTTATCGAGTTTAATCTTCAAGCCAGATAGGTCTTTTGCCCCCACTGCTTCCCTTGGAAGGCTATTCCAGAACTTCACCCCTTTGATGGTTAGAAATAGTCTAATTTCAAGTCTAACTTCCTGATGACCGGTTTATATCCATTTGTTCTTGTGTCCACATTGGTATTGAGCTTAAATAATTCACCCCCCTCTCTGGTATTTATCCCTCTGATATATTTATAGAGCAATCTTTTGGTTAGGCTAAATAAGCCAAGCTCCTTGAGTCTCCTTTCATAAGACAGGTTTTCCATTTCTCGGATCATCCTAGTAGCCCTTCTCTGTACCTGTTCCAGTTTCAATTAATCCTTCTTAAACATGGGAAACCAGAACTGCACACAGTATTCTCACCAGTGCCTTGTATAACGGTACTAAAACCTCCTTATCTATACTGGAAATACCTCGCCTGATGCATCCCAAGACCGCATTAACTTTTTTCATGGCCAAATCACATTGGTGGCTCATGGTCATCCTGTGATCAACCAATACTCCAAAGTCCTTCTCCTCCTCCGTTACTTCTAATTGATACGTCCCCAGCTTATAACTAAAATTCTTGTTATTAATCCCTAAATTCATGACCTTACACTTCTCACTATTAAATTTCATCCTATTACTATTATTCCAGTTTACAAGGTCATCCAGATCTTCCTGTATGATATCCCTGTCTCTCTCTAAATTAGCAGTACCTCCCACCTTTGTGTCATCCACAAACTTTATTAGCACACTCCCACTTTTTGTGCCAAGGTCAGTAATAAAAATATTAAATAAGATAGGTAACATCCCTCCAGCCTGACAGTTCACCTTTCAGTATGACCCACTGTAGTCTCCCCTTTAACCAGTTCCTTATCCACCTTTCAATTTTCATATTGATCCCCATCTTTCCCAATTTAACTAATAATTCCCCATGTGGCATGGTATCAAACGCCTCACTGAAATCTAGGTAAATTAGATCCACTGCTTTTCCTTTGTCTAAAAAAATCGGTTACTTTCCTCAAAGAAGGAGATCAGGTTGGTTTGGCACGATCTATCTTTTGTAAAACCATGTTGTATTTTGTCCCATTTACCATTGACTTCAATGTCCTTAACTACCTTCTCCTTCAAAATTTTTTCCAAGACCTTGCATACTACAGATGTCAAACTAACAGGCCTGTAGTTACCCGGATCACTTTTTTTTTCCTTTCTTAAAAATAGGAACTATGTTAGCAATTCTCCAGTCATACAGTACAGCCCCTGAGTTTACAGATTCATTAAAAATTCTTGCTAATGGGCTTGCAATTTCATGTGCCAGTTCCTTTAATATTCTCAGATGAAGATTATCTGGGCCCCCCGATTTACTCCCATTAAGCTGTTTGAGTTTCACTTCTACCTCGGATGTGGTAATATCTACCTCCATATCCTCATTCCCATTTGTCACGATACCATTATCCCAAATATCCTCATTAGCCTTAAAGACTGAGACAAAGTATTTGTTTAGATATTGGGCCATGCCTAGATTATCCTTAACCTCCACTCCATCCTCAGTGTTTAGCAGTCCCACTTCTGTTTTCTTCTTATTTATATGGCTATAGAACCTTTTACTATTGGTTTTAATTCCCTTTGCAAGGTCCAACTCTACTTGACTTTAAGCCTGTCTCACTTTATCCCTATGTGTTCTGACCTCAATTAGGTAGCTTTCCTTGCTGATCCCTCCCATCTTCCACTCCCTGTATGCTTTCTGCTTTTTCTTAATGACCTCTCTGAGATGCTAACTCCTGCCTATGAATTTTTTCCCCCTTTCTTGGGATGCAGGCTTCTGATAGCTTTTGCAACTTTGACTTGAAGTAATCCCAGGCCTCCTCTGCCTTTAGATCCATAAATTCTTCAGTCCAATCCACTTCCCTAACTAATTTCCTTAATTTTTGGAAGTCAGTCCTTTTGAAATCAAAAACCCTAGTTGCAGATTTGTGTTTATCCTTCCGTTCAGTTTGAACTGATTAGCTCATGATCACTTGAGCCAAGATTGTCCCCTACAACTATTTCTTCTATGAGGACTTCACTACTCACCAAAACCAAATCTAAAATGGCATCCCCTCTAGTTGGTTCAGCAACTACTTGATGAAGGACTCCATCAGCTATCGCATCTAGGAAAATCTGAGCCCTATTATTACTAGCACTCGTCCTCCAGTCTATATCTGGGAAGTTAAAGTCTCCCATGATCACGCAGTTCCCACTAGTATTTACTTCATTAAAAACATTAAAGAGGGCTCTATCCATATCCAAATTAGATCCCGGTGGTCTATTGCACACCCCAAGCACTATCCCAGGGCAGGCTCTAGTAGTTTTCTTCCCCAATGTGATTTTCGCCCAGATGGACTCTGTCTTATCCATTCCATCGTTTCTTATTTCTTTACATTCTACCTCATCATTGATATACAATGTACTCCACCACCTTTACCTTTATTTCTGTCTTTCCTAAACAGCACATACGCTTCAATACCTGTACTTTAGTCATGACTACTATTCCACCATGTTTCTGTTATCCCTATAATATCTGGTTTCACTTCCTGCACCAGCAGCTCTAGTTCCTCCATTTTGTTACCTAGGCTCCTCGCATTGGTGTACAAACATCTTAATTTTTGCCGTTTGGCCTCACTCACATTCTGTACCCAATGAGACACGGTCATTCTTCAGCCAGTATGACCTATTAGACTGGTATCCACACTACCCTTCCTCCTTATATCCATTCTCCTACCCACAGCTGTATCCTTTCTTACTTTGTTTTCTTCCCTCTCAATGCTAAAATCCAGCGTGGAGATTACCTGGACATCTCCCAACTATCTCCCCCAAATTCCTAGTTTAAAGCTCTCTTAATCAGTTGTGCCAGCCTCCATCCTAGATGTCTATTTCCTTCCCTATTCAGATGAAGTCCATCCCGAGAGAACAGTCCTCTGTCCATGAATGCCTCCCAGTGGCCATACATACCAAAGCCCTCCTTATAGCACCGCTGCCTAAGCCATCTCTTGATAGTCATAATCTTGTCACACCTTTGTTGCCCTTCTCTAGGAAGGGGCAGAATCCCACTAAAGATCACCTGAGCCTCGATTTCCTTAAGCATCTTCCCCAGCCTAGCATAGTCTCCCTTGATATGTTCCAGCAAGAATCTACCGGTATCATTTTTTCCCACATGAAGGATAATTAAGGGATTATTTCCCACTCCCTTTAGGATCCTTTTCAACCTCAGAGCTACATCCCGTATCTTAGCACCTGGAAGACAGCACACCCTTCTATGCTCTGGATCAGCTCTGGTTACAGGCCTGTCTGTCCTTCTCAGTAAAGAGTCCCCAATCATGTACACCGGCCTTTTCCTGTTGACTGTGCTATTCTCCAGTCTATCCCCTGTTCCTTCTAGGTGCAAGTTCTTTCTATTCCTATTCTCCTTTGTAATCCTCTTCAACCCATCCTGTATCCTCCTGGGACTCACATTTGGTGTAGTTTCCATTGACTCTTCCCCTTTTCCTATAGGACTAGCCACTCTTCTCTTCTACCTTGCCCTTCCACCTTCAGTGACCACCTGCTGAGCCCCTTCTTCATTTTCCAACTCTGCAAACCTATTTTTGAGCTCTATTTCTCCCTCACTAGCCCGTCTTTTCTTCTGCCTGGTTCTTTTAGTCACATGCTTCCACTGTTCACTTTCCTCATCCAGCAGTCTCCCCTCAGAATTCCTCAGTCCTGCTTCCATCTGCAAGTCTAAGCTTTTCCCTTCAGCTATCCCATGTCTTTGCTCCATAATCTGCTCGAACCCCCTTCTAAACTCAGACTTTCAACATGCATCTCCAATCCTCGGATCTTTTCCTCCATCAGCTCTATCAGACAGCATTTCATACATAGATTCATAGATACTAAGGTCAGAAGGGACCATTATGATCATCTAGTCTGACCTCCTGCACAATGCAGGCTACTGAATCTCACCCACCCACTCCTGCAAAAAACCTCTCACCTATGTCTGAGCTATTGAAGTCCTCAAATCGTGGTTTAAAGACTTCAAGGAGCAGAGAATCCTCCAGCAAGTGACCCATGCCCCATGCTACAGAGGAAGGCGAAAAACCTCTAGGGCCTCTTCCAATCTGCAGACAAAACTCTTACCAGATACCCCCTCCAGGATCACGTACATACCGCAGCTTCCATATCCAGTCATCCTCATTGTGTCTTCCACTACACGGGTCACTCTCACTGGTGCCTCTGTATCTGTCATAGCCTTCACACCTAAATCCTGTTAATCTGGGAAACACAAACCACACCAAAACACCACCACCCACAGCAAAAACACATCCCAAACAAGCACCACAATATGAACTCCCACTGAAACTCCCCTGTTCACAGCTCTGTTCGCTAGCTCCTGTGCCTCTACAGCTGTCTGTACTTACCAACGGAGGGAGGGAGTTTGGGTGTGGGAGGGGGCTCTGGGCTGGGGTGTGGGAGGGGTTTCAGGGTGTTGGACCCAGGCGGCACTCACCTTGAACGGGTCCCCGCAAGCAGCGACACGTCCCTGCTGCTTCTAGGTGGCGGCAGCTCTGCACACTGCCTCTACCTGCGGGCACCGCCCCACAGGGAGTCGTGGAGCCAGCGCTTGGAGTGGGGAGCAGTACATGGAGTCCCCGTCGCTGTTCCTCCGCCTAGGTGTAGCAGGGACACGTCTACACTTGTGAGGAGCCGCCCCAGGCGAGCGCTGCCCAGATCAGAAATCAGAGATATCAGAAATGCCAGTTTCTAGAGCTTTCTGTTTGGTAAGGTGCCGATAACACTACGTTTACTGTATATGAATAATCCTAGTGCCCTAAATGCTGCAAGTCAAGGTTACTCAGAATCACCAACGGGTGGCAGAATCACTACAGCATGGGCACAAATAGTGCAAATTTCCTCATATAGTCCCAACTTGTAGGGGTCACATCCAGGGGATGACAGTAGTTTAATTTCCATGCCATTCAATCATGGTACCTCTGCTGAACTTGCCAGCAAGGGTGAAAATTAGTCCCTCTTGTATTGGTGGTTACTGTGCTGTGGATACAAGACCACCTGTTTACTGCAATCTGAACCAAGACTATCAAAGCATTTCACTTAGGACATTGTACAGCTGTCAGATGGTAACTTTAGATCACAACAGTGCTGGGTTGGATTTGAAACAATGACATCCCAGAATTACAAATCCCTTAACCATTTTCCTGAGCAACCCAGTCCCCTATTTTGTTTATACAAAGCATTGAAAAGTCTAAAAATAAGATTTACTTAAATGTATTTTAGTAACAAATGATTTCCATTAAAAGTTGGTGATGAGAAATGTTAATGGAATAGCAATCAAAACAGTTAAATAGAATAGTCAAGTTATTTCCTGCAAGGATAATTATCTTATCCATGGTACATTGGGATGTAAATTAGTTTAAGCAAATAGTTGATATTTAAGGTTTGCACATGAGCTATTGTTGGAGAGGAAAGCCTCAGGGTTAATTTGATTTTATTTCATTTTGAACACTTTAGTAAACAGTACAGCAAACAGGTGAGAACGGGAGCCTCTGTCTGCCAGCTTATCTTCAGTCAAGCAGAATAAATCTCCACTAATTGTAAATAGATATGCTTGTGTTAGGCTGAACATTTAATAAAGCGGAATGTCATGGAATCCCAAGGGCTTTACAGACAGACTAAGTGAGGACAAAGTGAAGTGAAAAGAATATAAAAAGTGAAAGAAAAATATTGATTCTTGAGTTAAATGGCCAGATTTTCAAAGGCACCTATTTCCCACTGAAATAAGTGTGTTATTGTTTGGGATCTGGGTCTTGGTGTCCTGATCCCAAATTTCTGATGCTAAGGCCTAGTCTATGCTACAGAGTAGGTTGATGTAAGCCACTGTGTGTTGACCCACTTGTGCATGTATCTACACTCAAATCTGTCACCCATGATGGAAGCACCCTGTGATGGCCATCAGTAGAACCACCTCTCTGAGCAGCAGTGAGCCATGGTCAATGTACTGTGGTGCAGCAGGAGAGTAGGCACTGTGTGACTGGTGTTGACATTAATAATCCTCCAGCAGCCATCCCACAATGCCCAACACCGACTGCTCTAGTCACACTAGTGAACTCTATGACCAGGCGTCATGGAGACTGGAAGCCACCTCCCCTTAAAAAAACCCCATGTATTTTTGAAATACCTTTTCCTGATTGCCCAGCTTGGTGAGCACACCTAGTATCACTCCCTGATTACGCACAACTGCCCAGCTGACCATGCTGCTTACATGCTCTGGCTGTGCTCCTGCCTGGAGTTGACAGGAGGCATTGGATCTCTTGGGCTTGCTGGGAGAAGAGACTGCACTGGTGGAGTTACAGAGCAGTGGGAGAAATATGGAGATCTACAAGCAGATGAAGGGGTACAACAGGGATCCACAACAGTGCTGTTTGAAAGCAAAGGAACTGCAGCAGGCATACCACAAGGCCAGGGAAGCCAACAGTTGATCTCGTGCTGAGCCATAGACCTGCTGCTTTTACAATGAGCTGCATGCTACACTTGGCAGAGAGACACCCCCAGAATACAGTGGATACTTCCAAGGACCCTGAGACGCAGACCTCTTGCTGTGTACATTGAGGAGGAAGAGGAGGATGGGGGACACATGACCAGGGGGTCACCTATACCACAAGCTGAGACCTGTTAGAAACTCCACTGCAGTCTAACCAGTCCTGACCGCTGAGCATGGGTGAGCCCGATGCAGGGGAAGGAACCATAGGGAAGTGCGTGAATATGTTTTCCATTACAATGTTTAATGTACAGATGGTGCTGACCTCAATTTAGCAGGACACAAGTATGGACTTCATTGTTATACTCATATTGGGGTAGTGGAGCTATCTGCTTTTCATTGCCCTGTAATGTTAATGCGGTGGGGGGGGATGCAGAGGAGATTGTTTATGTGCACGGGGATGTCGCTTGAATCCTGCGGAAAGATCACAATGAAACTTTAATGCAATCCTCCCCCAAAGGTTTCTAGGGGTGGCAGGCTTATTTCTTCCTCCACCGTAGGAAGAAATATGCCTTCCTCCTCATGCCAGTCCAGGATGACTGCAATGGTGCCTGCCAAAGTCAATAGCTAGTGGTATATGGCCGAGAGGCTTTGGGATGCCAACCACAGCTGTGCTCTGTGTTTCTGTTACGCTCAGGAGTGAGATATTAGTTTAAATCACCACCGCCAGTGGAAAATACTGCCAGTACTCAGTGCCATTGCCCTAGAAATGTTATCATTTCATGCAGCTGAACAATTCCCTCTTCAATCCCACACCTGCCCCCTGTATCCCTGCTGAGTCATACTCACCATGGCTAGGATGGGAGAGCAGTGCTGGGCAGAGACACTCCAAAGCTGAAGTGTCAATAACCCCATCTTGTTTAAAATTTTGGGGAAGCAAAGGAAGGGAGTTCTGAAATGTAACTTTCTTTCTGTTGTGTCTATAAATAGAACACCTCTGTGTTTTATCTGTAGCTGCTGCCTTTGTGGCCTTAAGGCAGTGGTCACCAACCCGTTGATCTTGATCAACTAGAGCCTCTTCTGCCAGTTGATCACGATCTCTGGGCTGCAAAAAATCTGGCAGCTCAGAGGGGCTCAGGCAGGCTGCTACCAGCGGTTCCTGGCCAATGGGAACTGCAGGGACGGTGATGGGGGTGGGGGCAGCACACGGAGACCGGCTGCCCCCTCCCTCTATAGGGGCTGCAGAGACTTGCCAGCAGCCAGCCACTCCCTGTACCCCAACACTCTGCCCCAGCCAGGAGCCCCCTCCTCCACCCAAAGTCCCTCCCGGAGCTTCCACCCCTCATTCCTGCACCCCAACCCCCTGCCCTAGGCTCAACCAATGCACACCCCACAGTTGAGAACGTTACACTGATTTGTGACAATCCCCGAAGGATTTTGGATCTATAAACCACAAATGACACTAAAAAAGGAAAAAGTCATGAAATGTCCGGTGGATTCTATGAGATTAGGTGCAGTATGACCATATGATGCCTGCACCTAAACTCCCTTCCAGAGCTTGCACCCCTCACTCCTGCCCCCCAACCCCCTGCCCCAGGCTCAGCCTGGAGCTCTCTCCCACACTCCAAACCCCTCGGCCTCAACCCAGAGCCTGCACCCCCTCCTGCACCACAACCCCCTGTGAGTGAGAGTGGGGGAGAGCGAGCGACAGCAGGAGGGGGGAAATGGAATGAGTGGGGCAGTGCCTTGAGGAAAGGGCAGGGGAGATCCTGGGGTCATTTTAAAAAAGTGATCTTGTGTGTGAAAAAGGTTGGAGACCACTGCCTTAAGGCATTCCCCCTCCACAGCTTCAGAATGCCTGATCATGGTGAGGAGAAAGAAGGGAACACGGGAGGATATGTTCTCAGAGATCCTGCAAGTCTGTGCTGGACCATGAAAAGCAGGTGAATATTTCAAACACTATGGTGAAAGGCCCAGGAGCCCCAGCAGGAAAAAGAGAGGGAGATGCATCAGAATAAAATGCGGCTTCTCTGGCAGCAAAGAGATGCTGCACGCTGTTAGGATATAGATATTCAGGCCTGTCTGTAAAAGGCTGTACTTTAAGAATTTAGGTGTATTCTTATCACTTGGCTAGTTAGAGGTATAAAAGAAAGAATCAAAATCACTGTCTGCCGGTGTAAGGTCCTTCTCTTACTGTGACAGTCTGAAGCCCTGTTCTTAGGCTAAGGCCTTTGGCTAAGCAGCAGAGGCAGCCATAAGCTGGGAAGCGAACAATCACATCCTCACATTCCAAACTAGTCACATTGAAATAAGGTCCTATTGGGCTGTCAGGCACTATCAGGACAGGATTGTATTCCTATCACCTCCAGAGAAAGGGGAAGTGCCTAGAAAATGTAAAAGGAAACTTAGTTTGATAGCATCCTGTCTGGCAAGAACTCACTTATCAATAGCTGGGATGTGAAATCCTCACTTCTGTATTGTTTTGTCATTATAGTTCCCACTTTGCTATTGTTTGTCTGTATAATCTGTCTGGTTCTGTGATTGTTTCTGTCTGCTGTATAATTAATTTTGCTGGGTGTAATCTAATTATTGTGGTGGGATATAATTGGTTAGCTAATCATGTTACAATATGTTAGGATTGGTTAGTTAAATTTCAGTAGAATGATTGGTTAAGGTATAACTAAGAATATTACTATATAAATTTGGGGCAAACAGGAAGTAAGTTGGGATTCGAAAATAAGGAAAAAGGAACTTGTATTTAAGCTTGCTGGAAGTTCACCCCAATAAACATCGAATTGTTTGCACCTTTGGACTTTGGGTATTGTTGCTCTCTGTTCATGCGAGAAGGACCAGGGAAGTGGGAGAGTGAAGGAATAAGCTCTCTAACACATGCTCTTGTGGACCTATAGGTTCAACAAGCATGGGCTTGCCTCCCTTTACGGTCAATGGAGAACTACCTCTCCCCCAGCCCCCAACATCCCATGTGGCATCTAGGGCGTCATCCCTACCCCTACCGTTCCATGTCAGGGAACGGTAAGGACAAGCATAGCTTCACATACATTGACCTGTGTATTATATAGTTATACCAGTACAACCTAGAGCATGGATGCAGTTATACCAGTATAAAGATGCCTTATACCAATGTATAAGAGCTAGGCATTATTATTATAGTTTACTCCCCTTAACATCAGAGAATAAGCTCTACCAATATAACCACATTTATACTGGTATAACTACATCCACAGTAGGGGAGTTGTACTACTTATTACACTGGTATAGTCAAAATGGTACAACTTTTAGGTATAGACACAGCCTATGGCTAAAGAGAAATGGTGAATACATATTAGATACACTTTTAGGACCTGATCCTTCACTTTTAGGTGCTTAAGAAATGCAGGATAAGACCCTAATGTAAGTAGTGAATGAACAACTAATAAATCCCAGCTTCCTATGGAATTTATCTTGCTCCTCAGGATGCTGAGGTAGCGGTAGCACCAGCTGCCAAGGCCAGAGGCACCAACTGCCGGGGGCCACCGAGCAGCGGCTGCTCTGGCTGCCTCTGGGACTGCCCACCCGCCGCCGTTCCCACTGCCCCTGCGACCACTGCTCAGGCAGTCCCCGGGGCCAGCCTCACTGGCCCCTGCTCAGGCGTGCCTGGTTATTCTGGTTATACAAAGCAGCAGCTGGTGCGGCTGGCCCCAGGGCCGCTCCAGCAGCACTGGTGTGGCTGGCTGTGAGGGTGCCCAAGCAGCTGGCTGGAGAGCCACTCCAGCAGCAGCTGGTGTGGTTGCCCCTGGGGCCAGCTGCTTGGGCAGCCTTGGGGTCAGCCACTCCGGTTGCTGCGGAAGTCACAGAAGTCATGGAAAGCCATGGAATCCATTACTTCCACGTCCTCCATGACAGATACTGAGCCCTATTCGTTACACATAGTTGTTAGCATTTAGTGGAATTTGCCTCTAAAAGACTAAAGGTTAAGTCTCTGAGCAGTGCCAGCTGGTGTTGCCTCCAAATTCAGGGCTGGTCCACAATCGTGTCCTAAGCTCCCTGTTATGAAACTACCTTTTGGAGGGATTTTTCCACTTGGCTACTCTATCTAGCTTAAATATGATACTTTGAATATAAGTTCTACATCAAAGAGCAAATGTTCTGACATAGTGCCAGTAAAATCAGTTCATTTGTATTAGACTAGCAAACTACTCCACCTCAATCTTTGTATCATTTTCTTGGGAAGGTGGGAAAAAGCGAATTTTTAAAGCAACACTTCTGCAGGCATTTTGATTTTCCTCTAAGCTGCTTCTCTTGAAAATAAATTAAAATACTTGAATTGTTTTTGATTGAAAATAAGGTCTCTGTGGAACAAGGAACCATAATGTAATAAAATGTAACATCCTTGTGAGGGGAAAATGCCAAAGAAAACAACCACAGTAGCAATTATCTTCAAAAAGGAGAACTACACAAAAATGAGGAAACTAGTTAAAACGGAAGTAAAAAGGAACAGTCACAAGGGTGACTTGGAAACTGTATAGAGACTAACCAATTTATTTGAGCATGAGCTTTCGTGAGCTACAGCTCACTTCATCAGATGCATACCGTGGAAACTGCAGCAGACTTTATATATACACAGAGAATATGAAACAATACCTCCTCCCACCCCACTGTCCTGCTGGTAATAGCTTATCTAAAGTAATCTTCAGGTTAGGCCATTTCCAGCACAAATCCAGGTTTTCTCACCCTCCACCCCCCCCACACAAATTCACTCTCCTGCTGGTGATAGCCCATCCAAAGTGACAACTCTTTACACAATGTGCATGATAATGAAGTTAGGCCATTTCCTGCACAAATCCAGGGGGGGTGAGGGAGTGAGAGAACCTGGATTTGTGCAGGAAATGGCCTAACTAGCTGAAGACAGAAAAACTAAGAGCAAAATTTTTTTAAAGTACATCAGAAGCAGGAATCTTGCCAGTCAGTGGAGCCACTGGATGATCAAGGTGCTAAAGGAACACTCGAGGAAGGCAAGTAATTTTTTTGCATCATGTCTTCACTGTAAACAATGTGGGGGGAGATCCCTACACTTGAGCCATTCTTTTTAGGTGACAAATCTGAGAAACTGTCCCTGATTGAGGTATCAATAGAGAAGGTTTTGGAACATATTGATAAATTAAACAGTAATAAGTCACCAGGACCCTTTCACTCAAGAGTTCTGAAGGAACTAAAATATGAAATCAAAATACAATTAACTGTGGTATATAATCTATCACTTAAAAATCAGACTCTGTACCAGATGATTGGAGAGTAGCTAACTGAACAGCTATTTTTAAAAAAGGCTCCAGAGACAATTATGGAAATTATGGGCAGGGAAGCCTAACTTCAGTACCAGGCAAATTGGGTGAAACTATAGTAAAGAACAAAAAATTATCAGACCATAGATAAACACAATAAGTTGGGGAAGAGTTGACATAGGTTTTGTAAAGGGAAATCATGCCTCACCAATCTATTAGAATTCTTTGAGGAGGGTCAAACATGTGACAAAAGTGATCCAGTGGATGTAGCGTACTCGTATTTTCAGAAAGTCTTTGACAAGTCCTTCACCAAAGGCTCTTAAGCAAAGTAAGCAGTCCTGGGATAAGAGGGAAGATCCTCTCATGGTTCAAAAACTGATTAAAGAGACAGGAAACAAAAGGTCAGTTTTCACAATAGAGAGAAGTAAATAGAGTCCCCCAAGGAGTTGTACTGGGACTTGTGGTATTCCACATATTGATAAATGATCTAGAGAAAGGGGGTGAACAGTGGGGTGGCAAAATTTGCAAATGATATAAAATTACTCAAGATAGTTAATTACAAAGATGAGTGTGAAGAGCTATAAAGGGATCTCACAAAACTGGGTGACAAAATAGCAGATGAAATTCAATGTTGAAAAGTGCAAAGTAATCCACACTGGAAAACATAATCCCAATCAAACATACAAAATGATGGCATCTAATTTAACTGTTACCACTCAAGAAAGATCTTTGAGTCATTGTGGATAGGTCTCTAAAAACATCCACTCAGTGTGCAGCTGCAGTTTGAAAAAAAAAAACAACTTAATGTTAAGACCCATTAGGACATGGATAGATGATAAAAAAAGAAAATATCATAATGCAACTGTATAAATCCATGGTAGGCACACCCTTGAATACTGAATGCAGTTCTGGTCACCTCATCTGAAATATTATATATATATATTAGAATTGGAAAGGAGCAGAAAGAGCAACAAAAATGGTTAGGGATATAGAACAGCTTTCATATGAGGAGAGATTAAAAAGACTGGCACTGTTTGGTTTATAAAATAGATGACTAAGAGAGGAATATGATAGAGGTCTGTAAAACCATGAATGATATGGAGAAAGTGAATCAGGACATATTATTTACCCCCCTCAGGTAATGCAAGAATGTGGGGTCATCAAATGACCTTAATAGGCAGCAGGTTTAAAACATACATAAAGAAATACTTAACACAATGCACAGTCAACCTATGGAACTAATTTACAGGGGATGTCATGAGGCCAAAATTATAACTGGGTTAAAAAAAATAGATGAGTTCATGAGGGTAGGTTCATCAATGGCTATTAGCCAAGCTAGTCAGGGATACAACTCCATGTTCTGAGTGTCCCTAAACCTCCAACTGCCAGAAGCTGTTGGGACAACAGGGGATGGAGTACTCAAAATTGCCCTGTTCTGTTCATTCCCTCTGGAGGATCTGGCACTGGCCCCTGTGAGAAGACAGGTTAGTGGACTCAATGGACCCGTTGGTCTGATCTAGTTTGGTCATGCTTGCATTCTAAGGAAGCTTCTAGTAGCAACATTTGCATTTTAATTGTCCTCATTTCTGCTAATAGATTTTATCTGGTGAAATGAATGGGGCAAATGGTATATAAGTGGGCAGGACTTTGGCTTAGCTATTGGGGAGTTTTGTGTGTGGGGGAAGTTAATGGTAATAAACTTGTGAGTAGAAGGAGAGAAAGATAAGAGGAAAAAGCAAGGTGGAAATGGACAATTTCCACCCATCTACTCTTCCCCACTTTTTCTCTTTCACCTTTTCCCATCATCTGACATTCCATTTTGCCTAATCTCTCTGCTCCTTCTCTCTACTGCCCTTCCCTCTCTATTTTCAGAGATTTTAGAGTTCCAGCATTAGTCACATTTATAATTGGGAGAAATCACATTTAGATTCAGCCCTTTATCAAACTTTCTGAATTCTATAATTCAAACACTCTTCTGCTTTGAAAGGTTTTGTGCTATTTTAGAGTGAGAGACTGCAGGAAAAAGAGAGAGGGAAAAGGAATAGTTATTTTTACCTTTTAAGCAGATGACTATCTTCCTTCCCAACCTGACAAAAACAGTTTTCCAGAACAGAATTCAATTTTTTTTAAAAATAAGATCTTTAAAAAACATTTTGGGTCCAAAAGATCTTTAAAAAACATTTTGGGTCCAATGTTTAATTTGAGTGCAGAACTGTGGCAATTGCATATGCAATAGTCAGCTGGATGTTGTAGTCATTTGCATGTTCAAATAATGAGAATGAGCACGTTAACTCTGAAAGTTGTGCCTGCAATTAGGCTCAAATATGCATGTAGATCTTAAAATCTGGAGTTAGAAGTTTTGTGAAACCTAGTTTTTCTAGAATCTCACATTTCTGTTCCAAGTGGTTGGTGTACAATATACTCAGAGGGAATTTGACACCAGAAAATGTTGGACAGTTGCTAGGATAATTTGTTTTTATGCACTTTTATCTGTGCAGTAATGGATGTGACCTCCATTAAGGATCTGGAACATTCACCACCAGCCAGGACACTTTGAATGTAGTGATCTGAGATGCCAGGTCACTCCATTTTAAAATGATGATTTCCTAAACATATTTGTTTAACATCATTCTACCAAGAATGGTTGCTTGTCTCAGTATTCATATCATATTTAGTATTTTATGTTGTTCTTCCCCTTCTCGGCACATAAAGCATGTCACAGATAAGCTGACAGGTGAGGTCACTAGACTGATACAGCCACTGCTACTCATGTTGATTTTAGAAAAGATCAGTTGTTCACCTTCCAACAATTCAAGGCTTTTTTTCAGTCTTGGATCACATAGAAGATCCTGCCATTTAGCTCCTTCCATATAAACAGAGCAGTGTTCTGTTCAAGACATGCCTGCCCTGTTCTCCAAGCCTCAGCCTTGATATATAATCATGGGACACCACACTAGAACTCTCCAAGAGAGTACTTCAGATGACACAGCCTGGGACCCCTTCATTGAAACAGGTTCACTAAGACAATCTAGATTCAACCCCATCTGCGAAGGGCAGAGTCACTTTCTTGTTTTAGGCTCTTTGACAATGCAGTTATCCATTTGTCCTTCAAGTTTTATTTGCTTTGTTCCTTAAATAGCGTGGCAAGGCAATGACTCACCGCTGCAGCACCTCCTACTGGTTGTCCAGGGAATTAGCTCTTTTCAGCCAGAAGCGCCCTCTGCCAGTTGGTGTCCTGCCTACCGCTTGCCCTGTGCCCCTCCCGGTCCCCTTCTAGATTAGAGTTCTTCCCCCTGGCAGTACCCCCTCAGTCTGGGTCTCCCCTCCCTGGGGGAACCCCCACCCTCCCTCAGTATAGGGAGTCACCATCTAGCCCCTGATCACTGGGGCAGACTGCAGTATATAAGCCACTCATCACAGGCAAGGGGGGTTTAGACCTGCTGCCTTTGCCTACCCCCTGCAACCCCAGTATCTATTTGACCTTATGCTAGGCCAGGGGGGTTTCTAGGCCAGCACTCCCCAGTTCCTCTAGCCTTCCCCCAACCCTGCTCCACCTTAAGTACCTAGGTACACTCCCCAGCAGCCAGGCCCTTCTCCCTCTAAAGGCAGGGAAAGAGTATCCTTCCTAGCTTCTGGCCCATTGCCCTCTTATAAGGGCCAGCTGGGCCTTAATTAAGCTGGCCACAGCTGTAGTCAGCTACTCACTCAGCTTCCCCCAGCTGTTCTCACTCCTCTTCCTCACTGCAGCCCTCTCCAGGCCTGCTTTAACCCTTCAGGGCCAGAGCAGGGTAACAACCCTGCTACAAATGGCAATATCATGTTGAGTCCTTTCAAAAAAACACTGAGCATTTTATTAATTATTTGATGCTGGCTGTTCTGGTGTATCCATATTCCATCCACAGACAATGCTATGCAGTGAAATTCTAGTTTCTGATGTGGAAGGATTTAGGATTGAAATGTATGTCAGAGATCTGGATGTCTAGCAATGAGACACAGAGACTCATCTATAGTCTGGCTCAGGTAGGTAAAGATCAAAAGTTTTTATTATCTGAGGGCTGTTTGGTAACTAACACAAAATAAATTGATAAGCATCATTAAAAAAAATCTTAACAGTCAGTACCTTGAATGGCAGTTTCAAAAAAACTAAGAATTTAAGGAATCAACTACCACAGAGAGTGAACAACCTCTGACCAATAGAGGTGGTCTTATCACTCTTAGACCATGTCTACACTAGCAAACTTGCAGCAGCACAGCTGTACTGATGCAGCTGCGCAGTTGTAAGATCACTGGTATAGCAGCTCTATGCTCATGGGAGAAAACTCTCCCGACAACATAATAAAACCACCTCAATGAGCGACAGTAACTATGTTAGTGGGAGAAATTCTCCCACCAACATAGCATTGTGTACATGTGTTTTTTCACACCCCTGAGTGACACAAGTTTTGCTGACGTAAGTGGTAGTGTAGACATGGCCTTAGTCGAATTAGAGAGAGAGAGACACAAACGATCGGAAGCAGATGGAAGCCAGCAAGGAAAGCCAGCAAGGGAAGCCAAAGAGGAGCTGCTGGAGAGAAGTTAGAAAAGCTGCTGCAGAGAAAAAGAGAAGAAAACTGGAGTGGCTGACCAGGAGCTGAGCAGCAACAGTGATCAAAAGAAAAATACCAAGAATTTATAAGGCAGCACCAGTGATTTCAAAAGGATGCCAACAGATTTGTAAAGTAAGCTTGACAGTTTTAATTTTTATTGTAGTATAGTTTAGCATAGTATTTAATATGTGTAACACTGATGGACCTAGTCTTCGGAGGGTGGGATTGAACCTGGGGCCTCTGGAATTTAATACAAGAGCCTCTACAGCATGAGCTAAAAGCCAACTGTCTTGTAGTTAAGGCTGTAGAGCAGACTCATTAATCTCTCTCTCTAAGTGCTGGCAGTGCCACTAGATGGGACAGAACACCACACCCAGGAGGGTGTGTGTGTGTGTGTGTTTTAATTCGTATTTTACTTACGGAATTTTTAAAGCAAATTTAAGAACTGCTGTCAGCAATTTGTTACAAACTGGCTACTTGTAACAAAGTGCTTTGCTTAGAATCATTTAAACTATTTGCAACAAGAGATTGTGTTTCAGGGATTTTGTGCTTTGTTTAGGATTTTTAAGATACAGTGTATTAGGGATTATTAGTTACATTACTAAAAGATACTTTGTTTTGGAAAGAATACTGCCTGTGTCAATTACTTTATCGGAAGGTTATATCCATGTCCTTTAGTGTTTCCTTAACAACCCTAGAAACTTCTACCTCGGGAAGGACAGACTAAGGGGGTAATAGAAAGGTTAATATAGTGGCGTTCCATAATCTATTTTTGGGGTAACAGTCTCTCTAGTTCAGGGGTGAACCAGATGTACTACTACTGGATGTCTGCTCTGTGGACAATGTAGTCAGTTTTCAAGGCTACCAATTTGGCACTTTTCATAAATAATAATTTTACCTGACCTTTCTTTCCCTCAGACAAAAACAAAAACAAAACAACAACAAAAAAGCAAACATTTGTGATAACCACCCATAGTTCTTCCGGGTTGCTAAATATGCAATGTCGGTAGAACAATGAACAAGATACAGTATCATTATCTACTCTGCAAACAAACAAGCTGTGACTAGCTGGACTAAATATAGACATAATTAGAGTCTGGATCAGATCTGCTGGTAGACATAAGGGCACAAAAAAATACCATCTCACCCAGATGGAAAATACTTAGCATAACAAAGGAATGGACATCACATAACATAGATCAGGCAAACCAATCCATTTACACCCAGCTGCATGTTGGTTATTGTTGTTTATTCCTTACAATACTCTCTCTCGCTCTCTCTTTTTTTAAGCTATAAACAATAGGACTACATGGCTTTCATTTTTCATCTAAGGGACAATGCCCAGCCTCCATTCTGCAACTGACCAGTGAATAAAAAAGGAAAAAGTTATGTATAGTTCCATGACTTTCCAGATTCATGGGGAATGTTCGTTTTTTGAATTCACTGAAAGATGTAAGTACTAATACAAATAACAAGACATTTTCATTCATGCACAATGGCGCCACAATCCATAACCCACAATGACTCTCCTGCATGACTCTTCAGCAATTCTGTGGGTCATTGGGTTCCTCTGTGTTTGTTTCAGTACTAGTCTGCATGTACGTGTGACAAAGTGTACACATCTAGTGCTAGCTGTGTTTTGGTATCCAAGCAGAAAGACATTAAGGGAAAACCTATACATGTCCACACACAGAATATGTATCTATGATCTGTGATGATATGTATGATCCAAAAAAACATTGGTGTTAGGTCTAATTCAATCCTTCTGGTTTTGACTAATAACTATTAGTGAACATCTTGTTTTCCTTTAATTTAGAAAAAATTCCACATACTCTTAAATTCTATAATATTTTTCCATAAAAGACTGGAAATTAATAGGTTTAATATGGTTCTATAGAAATTACTCTATAAACCTATCAGTCCAATTTCTCATCTTGTGTAAATCAGCATCACTCTGTTGAAATTAGGAGGACCTAATTAATTGAACATATTAACATAGAATCTTAATATGTCTGAATCTGTATACAGGATCCTGAAAGTACAAACATAGGACAAGATTTTCAAAAGTCTTTAATAATCTTGCATGCCTCAATTTTTGAGTGGACAACTTGAAAAAAAATCTTAAGAGTGCTTTGTTTTCCCTCAGTACTTTTGGAAAAATCAGGACTCAAATTTGACACCCAAGTACTGAGGCAACCCAAATCACTACACACTTTTGAAAATCTTGGCCACAGAAACTGCTACAAAAGACAAATGAGTGCTGTGTTCTGATTCCTCCTCCACATCCCACTATATATATAAAAAACATGCTTCTCTTCATTCAAAGTTACTCTTGTAATGGGGAAAGACTTGATGTGCATTCAACAAGTGTGGTTTACGTGATCATTAGGAGGCACATATATTGTAGCTGATCTCTGTAACTAGTGAATACTTGATTTTTATTTTTTTAATAAAGAAAAAATTGACATTCAGTAGTCAGTTATTTAGTTTCTCGGGTGTCATTGTGTGTGAAACAAATGGGCCCAAAGAAAGATTTAGTACATCAGAATTATTTTGTCGAGTTAGAGATTTTGAAATGGGATTATGTATCATTACAAAGTATCCATACTGGCCACAATCTTGCATCTTGTTCCACATATGCAAACTACCATGTCTTTACACTGCATGGGTAAGATCAGAGCAGAGTGTAGGATCAGGGACTTTGTTTGTGGTTTTTACTGTTCCACTCAAATTAGATTTTTTCAATTACACTGATGAATTATTTGTCAAGCTGCCTTGTGTTACACCTAAAGATCCTGAGTTTGTTTTAATTTTTACTCATTTTCAATGTTTATATTTTGCAACTAGTGTCTTCCAGTTTTATTTTTTTAAAATCATTTTTGGAGTTTATTTGAATTGTAACAGCAAACATTTGAGCAATAAACAGAAATAAAATAGAATTAAAAAAAAAAGAAAGAAGAAAACCTTGGGAGATGTTTAAAATAGCCTCATATCCGTTTTCACATCCTACATTCCTACACTGGGATCATCACATACACAAAAGCATCTTACCATATTGCTGTTATGTAAGAAGTGAGAGTTCAAAGAGGAAGAGGTACAGGGTTGTAATTACAATGGAGAGCAGAGATGGCAAATAGGATGAATTCTACTGGATGACCTTCTAAAAGAATATTGCCCTTTCCTGTTTTTTGTTTGTTTGTTTTTTTGTAGGGCTTGCCTTTAAAAATGGATGCTTGTAAAATTTATGTCTCTGTGTTGGCTTTGGTTTAAAATGAAAACTGGACTCCTTAGTGTGGCAAGGCACCTTCTCAGTCTCACCAGCCTCAGCTATTTGTAGCCTTAGTGAGACGAGCTTCGGGTAAAACAGTCCCTCTTGGCTGCACGGGGGCAGCCCGCTCCTTCTCTCAGCCAGTCTTTTTGGGCTTGTTTTTGCCCTTATGGGAGGGAATGCAGTCTCCCCACCTGGTGAGTCTTGCTACTCCTTACCTATTGGCAGCTTAACTTCCCCTCCTCTCTCCAACAGGGGATGATTTAAAAAGGTCTTCGGCAGCCCTTAGTTGGAATCAGCTGATCCCAATTGACCTCAGGTAACTCTCTCTCAGCTGATCCTAACTGATCTCTGGTAACCCCGCTCAGCTGAATCTGATTGCCCTGTAGTCACCCCTCCTCAGTTGATAGGGAGGAGGACCTTTTACCCTTCTGGGACTGTTTTCTACCCTGCCCTTGCAGCTGTCTGTCCTGAGTTTATCACATTAGTTACAGACCATATCACAGTCAAAATATTGTAGAATGGACTAAATTACAAGCCCCTTTGCTTCTCTACAATCAGGCTCCCCAGCAGGGTTGCTGACCATCAGTTGGCTTGGCTGAGTACAAAAAGAAGTGTGGAGTGGCTCCATGGATACTGCACAGATGGCTGTTGCAGTTCCACTCAGGCTGGAGATGGTACACAGATGATATTCAGACAATGAAATCTGAAAAAAAATGCTATTCTTTCAACATGTTACTGTACAATGTATCTTTTAAATTTCACAAATATAATAAACTCACCACCCTCCTTTGTCCTTGAAGTTTAAGACCATCGATATGCAGCACATGGGCCCAATTCTCTTCTGCTCTGCAAGTTGAGTGGGTCAGAGGCCCAAGGCCAGAGCCAAAGGTAAACCACAATCATAAGCCAGAGGTGGAGCCAGGGATCAGTACCAGAGAGACAGAAGTCGAATGTCAGAACCAGAGGGTCAATCAGAGTCATAAGCCAGAGCCAAGGATAGGGTTGCCAACCCTCTCACTTTCACCAGGAGTCTCCTGGAATCAAGCTCTCTCTCCCGGAGGCTACTTTAGCCAAACCAGGAGATTTTGGGTGCTAGTAGTCTGGCATGGCAGTGGAGCTAAGGCAGGATTCCTTACATGCCATGGCTCTGCGCCGCTCCCAGAAGTGGCCAGCACCGTTCCTGTAGCCCCTGTGGGGTGGGGGTAGGGGGTTTCCGCACATTGCCCCGACCCAAAGTGCTGACTCTGCAGCTCCCATTGGCTAGGAGCTGTGACCAGTGGGAGCTGTGGGGGCGGTGCCTGAGGACATCAGCACAGAGACCCCCTGACTCCCCCACCTAGGAGCTGCTGCCAGGGTGATGTGCTGGTTGCTTTTGGGAGCTGCCCGAGGAAAGCGCCAATCTCCTGATGCCCCTCCTGTACCCCAACCCCCTGCCCCAGCCCAGAGCCCACACCCAAACTTCCTCCCAGAATCTGCACCCCACACTCCAACTCTCTGCCCCAGCCCAGAGCCTGGACCCAAACTTCCTCCAAGAACCTGCACCCCCTCCTGCACTCAGACTCCCTCCCAGAGCCCGCACCCCAACGCCCTGACCCAGCCCAGAGCCTGGACCCAAAGTTCCTCCCAGAGCCTGTGCCCCGCACCCCATCCCACACCCCAACCCTTTGCCACAACGTAGAGCCTGTACCCAACCCCCTGCCCCAGCCTGGTGAACGTGAGTGGGGCGGGGGGAGAGCGAGCAATGGAGGGAGGTAGGATGGAGTGAGCGGGGGCAGGGCCTCAGAGAAGGGGTGGGACATGGGTGAGGCCTTGGGGCAGGGGTGGGGCAAGTGCCTTTAGGTTTGGGTGATTAGACAGTTGGCAACCCTAGCCAAGGATCAAAGCCAGAAGTCTAAAACTGGAGGGGAACAGAAGAGCAGGAGCAGAGGCTGGAAGGCGGCACTGGAACAAAGCAGGAGCTGGAATGGAGCAGGGGCAGTTGTAGGCAGGGTGCACAGTGAGCAGCCGCTGGTCTG
Source organism: Eretmochelys imbricata (assembly GCF_965152235.1). Classification (NCBI taxonomy): domain Eukaryota; kingdom Metazoa; phylum Chordata; order Testudines; family Cheloniidae; genus Eretmochelys; species Eretmochelys imbricata. The sequence continues at coordinate 221,243,483 of NC_135573.1, read as the reverse complement.
CTGTAGAGGGCATGTTTATAAGCCAGTCAGGGGCAGTGGCCACGCTTTTAGTTCCAAGGCCCTGCAGCTGGGCTCTACATATCGATGGTCTTAAACTTCAAGGACAAAGCAGGGTGGTGAGTTTATTATATTTGTGAAATTTAAAAGATACATTGTACAGTAACATGTTGAACGAATAGCATTTTTTTTCAGATTTCATTGTCTGAATACCATCTGTGTACCATCTCCAGCCTGAGTGGATCTGCAACAGCCATCTGTGCAGTATCCATGGAGCCACTCCACTCTCTTTTTTGTACTCAGCCAAGCCAACTGATGGTCAGAAACCCTGCTGGGGAGCCTGATTGGTTGCCTAGCAGCAAAGGTAGTCAGGGAGCAGGCCAGCAGCTAGTCCTAACTGGTATGGTCCCTGACATTATCAATTGCTATAAGATGCCTGGATATAATTCTTCTTAATAATAAATATAGAAATATAGCACTGGAAGGAACTGCAAGAGGTCATCTAGTCCATCTGCCTGTGCTAATGCAGGATTAAGTGTATCTAGAGCAGTGGTTTCCAAACTTCTTCTCCCGCTTGTCCAGGGAAAGCCCCTGCTGGGCCGGGTCGGTTTGTTTACCTGCCGCGTCCGCAGGTTCGGCCGATCGCCGCTCCCACTAGCCACGGTTCACTGCTCCAGGCCAAGGGGAGCTGCTGGAAGCGGCGGCCAGTATGTCCCTCGGCCCATGCCGCTTCCAGCAGCTCCCATTGGCCTGGAGCAGCGAACCATGGCCAGTGGGAGCCACAATCGGCTGAACCTGCGGACGCGGCAGGTAAACAAACCGGCCAGGCCCGGCAGGAGCTTTCCCTGCACAAGTGGTGGAATAAGTTTGGGAACCACTGATTTAGAGCATCGTAGCATGAACCAAAACACAGGAAATGTTAAAACTGATCTTTACCAAGTTGAAAAAAATGCACAGATATCAATGGATCCAAGAAAAAAAATTGCATTATAGTATAATTATATGATGTTTCTGAGCTACCTGCTCTTGTTCCACCACATACACATAATGGGCTCCAAAGTTGCTGCTTCAAAACTGAACATGAAGACTTGACACACCCTCAAAAAAGAAAGCAAGCATTGGTGCAGCCTTGCAACAATCTAATGGAAAGAACAGTAGAGATAGAAAAGTAAGGGTGGGTCCAGAACACTCTTACATCAGACTATTACAGGTGGAAACACAGGTGAACATAAGGAAAACGTAATACACTGATGTGGCTATTTTTGCACTAAAATTACAATACAGTAGCTCTGCTAAAGTACCTGCAGTTGCATTCTGGTGATCTCCAGTTTATTTTAATTATTGTCAGGACATGACACTTAGAAATAAAGGTTACCTGCTGTGGTAGTATGGAATTTTTTTAAAATACAGACCATCATACCCAAGAGGGAACAACAACTTGATTCAATTTTTGTTAGCAAAATATTGCTGCTAGATGGCTAAATAAATGACAGTTCACGACCCTAATACAGGCTTTGCATTGTGTGTCTTTTCTCCTTTTTTTTTTTGACATCTTCAGTTCCTTCTATCCTACAACTTCTCTCTTTTTTCATGTTTTGTTTTTTCTTTTCCCCTTTTTTATTCCCTCCTTGCGTCTTTCCCTTTCTTACACCGACATGTTAATTTCCTGATGGTTTTCTATCAGTGGGATCAAAAGCAGAATTTGGGTCAATATTTTTAATACGCCAAAGCAGCATCCCCTTTCTTTTGAGACGTTCCTTTCCCCCTTATCTGTTGATTCTTCCCTTATACGTTGTTCCCCTTAATGATTCTCTCTCCTTGTTTACCTCTTTTTCTCCCTGTCTGAATGATAGGGCTAAGTCCACCACCAAGCAGATGTGTTGAGAAGAGATGACCTTGTCAAAGAGTACCTGCCTTGGGACACCTGCAGTACTTTATAGGCATTCCAAGCACCAATATTGGCATTCATAGATTAATATTGTTCTACAGATTTTTATAGTTACTTGAAGAATTCTCAACACTTCTGTCATAAATATCAAGGGAAGGGTAACCACCTTTCTGTATACAGTGCTATAAAATCCCTCCTGGCCAGAGGCAAAACCCTTTCACCTGTAAAGGGTTAAGAAGCTAAGGTAACCTCGCTGGCACCTGACCCAAAATGACCAATGAGGGGACAAGATACTTTCAAATCTGGAGGCGGGGGGGAGGAAACAAAGGGTTCTGTCTGTCTGTGTGATGCTTTTGCCAGGAACAGATCAGAAATGCAAGCCTTAACTTCCTGTTAAGTTAGTAAGTAATCTAGCTAGCAAATGCGTTAGATTTTCTTTTGTTTAATGGTTGGTAAAATAAGCTGTGCTGGAGGGAATGTATATTCCTGTTTTTGTATCTTTTTGTAACTTAAGGTTTTGCCTAGAGGGATTCTCTATGTTTTGAATCTGATTACCCTGTAAGGTATTTACCATCCTGATTTTACAGAGGTGATTCTTTTACCTTTTCTTTAATTAAAATTCTTCTTTTAAGAACCTGATTGATTTTTCATTGTTCTTAAGATCCAAGGGTTTGGGTCTGTGTTCACCTGTACCAATTGGTGAGGATTATTCTCAAGCCTTCCCCAGGAAAGGGGGTGTAGGGCTTGGGGATATATTTTGGGGGAAGACGTCTCCAACTGGTCTCTTTCCCTGTTCTTTGCTTAAAACACTTGGTGGTGGCAGCATACTGTTCAAGGACAAGGCAAAGTTTGTACCTTGGGGAAGTTTTTAACCTAAGCTGGTAAGAATAAGCTTAGGGGGTCTTTCATGCAGGTCCCCACATCTGTACCCTAGAGTTCAGAGTGGGGAAGGAACCTTGACAACTTCCATGGCTGTTTTTAAATACAAATACTTTAACTAAAGACAGTAACCCATGAAATATCATCTCACTAAATCTTTGGAAGAATAAGGCTTGGAGCTCAACCTGTTTCCATAATATAGTGAATTGTTACACTGCCATCTAGTGGTAGTATGCCACAATAGCCAGACAATTATATCCTACTATAGTTGCAGTATTTTTATTCTGATGTGTGTACTAATGAAGTATTACTTATTAGTTAGAATAAGACTGCCCTGCTGTCTTTCCTGTCAAACTTACAGCTCATGCACTTGACAGAAGGATCTGAATGGTAATTATATAACAAGGAGAACAGTATTTTGTCCTTTCCTTGTATTTATTAAATCAATTTTATATTAACAAAGACAACTCAATTCCTAGTAAATATCAGAATTAACAAAGATTATATGTGACTTTTCACATATAATGAGAAGGATGACTAAATATAAGGAGCCAAAAAATTGGACAACTATTTTCTGCTAGCAGAGAATCAAACTAAATAGTACAACAATACATGGGGAAAGACAAATAATATGAAAACAAACACTTAATTTAGTGAAATATCAAGTAGGAATTTTTTTTCTTACAAAACAAACCCCAACTAGGAATTTCAATGCATAAATGAGGGTGTAAATGCATAAAAGTTAAGGAATTAAAAATGATTGTTTCCACTGCATCTACTACCGAGCCACATTCCACCATACATACTGTATTAAAGCAATAACATAATTATAAATATAGCTCTGAAGTGCCAAACATTACATTGGTATAACAGCAGCAAATAATGGTTGCTGTGGTAGAATTTCTGAATTTTCTGACGGGTTTGCTTTTAAATCCTCAAACTCAGCATTGCACTGATATACTTGTAGCAGTACATGATAAATTGGTTTGAAGGTGTTTACAGTGTGCACTGTATATTTTCTGGGCAAAATACCGTTCCCAGTGAAAATGTAAATTTTGCCATTGACTTCAATGTGATCAGGATCTGGCCTTATATAGACATAGACCTCCATCCTGGAATTCACAACACTCAGGTGGACTGTTGTTGCCCACACATCATCCCATGAAGTTCACTGTGGGCCTGTGAAGGCACAAAAATCCACCCATGTGCAAGAAGCTGCAGGATCAGGGCCATAGTCCTTTCCATATATAAAAAAGTAAGATGTAAATTGTAAAATAACTCCAAATAATCTCAGCATGTGCACAGTTCATAGTAGTGAACGTTTCCTGCCTTTGTAATAGGTAGAGATGAATGCTTTATGAAAATAGGACAAATACTGCAAGAAGGTGGAATAAAAAAGTAGGACATTTGGCTGTCTGACTGTAGGGTAGACAGAGCAGATAAGCTTGCTATAAAATAAAACAATGCTATTTAAAGCAAAAGATCTGGTCTCCCTAGTAATGAACCATATTTACTGGAAAGAGATTTATTGATATCCTTTATGCACTAATCATAGTTACTATTAACTGTTTCTGTTATCCCTAGCTGAAAAACACAAGTAACCAGTGATGTAGACAGCCATATATTCATCTCTCCAGCATTCAGAAGTCACAAACAGATAGACCGTGGTCCAACTTGTGTGACTTACTACCTTTCACCAGCTATTCCGACCAGAGTTATCCTTAATTCTTCCCTGTAGTGACGCCGCGGGGGGAGAAACAACCAAAAAATTCTAATGTGCCTTTCAAAGTCAGTTTACTCTAATTACAGATTGCAAATGTAACACTTGTTGGTGGGCGGGATAGAACCTGTGACCTCTGGTAGCTATATGCATGAGCCACTACTGCATGAGCTAAAAGCAAACTGGCTATTACCTAAGGCTGTAGAGCAGACTCATTAATCTCTCTCTCTAAGTGGCCTCGGTGCCACTAGATGGGACAGAACAGCACACCCAGGCGATGTGTGGGTTACACAAACACTAAAATACCTTAATCATGATCATATGGATATCGCATGACATCCCTACAAGGCAAAGTTAAGTTGTCTGGGGGCTTGAACTATGGATTTCCATACCTTAACATGTCTGGATTTCTTTTAAGTAATCTTAACTCTGAAAGTCCTGGGTTTGTAATGCTTGGTTTAGGATAATTACAACATCCCTGTAATTATTTTTACCCTTAAATTACTGACACATACTCTCAATCTTAACTCCATTTTAATGCACTTTTGTCTTGGAATAATAATAATAATACTGCTGCTGCTGTTGGCTAGTGAGAATTAAAATTTTTACTGCTCGTTTTGTAGCTGCACAGCATGCCGAGAATCAGTCTCATAATTATAACTTCTAATAATTAGCAACTGTTCCTGTGTGCTTTATCCAGGGCATTTACATTATTTGCCTCCTCTGCCAGCTGCAGTGACAGGAAGTCAAGAAAGACGCAGAGGGCCTACAGACTGCTGGCAGGCAATTATATATAATAAGGTGCTACAGAAAGCACAGCACAGCAGGTGCAGCCCAAGGAGGAAGAGGCAAAACGCTGGGGTTGGCACAGAGTTGGGAAGAAAATCTGGAATATGAACTAGTAGCACACAAAGCCTGACCCAGAAAAATATGCAAGGTCAAGGAGGAGTAAAACCTTTACCTAGCAAGAAGCTGCAGCTTAGACAGAAACAGGCTGCGGGGAGTAAGTGATTGGAAGTGAATCCCGGAAACCATCTTCTATAAAAGGTATTTACATAGTCTTTTAAAACAGGCAGCTATGTTTGTATAGTGCCTTTCAGTCTGAAGGATCCCGAAGCACTTCACATGCCCTCACACCACTGAAACACAGCCCAGTGCACAAACTAGGAGGCAATAGTTGTATAATAGGGTGCAGGGAATGAGTACCTATTGACGTCCCAGCGGGGTGGGTGGGCACAAGCCCGCACACATCTGAATGTCCCTCCCCCAGTCTAAGGGAAAGAGCGACTGGACCCAGGGCTCAAGCAAGTTCGGGGGGCAACAAATATTGAAAACAAGCACAAGCGTGAGTGTCACAGGGTCAAAATCAGGCAGGCAGAAGGTGACACCGAGCAGAGAACCCCGGACAGCATCCCCTCCTCCTTGAAGGTGTCCAGGGAGCCAGTGGACACAGCCCAGAAGAACTCTGCCCTGACACATGGTCTATAGGGCCTATTTATGTTCCTCCCTCAGTCTCAGAGCACCTCCCTGTCCAGCATCCTCCTCCTGGTATGGCGGATGGCCACCTTGGCCAGTGCCAGGAGGAGGTTGATGAGGAGTTCTCGCAAATTCGTGGGGCCATGGATGGAGTTTACATATATTAGGAGGTGTGGGGGAAAGTGCAGCCAGAACTGAATGAGAAGATTCTAGAGGAGCTGGAAAAGGGGCTGCAACCTGGCACATTCTATATAAATGTGCACCAGGGTCTCCCTCACACCGCAGAAGTGGTCAGTGTCCAGAAGTGGTGGGGTGAACCATGCCAAGTACATGCCCATGCTCATGGCTCCATGAAGGAGCCACCAACTAATATCCCTAGTGGGCCAAGGTGGAATACAGGCTGGCCCACTGGGGCTCCTCACCCTCCACAGATAGTAGGAGGTTCCAACACTTGGTGTCGGGGTGGGACACAAGGGTGAGGAAATGAAAGTTATGGAGTATGAACATATACAGCTGTGTCCTAGGCATGGTTTGGAAATGAACCAGCTGCAGCTCACGCAGCTGGCTTGGGTTATGCTGGGGAGTGGCCAGGGGGCTCGCAGGACTGCTGCCCGATGACAAAGTACAGAGGGCCAGGGGCATGCAGGGAGCACCCTCCCACAGAACCCGCTCATGAAGGCCTAAGGGGAGGGCAGCCTTGAGTATGCGCTGTGGGACATGATGGGTGGGGAGCCCCATGCACTGGCCAAGCACCAGGGGATCCACCCAGTCCCCCTAGTCATAGTTCAGGAAGTCTATGGTCCTGGTGGTATCTGCCAGGACCAACCTCCAGCGTACTGAGGACTCCACCACCTGCACACCAAGGTGGGGGTTGTGTGGGAGGGGCTCTGTGAGGAGATCTTCCCCCTTGGTACCCACCACAGACCTGGTCACCGAGACCAGCTTCCAGGTCTGGAGGAGGTCCTGGTAGAAGACTGGAGCTCAGAGAGGTCTTGCAGAAGATCCCTAGAATGGAGGTAAAAGAGCTGCCAGTTGTACCAGAGCCCTCAGAGGTGGCGGAGGAAGGCATGTGCCAGCATGCTCCATGCCGGACTTCCTGCACCATAGAGGAGTTTCTGCAAGGCCTGGAAGTGGACGACATGGACCTGACTGCAGAGGCAGAGCAGGCCCTGTCCCCCCTTCTCCAGGGGATGATTCAGGACCCCTGCAGATACCAATTGCAGCCCCAGCCAAAAGAACTCCAGAGTTAACCTCTGGAAGCAGGCCAAGGTACCCAGGGCTTTGAGCCGGTGCCAAAGCATGGACCCAGCTGGTTAAGCTCCACTATAGGTGCTGCAACTCAGGGTGCGGGGGGTGCTGCAGCCTCCCCTGGCTTGAAGTGGTTTCTATTATATACCGGATTTACAGTTTGGTTCAATGGCTCTCAGCGCTCCCACTCTACAAATTGTTCCAGCACCTCTGAGCTCCAGTGCCCTCTCCCGCAGGGAAAGGCACCAGAGCAGTCCTGTCCACCTCCACAACCACTTAGTCACCCTGCCCTCCAAATCATGCCAGTTCTCTGGTGGGGAGAGATGGATGACGGAAAGGTAAATGCCCAGATAGAGCAGCAGATCCGTGCTCCACCAGATGGCCTAGAGCACAGGTGGGAGGGACCTGCCTGCCATCTGTCCCAGACCATCAGGCCAGACCTCTTGACCCAGTTGACCCAGGCAGAGGAGGCTGCCAAGTAGACAGCTTGGTAGGCTCCCAGCCATGTCAGGTCACCCAGGTCCTGAACCATGAGGAGCACATTATCAGCATACTCTGACAGGACTACCCACAACTCTGGCTTGTTGAGCACCAACTCCATCAACCTCCTGCGGAGGAGACAGAGGAAGGGCTCAATGGCTAGAGTGTACAGTTGGCCTGACAGCAGGCAGCCTTGATGCACCCCTTGACCAAAGATGATGGGTTTGGTAAGGGTCCAGTGGAGCTTGACCAGACACTCTGCAGAGGTGTACAGCACCTGGAGAAAGCCCACAAAATGGGGCCGGAAGCCAAATGCACACAGAGTGCCTGGGAGATAGCATTCGACCTGGTGGACCATGGGTTTCTCCTGGTCCAGGGACAGGAGGGCGAATCCCTATGCCATCCGTATACCCAAATAAAAGAAGCTGCTGGACTTGATAAAGATGATCAAAGAAGGTACAGCCCGGGACAGTGTAGGTCTGGGTAGGATGGACTGGCCTGGATCACCAGCATGGACCACAGCCACAGCAAGATGGCCTTTGCTACAACCTTGTAGTTCGTGCTGAGGAGCAAGACAGGACGCCAGCTCCGAAGATCACAGTGGTCCCCCGTCTTGGGTAGCAGAGCGAGCATGGTCTGCCTGCATGTCAGGGGGAACACCACACTCCCTAAGGACTCAGCCCAGATGATGGTGAGATCCAGGCCAAGGATGTCCCAGAACGTGTGGTAGAACTCCATGGTCAGCTCAGTGATGCCCAGGATTAATTAGTAGGCATCAGATAGAGGGCTTCTGAGAAGTTAGCCAGAGTGAGAGGCAACTCCAGCTGGTCTGAGTCACCCGTGCTGACCATCGGGAGTCCATTTCAGAATACCCCACAGGCATTGGTCAGATCTGGGGAGAAGAGGCTGACATAGAAGGCCCTGGCCCTCCCCCATATCTCCAATGGATCTGTAAGGGGGATATCATCACCCACCTGGAGGCAGGTGACATACTTCTTGGCCCCCCTCTTTTTCTCCAGGGCATAGAAGAAGCGAGAACCATGATCCATCTCCTGAAAGAGGTGGATGCAGGATCAAACAAAGCCACCCTGAGCCTGGAGCTCCTCCTACTTCTCCTGGCACACTCCGCAGGGGGACAGGGCTGGTGGCCAGATGCCTCTCCAGCTCCAAGACCTCCTGCTCCAGCTGCCCTATTACTGCCTCCCTCCCCTGACTGACCCCCCATGCGTAGTCATGGCAGAAGAGCAAAGTGCTAACCTTCCCCACATCCCACCACCATTGCGCTGAGGGAAAGACCAGCCAGAACTCCTGGAAGGATGCCATGAAGCCCATAGCCCCCAACAAGCTATTAAAATGCCAATAGGCCAACCCTAGCCTCTCTTAGGTGAGAGAGGCCATCACAGCCAGCAGGTGATGATATGATAATGGAGTCAGCCAGATGCTGGAGGAGTGAGCCCGCAAGAGATGGAGGTGAGGCAAATAAATGCGGTCCAACCAGGAGTGGCATGACCAAGCATCCTCCACCCAGATGTAGATGAAGGTGGAATTGTCATCTGGGTGGTGGTCATACCAGATGTCCACCAGTGAGTGATGGTCTATGATCTCCCTGAGGACATCCATGGCAGCTGGACACCTCTTGGTCCCTGAGCGGTCCCACTTGTATAGGGTGGTATTGAAATTCCTGCCCAGGACATGGCACTTGCGAGGATCCAAGGAGCCAAGGAAGGTTGACGCTGGCTGAAAGAAGAGAACCTGTTCTGGGCCAGGTATTAGGGCACAGACGTTGACAAGGTTCAGTGTCAGCTCCTCTACACAGGCCCAGAAAGTACAGCAGGCGACCCGGCATGACCTTGGCAACCGCAAGCACCTCTGGCCGTATGTTGGGGGAGAATAGTGTGGCCACCCTGCCTGAAAAAGCAGTGAGGTGGCTGGAGCACACCCTGTCCCTCCCACTCCAGCTGCCAGCTGGCATTGGTGGCTGGGTCCATGTGGGTCTCCTGCAGGAAGATCACATGGATCTCCTCCCTATCCCAAATGAAAGAGAACACCTGGTACCTGTGGAGACCCACCCTACAGCCCCAGGTGTTCGAGGTGGCAATGGTGGTCAGCTTCATCACAGGGGCAGAGGAAGATCCTTGTGGGCAGGAGTGCCACCAGCTCTCGCTGGGACCTGCAGCAACCAGGGAGTCATAGAAGCTGCAGGCCCACTGGTAGGCCATGGCATCCTGCCTCCTGGTCCCCCTACCCTTCTCCAAAATGGCCATCACAGCCCAGAGAATGAAGTGTAAATCCCCCCAGCACTGGACAGCAAGCTGCACCTTACTCTTGGAGCCAGGGGTGTCCACCAGGAAGCAGCACAGCTTGACCCGCAGCGCCTGGGGGTCATCCTCTGGCTGGATCCCTGAAATGGCCCCATGGCCTGCGGAGATGGGAAAATAGGAGGCGGATCCCCAGCATGGAGCCTGTTTTGCTGGCGCTGTGCAGCCTGTCTCAGTCCTGGGCACAAGGGGTGGTGGCAGAGGGAGAACAGCAGCTCCGAGTGGACTGGGAGAGGGAAATACAAAACCACTTCCCGGGGGGTTGTCAACAGAGAAGAGAAACAGGACAACCCTGGGGGTGGCAGTAGCATGGCAAGTGGAAGAGGAAAGGGGAAGGGGTGGGACTAGTGATGGGGATGGGAACGGAATGAGGATGAGGGGCCTCAGCAGCTGGGATGAGACTATAACAGGGTTCAAAAAAGAACTAGATAAATTCATGGAGGATAGGTCCACCAATGGCTATTCGCCAGGATGGGCAGGGATGGTGTCCCTAGCCTCTGTTTGCCAGAAACTGGGAATGGGCAACAGGGGATGGATTACTTGAGGATTACATGTTCTGTTCATTGCCTCTGGAGCGCCTGGCATTGGCCGCTTTCGGAAGACAGGATATTGGGCTAAATGGACCTTTGGTCTGACCCTGTATGACCGTTCTTATGGCCACCAGGGGGCAGCACCATTTGAACGGGCACAGGTGTCAAGGAGATGGATGTGGGTAGGCGGTCCTCTATGATGCCAGGCCTGGCTGCCACAATGGGCTGTGCGGCCTCAGAGGAGGATTAGCCATTGGGCCAACGGGGCCCATGCCCAGAGCCCCTGCATCCCGACCCCGCTCTCCGGTAGCAGCACTCTGCGGAGGAACAGAGCTTCTCCAGTCATGGGACCTTAGTGGGGGGGGGTCAGAAAGGAGAAAATGGGTTGCAGTGTGCAGTGTGGAATGGGGGGAACCCTAGGTGGACAGGGGCAGACCCTGGGGAAGGGGCAGAAAGGGATGGGGCTGTGGGTGAGACCGTAGGCAGAAGGGGTGGGGAGGGGCCCCAGGAAACTTTAATCTGCCTCTGGGCGGCCTTGAAATGGGTGCCATCTGCGGCCAGGCAGGCGGATGAGCCCAGGAGTGCCCCGAGAGCGAGAGCAGGGGCGGTGGTCTGGGGAAAGGGAGAGAGAGGAGGAGGGGACGATGCAACAAAGTCATTGCCCAGACTGGGGCCTGCTGGCATGGGTTCATCCTCCCACGGGGTGACAGGGGTCAGACTTAGGGCCTCGATCTCCTCAAAGACGGAGTAGAAGTCCCAACCTACCACCACAGGATCCTCCCTGTTAGTGACCGGAGCGACATCCACCTTGGCACTGAAAGGGGGCGTGGATGACAAAGGGGCAGGGTGACTCCCTCTGATGCCTTCTCAGAAGGGATACCAGGAGGGAGGGCCACACCAACCCCCTCGTCTGCCATGGCCTCCTCAGCAGGCTCCACCCTCTGGACCATGGCAGGGGGCACAGAGGCAGGCTCGACAGCAGTAATCCCCTTATGGTCTTCTGGGGAGTCTCCTCTCCTTCAATGCAAACAGATGGTGGGGGGCAGGGAGGGAAGCCCTCCAGCCTAGGGCAGCTGGGGGAAGGCAAGTCTAGGGGAGGGAAGGGGGCACATGTGCTTGCAAACAAAAGTCACTGCTCACCTCTGCTGATAAAGTGTCAGGTGGAAGCAGTGTCGAGACGAGTGGCTAGGCTAAGGAGTGGAGGCAGTCCCAGATGGTTTTTGAGGGCGGTAGAGGGGTAGCAGTGGTGGAGGGACTGAGGGGAGAGCTTCACGCTGCTCCCCCCTTAGAGACGGTAGCGACCACCGCAGGCCCAGGAGGTAACAGAGATGATAAAGTTACTCAGTCCAGCAGCAGCAGCTCCTCTTACTCAATGTCAGCAACAGGCTCCCAGCCAGTGAGGCAGGGTGACTGCAGGGAGTGAGTCCCTGTTGGGAATCCAGGGCTAGGTGGCTGGCAGACCTGCACTCTGATAACTTAGGAGATAATAAGTTTACCAGGAGAAGCTGATTGGGGTTAATGATACAATCAGGCTGGGTAGGGTAAGAGCTCATTTGGCCCCATTAGCTCAGGGCTGATAAAAGAGGCACAGGAAGGCACTGCAAAGAAGAGAGAGGGAGGAACAGGGCTAGTTGCTCAGAGTTCCGAGGCCTCTGTTTCCTTCAGGTCTTGTTGAGAAGGCCTAAATCTTGACAAACACTGTAAATGGGAGGGAGCATGGGGGAGTGTGGTGGTATTGGTGAAGGGGACTTGAAATAAATCTTTACTGAGATCACACCTGGAGAACACTGCAGGTTCTGTGGGGAAGAAGATGGGGGCAGAGCAGGGCCCCTATTAGGAAGTAGTATTGTCAGAGTTGTCGTGGGTGCTCATGCCTACAGTGTAACTGGCAGGAGGGAGAAAAAAATGGAGCAAGCTAATCATTTTTGGGTGAGTCTCCCCCCCCGTTCCTCCAGTTTCAGCACTGATACATCCACTTATGGGGTGGAATGCAGAAACTGACTAACATTGGTTAATAGAAGGTGGCATGGGGAATAGTAAGGATTTACTACTCCCTAACGATTTCTCTTGTTAAAGTGCTATTGGACTTTAATATCCACGCACAGTTGACAAGACCTCAGTTTTCAGGATTTCATCCAATTCTACACTTGGTTAACTGCGTGGAACACTTCTCAGGAAGATGAAGTCCTGTGATTTGAAACCGAGATTCCAAGGGAATCAAGGCCTGTCACAACTTAAAATTAGAATGAGGCTTACATTTCTCAAGATACAACCATATAATTATAATAACAATGTTTTTTTTATTTGGATCTTAAAATTAGGCTTCTAAATACATTTTTAAGTACATAAATAACGCTTAGATGTGGTTCATACCAAAGAACCATTTATTTATTTTATTTAAACTAGTATTGTTGCAGTTTGAGAGGGTTGCATTGACGTATCATTTGTTTGGGTTCCTTTACCAAGATGATTACTGTATTTAGGACCCTGGCAGATCAGTACTAATCTTCCTTGTTCTAGGCTAGTATTTATTTTTTAATTTAAATAGCAAAAGTTACCTGTTCACAACTGTGCTGACAGTTATTTGGAATCAGGGTCTTTCTGTGCTATAGACCTGCCAGCGGTGCAGCTGTACCACTGTAGCTGCCTATACCGCTGTAAGACCTCTCATGTAGCCGCTCTCTGCTGGCGGGAGAGAGCTCTCCTGCTGGTATAATTAAGCCACCTCTAATGAGCAGCAGTAGCTATGTCAGCAGGAGAGTGTCTCCCGCGGACATAGCGCTGTCTGCGCGGGCATTTTTGTCGAGCAGGGGAGTGTTGGGGTTATTTTTTTTCACATCCCTGACGGACAAAAGTTTTACTGACAAAAATGCTAGTGTAGCCAAAGCCTTAATCCATACAAAAATAACCGCCTAACAGTATGTGCTCACACACAACAAAATTCAATTCACTTAACCAACTAGTAACTCAAAGCAATGAAACAACCCCCGCCCCATACCCTGTCTGGAGAATTATTTTCTCCCTTCTGTGAAGCTTAAGCTGTCACATTTCTTTGCTATGTGCTTTCATCTTGCTTGCATTCGTGTCATACAGATAACCAGACTAAGCATTGCTGCTTACCCACATCCAGTATATGAAATTAAAGAAAAATCAAACATTATTTTAACTTGAAGGAACTGGAGCCCAAACCACAGACCTACAAAACAAACCATGGACAAGAACAAGGCTACAAAATGCAATTGCTGAGGAGAATTAGGTTGGACTTCTACCCTGAGATCACTGGTCCAAATCTGCCCTCTCCCATTGATTGATACAGTTTAAAGTTGTTGGCATTTGGTAGCCAGTCTTAGCAGACAAGTATCCACATCATAAAACCACCACTGCAATTAGCACTAGTTGGTAGCCTCAGTAGAAAGGGAATGGACTTAATGGGCATGGGGTATAGACTACTAGTTCACTCCTAGAGAGGGTCACTCCAGTTCATAGCAGTGGCATAATGTGGGGAAGCTGATACTTTGAATACATGTTCTGTACATGTTCTGCCCTAAGGATAAACTCCCGAACTGACTATCCATCACCTTCCATGAGTACTAAATTCAAGAGTTTTAAAAATGTGATTAGATAGGGCATGGCATGCTAAACACAATCATGAGCATTTGGGATACATTCAGGCCCATAGTATGGCCCCCTTTGCACTACTCTGGGCCTGTAGATCCAGGCCAGGTATGGGTATTTAACCTGCATACCTGCCTATTTGGGGTTATCTATGTGTATCCCTTTTTACCACATGTACTATCTTTTTAAAATTAGGTACCTTATTCTGTTTGTCCAATAACACATAACAAGCTTTTCTGGACTTTTTTAGTAAATATGATGATGAGATTAAAGAGATTTTTAATAATTTAGATCTAACTTCAAGCAGCAGGAAGCAAATGCTGTTTTAGTTCTGTGTTCATTATTATTTAACATTTATATTATGGTAGCACCATGATCTTTCACTCACATGTGGGGCCCTAATGTGTTAGTTGCTGTACAGATAGGCAGATCATCTCACTACCCTGAAGGGTTTACAGCCTCAAATAGGGCAAGTTAAACACCTTTAAATCACAAAAAGAAAAGGAGTACTTGTGGCACCCTAGAGACTAACCAATTTATTTGAGCATAAGCTTTCGTGAGCTACAGCTCACTTCATCGGATGCATACTGTGGAAAGTGTAGAAGATCTTTTTATATACACACAAAGCATGAAAAAATACCTCCTCCCACCCCACTCTCCTGCTGGTAATAGCTTACCTAAAGTGATCACTCTCCTTACAATGTGTATGATAATCAAGTGGGCCATTTCCAGCACAAATCCAGGTTTTCTCACACACACCCCCCACCACACACACAAACCCACTCTCCTGTTACCAGCAGGAGAGTGGGTTTGTGTGTGTGGTTGGGGAGGGGGGAGAAAACCTGGATTTGTGCTGGAAATGGCCCAACTTGATTATCATACACATTGTAAGGAGAGTGATCACTTTAGATAAGCTATTACCAGCAGGAGAGTGGGGTGGGAGGAGGTATTTTTTCATGCTTTGTGTGTATATAAAAAGATCTTCTACACTTTCCACAGTATGCATCCGATGAAGTGAGCTGTAGCTCACGAAAGCTTATGCTCAAATAAATTGGTTAGTCTCTAAGGTGCCACAAGTACTCCTTTTTTTATTTTGCGAATACAGATTAACACGGCTGTTACTCTGAAACCTTTAAATCACAGTCACAATAAATGGTCAGAGTTGGGTTTGATAGGATTTAGTTTGTTACCCTTTGAAAAGGCTAAAAGAGTGGGTCCCAACTCTCTCTGACTCAGCACTGGCCCTCCCCACCTCGAGGGAAACAGGCTCCATATTATCCCCTGTCTCAGCTGCATGGGCTGGTAGAATTCCCCCACTCCCTTCCCTGCAATTTGCATTGGGCTGGGGGGCCTCCTCCTCCACCCCTACCTGCTCACTAACCCCTCCCCCACACAGTTTGCCACCCTCCCAGTCTCACATGGGGTCCCCATCTTCCTCACAGTTCACTGTTCTCCCCCGCTTCCTCGTCTGTGGTCCCCTTCCCCTTGCAGTTCACTGCTCCTCCCTGCCTCAGGTGGTCCTCTTCCCCTCACAGTCTGCTCCTCCCCCTCTCATGTTGCAGGGCGGAAAGTGTGTTACCTACCCCGCCATGCTCCATTTCTTTTTGCTATGTACCTCCCCTGCCCCTCCCAGGCCCCCCCTTTTGCTGTTTGTTTGCCTACCTCCACTGCCCTGCCCGAGCACTCTTTGCTGTCTGTTTACTTGCCTTCGTTAGCCCACTCAAGCCCCCAACTCCCTGCCCTCAAAAAATGGGCTGACAGAGCACTCAAGGTGGAGTCATCCATAGGAGCAGAGAGACTTACCCACCTCTGGCAGGTGCCAGGGGTCCCAGGGCAGGAGGTGAGGCAGCTTTGGAAACCTCTAGACACAAGTAATGTAATCACACGCTGCTCCCTTCAGTTCGACTTGCCATATTTTTTCTTCTCCTTTGATAGGCTGTTGTTCTCACTCCTCCTTCAGTCTCCCTAATGCAGCCATATAATATAGGGCATACACCCAGGCTCAGATCTCTTATTTGACACCACTTCTTTGGCATGTGGGACTCCCACAATCTAGCCACCCGAGACCCCGAAACTAGTGCCTCAGACCTCTTGAGCGCCACTTACATGTACTCCCCTAGTGTTCCATGGAAGCTGTGATGACTCTGGGCTTCTAGTTTAACCCAATTGGGGATACCACGGCAGTAAAGCAAGGTACACAGACTTAGCAAAGGAATCGCTGAAGCCCAATTGCTTTACAGTTAAAAACACTCAAAAGTTGCAGATCTTCAAAAAATAAAAAAAGTCCTGAGATGTGCCCTCCCTCGTCTGATCTGACCACTTCTGCGAGTCTGAGCTTTGTCAGCATTCAGATTGGGCAGCCCCTATCCTCCCTCTCTCTCTCCATGTCTAGCTTACATGTGACAATGGCTTGCTCCCCTCCCCCCTGCTTCAGAGCTGTATTTGTCTCTTTTTTCCATATGCTCAGCTGAAGAACCCCAGCTCCACCTCCCTCCCCCGTGTCAGGCTTGCCCCTCCTGTGGGCCTCTGTGTAAAAAATCATTGTTCCATGGAGGGGCAGTAGTTGAGACACACTGTCTGGAATGCAATAGAATTATAGGCTTGCCTTGGGCAAGTTTAGATATTTGTTTGGCACAAAACACAAAATGGAGTTCACAATTTGATACAGACATATCTGTCACATACACAAAGAAACAAACAAAAAACCCCAACTTGGAACCAATACATTTGCTAACCATCATCCTGATCATTCTGCTTTCATCCTGCATCTCTTTCTCTCATAAGCTATTCAGGGCAGGGTCCATCTCTTAGTAGGTGTGTGTACAGCACCAAATGCAATGGGCACCAATCATGATTGAGGTCTTTGGGCACTACTGTAAATTAATTACAGTTAACTCAACTGATCAATGCAAAAAAAATTAACTAGATTTAAAAAATCGCAATTAATAACAATTTTAATTTTACTCTTCAACAATAATAGAATACCAATTTAAATTTATTATAAATATTTTTGGATGTTTTTCTACATTTTCACATATATTGATTTCAATTATAACACAGAATACAAGGGGTAGAGTGGTCACTTTATATTATTATTTTTGATTATACATACATTTGCACTATAAAAAAGATAAAATAAATAGTGCTTTTCAATTCACCTCATACAAGTACTGTAGTGCAATCTCTTTTTCGTGAAAGTGCAACTTACAAATGTAGACTTATTTTTAAATAACTGCACTCAAAACCAAAACAATGTAAAACTTTAGATCCTACAAGTCCACTGAACCCTACTGCTTGTTCAGCCAATCACTAAGATAAACAAGTTTGCTTACATTTACGGGAAATAATGCTTGCTTCTTATATAAACTGTCACTGAAAGTGAAAAAAGGCCATTGCATGGCACTGTTGTAGCCGGAGTTGCAAAGTATTTATGTGCCAGATATGCTAAACATTCATATGTCCCTTCATGCTTCTACCACAATTCCAGAGGACATGCTTCCAAGCTGAGGGCACTTGTTAAAAAAAAATGTGTTAATTAAATTTGTGCCTGAACTCCTTGGGGAAGAATTGTATGTCTTCTGCTCAGTAGCTTTACCTGCATTCTGCCGTATATTTCATGCAGATTTGACAAAATGCAAAGAAGGTATTTAGAAATATGAAATTTCTAAAGATAGCTACAGCACTCAACCCAAGTTTTAGGATTCTGAAGTGCCTTCCAAAATCTGAGAGGGACTTGGTATGGAACATGATGTCAGAAGTCTTAAACGAGCAACACTCTGATGTGGAAAGTACAGAACTTGGACCACCAAAAAAGAAAATCAACCTTCTGTTGGTAGCATCAGATTCATCAGAACGTGTGAGGAACGGTAGGGGGGAAAATAAACATGGAGAAATAGTTTTACTTTGTGTAATGACACATCCACTCCCACTCTTTATTCAAGCCTAATTTAATGGTGTCCAGTTTGCAAATTAATTCCAATTCAGCAGTCTTTTGTTGGAGTCTGTTTTTGAAGTTTTTTTGTTGTAATATTGCCACTTTTAGGTCTGTAATGGAGTGACCAGAGAGATTGAAGTGTTCTCCAACTAGTTTTTGAATGTTATAATTCTTGACATCTGATTTGTATCCATTTATTCTTTTACATAGAGATGGTTTGGCCAATGTACATGGCAGAGGGGCATTGCTGGCACATGATGGCATTTAACACATTGGTAGATGTGCAGGTGAATGAGCCTCTGATAGTGTGGCTGATGTGATTAGGCCCTATGATGGTGTCCCCTGAATAGATATGTGGACACAGTTGGCAACGGGCTTTGTTGCAAGGATAGGTTCCTGGGTTAGTGTTTTTGTTGTGTGGTTGCTGGTGAGTATTTGCTTCAGGTTGGGGGGCTGTCTGTAAGTAAGGACTGGCCTCTCTCCCAAGATCTGTGAGAGTGATGGGTCATCCTTCAGGATAGGTTGTAGATCCTTGATGATGAGCTGGGGAGGTTTTAGTTGGGGGCTGAAGGTGATAGCTAGTGGCGTTCTGTTGTTTTCTTTGTTGGGCCTGTCCTGTAGTAGGTTTTCATTTTCTCTGTTGTTGCCCTTTGTGAGACAGAAGTTGCTGTTGTCTGAGATGTACTATGTGCTCACAATCCATTGTCTCTGAAACCAGATTTGTGAGCCACCTTGTTACCACCTGCTTTTAGCATGAGGCAGCCTTGTATGTACCTGCCAGGGTCAGCCCCCTCATGACCCCGGCCCATGGACAGCACAAGTGCTCCCCTCTCAGCCCTGCAAGCTATCCTGTCCCTCTTTAGACAAACAATAGGCACTCACCAATCCCTAAGCCTTCTAAGCATCCCTCTGGAGCGTCCAGTCCCTAATCTACAGAACACTCACAGTAATCACAGATTACCTACTCCCGAAGGAACAGTACACACAACTTACTAGTTTTACTCAGGATCACCACTCCACTTAACACACAGCACTTAGATATTTTTGTAGTGAAAACAAGATTAAGTTTAATATCAAAGAATAGAGATTCAAATGATGGAAAGAAAGAGCATTGGAAACAAACAGTTACATATAAAACATAATCATAACATGCTTCCTACAACCTAAACTTAACTCACAAGACATTCCCTTGTCTCCCCCAGGATAGCTTACCCCAAGTCCTTTCCCTGGCTTGTTCAACCAACATGGCTGTGATCCCCACATTTCATGAGATCAACTCTGCTGGCCACTTGTCTACCCAGACTGAAGGATGTTAGGGCACCTCTCTGCCCCCTCCAGATATACCAGACCTTTGATCTTCATCTGAAAACAACCCCCACTTTTTATCTGTTCCTGTTATTTTTCCTTTGAAGTTTCCACAAGCTCTTCATTAGTATTTGATTTAGGTTATGTCTACACTAGCACTTTTGTCAGTATAACTTATATCGCTCAGGGGTTTGAAGAAAACACCTCCCTGAGTGAAATAAGTTACACTGACAGAAGTACTGGTGTGGACAGCCCAATGTCGGTGGGAGATGCTCTGTCACCAACATAGCTACTGCTGCTCGTTGGGGGTGGTTTAATTATGTCAACGGGAGAGCTCTCTCCTGTTGGCATAGAGTGGCTACGCGGGAGATCTTACAGCGGCACAGTTGCATCAGTACAGGTGTGCTGCATACAGTCTGTAGTCTAGTCATGGCCCTACCATGCTAATACACATCTATTGTAAGACATACAATACACAACGGTTAGCTAAGGAGATAAATGTCTCCCACCTCTTGTCTAGAGAAGTTTGTCTAAAGGCATACTACCTTCAAATAATCAGCTCTCTCTACAAGGCCTTTACAACAAAACTTTGTGTGTCTGTGCATGTATAATGTATAGTCAGCCTCTATCTTTTTATATATTATCCTCACATGCATCTCACAGTGATTATGATGACCACTATGATGCTAGCTTTCTTTAGAGACCTTACATGACACTTTTTGTAGGACTTGTATGTAGACACCAGACCCAGGGATCCCTGTAACCCTTATGGACCCTCATGCCTGCTCCCAGTTGGCATAAAGAGGGCATTGGGTCAACCTCCCTTTTTGTATCACAAATTGTTTCTCATAATAACCTAATGTGATTTTTCATTAATATCTAGGATTTCAACAAACTACAAGAACAAACAGTGAAAAGGATGATAAATTATTTTTCATTTTAAAATATACTTGTATATGGACTTTGCAAATATAAGAAACAATCAATTTTTGGACCTACCAAACTTGACAGTATCATTTAAATGTTATAAGTGTGCATGTGACAGAGAATGGGATAAAGGGAGACATTGGATTTTTGTAGTTTTATTTCAGTCCTTTATTTTTACATTATGTTTACATAAGTTTTTTCCAAGACTATACCTTAATCTCAGATTTGTGTGTCAGGTGAGTTGAGAAGTGTTTTAATATACCGGCTACTATACATATTTGTATCACTGCCCTCTTTTTTGTATGGAATACAATATGTCAGATCTGTTCCATTTCTGAAGTTTCATTATCTTGCCTCTAAATGCTGACCTAATAATATGTTTAAAGGGCTAAAACTATTGCTGTTTGAACTCAAAAGTCAAGAAATTCAGAGTTCAGGATGCTTTGAGAACCTGAACTCTGTCCTCTTGCACATTCACCTTATAATTAATTATTTAGTTACATGATCATCTGATATCGGATGGCTGAACATAACTACTTGCAAAATTTTACAAGTATGAATTAAATGTGAAGATACAGAATTGGGACAGACTATGCGTGATGCTGAAAAATGTATTGTTTGTTATGAAGTGATGTTGAATAGCTATTACTAGCAATGATGTTTTCTTGAGAGAAATGAATATCAGTTATAAATGGTAACAGTGTCATAGAAATATTACACAGCACTTTGTATGCACTTGGTGCTTTATAAACAGCTAAAAAGACAAGGTGTCTGTCCCTTAGAGCTACCAATCTAAATTAGATCAAGAATTCAACAAAAATGACAAGCTGATATTGTGCAGGGGTAGGGAAGGTAAGAAATTAGTGAACACAAGAGGTAGAGAACTCATTGAGTTGACTAATTTTACATGTTTCAGTTTGGCCCCTAGGTTTGGTAACTCCTAGGAGTACCTTTTTAAAAGATAGGTACAACAACATTTGTTTCTCTCCATCCCTTGGTATAATAGCTGATTTCAAAGAGAAATTGTATATTTTTATATGCACCTCAGCCATTTTATTCTAAATTTCCTTCCAAGCTTTTATATGAAAGACTACCATTGACATCCCTGGTAGCCGTTTACTATTTATTAATTTTTCATTTTTTCCAGCACCTTCTCTTTTGACATTGCATTCTCTGACATCTTTATCCTTTGAAAAGAGTAGGTGTCATCTAACAATGAAGCTATAGACTTCATGTAATCTCTTCCCATGCCATTTGACCTGGATGTAGCACATGTCCCTATGCCAAAGGTTTGAATGTAGCACATACCTAAAGCATGTCTGTGTCTTGAAGCACGTCTCTATACCAGGGGTTTGAATATAGCACATATCAAAAGTGCATCCCTGTAGCTTGGATTGAGGGTGTGCTGTGGTTTTAAAGAAGTGTGGTATGAGCAATTACTGAAACACGGAATTGCATTAGTTTGTAACAAAAACATAACAAAAATATAATGGCATTTAGGATAATAATGTATCATGTATCCTTTGAAATGGCCAGTAAAGTGCTGCTAAATACTACATCTTTGACCTGGAAGGTCAAGGAGCATGGACTTGGTCTTCCTCTGTTTTTGACAAGTGCCTAACATTTTGGATGCTACCATAATAACAGTGGATAGCAGAAGCAGAGAGGGTATCACGGTAAAATGGTCTGGCTTTGTCAATTCAAGAACGCTGCATGAGAGCTATCCAGGAATAGGCTCAGAGCAATGAGGCAGCAGAACAGGTCCTGCTCTTCACATTGGGCACCCAAAAATCTCAAATTGGGCATCCAAAAATTGAGGCACCCCGACTTACTAGTCATGTTTTAAATCTTGGCTAAAGCCTCTTTCCATGTATTCCTTTCAATGACACAACAGCTATTAGGAAAACTTAAAGGAAAGAGAGAATCCGTGGGGCATTTGCTACTTTGCCTCCAATTGAACTGGGGACCACTGCATCCTTAACAGCAACTGACATACCCTGCAAAACTTTTTGTTTTTGTAGTGAGGTCTGTGATTCAGTGCAGCCCAGCTGAGTGTGATTGAACTGGATGTGGCATGAGCCTCCAATGCCTTTTTACTGGGATCTGAGCTGTGCGCCAGATGTGGCAAATTCTTCTGCACCACTTGCCCTCGTGCCTTTGTACTGTGGGGCGAACGTTGAATGTTCTTTTGAGTTGCCTGTAATATTTGGTGTTACTGACTGGATGTGGCCCTTCCCTGTGACACAGACAGGGTGTGGCCTAACTCGCCTACTTTGAAATGGAGCCCATCCCTGGTGTCCCTCACAGACATGGGTTGCCACAGATGGATGTGCGGCCTTTCCACCCAAGTTGCAGACGAGGTGTTTCTGTCCCGGCCTGGATGTGGCCCAAGTTCTCTGCCACAGACTGGATGTGACCTGTGCCACAGCCTGGGGCAGGGCGAGTGACCCTGATGCTCCTGTGTCACAGCCAAATAACTGAACGCGACACCCCCTGGGTCCCCGCGCCAGGGCCTGGCAGGGCCCTACCCCCTCAGTGAGTGCCTCGCGGGGGGTGGGGCTGTCGCTCCCTGTCGCTCTCGCGGAAGATGCGCGGGGCCGGGCTGCAGAGAGGCGGGGAGATGTCAGCGCCAGGGGCGAGGAGGAGGAGGAGGAGGAGGAGGGAAGCGGCTGTGCCCGGGAGGAGCCTGGCCGGCGTGAGGCAGCACATTCTCCCAGCCGCAGCAGCAGCAGCAGCAGCGGCGGCCGCGATCCTGCTGCAGTAAGGGGCACCCCAACACATCGCAGCCGCAGCCATTGGGGATTCCGCCCGCCTGGGAACGCCGGGCTCTGTCCACCTCCTTCCTCCCCGGGGCCGGGGGAGGGCTGCGCACAGCCGGAAGCCCATTCGACCGCTGGCGGGGAGCGCAGCAAGGTAAAGCCTGGGTGTGCGCGCTGTCCCTTGGGGGTACCTCTGGCGGCATCACCGGCCCCAAACGCTTGCGCTGGTGCTCCGCTGTGGTCAGGGGGAAGCTGTGCGGCGGGGCTTAAAAGCATCCGGGCTGCGGCCGCCAAGGGGATGAGAAATGCTGAGTCTCTCCCTTTGGTCATCTTTTCTACGAGTAAAATAAAAAGCATCTAGCCTGCACGCAAAGGGGCGGGGGGAGGGGAGGAAAGGCACTGAAAATGCCGCCCCCCCCAACCCCCCACCTGGGAAACAGCTAGGGACCACTCTGCAAAGTGGTCTGGCGATTGTAGCGCTGCCCTAAATCTGAGGGTACTCTCCCCATCTGGACAAAGACCCGGAGAGCGTGTGCAGCGGGGGAGTTACTGGGCTCCCCCACATTTACAACGCGACTGGTCCTGGGCTGTAGAGGGACCAGTCCTGCTAGCAAGGGGATGGACTAGCTGGCCTCACAGAGCTTTTCCAGCTTTGCTTTCCCAGATCTCTCTCTCTCTCTCTCTCTCTCTCTCTCTGTCTCTGCCTGGGGTGGGAATTATTAACCCCGACACATGCCTGCCTCCCTGTTCTTGTCCCAGTTTACAGCAATGCCCATTCATAGCAGTGCATCGTCAGAGCAGGTGCCTCCTACTGCGCTGGGTGGGGTGGAGAGGATATGGTGCTTGGAATAACTTGGTTTGTGCCTCAGCACTGAAGAGGTTAAATCAAAACCGGTTCCTATGTTTAATTTCCTGTTTAATAAAAGGAACAACAGGCTTACTTAAATCCACCAAAGCAAACAGAATTAACATTCAGCCTTCTGCTATGGCTAGGTTCACAACAGGGTGTGACAGAGTGCTAGGTAGGAAACCCTGACTCAACACTCTGTTCACAGGAGCTCCAGTCAGGCATAGCAGCTTGGAGCTGAGGAGGCAGACCTGTGCCTAATGTATGTCTAGGGTAGAGCAGAAAGGGTAATTAAGCCATTAGCCAGAGCCCACAAATAGGCAGAGGAAGGCAGTGAAAAGGGGAAAGCAGGCAATCAGATAGATTGCTCTCCCTCTGCTTGTGAAGGCGCTCGGTATGCTGTGAAGATGGTGGGACTCAGTTATAAATAAACTACACAGGGTGTTGAACCAGCATAAGGGTCTCTGCATGGTTTTGTAGATGGAGACAGAAGCAGGACCAAGGAGGCCCTGTGATACCGGGTTAGTGAAGGATGGAATGAAAGGCCATTTTCCTATGATTAGTGAGTTTAAATCAATTTCTCAATATCATGTTTTTTATAGTTATGTCTGTCTGTTCCTGGGAATTCCCAAAGATCAGCAGGCAGCATGAGCCCCCTCCCCACCATATATATTATTGTTTGGAATAGCATAGGTATAACAATAGCATAGGTGTCCATACATCTGAAGAACTGGGGTTTTTACCCATGAAAGCTTATGCTCAAATAAATCTGTTAGTCTTTAAGGTGCCACTGGACTCCTTATAGGTATAACAAATATGCCATGCATTACTCTGTCCAGAAGCCTGTCAAATGTGTCTGATGCATTACACAAGTCAAATGCCATACTTTTAAATTGTCACAAGCCTTGTCCTGGTGTGAAAGCAATCTTTTCCCTGTGCCTTGGATCCACTTCCACTTACCAGTATCACTTTTAAGATCCAGTGTGGAAAACCAGACTGAAGTAACATATGATTGCTCATGTGAGTGTTAATACAGAGTACAATTCTCTACCTTAAATACTTATATCCTATAGAATCTAAACAGACTAAAACTTTGTAACCTAATGAATAGTAGGGATGAAGTGGAAAGGCCTGACATGTTCTAGGCTTTGCACCTGGTAATTTATCTTGGCATACTTTTTCTGGTATAGGTGTATTAGTGTGCTCTATTGACAAAGCCGTCCTAGTGTGGATACAGCTTATATTAGCAAAAAATGGGCTTTTGCCAGTATAGCTTTTTTCAGACCCCTCTTCTTCCCCCACTCCCACCCCTAAGCAAAATAAGCTATACTGGCATAAGCACAGCTTTGTTTGTATAATCTGCATATACCCTAGGGGCTTTTGCTGGCACAGTTGTGTTGGTGAGGGACCACAGCTCTTCAACCCCTGAGTGACAGAGCTATACAGCAGAAGTTTGTAGTGTAGACATGGCCTTGCTTTAAAAACAAACAAACAAACAAATAAATAAAAAATAAAAAATCTGAGATTCTGAAAAACAAGATGGCAGCTAATACACCATTCTGGCCCAATCTAAGTCCTACTGCTGCTCGATAGTTCCCTATTTATACATCTAAGGATTGTGTTAGCTCTTTTTACCACACAACATTTCACTGGGGACTCATGTTCATTTGGCTATCTACCATTCCTAAGTTCTTTTTGGTCACTGCTTTCCAGGGTACAGTCTCCGCATCCTGTAAGAGTGACATACAGTCTTTATTTCTAGATGTATGACTTTGCATTTGGCTTTATTAAAAACATATGTTGTGTGATTAGGCCCAGTTTACCAAGCAATCCAGATCACTCTCTGTAAGTGACCTGTTTTCATTTACCATTCCACCAACCTCTGTGCCATCTGCTAAGTTTATCAGCAATGATTTTATATTTTCTTCCCAACAATTGAAAAAACAATGAATAGCAGTGGGTTGAGAACTGATCCCTGTGGAACTCCTCGACAAACACATCCATTTGTTGATGATTTCCCCATTAACAATTACATACTCGGATCTATAAGCCAGTTTTCACAACAGTAAGTGCATGGGAAGCTTTTTGCCCCAATAATATACACAGAACATGCTAAAAAAGGCTTGGTTACAGTAAACATTACAGTAAGAGAGGGCCCAGTGCAGGAGTGACAAAGTTTCTGGAAATCATTTTCTGGGATGATAATGCACCATGGAACAATGTTTAAATTACTGCAATGACTAAGGGCATAGGGCCAAGTCCTGCCCTTACTGAAGGCAAAGAAAGTTTCTTACTGACTTCAGTGAGGGGGCAGTCAGGGTCATGGAGTGGTGCAGGTAACCAACTATGCACACTATTTGAAAGCGTAGGCCCGATCCAAATCCTATTAAAGTCAGTGGGAATCTTTCCACTGACTTACACCAGGCCTGATCCAAAGCCCATTAACAGCTGTGCTCTGCCCAACATGCATATAATTGCATTATCGGATGAATAAATCAATGTTCAGATGACTCTTGAGTCCCAGGAATTAATCACAGAGCAAATGTACCTTTTTACCCTATTTTACACTAGACCAGTGCCTGCATATTGGTTCCATGGGCCTGGAGAGAATAGGCTGCATCCTGCTGAGATATAATCCCTCCCTGAAGTCCTGGTGCTGCTCCATGTCACTTCTTCTTCTCCCGGCACTGTCTAAATGCCCCCATTTGGCTAGTAGAATAGTTAATGTTTAACTTAGTAAAGTGAGTGGTTTAATTCAGCATCACTCACTAATAAACAATTGTACGGGGACAGTTTTAGGAACACTGCTTTGTGTTTCCCAATCGTCCTTCCACGTCTCTTCCCTCTCTCCATGTTTCTTTGGGTATCTCTCACATTTACCAGTTCAGTTGTTAACTGGGGGCAGACACAACCAAAACTATTCCTCTTGTAACATCTAATGAATACAGCAGGGTTATGTTAAAAATGTGGAATGACATATTCTTAAGTGTATTGCTCTGTGCTATAGTGATACATAGGACTATGTCTCTCTGTCTTCTGTCTCTTTATTCGTAACAGTAATGTACTGGAAAGATTTTCCACTGCACTTTTCACAACATTAACAAAACAAAGTTAGTGGTTTATCTAAACGCATGGGCCTGGTTTTACAATATGTATTACATGCACAGGAGTCATAGAAGTGTAGGACTGGAAGGGACCTCAGTAAGTCATCTAGTCCAGTCCCCTGCACTCAAGGCAGGACTACATAATAACTAGACCATTCCTGACAGGTGTTTGTCTAACCTGTTCTTAAAAACCTCAAATGATGGAGATTCCACAGCATCCCTAGGCAATTTGTTCCAGTGATTAATCACCCTGACAGTTAGGATGTTTTTTCCTAAGGGCCAACCTAAACCTCCCTTGCTGCAATTTAAGCCCATTGCTTCTTGTCCTATCCCTCAGAGGTTAATGAGAACATTTTTTCACCCTCCTCCTTGTAAAACCTTTTATGTGCTTGAAAACTCTTGTGTCCCTCCTCAGTCTTCTCCAGACTAAACAAACCCATTTTTTCAATATTTTCTCATAAGTCATGTTTTCTAGACCTTTAATCATTTTTGTTGTTCTTCTCTGGACTTCCTCCAATTTGTCCATATCTTTTCTGAAATATGGCACCCAGAACTGGACACAATACTCCTGCTGAGGCCATATCAGTGCAGAGTACAGTGGAAGAATTATTTCTTGTGTCTTGCTTGCAACACTTCTGCTAATACATCCCAGAGCAATGATTGCTTTTTTTTGCAACAGTGTTACACTGTTGACTCTTATTTAGCTTGTGATCCATTATATTATAACCCCCAGGTCCCTTTCTGCAGTACTCTTTGATAGGCAGTCATTTCCCATGTTGTATGTGTGCAACTGATTGTTCCTCCCTAAATGGAGTACTTTGCATTTGTCCATATTGGATTTCATCCTATTTACTTCAGATCATTTCTCCAGTTTGTCCAGAGCATTTTGAATTTTAATCCTCTTCTCGAAAGCACTTACAAACTCTCCTAGTTTGGTATCGTCCGCAAACTTTATAAGTGTACAATCTATGCCATTTATCTAAATCATTTATGAAGATATTGAACAGAACTGGACCCAGGACCCCATTCAATATGCCCTTCCAGCTTGACTGTAAACTACTGATAACTACTCTCTGTTTTCCATGCAGTTATGCACCCACCTTATGGTAACTCCATCTAGGCCAGTGGTGGGCAACCTGTGGCCTGCAGGCCACATGTGTCCCATCAGGGTAATCTGGTGGTGGGCTGCGAGACAGGTTGTTTACATTGACCATCCACAGGCATGGCTTCCTGCAGCTCCCAGTGGCTGCGGTTCACTGTACCCGGCCAATGGGAGCTGTGGGAAGCAGCAGCCAGCATGTCCCTGCAGCCCATGCCACCTCCTGCAGCTCCCATTGGCTGGGAATGATGAACCGCGGCTACTGGGAGCTGCGGGCGGCTGTGCCTGCGGAGGGTCAATGTAAACAAACTGTCTAGCGGCGTGCCAGCGGATTACCCTGAGGAGCCACAGGTTGCTCACCACTGATCTAGGCTGTATTTCGCTAGTTTATTTTTTGAGAAGGTCATGCGAGACAGTATCTTACTAAAGTCAAGATATACCACATCTATCCCTTCTCCCCCATCCACAAGGCTTGTTATCCTATCAAAGAAAGCTATTAGGTTTGTTTGACATGATTTGTTCTTGACAATCTATTATGATTGTTACTTATCAATTTATTATCTTCTAGATGTTTGCAAATTGATTGCGTATTTGCTCTGTTATCTTTCTGGGTACTGAAGTTAGGTTGAGTGGTCTGTAATTCCCCGAGTTCTCCTTATTTCCCCTTTTATAGATTTGGCTCTATATTTGCCCTCATCCAGTCCCACAGAATCTCTCCTGGCTTCCATGATTTTTTGAAGATAATTGCTAATGACTCAGGTATCTCCTCAGTCAGCTCCTTGAGTATTCTAGGATGCATTTCATCAGGCCTTGGTGACTTGAACACATCTAACTTGTCTAAGTAATTCTTAACTTGTTCTTTCCCTATTTTAGCCTCAGATCCTACCTCATTTTCACTGGTATTCACTAGGTTAAACGTCCAATTGCTACTAATCTTTTTGGTGAAAACTGAAACAAAAAGGTTGTTTAGCACTTCTGCCATTTCCACATTTTCTGTCATTATCCCCCGCCCCATTAATTGGCCTACTCTGTCCTTGGTCTTCCCCTTGCTTCTAATGCATTTGTAGAATGTTTTCTTGTTACTCTTTATGTCTTTAGCTGGTTTAATCTCATTTTGTGCCCTGACATTTCTAATTTTGTCCCTAAATGCTTGTGTTGTTTGTTTATATTCATTCTTCATAATTTGACCTAGTTTCTACTTTTTGTAACACTCTTTTTTTGAGTTCAGATCATTGAAGATCTCCTGGTTGAGCCAAGGTGGTCTCTTGCCATACTTCCTATCTCTCCTATGCAGTGGGATAGTTTGCTCTTAATAATGTCTTTTTGAAAAACTGACAACTGTCTTCAATTGTTTTTCCGCTGAGACTTGCTTCCCATGAGATCTTACTACCAACTTCCTGAGTTTGCTAAAATCTTCCTTCTTGAAATCCATTTTCTTTATTCTTCTGTTTTTCTCTCCTACCATTCCTTAGAATCACGAACTCTATCATTTCATGATCACTTTCACCCAAGCTGCTTTCCACTTTCAAATTCTCAGCCAGTTCTTCCCTATTTGTCAAAATCAAATCTAGAACAGCCTCTCCTCTACTTGCTTTCTCCACCTTCTGAAATAAAAAATTGTCTCCAGTTCATTCCAGGAACTTGTCAGATAATCTGTGTTAGTTTGTCCATAAGCAATGTAAAAGAGCCATCATTTTAATTTCTTGAAATGTTCAAAGTTATACGGGATGTTGATTTTTTATTCGGTCAATTTGGTTTCAGTTGCACATTTGGCTGGTGCTGAACCAAAAACTATTTTTAGTATAACTCTAAAATTAAGGATTTAGATGGAAAAAAGGGGCCCATTTATCTACCCAACTACATGTAGAGATAGACAGATGAAACACTTCAAATGTTGGAGAGAAAAAAAAGTTTCTGGATGTCTAAGTGTACAAAATCTGAGTGATCTGGAAATTAAAAATGCATACAGATCCAATTAAAAAATTTGTATACAGGAGTTTAAAAACTGTATTGCAACTATGTACACCCAAAGTAACTCTCCCAAATCTTTAAGAAAATGTTACATATTAAGAGAACTTACTACAAAATTTACACTTACACTTTAAGGCCCTGATCCTGCAAACTTTATCCATGCATGGTTGCTTCATCTGGTTTTACGGGAGTACTTTTATGAATAAAATTACTCATGTGCTTAGACATTTGTAGTATTGGGCCCCAAGTATGTGGGTTTAAGTTGTGCAAAATGTTGTTATATTATTCTGATAATATAAAAATATTGCTTTCCAGAGATAGGATATCAGAATTACTATTAAGGGCCAGGTTTCAGAGTAACAGCCGTGTTAGTCTGTCTTTGCAAAAAGAAAAGGAGTACTTGTGGCACCTTAGAGACTAACCAATTTATTTGAGCATGAGCTTTCGTGAGCTACAGCTCACTTCACGAAAGCTCATGCTCAAATAAATTGGTTAGTCTCTAAGGTGCCACAAGTACTCCTTTTCTTTATATTAAGGGCCAGAGTGTGATGTCCTGAGTCATGTGCAATAATACCACCTACCATGAGTAGTCCCATTAAAGTCAATCAGGCTACTTGTGGAGTAAGGGACTACTCAGTGCGAGTAAAGATATTGTAATTTGGTTTTAACTGTGAGTGCTAATGATTTGTTCACAGACTGTCAACCCATTCATCCCATACTGCACATGGACAAAAATACCCCTAACAACAACCAACCTAAAGAAAAAGTTGTTAGTGTTATATGCAATGCTTGGACTATTAACAGAGTAGCTTAAAAATCTTTAACCTTTTGGAACTAAATGAGAAATTTGACCTAATCATATCCCCAAGCGTGCAGTTATCTATTCAAGTGCATAATCTGCTGCACTTGGCAAAGGCTGTGAATGTTGTATCCCTGCCTTTCCCTGTCTCCAGAATAATAATAAAAAAAATGTGCTGATGGGATCAGAAGGTATTGTAATGAAGACAAAAAACCAGTGATGCCATTCTGCATTTCTGCTGAGAAAGACCATGGGAAAACTGTCCTATTATTTCCCACAGTATTTTCTTCTCTGGGGAAAGTTGATTAATTTAATAGTGAGAAAACAGAAGAGAGTCTATTTTTTTCACCCTTATTTGGCCTGTTCAAATGCCTTGAAATACATTATGTAAATTCTGTGTTATTTTATATTTACCATTTATGCCTGGTAATTATAAACTAAAGCCCATTTAGTTTTATCTCACCAATCCAAGCACAGAAGAACTGAAAAGAGAAGGATAATTGTATTTCCTGTAACTGACAAAGACTAAAATAATAGAAATATTGCAGTCTTTTAGCTAATGCTCTTTGAGTCTTGGGCCATGTCTACACTAGTGAGCTTACATCAGCACAGCTGTACCGATGCAACTGCACCACTGTAAGATTGCTCATGTAGCCCTGCTATGCCGACAGGAGAGAACTCTGCCATTGACATAATAAAACCACCTCCATGAGAGGTGGTTGCTATGTCAGCAGGAGAAGCTCTCCCACCTACATAGTGCTGTCCACACCAGCGCTTCTGTTGGTGTAACTTATGTCGCTCAGAGGGGTGTTTTTTTCACATCCCTGAGTGACATAAATTATACCAACAAAAGTGGTAGTGTAGACATGATCTTATAAGTTTTTCTTTACAGTTTACTATAGCTGTGTGATTATTATTTTTTTCTTATTTAAAATATTTGTATTATATAAAATGCATATGAAGACAGAGAAGAAAACAAATATAGAAAGAAATTCAAACAAGGTAAACCACTGAAAACAGAACTAATATGTATAATTATAATCCACATATTAGTATTAATCTCATAGATAAAAGAATAAGGACAAAATCCCCTCAGTATTGTTTTTGTAATCTTTCAACTAAACGAAGTTCTTTCCTGAATCTCACATGAATGCAAATGAGTGAAGTCAATGGGATTACAGTCAGTGAAGTCAATGGGATTACATTGGTATAGATGAAGTCAAAACCTGGTCTCCCATTTCTATGTACCAGTCAATCGGCATCTTTTTTTGAGACCTAATTTTTCTCATTTGGGCAACAAAAATGATTAGGGATATGGAACTGCTTCCGGATGAGGAGAGATTAATAGGACTGGGACTTTTCATCTTGGAAAAGAAATGATTAAGGGGGGATATAATCATGACTGGTGTGGAGAAAGTAAATAAGGAAGTGTTATTTACTCCTTCTCATAGCACAAGAACTAGGGGTCACCAAATGAAATTAATAGGCAGCAGGTTAAAAACAAAAAAAAGGAAGTATTTCTTCACCCATTGCACAGTCAACCTGTGGAACTCTTTGCTAGAGGATGTCGTGAGGGCCAAGACTAAACAGGGTTCAAAGAAGAACTAGATAACTTCATGGCAAATAAGTCCATCAACGGCTATTAGCCAGGATGGGCAGGGATGGTGTCTCTAGCCTCTGTTTGCTAGAAGCTGGGAATGGGCAACAGAGGACTGATCACTTGATGATTACCTGTTCTGTTCATTCCCTCTGGGGCACCTGGCATTGGCCACTGTCAGAAGTCAGGATACTGGGCTAAATAGACCATTGGTCTGACCCAGTATGGCCATTCTTATGTTCCTAAAATAAGACATGCTCTTTGTAAAAAACCAAACTTTTACTATGATTTCATTGTACCTACTATAAATCACAGATCAGAAACAGAGGTTGTTGGAATGTTTGCCACTGTTGTTGTGTTTGTTATTTGATATCATTAGGTTTGGCAGATCTCTTTTTTTTAATAGTTTCAATGGATAACATCAATGTTTATATGTAAGCATTTTTTATTGTTATCAATTTAAATTTTCACAGTTGCAGTAAATAGTAGGGGAGAGGTCAGAAAATAAGGAGGGTCAGATGATAATTATTTAATGACAGTAGACACAAGGATTCAAAAGTTAAAACTTTATAACCAGTAAAACACAAATTGTCAACATGTCACAATATAAAGTAAATATCCTTAAATCAAACTCTAATAAGTTGTCAGAGAACACACATCTTGAACACGGCTCTGCAGGGCTCTTACGTGCAGTTCCATCCTGCCACCCAGTGACCTCCTAGCAGTTTCCAAAATAGAAGCTGAACCCTGACACAGGACTCCAGTCCTGGAATCTGATTGGCAGAATGCTAGGGGTCCTGATTGATTCATATCTTCTGTGTAAACCCAGCACAGGAACTGAAAGTTGTCCATGTAACTGGAATCGATCTGCTTTTCAGATACCCAGTTGGAAGAAAGATGGTTTTGTGGACAGGGCACTGAACTAGGATTCAAGCGAACACACACACACACACCAGTCAGTTTACAATAGTATTGGTCTTATTCGATTAATGTCAAGAACTTATAATGCAGGGGGTCCATATGGTAGGTGCAGTTCCTTTTGACTGCTGACTACTTTTGGATATGATCCCAAGGGACCCTCAATGCCCTGGCACTGCAAAGAGGTCACTCAGCATTGAGTAGGCAGGGCAGCCAGTGTTGCTGCTGGCAGGGGTGGGGCAGGCATCCTTTACTACGGCACCCATATTGGCTCACCATGATGTCATACAAGCCTTCACTAGTAGTATCTGATGCCTCCACTGTGGTGATTGGGGCCATCCTCTCCCAGCAGCTTGGTCCCAAACAAGTATTACTCCCGTGCACTTATTACTCAAGGAATCTGACGACCTCAAAGCTGAACTACAAAATACTTGACAAGGAATTCCTGATGATAAAAACTCTCTCTTTAGAATGGTGGCACTACCTGGAATGAGCTCATC
Source organism: Eretmochelys imbricata (assembly GCF_965152235.1). Taxonomy (NCBI): domain Eukaryota; kingdom Metazoa; phylum Chordata; order Testudines; family Cheloniidae; genus Eretmochelys; species Eretmochelys imbricata. The sequence continues at coordinate 221,209,572 of NC_135573.1, read as the reverse complement.
ACCCAGTCCAGGTATTCCCTGACCATGAAAACCTGGAATACCTATGTAGGGCAAAATCTTTAAACCAATGGCTGCTTCAGTGGGCCCTGTTTTTCTCACAATTCAATTTCATTATCATATACCACCCCGGATGAAAAAATGGCAAGGTGGACTCCCTGTCCTGAGTATACAGTACCAATCCATGAGACCCCCAGCCAGGAACCAATCCTCATTCTCATATACCATAAGTTTCTCAGTGCAGCTCATCACCAGGATATACACAGATTGATACGTTCTGCCTCTGCTTCAGAAATTCTGCCTGATAAACAAGCTATTATTGGTAGGCAACCATATGACTCCCGGGAAGGGATCATGTATGTAAGGGACCACATCTACGTGCCCCCAGGACCTGGAAGGCTCGCAGTTCTACAACTATGCCACGATTTTCCCCTAGCGGGACAGCTGGGGTACTTCAAGATCCAAAGACTAATATTCCACTCCTTTTGGTGGCCCTGGATGTGGCTGACCATATTAATTACCTCCTGCAATGTTTATGCCTGCGCCAAGACCCCAAGCCAGAAGCCCAGTAATCTCATTCTGCCTTTGGACACCTCATCTTGACACTGGGCAGCCATTGCTGTGGATTTTATTGTAAGCATGTAAGGGCAAAATCAGAAAGATTGTAATGACCAGAGTCCAACAAATTTATGACAGTTTTGATGGTTGTGGACCACTTTACCCAAATGACCTACTTATCCCTTGCACAAACCTCCCCTCTGCTACAGAGACAACCCAGATATGGATTAGCCAAGTAGTCCACTTCTGACCTTTCAGAATGCATCACCTCTGATCGGGGGTCTCAGTTCATGGCCTGGTTCTGGCACAAAGCCCTGCACTTGGTGGGAGTCTGCACATGTCTTTCCTCCACTTATCACCCCCAATCCAACGGCCAGGCAGACAAGGCCAGCTAGATTCTCAAGCAGCATATGCGATGCTACATTAATCATCAGGAGGAAAATTGGTCCTCACTTCTACCTTATGCAGAGTTTGCCTACGACAATGCAGACCATGTGTCGTTAGGTCAAAGCCCCTCTTTTTTCCAATTATGGGTTGATTCCACCTGCAATTACCTGCACCATCTCCCAACCTGGCCGCCTCAGACCTGGTGCAGCAGATTTATCAGGCTTAGGAAGAAGTGAAGAAGCACTTGGCAGAGGCAAGAGCAAACTATAAGCAGTGTGCGGAACAGCATTGTCAGCAAGGCCCCACCTATGCAGTGGAACAAAAGGTATGGCTCTTTACAGATCATCTCCACACAGACAGACCTGCTTGCAAGCTGGACTTTCGGTTTCTTGGCCCTTTTAAGATCCTGTGACAGGCTAATCCAGTCACTTTTTGAACTCCAAGATTAACCCACTGTTTCACGTATCACTTTTGAAACCCTACACAGAAAACTCTCTCCCTCACAGGACCCAGCCACCTCCTCCACTGGTACAGGTACAGGGCCACAAAGAATATGTAGTTCATGAGATCCTGGACTCTAAACAAAATATGGCAGGCTCTGGTACCTTGTTGATTGGGATGCGTATGATCCTGAGGAATGCACCTTGGAGCCTGCAGAAAATGTACATACTCCTGCACTTGTGTGGGCTTTCCATAGGAATCACCCCCAAAAGCCTGGTCTGTGTCACCCTGAAGGCATCCCTTGCGGAGGGGATGATGTCAGAGACCACAGGGCTTAAACCCATCTCTGCAGGGCTCTTAGCCACTAATACGTTCCAACTTGCACCCCGTGACCTGCTGGCAGTTGCCAGAATAAAAGCAGAACCCTGACAGAGGACTCCAGTCCTGGAATCTGATTGGTAAAACTCTGCGGGTCCTGATATGTTCACAGCTTTTACATAAACCCAGCACAGGAACAGGAAGTTGTCCATGCAGTTGGAGTCTCCCTGCTTTGGAGAGCTTCCCTTACAATACCTGTTCTTGCTATTGTGCTGGTAACCTGACTCTGCCTGACTTGGTTTTGCCCTCAGGCTTGCCTTGGACTCTGACATTCTGGTATGTGACCCAGGCTGATTCCTGCTCTGACCACTAGGTCAGACTGCCCAGGCCCTGGTTGTGACATAAGTTCTCAAAAAGCATTTCTGGGGTAAGCCCTTAAAGGAAAAATATGTCAGTCTGCACGTTGTTCTTTATCAGCTGTTTGCCTAGCATTTGTCTTCCTTGGGATTAGGTTAGGAATGTGAAGATTCTTTACTTAGTAGGTACAGGAACTGGAGTCAAATTGAGCATATCCATTTTCTGGGCTTTTGTTAATGTCGGGCCTTCAACCACAGTTTGATACGAAAGTAGCAAACTAAGATGGTGTGTGATGGATATTGTAATCACATGTAATGTCTTTGGGGGCCATATTGTATAAATGTATGAACGGTTTATGTATCACTGTGGACAGGGATTGTATGCAACTCCAGGGGAGGAAGGTTGCCACAGCTCTACCAGGAACTAAGAACATTCGGGAGTGAATAAGGTAAATTACTCAGGTTGTAACTACCCCAGAGAGGTACCACCCTCTGCGCTGGGTTTTTCAGAGACGAACAGACATTGAAAAGGCTTTTAGCTTAAAAAGGCTGCATTTAAACTGACTTGGACTTCTTTCTGGTCCAGCAAATAGACAGGACCTTCTGTCCAAGGGCTCCAACCCTTGTGGAAGGACTGGAGGGACTTTGGTTTGCGAGGGCTCCAGAAGACTGATGTGTAACCTCTGGTAAGCTTTTAGCATATGGATAGGAATTTTTATTGTATTTATACATTTTCTCTGTAATGCTTTTACCTTAAAAGTAAATGTACTTGCTTAGAAAGAGCTGTGTGCTAACCTAACTCCTGGCAATATGCTGCTCATAGTTCGCAGAGAGAAAGCACAGCAGAGGCACTGGCCTTTAGGCAGACTGGTTTGCTGTGGATATCACAGTGTAAGGCAGAGGGCAAACTCCCTTGTCAGGAGAGAGAGAGAGAGCTGCGGGTCTCCACGCAAGAAAGGTGATGGCTGGGAGCTAGAAATCTTGAGCGGGTGCCCTTGAGGGACCTTGGAAAGGGAATACAGATTCCATTTTCCTGAAACTGTGACAGTGCAGATGGAGTAACAAAGAAATAAGTTATCTCACATGGCAGATGTTAGTCATGTCTCTTAGTACACTACTGGAAGGTACTCAGTTACTACTGTGATGAGGGTGGTATAAGAATCTATGTAGAATAGACTAGAATCACACATGCCATAAAAGGAAATGGTGAATCAAAAACAAATATAATTGAGATGAAAAACACACAGATAATGAACACAAAAGAAATGAGTTCCCAGACTATAGGGCTGGTCCTCTAGTCCAGGGGTTCCCAACCTGTGGACCACATGTTATTTTGTGAGCCCATTTCCCATCTCTAATATCTCATTGAATTAGATTGGCTTATTTACTTGCAGTTGGTTCTTCTCAGATGCCAGGAGAGCCCCTTATGCTGTTGTGCTAATTTCTGTGACGTCTCAGTTGAAGCACCATGGGAAATAGCACAGAAGACTGTGGCACATCTAATGAGACCCATTAACAAGTGACTGAATGTGGAGTCAGACTATGAAAAGGTCCAGAACCCAAATCACGTCCATCCCCAATCATAACTAAAAGCAATCCTTTTGCACTACATTTTTGCAACTAAACAATAAAAGAAACAGGAAACATTACAGCTGGAGAAGAAAAAGTTGACAAAGAATACATAACAATCTTATCTTCCACACATGATCACACATGTTCAATTCCCTGCTCTACCACAGGCTCCTTGTGCCCTTGGGCAAGTCACTAAGAGTACATCCACACGTGGGCAGGGAGGCTTGATGGGAGCCATGGAAGTACCTGAGATGGATATGGAACCAACAGCTCTAAAGCCAGTTGCAAGCTCCTGTGCACTGTTGGGATATAAGCAGTGCATAGGCCATGTGCTGGCACTCTGCATAGTCAGGAATTTCAAAAGCAAACACATTTTAAAACACCTTTCCTGTGGTAATGCATTTGACACATGGAATAGCCAATATGGGAAATTTTCTATTCACGGAGCTAATAAACAATGTCAACTAAATAATTGATGACATCTTCATCATCTGGACCCATGGAAAAGAAGCCCTTGAAGAATTCCAGCATGATTTCAACAATTTCCATCCCACCACCAACCTCAGCCTGGTCCAGTCCACACAAGAGATCACACACCCCTGGAACCCCGACCTGGGATATTCTATCTACTACCCAAGATCCATAAACCTGGAAATCCTGGGCGCCCCATCATCTCAGGCATTGGCACCCTGACAGCAGGATTGTCTGGCTATGTAGACTCCCTCCTCAGGCCCTATGCTACCAGCACTCCCAGCTACCTTCGAGACACCACTGACTTCCTGAGGAAACTTCAATCCATCGGTGATCTTCCTGATAACACCATCCTGGCCACTATGGATGTAGAAGCCCTCTACACCAACATTCCACACAAAGATGGACTACAAGCCGTCAGGAACACTATCCCCGATAATGTCACGGCTAACCTGGTGGCTGAACTTTGTGACTTTGTCCTTACCCATAACTATTTCACATTTGGGGACAATGTATACCTTCAGATCAGCGGCACTGCTATGGGTACCCGCATGGCCCCACAGTATGCCAACATTTTTATGGCTGATTTAGAACAACGCTTCCTCAGCTCTCGTCCCCTAAAGCCCCTACTCTACTTGCGCTATATTGATGACATCTTCATCATCTGGACCCATGGAAAAGAAGCCCTTGAAGAATTCCACCATGATTTCAACAATTTCCATCCCACCACCAACCTCAGCCTGGTCCAGTCCACACAAGAGATCCACTTCCTGGACACTACAGTGCTAATAAACAATGGTCACATAAACACCACCCTATACCGGAAACCTACTGACCGCTATTCCTACCTGCATGCCTCCAGCTTTCACCCTGACCACACCACACGATCCATCGTCTACAGCCAAGCTCTGCGATACAACCGCATTTGCTCCAACCCCTCAGACAGAGACAAACACCTACAAGATCTCTGTCAAGCTTTCTTACAACTACAATACCCACCTGCGGAAGTAAAGAAACAGATTGATAGAGCCAGAAGAGTTCCCAGAAGTTACCTACTACAGGACAGGCCTAACAAAGAAAATAACAGAACTCCACTAGCCGTCACCTTCAGCCCCCAACTAAAACCCCTCCAACGCATTATTAAGGATCTACAACCTATCCTAAAGGATGACCCAACACTCTCACAAATCTTGGGAGACAGGCCAGTCCTTGCCTACAGACAGCCCCGCAACCTGAAGCAAATACTCACCAACAACCACATACCACACAACAGAACCACTAACCCAGGAACTTATCCTTGCAACAAAGCCCGTTGCCAATTGTGCCCACATATCTATTCAGGGGACACCATCACAGGGCCTAATAACATCAGCCACACTATCAGAGGCTCGTTCACCTGCACATCCACCAATGTGATTTATGCCATCATGTGCCAGCAATGCCCCTCTGCCATGTACATTGGTCAAACTGGACAGTCTCTACGTAAAAGAATAAATGGACACAAATCAGATGTCAAGAATTATAACATTCATAAACCAGTCGGAGAACACTTCAATCTCTCTGGTCACGCAATCACAGACATGAAGGTCGCTATCTTAAAACAAAGAAACTTCAAATCCAGACTCCAGTGAGAAACTGCTGAATTGGAATTCATTTGCAAATTGGATACTATTAATTTAGGCTTAAATAGAGACTGGGAGTGGCTAAGTCATTATGCAAGGTAGCCTATTTCCTCTTGTTTTTTCCTACCCCCCCCCCCCAGATGTTCTGGTTTAACTTGGTTTTAAACTTGGAGAGTGGTCAGTTTGGATGAGCTATTACCAGCAGGAGAGTGAGTCTGTGTGTGTGTATGGGGGTGGGTTTTTGGAGGGGGGTGAGGGAGTGAGAGAACCTGGATTTGTGCAGGAAATGGCCTAACTTCATTATCATGCACATTGTGTAAAGAGTTGTCACTTTGGATGGGCTATCACCAGCAGGAGAGTGAATTTGTGTGGGGGAGTGGAGGGTGAGAAAACCTGGATTTGTGCTGGAAATGGCCTAACCTGATGCTCACTTTAGATAAGCTATTACCAGCAGGACAGTGGGGTGGGAGGAGGTATTGTTTCATATTCTCTGTGTATATATAAAGTCTGCTGCAGTTTCCACGGTATGCATCTGATGAAGTGAGCTGTAGCTCACGAAAGCTCATGCTCAAATAAATTGGTTAGTCTCTAAGGTGCTACAAGGACTCCTTTTCTTTTAACTAAATAATTGGTGTCACATACAGTGATTAAAAAAGTGCAATATATTCAATACCAGCATAATGCTGCATCTCAGTCTGCTGGCTGGCTCAGATGTTCTAACAAGGGGATAATGGAATCTGACTTTTTGATTTGCTCTAAAATCCTAGCAGCAGACTTCTTGGCCATTTGAAGCCTGGTAAGCTAGTTGGAAGATCAAAGAATTACAGTAATATGCATAGGAAGACAGCAATTAGAGATAAATGTTTCAGTCTCTTGTATCATTTAAAGAGGGAAATGCAGGACTTCTTGCAGCATTCCTCAAATGAAATTTAATGCATTATCTTTGCTATATATGAGTTTCACTGTGTTAAAAAAGACACAAATGTAATAGAACTTTATGACTCTTAATGGGGGGTTTGCAGTGTTATAAAGGAACAGGTGAAAGATTAAATAGCTGATGTCCAGATCATGGAAAAAGCAATTTTGATTTCCTGACATTAAAAGAACCAGCTTTTGGAAACCTATTCAATTGATATCTGAAAAACAGCTTGAAAGGGAAGTTAAGCCCTCAGGGTTTCTGTCATCAGCCTTAAAACAAATTTGCATATTTTCTGCATAGAAATAGGATCCCACTCCCTGTTGCCAAACTGCAGAACTAAAAGGATGCAAAAAGCTTTATCTAGTCCTAAGGGCTCCTGGGGGAAACTCTATAATCAGCATTCAAATGTGTGCAACAGATTAGGAAAATGACTTCAAATAGGATTTAGACCATACCATTGCAAGGCCCACAAATCCAACACCGATTTTAAAGGCAGAGTAATACTGATATTATCATTAAAAAGTCCATATTTTTTTCTAATCATTTGCCTGTTCAAAATACCCCATCTTTTATATTGACTGATCATACGGTTCATTGGCACCCAGAAATTATTATTTTTGCTTAAGGTAATATTGCTTTGTGCTATTTATGTGGACTACTGTTGTTCTGGCTGTTTTGTTTTCTTTTTCTCAAACTGAAAACAATGAACAATGCATTTATGTTTATGAATGGAGCCAGGACAGAAGGAGTAATCCAGCTGGCTATCCAGAAATATGGCCATGTGTAGAATTATGCAGCCAGATGGGGCTGAGCTTGTTAGCTAATTGAATCTTCCATAATCATAGTCCCACTGCTGTTTTCTACATTTACACTGAGCTGATAGGTTTCAGAGTAGCAGCCGTGTTAGTCTGTATCTGCAAAAAGAAAAGGAGGACTTGTGGCACCTTAGAGACTAACCAATTTATTTGAGCATAAGCTTTCGTGAGCTACAGCTCACTTCATCGGACGCATTCAGTGGAAAATACAGTGAGGAGATTTATATATACAGAGAACATGAAACAGTGGGTGTTACCATACATACTGTAAGGAGTGTGATCAGGTAAGGTGAGCTATTACCAGCAGGAGAGTGGGGGGAAAAAGCCTTTTGTAGTGATAATCAAGGTGGGCCATTTCCAGCAGTTGACAAGAATGTCTGAGGAACAGCTGGAAACCACTGTAGGCTCTGGGAACCCTGAGAATCCTGAAACCTACTGTGCCATGATGCAGCCCACAAACTTCAGCCCTACATTCTGTGTTGAAGTATGGCTTGGACAAAGAGGAGTTTAACTGCTGGTGTGTTTGTGCTGGTGTAGGACTTCAGCCTGAGGAGCATTAACTTGCATGACTTCCCATATACAGCTCAGTTTGTGCTGAGGCAGATGCTCTTGATCCTGCTCTTTCTGCTACTGCTATAGATTTGTTGAGTGTTTACACATTTACTCCATATTGCATGGATTTCTCTGTCTCCTCTGCTCCATAACCAAAAATATCTTCAAGGACAACATAAAAATTTCAAAAAAGAAAGGAGTACTAGTGGCACCTTAGAGACTAACCAATTTATTTGAGCATACGCTTATTTGAGCATAAGTGAGCTGTAGCTCACAAAAGCTTATGCTCAAATAAATTGGTTTGTCTCTAAGGTGGCACAAGTACTCCTTTTCTTTTTGCGAATACAGACTAACACGGCTGCTACTCTGAAACCTGTCATAAGAATTTCCGTTGTTTATTTGGGGTGCAGAGGAGCTGTCAGTACCTGCTATATCATGGACTACTTTTACTTGTTTTGAGGGGAAAAAATTGTGACAGCACACGAATTTGATAGTTTGAAATGTCAGGTCTTTTTTAGCATGCAGATTCACAGGTGATCTCCTGTCAATGCAGACACTGATTTATATGTAGCTGTCATTAGTATCAATGGAGAGTCACCAATTGAAATTTCCCATGCACTGCATCAGACAATAGACCTCTGTTGCATGTACATGTCATTTGCATTGACCAGGTTGATTCTGAGCTGTAATGTGTATGTGGTCAGTGAGGTATGAATTAGAAATACAAAGGGTTGTAATTAGCTCTTTACACTAGACTCTGTACTAGTCTCTCTGAAGGAATCTTTATGTAAAGTACTATTGAGCAAATAAATCCCTATTGATGCCATTACATGATAGTACATAATGGTTCTGAAGCTGATGTTGCAGACTGAGTAAATAATCGGCAAGTTAAGTCAATGATTTGTGAAGTAACAGTATGGGTTAATGGCTAGAGCACAGGTCTGGCATGAGTTAGTCTTTTGAGAGAGATTCCTGCTTCATATGATCTTGGACAGTCACATTACCCCTCTGTGCTGCAGGTCACCTATCTGTAAAATAAATAAACATAATACTGATTTTGAGGGCACACTCAAACAACTGCAGAGACTTGTGACTGTTCAAAACACTGAGATCTTATTTGTTACAAAGACTCCGCATGAATCCTTAGAAGGGGGAGAGAATTTCATCCTGCGAGAAGGGCAATTACTTCACTCAGGAGCAGATTCACTTTCCCCTCCACCCCCAGCAAATCCTTGGTGCCCATTCTGGCTACTTGGCACAGGGTGGGATGGGGGACACGACAATTTAGCCCTCAGGATATAAAAATAGACACAAAAGTAATAAGGCCGACATTATTCTTTAGAGCCTGATCTTGCACCAAAGTATGACGTTTACAACAGGGGTCAGTGGGAAGATGATTGAGCTCCTGGTGTCTAATCCAAAGTTTATTGAAAACAGTGGGAGTTTTTCAGGCCTTAAAGCATACATTTAAAGGACTGACAAAAGCAGTTGCTTCACAAAGGTGACCTTCTAATAAAGGTCATTAGTACATCATTCTAAAGTTAGTTTTACGCAACGTTTGTGGCAGTGTCACGGGGTAAGTATACCCCGTCATGGGGTGTTGGGTCATGTGTGGTCAAAAGAAAGGGAAGACGCTGTACCGCAGCCGGTTAGGGCCTATGCTGATGACCCTTACTATAAAACGTAGTACAGCCTAGTGGCCAGAGTCAATAGAGCGGCCCTTTCGCTCTGGGCAGTGTGGCCTAATGGCCGGAGTCAATAAAGTCACACACCTCTGTGGGATTGTGTGGCCTATTGGCCCATTGGGAAAGTGGGGCACCACTCACGGGTGTGTGGCACCCAGGGTAGGGGGACTTGGGCCCTCCCTGCTCCTCCAAGCCCCAGCCCAGGGCTCTGGCAGTGGTGGGGTTACTCACCATCGAGTATCCTCCCGAAACACACTGACTGGTTCCCTGGTTCACCCACCAGAGCAAAGTCTAAGTCCCTTGGGCTGCTTCCTTCCCTGCCTTTGCCAGTGATGGTCCATGAGGTCTCTGGGGTCCTCAGGCAGCGTAGCTCCTGATGGCATGGCCTCCTCTCTGGGTTCATCAGGCAACCTGGAATCTGTCTGGTGCTTTGCGTGTCTTGGCTCTGGGCCTGTAGCAGCTCCTTTGAGAGAACCTGCAGTCTGTATCCTCTCTCTTCAGCAGCCTGCCCACACTGAGCTGAGCTGCTTCCTTTTATATCTTGGCTCCAGGCTGAGCATGCCCAGCAGAGGTGAAGGGGCGTGGCTTCCTCAGCCTGCAATGCACAATTAACCCTTGCGAGGCCAGGGTGGGGTAGGTACACCCTGTCACAGGGATATTTTGAGGTGGTCTCTTAAAATGGGAAGTTGTCTAACAAAGATTCTTTTCCATATTACACCGTAGTACTAAGGATCAATGCTTATATAACTATACATTTACAATAATATCAAATATCATTTTTGATGCAATCAAATAACATTTTTCAGTAAACAGAAAAAATGTTTAATTCTGACCATTTTTCTCAGTTTCCATAACTTTATTTTATTTTTCAACAGAGTCAAAATGTCAGACAAAAGTGACTTAAAAGCTGAGCTCGAGCGCAAAAAACAGCGCTTAGCACAAATAAGAGAGGAGAAGAAACGGAAGGAAGAAGAAAGGAAAAAGAAAGAGGTAAATATGCACAAACTCATTAAGATGTCAGAAGCCTACAGAAAGGTCCAAGGTTTAGCTTCCAAATATGGTTTACATAGGGCAGGTGTCATGTAGGAAGTGATCCTCATAATCACAGCAGCTTTAAGCCTAAAATAAAAATGTTTACGTTCAGCCACAAAAGTTTGAAATAAAAATCACCTTCCGAATACACAGATTGTCAACAGAGAACAGTTCGGACAATATGATGTGCATGTGTATGTAGAAAAGAATAAGATTTGCCCCAATGCTTTCTTCTGGGAATTCCTTTAGCGGGGAGAGAGGGGTTCATTTTTTTTTGACCCATTACAACCTAAATAAGTGGTTTGGGGGTTTTTTTGTTTTGTTTTTTTACTCTTAACACTGGCTTGATTGCTGGCTAAGGTAACAGATTTACAGTGATGATTCTCCACTAAAGTAAACATAACTGCAATTGCATTTTAGCCTCCTGGCATCAGTGCGTCTTTCAGCTCTATTCAAGTTTGATTGACATATTAGTTTATTTGTCCTTGACAATATGCATTAGGTTTTTCATTAAGGGTTTTGTACTTCTTTTTATTCAGTCACTTAGTGAAATAGAGGTGAGAATTGACAGGGAAAGGATATTCATTTTCATGCAAAGTCAAAGAAGCATTACGTGATTATGTTTCTTTTCCTTTAAATGTCAACACTTACTGTAGTTTAAAGCACCTGTTATCCCTTACTTATAACTGGTTTCCTTTTAAACTGACACCTTAATATCGTTCATGTGTTTCGTAGAATTACTATGGAATCTGATGCGATACAAGAAATCAAAGTTCCAATTCATGTTGTCTCTCTTAATATTTTTTCATTTTATACAGTTTAGTACAAATAAACAGTCCATAAAGTCAGTTTGGGAGAGGAAAGGAAGAAGAGCCACATTACTCCACTTCATAAAATGTTTTAAATACAGTGTATTAATTAACAGCCAGTTAAGAGAGACATGGGGAAAGAAGGAAGCGAAGCCAATGGATTGTATGTCTTCTTGCAGACATCAGGAACCAGGAGGTTTCAAAGCCACACCTCTTGCCTCTCTCCCGCTCTTTCCGTCCCTGCCCTAGTGAGGCTTGTGTGTGTGTGTTTGTAGGGGGGCATTCCATGGACTCTATCTCAGATCTTGAAGAGTTATGAACACTTGTTCCCCTTTCTATTGTTTTTTCCCCATGGAAGGAGAACATTTAGCCTCACGTGGGCCCTATTCCTGGAGCATTGCCGTCAGTGGAAGTTTTCCCATTGAATTCAGTAGGAACAGAATCACGGCCGTATTTATTTATTACTTTCAAGTGTGTCCGGGTCAGTACATATTTTAGCTAAGGACTTGTCTATAGTAGAAACTTGCATCAGCGCAGCTACACTGATGAAGCTGTGCTGCTCTAGTGCTTCTGGTGAAGATGCTTTAAGCCGACAGGAGAGAGCTCTCTTGTTGGCTTAATAAACTCCACCTCTATGGGAGGCAGTAGCTATGTTGGTGGGAGAAGCTCTCCTGCTGACGTAGCACTGTCCACACCAGCGCTTAGGTTGGTGTAACTATGTTGCTCAGGGGTGTGGATTATTCACATTCCTGAGCAACATAGTTATACTGAAGTCATTCTGTAGTGTAGACCAGGGCTAATTCAGTTTGACTGTCTCTACTTGTAACCTGTCAGCCTTCTTATGCAGAATCAAGGTCAAAGGTCTCTCTTAACCTCCCAACATTCTACAGTACAATGGCATCTGACAAGTAATAGGGAAAAGATTTGAATCATAGTTTAAGAAATATTCCACATAAATTTGTACTGGTTCCTGCAACATCCTTTTGGCTCAATCCAATCTCAAACACTGGCAAAGTCCTCCTGTTATAAATCCAGTATAAATGAGCTGCCCAAGTGTATCTTCATGGCTGTCACAGTACTCCATAATAGCCCAGGAACCATGGTGCATATATGTTCTCCTCCCACTTAATCAAGAAGCCTCTTTTTATGTCATTCAAGCTAATTGTTTATTATCTTTAATTCAGGCTGATCAGCAGCAAAAGAAAGAGCCAGTTCAGGAAGATTCGGATCTAGATCGCAAAAGAAGGGAGACAGAGGCTTTATTACAGAGCATTGGTATATCCCCAGAACCACCTCTAGGTACTTAGATGAGCACGTTGTAAACATGTGGCTATTACACAATTAATGCATTCTTTTTATTAAAAGCATGCTTTGCTTTTGTGTTATTTGGCTGTATCAGTGAAGTGAACTCTTCTGCTTGGAAACCGTTCATATCATATCTCTCATATATGCCAGTTCATAGCATTTCCAGCACTTGCCATTGCAGACCATCAGCTTTATTTCTGAGAGGACTCCTCATAAACACAATTCTAAACCATGTTTGATTTCTTTGGTTGCTTCTCTGTTTATATTCTCTCCTATCTTTCCACCCAATGATATTAATATTATATTTCATGAGTACCAATTATTGGACATAAATACAATTTTATCATTTTTACACTCAAAGAAGGAAAATATCTGTGGAAGAAATATCTTCTTATTATGTGAAATAATTTTAAACAAGCAAAACTGAAGAGAATTAAAAAGAAAAATATTCAAATTTTAACAGACTTATGGTCAAATCATTATTTTAGATTGTTTTATATAGTTTATTTGTTGCTTTGATTGCTTTACTGGTTTTGGTTGTTTAGTTCTTAAACCCTAGATTCCTCACCTTAAATACACATGAGATGATTTTATAATATAGGTTTCATTATCAAATCTATTTATGTTACCATGTCTTGCATGCAGTGTTTTATTCTGTGTGTTGCTCAATGTGTGAGCCCAAATGTGAGAAATTATTTTGCCTGTTTTTCATTTGTTTCTCTCTCCCTCTCATTCAAAAGTGTCTTAAATATCCTGGATGAAATCATGTCCCCATTGAAATTAAGGAGAAGGAGTTTTCCCATTTATTTCAATGGGGCTAGGATTCCACCCCTTATACTGCTGCCTGCAATATTCAGGAACACCCAAAAGCTCAACAAAGCATTCAGGCCCTGATTCAGGAAAGCACTTAAGCACATTCTTATGTGCTGTCCTGAATAGGGGGGCTCTTCTGACCTGTGGCCTCAGTTCCTAAATGAAAGCAACTAAAACTTAGATTTGTGTCCCTATTTTAATAAATTATGATGCTGTAATTCCAGCAATGAGGTATCAGATCCTGAAAGAATTGTCTGACAATTAATTGTTAGGTTATTTTAACTTATCAGAAAATGCATTTTGTACATTATATAGAGATATTATAATATCAAATTAACAGTAATTTTAATAGAGAAAAATCACAAAATATAAATATGTATCTACTAAGGAGCCCCAAAATTATTATGTCCTGTCTATTGCACATAGAGTCATAGAGTTTAAGGCCAGAAGGGACCACCAGATCATCTACTCTCACCCCCTGTATATCACAGGCCACTAGCACCACCCAGCAACCGCACACTAAACCCAACAACCAAACACACATAAAACCATTGCAGAGTAGTTCAACTTCCTATTCTGAATTAATAATTTGCACTATGACACTATCCAGAGAACCTTAATTTAACATATAAAATTATTAATTCTTGTTAATTAGCATTTATTAATTAATTAATTCTTGTTAATAGCATTTCCTTTCCCCCCAAATAAATTGGCAATCAAAATCTCTTCACAAGCCCCCTCAATGAAAAATTTCTGGAAGAATACACCATGAAACCAATTATATGACTGAGATACATCAATGATATTTTCATCCTCTGGACAAATGACCTAAACTCCCTCATAGATTTCCACCACAACTTCAACTATCACCACCCATCCATTAAACTCTTTCTAGGACACTCCCACACCAGCATCAGCTTCCTGGACACCATGATTAGCTTCAACAATGGACTCTAACAGACACCTATTATACAATAAACCCACAGATCATCACGCTCACTTCCACAGATCCAGTAACAACCCCAGACACACCAAGAAATTTGTTATCTGCTGCCAGTCACTCAGATACCACAGAATATGCTCCAGAGAGAAAGTCTGGGGTAGACCTTAAGACACTCAAAACTGCCTTCAGCAAACAAGGACATTCCACCAGAGAAGTAGGTCACATAATGTATTGGGCCACTGAAATATCCTGGGAGAACCTGCTTCACCACAGGGGAAACCCCCTCCCCCACCACCACCACCGACCTTACACCCATAGATGTCACCTACAACCAGTGATGAGCTGCCAAAATCTTAACCACGGGTTCCCTCCTCACCCCACGAGGGGTCATTGCCCACCCCTGCCCCCTGGGACTCCTGCCCCATCCAACCCCCCCGCGTTCCTTGACACCCCCCTCAGGACCCTTGCCCCATCCACCCCCCTCCCCTGTCCCCTGACTGCCCCCAGAACTGGGCAGGAAGGTCTTGTGGGCCACCGTAGTGCGTGCCCACCCCACCCCTAAGAGCCAGAGGCACCTGCCGGGCGGCGAGGTGGGGAGTCCCGGCGGTGCTTACCTGGGGCAGCTCCCAGGAAGCATCCAGCAGGTTCCTCTGGCTCCTAGGGATGGGGGAGCGTAGCTAGGGGGGGAGCAGGAGGAGCGGCCGCTCCCCCACTGATCACATCAAAAGTGGCGCCTTAGGTGCTGGCTCCTTGGGTGCTCCGGGGCTGGAGCACCCATGGGGAAAATTTGGTGGGTGCAGAGCACCCATCGGCAGCTCCCCACCCTGCGCCCAGCCCCAGCTCACCTCCTCTCCACCTCCGCGTCCTCCCCTGAATGCACCGCCCCGCTCTGCTTCTCCGCGCCCCCCCGGCTTCCCACGAATCAGCTGTTCGGTGGGAAGCCGGGGAGGGCTGAGAAGCAGGCATGGTTTCCTGCTCAAGCCGAGGGTGGCGGAGGTGAGCTGGGGCGGAGAGCGGTTCCCCTGCGCCCCCCCGGGGTTACCTGCTGCGGTGCGGTGGCCCTCCTCATGCCCCCCCGCCCCAGCTCACCTCCACCTCCCTGGGCCTGAGTGGGAAGCCGCCGCCTGCTTCTCAGCCTGCCTCGGCTTCCCGCATGAACAGCTGTTTTGCAGGAAGCCTGTGGGGGCAGAGAAGCAGAGCAGGGCGGCGCATTGAGGGGAGGAGGTGGAGCGGAGGTGAGGTGAGCTTGGGCTGGGGGTGGGTCGGGGAGCTGCCGGTGGGTGCTCTGCACCCACCAAATTTTCCCCTTGGGTGCTCCAGGGCTGGAGCACCCGTGGAGTCAGCGCCTAAGGCGCCACTTTTGGCCAGTTAAATTTAGAAGCCCTTTTAGAACCGGTTGTCCCTCACGGAACAACCGGTTCTAAAAGGGCTTCTAAATTTAACAACCGATTCTAGCGAACTGGTGCAAACTGGCTCCAGCTCATCACTGCCTACGACCCCACACTGGAACCCCTATGGGATATCAAACAATTACAACTCATACTTGATGGGGACCACACCCTGAAAAAAATCTTTCCTGACCCCCCGTTCTGGCCTTCAAACACTCCCCAACCTTGCTAAGCTCATCATCAGAAGACACCACAAACCAGGAGACACCACAGACCAGGAGGCACCAACTCAAAGTGGCACCAGATCCTGCCAGAACAACAGATGCAAAACCTGCAGACATATCTCTTCTGCTACTATGATCACTATCCCCACAATACACCTTTCAGAATCCACAGGTCCTACACATGCCTATCACAACATATGGTGTACCTCATCCAGTGCATCAAATGCCCCAACAACAACAATGTGGGTGAAACCAGACAATCACTATGCTCTCAAATGAACTCACACAAAAAAAATGATAAAAGAAAAAAACACCCTAACATCTCTGGGTGAACACTTTTCACAAAGTGATCACTCCATATCTGACCTCTTAGCCCTCACCCTCAAAGGAAACCTGCACAACACCTTCAAAAGACCAGACAGGGAGCTTAAAGTCATAACTCTGCTGGACACTAAAAACCACAGACTTAACAAAGCCACTGGTTTTATGGACCATTACAAGTTGTAACACACCATGCTGCCTGGTAACCTTCTATTGTCCTACAACAGATGAGAGTGGTCTCCTACAACACGTTGAACCCCTTGTGCTTAACAATCTGTCCCACCTTGTATTTAACTTGAACAGCCTCGTTTCCTTCCCCAGACTGAAGAAGATCTCTGTGCAGCTTGAAAGCTTGTCCTGTCCACCAACCGAAGTCGGTCCAATAAAAGATATTACCTCACCCACCTTGTCTCAATCAAAAGACATTAACAATTATAATCCTCTGCCTTTGGATATGCATACAATATCCAGCTCCCTCTGGGGTTTCCTGAAACTAAGGTTACAGCTACAGTTGGAGCTAGAGATGTGATCCCCAGCTTGTGCAGACATACACTAGCTCTCATCAATCTAGAGTGCTAGAAACAGTAATGTAGGTGGGGTAGTACGGGCAGTGGAGAGCAGTGACATGGGGCTAGCCATGACACGTACAAAACTGCCTGAACCCCCTGGGTACCTACTCGAGGTGGCTAATCTCTGCCATCGCTCCTGCTGCCTGTGCTGTCCTGGCTACAGTACTATTTTTAGCATGCTAGCTCAATGAGAGCTAGCCCAAGTATGTCTGTGTGAGCTGGGAACCACACCCCTAGCTCCATAGTGTCAACATACCGAAAGATGCAAAACCACTGCCTGCCTGTACCTGCCAAGGGGCTGTCATGAAAATGAATTCATTTTTCATACTGTAGTCATTTCTCTGCCAATCCTTAGTGAGAATATGTGTGAAATATTTGACCAAATGGAAAATCCAAGTGTCTTGACAGGTCTGTCATTATATATTACAGGGTATAACAAAATAGTTAAAAGTTTTACTCTGTTAAATGTAAAAGGAAAATGCACATGATTTAAACCAAATGGAAATATTTACTGTGCATTAAAGTCCTTCTGTGTTTTCTTCCATGTGGCTGCTTTCAAGGATATTTGCATTAAATCTGGAGTGGAGACATTTCTTTTTCTTTCTTTCTTTCTTTCTTTCTTTCTTATTAAAAAAGACTTTTTTTACTTTTTGTGTTTATTGTTTCTACAATTAAGAGCTTTAACGCTTATGAATTTGTTCCTTTCCTACTTAGTAAGAAAAACCTGTCTTTGCATATATATACATGAAATATACCAGTCCCTGAAAGTAAAGGAAAATACCTAAGGGTCTGATCAAATGCCCAGTGAAGTCCATGAAAGTCTTTCACTGACTTCAGTGGACGCTGGGATCAGGCCCCCAAACAGAAACAGTAACACTCTGCAACTGAAATTACCTAAAAACCCAACCCAACAATACATTCATATACATTCTCATTGCTTTTGGAAGAGGCTTTTTTACCTGGTTGGATTTCCCCATTCTGTTTTTACTTTGGATCTGATTTATACAAAGAAACTGCAGGTCACATTCAATAGATTTTAATTTAAATTAAAATGTAATTGCTTTATTGCCTCGTGCCATCTGATTTTAGCAGAAGAGTTCACTTAGATTTCTAACAAATAAACAAAAAGGTTTGATTTTTAAAAATCTTCTACAATTCAAATGTAAAATTAGCAAAAGAAACAGCAGTGTTGCTTTACTTCCACAGTATCCCTACGACCATAATGTATAGAATCACAGTTGGCTTTCAGACCTGTCTAAATTCATTACAATTTTAAAATTTCCAAAAATATTTAAAAATTCACTTGACTCTTTTCCTTTTCTTTTCCTTTCCTTTCCTTATTTGCTTTCACCATTTCAAACTCTCCTAATCATTTATCCACTATCATTTGGTTGATTGGTTTTGGTTTGTCTGACACTGCTCTTCATCAGTGCAGTCGCTGCATGTTTTAACATGGGATACCTGTTATTTTCATTATTTAGTCCCAACCCCTATGTCTCCCTCTTCGAAATCAGTGAGCACCCCCAGTGAAGCTGGCAGCCAGGATTCAGGAGATCTGGGACCAATAGGAAGGTAAGACAGACCTTCTAGAAAATGTTGAATGAAAGTATTTTTTTCACTCCCCACTTTTTAAAAGTTATTTAAACAACAACATTGTAGGTCCAATATATCCATTTGTTTCTGCATTCTCCACCATGTGTTACCATTCAATAAGGCTGGTGTCAGGTATGGAGTAAAGGTATGCAGCAGTCTGATCTTAAGTTATAGACATCAGAAACTAATGCAAGAAGCAGAAATCATATATATGTATATTTAATCTGCCCACTCAGAATGGAAACGTGGTGAGCACCAAGAACATAGAAAATCCTGCAAACCCCTACCCATGTGAGTAATCCTTATTCATATAGGTCAGTGGTTCCCAAACTTGTTCCGCCGCTTGTGCAGGGAAAGCCCCTGCTGGGCCAGGCCGGTTTGTTTACCTGCCGCGTCCGCAGGTTTGGCCGATCGCGGCTCCCAGTGGCCACGGTTCGCTGCTCTAGGCCAATGGGAGCTGTTGAAAGCGGCGCGGGCTAAGGGACATACTGGCCGCTGCTTCCAGCAGCTCCCATTGGCCTGGAGCAGCGAACCGCGGCCAGTGGGAGCCACAATCAGCCAAAACTGCAGATGCGGCAGGTAAACAAACCGGCCTGGCCCGGCAGGGGCTTTCCCTGCACAAACGGCGGGAAACACTGATATAGGTATACCCCCTATTGGCCACATCATTCCACGTATAGCACCTGTCTATCTTAAGTTTTTGTTCTGCTGTCCAGCACAATGCACAGTAGTAAAAGTGTGTATGTAAGAGAGGGATGGGGAATAACTTACTTAGAAACACCTGGGAACACATAAGAGTGCTTTATTAATGTTCCTCTCTGCAAAACTGTGGCTATCAAATAGCTGTGTGTGTGGAATGGGAGGAAAGTGCTTCATCAATGTGAAAGGGGATATGGCTATGTCAATAAGAGACGGGCCCCAAGGCCACCCGGAAATGCCCTTGTTGCATCTTGAATGTATCACTGATATTGGGAAATGATATGACAGCACCATGGTGTTTCCCAGGGCATCCTGAGTATAATGGAGACAGCCGTGGTCCTGGCTTGAAACCAGAAGAGATACAAATTTCTGTGCCATATTTCAGGGACAGAAAGCACAGGTGAATAATGAATCTTCTAGTGACTGCACTGAGGAGGGGTGAAGCACTCTGTGACTGTTCCAGGCATCCACAGGAGGGTGTGTTATCCAAACCTCCATGAACTCCCGGGAAACAGCCTGCGAAGCTACACTGACCACTCTATAGTTTGGAATTGCCCGTCAGGGTGACCATACCCAGCCATACCTGTACATTCATAGACACTATTGACCCTGGGCTTCAGGTGGCTTCATTTACCAGGTTCCAAGACAATGGAGAACTCATTTTTCCTTCCCTTGGCCTGCACTACAATTGCTATATTATCCTTGCAAGAAATGATATAAAAGGAAGTTAAATAAGCCATTATCCATAAATAAGCAACATTTCTGCTGGCATGACACAGCTAGTACTCATGCTAAACACACCTTGTACGCAGAAAGATCATATTCTTGATGCTGAAAATGTATAGTTTCCTTACTTAACCTAATGAGCTCTCTTTGCAGTGCCACTGTGGTATTTGGGCTACATAGACACTGAGGAAATGCACCCATCGCCTTCCCCCCATTCCAGAAATGCGGCATGCAATTTAAAAGCAGTGGAGTTAATTAAGTAGCAGCCCGTTAGTATGAATAAGGCAGTTCAAAAACTGGAAAAGAATGTAATGCCAAATTCATACACAGCCGACCCTAATCTGTCAAAACCCCTTGGATATGAGAGGAAACGGCAAATATGTGCAAGAAGCATACAGGCTGCTATTCACAATGACAGTGTTCCCTACAAAATGCCCCTGTGGCAATGCTAGCTTGGGATTCAATATGTAATGTCACAAAACTTCCTCTGGATCATTTGAGCTCAGCCAACAAGGGCAATATGATCTTTCCATCAACCCCGCGACCACTTGATTCAGAGTATGCAGATGCTAGAGGAAAATGTTGAAGCAGTTCTGAATTCATCCCATTAAAAAATAATCATGTACTTGCTTATGGGGTGACCCACACTTGTGCCATTGATTCAGCCACAAGTATAGTTAGCGAGCTGTAATTTCACCCTTAATGGTGTCCAGGAGCCAGTGGATTCCAGCATGAATATCTGCACTCCTCCACTGTGTGTTGTGCGGCAGGGGAGATCTCAGTACACCTGATCACTGTGTACAACTGAGCAGGAGGAGAGGGGTGTGGCAATACTTCTTGAACCCCACACCACTATTTTGACAGATGATTTCTGGTTGAAATCCCCAATGTAAGTGGTTCCCCTATGTCAGGAACGCCACTGCTTCTAGGCTTGTTTGCCAAGCAATCCCATGAGCCTGGCCGGGCCCAGTAAACCCACATGAGAACCTGAAGACGTGAAGACCTGGTCTACCTGGTCTACACTAGGATTTTACATCAGTATAGCTACATCTCTCAGGGGTGTGAAAAAATCCACCCCCCTGAGAGATTTAGCCATACTGACCTAACCACCAGTGTAGACAGTGCTAGGTCGATGGAAAGATTCTTCTGCTGACCTGGGGAGGTGGGTTGCCTGCACCAGTGGGTGAATATCTACCCTTGGCATAGGTAGTGTCTACACTGAAGTGCTGCAGCAGTGCTGCTGTGCCGGTGCCACTGTAACATTTTAGTGTGGACAAGCCCTACTAGGCTAGACTCCTGCTCTATACACTAGATTGCACTGTCTACACCTTGGCGTGTGACACCCTACTATGAGCTTTAATTTATAATAGATACAGGCTTGCTACATCAATATATTGTACATTGATGCTGACAGTGGTTCATGTGCTGGTGTCGGCATGCTTAATCCATTGATTACACCTTTGCATGTGGAGGGAGCTGTCTGTCACAATATGGCTTACACAAGCACTTGCATCATTGTCAACAATAGTTTCATCTGTTGTTGACAGTCAAAACAGATTTCAGAGTGGTAGCCGTGTTAGTCTGTATCAGCAAAAACAACGAGGAGTCCTTGTGGTACCTTAGAGACTAACAAATTTATTTGGGCATAAGCTTTCGTGGGCTAGAACCCACTTCATCAGATGCATGGAGTGGAAAATACAGTAGCAGGTATATATATACATAGTAAATGAAAAGATGGGAGTTGCCTTACCAAGTGGGGGGTCAGTCTAACAAGACAATTCAATTAACAGTAGAATACCAAGGGAGGAAAAATCACTTTTGTAGTGGTAATGAGGGTGGCCCATTTCAAACGGTTGACAAGAAAGAAGGTATGAGTAACAGTAGGGGGAAATTAGTATGGTAAAATTAGGTTTTGTAATGATCCATCCACTCCCAGTCTTTATTCAGACCTAATTTGATGGTGTCCAGTTTGCAAATTAATTCCAGTTCTGCAGTTTCACGTTGGAGTCTGTTTTTGAAGTTTTTTTTGTTAAGAATTTCCACTTTTAAGTCTGTTATTGAGTGACCAGGGAGATTGAAGTGTTCTCCGACTAATTTTTGAATGTTTTAATTCCTGATGTCAGATTTGCGTCCATTTATTCTTTTATGTAGAGACTGTCTGGTTTGGCCAATGTACATGGCAGAGGGGCATTGCTGGCACATGATGGCATTTATCACATTGGTAGATGTGCAGGTGAATGAGCCCCGGATGTGTGGCTGATGTGGTTAGGTCCTATGGTGGTGTCCCTTGAATAGATATGCGGACAGAGTTGGCACCACGGTTTGTTGCAGGGTTTGGTTCCTGGGTTAGTGTTTTTGTTGTGTGGTGTGTGGTTGCTGGAGAGTATTTGCTTCAGGTTGCGGGGCTGTCTGTAAGCAAGGACTGGCCTGTCTCCCAAGATCTGTGAGAGTGAGGGATCACCCTTCAGGATAGGTTATAGATCCTTGATGATGCGCTGGAGAGGTTTTAGTTGGGGGCTGTAGGTGACGGCTAGTTGCATTCTGTTACTTTCTTTGTTGGGCCTGTCCTGTAGTACCTGACTTCTGGGAACCCTTCTGGCTCTGTCAATCTGTTTCTTAACTTCAGCAGGTGGGTACTGTAGTTTTCAGAACGCTTGATAGAGATCCTGTAGGTGTTTGTCTCTGACTGAGGGATTGGAGCAAATGCAGTTGTATCTTAGAGCTTGGCTGTAGACAATGGATCATGTGATGTGGTTTGGATGTAGGTATGTAGTAAGTGTAGTGGTCAGTAGGTTTCCGGGTATAGGGTGCTGTTTACGTGACCATCGCTTATTAGCACTGTAGTGTTCAGGAAGTGGATCTCTTGTGTGGACTGGTCCAGGCTGAGGTTGATGGTGGGGTGGAAATTGTTGAAATCCTGGTGGAATTCCTCAAGGGCCTCCTTCCCATGGGTCCAGATGATGAAGATGTCATCAATGTAGCACAAGTAGAATAGGAGCATTAGGGGATGAGAGCTGAGGAAGCGTTGTTCTAAGTCAGCCATAAAAATGTTGGCATACTGTGGGGCCATGTGGGTACCCATAACAGTCCTGCTGACTTGAAGGTATAAATTGTCCCCAAATCTGAAATAGTTGTGGGTGAGGACAAAGTCACAAAGTTCAGGTTTGCCGTGACATTATCGGGAATACTGTTCCTGACGGCTTGTAGTCCATCTTTGTGTGGGATGTTAGTGTAAAGAGCTTCTACAGCCATAGGGGCTAGGATGGTGTTTTCTGGAAGATCACCAAAGGATTGTAGTTTCCTCGGGAAGTCAGTGAGGTCTCTAAGATAGCTGGGAGTGCTGGTAAACAGATTGTGTTAGTGTCAAGGCTACAACGTCATGGAGCACTGCTGTCTTTCGCCCATACTTCCTCAATGCTTTCAGCCTATTGGAGTGTCTCAAAATTAGGCTATACATTTGAAGGCATTTTCTGGATTGCTGCGAGTATACCATGTATTCTCTGTTAAACCCAGCCCTGGGTTTGTGGTCTGCCGATGGGTCTGCCATCATGTCTGATTACTAGAGGGTTTGAGTTCTGTGCCAGAAATGGCAGTTGTGTTTTATGTGCATTGTCCATTTCTGATATTATGATCTCTATAGCGTCCTGCTGAATCTGGGATCTGCTGATGATTTTTCATGGCAGCTAGTCTCTGCTCACTGAGCGGTTATAAACATCAGGCACTACTCTTCCTCCTTTTATTTTACTCTCCATGGTGGTGATGCACTTTTACCCATATTGCCATCTGTCTCAGAAGCAATATGGTATTTAGTGCTGTCTCGCAAGAACCACCCCCGCCCCCAGTTCCTTGGAAAGCTGGACAACAATGGGTAAATTGCAGACTGGATAATTTAGACGAGTGAGGGGGCAGTTCCTGCAATGCTAATGCCTCAACCACAAATGGGTGTTCTATTACAACTAGTCGTTTTTGATGATGTTGCTAACACTACTGCAAGCATGGGTGGCCAGTGACCTGGCTGTTGGGGAAGCCTAGCCCCTGGCACCTCCCCTTGTGCCCGAGGCCCTGCTCCTCCCAGTCTGCCCTCCCTCCCCCGCAGGAGCCTACAGCAGCCACCAGCCCAGTGCCGGGAGGCCGGGCAGCACGGCCGGAGTGCCCTCAGCCCCAGTACTCCAGGAGGCCAGCTCCAGAGCGCCGGGCATTACAGCTCCAGTGCCTCCAGCCCTGGAGTGCCAGGTGGCACGGTCTGAGCACCGGGCGGGCAGCACGGTCCCAGCCCAACTATGCCAAGTCCCTGCGGGAGGCAGGCTGACCAGCCCCAGCCAACCTGGGCCAGGTCAGAGCACCGAGAACTGCAAGAGGGAACCTGGGGGTGGGGTGTGGGCAGGGCCACGCACGGCCTCCCCCAGCCTACGATACCCACTGTCCATGACTGCAGGAATAACAAGCAAGTACAGACAAGCAGCAATCTTGCAGGTATTCTGACCACTAAATGCTGAAGCACTTGCCAAAGGAAGAACTTGCCATCAAAGCAGAGTCCCAAGGCATGGATTTTGCATCAGGAGGTGGGATATTTCTTCTGGGTGATGCAGTAATATTGAGGGGTGCATATTTATTACTGCAATCTCAAATTGGAATTTTCCATCAAAGCAGAGTCCCAAGGTATGGATTTTGCTTCAGGAGGTGGGCTATGTTCCAATTTGAGATTGCAGTGCTAAATGTATGACTACCTTCCTCTTGATACTTTACTGAGACTATTCAATCAGGTACTTGTAAAACATATTAATACTCACTGAGAACATTTGAGACAGATTATCTTGTCAAGGCACTTGACTACTATTGTGTCCAGGTCTGGTGTCCATAATTCAAGAAGTATGTTGATAAATTGGAGAGGGTTCAGAGAAGAGCCATGAGCCTGATTAAAGGATTGGAAAACACGCCTTATAGAGATAGACTGAAGGAGTTCAATATGTTTAGTTTAACAAAAGGAAGGGTAGGAGTGACTTAATCCCAGTCTATAAATGCTTACAACAGGGAAAATAAATTTGATTAAAGGGCTCTTCAATCTTGTAGATGAAGATAAAATTAGATCTAATGGCAAGACAAATTCAGACTAGAAATAAGGTGAACATTTTTAACAATGAGGGTAATTAACATTGGAACAGTTTACCAAGGGTTGTGGTGGAGTTTGTATCACTGGAATTTTTTAAATCAAGATTACACGTTTTTTCTAGAAGATATGCTCTAGTTCAAACAGGATTTAGTTCAAAAAAGTTTTGCGGCCTGTGTTCTTCAGGAGGGAAGACTAGATAACCTTAAAGGTTCCTTCTGGCTTTATAATCTATGAATCCCAAAGAGCTAGGACAGCTGGGCATCTTTGCTAGCTTGCAGCTCTCACACAGATCTGTTAAGAGCTGTGACCTAATAACATTAACACACTAGATGTTAAAAATCTCCTGCGTACTCCAAAGTATGTCAGTGACGAGTTCTGGACATACGTGCATACTAGTTAGGTAATTGGTGAGTAACTGGCCGTATTGTCTGCTGGCTTGCCTTAGATAAGTAGCATTCCAGCAAGTATTGCTTTACACTCACAGATTAATGGACTTTCATTTGCATTTTGTCATTGTGTCCCTTTTCTCCATGTGTCCCTTTCACCTGTGTAGTCCAATCGTGAGTAGTAACACTAAAGGGTACATTGGCAGGAGGGACCCGATGCTCTAATGTAGTGAGTGAATTAGTCTGACGTGGCAGCTGGCCTATCTGGAACACATTTTATTCAGCCTTGTAGCGTTATCCTGCAAGCACCGTTATCCTTGGACTAAGATAATGGCTAAAAAATGCTATGGTGTCATTAGGCTTATTAGGAGGGTATTTTAGGGAAGGGCTACAGATTGGTGTGGAACCAGGGAACCATAACTATCTGTTCAGCCAGTTTTTATGATTTTTTGCTGTGTGATCTTCAGGGTCATGTTGAAATTTGCCAAGGCATTTTCACTGGTGATGAAAGTACAGCTTTGAAGCAGCCTGACTTGCCTTGCAGAATATGACAGGAGGCAGTGAGTCTGAGCTGATGGTAGATAATGGTTCTAGAAATGACTGACATGGAGTCTTTTGTGGGCTTTCAGCTGGATAGAAGATCCAAATTAGATTTTTTGTGATGTATTGGCATTCATAGATTCATAGATATTTAGGTCAGAAGGGACCATTATGATCATCTAGTCTGACCTCCTGCACAACGCAAGCCACAGAATTTCACCCACCACTCCTACAAAAAAAAACCTCACACCTATATCTGTGCTATTGAAGTCCTCAAATTGTAGTTTAAAGACCTCAAGGAGCAGAGAATCCTCCAGCAAGTGACCCGTGCCCCATGCTACAGAGGAAGGCGAAAAACCTCCAGGGCCTCTTCCAATCTGCCCTGGAGGAAAATTCCTTCCCGACCCCAAATATGGCGATCAGCTAAACCCTGAGCATATGGGCAAGATTCATCAGCCAGATACTACAGAAAATTCTTTCCCAGGTAACTTGGATCTTACCCCATCTAAAACCCATCACAGGCCATTGGGCCTATTTACCATGAATATTTAATTACCAAAACCATGTTATCCCATCATACCATCTCCTCCATAAACTTATCGAGTTTAATCTTAAAGCAAGATAGATCTTTTGCCCCCACTACTTCCCTCGGAAGGCTATTCCAAAACTTCACTCCTCTGATGGTTAGAAACCTTCGTCTAATTTCTAATCTAAATTTCCTAGTGGCCAGTTTATATCCATTTGTTCTTGTGTCCACATTGGTACTGAGTTTAAATAATTCCTCTCCCTCTCTGGTATTTATCCCTCTGATATATTTATAGAGAGCAATCATATCTCCCCTCAGCCTTCTTTTAGTTAGGCTAAACAAGCCAAGCTCCCTGAGTCTCCTTTCATAAGACAAGTTTTCCATTCCTCGGATCATCCTAGTAGCCCTTCTCTGTACCTGTTCCAGTTTGAATTCATCCTTCTTAAACATGGGAGACCAGAACTGCACACAGTACTCCAGGTGAGGTCTCACCAGTGCCTTATATAACGGTACTAAAACCTCCTTATCCCTACTGGAAATACCTCTCCTGATGCATCCCAAGACGACATTAGCTTTTTTCACAGCCATATCACATTGGCAGCTCATAGTCATCCTATGATCAACCAATACTCCAAGGTCCTTTTCCTCCTCCGTTACTTCTAGTTGATGCGTCCCTAGCTTATAACTAAAATTCTTGTTATTAATCCCTAAATGCATGACCTTACACTTCTCACTATTAAATTTCATCCTATTCCTATTACTCCAGTTTACAAGGTCATCCAGATCCTCCTGTAGGGTATCCCTGTCCTTCTCTAAATTAGCAATACCTCCCAGCTTTGTATCATCTGCAAACTTTATTAGCACACTCCCACTTTTTGTGCCCAGGTCAGTAATAAAAAGATTAAATAAGATTGGTCCCAAAACCGATCCCTGAGGAACTCCACTGGTAACCTCCCTCCAACTTGACAGTTCACCTTTCAGTAGGACCCGTTGTAGTCTCCCCTTTAACCAATTCCCTATCCACCTTTCAATATTCCTATTGATGCCCATCTTATCCAATTTAACTAATAATTCCCCATGTGGCACCGTATCAAACGCCTTACTAAAATCTAAGTAAATTAGATCCACTGCGTTTCCTTTATCTAAAAAATCTGTTACTTTCTCAAAGAAGGAGATCAGGTTGGTTTGGCACGATCTACCTTTTGTAAAACCATGTTGTATTTTGTCCCAATTACCATTGACTTCAATGTCCTTAACTACCTTCTCCTTCAAAATTTTTTCCAAGACCTTGCATACTACAGATGTCAAACTAACAGGCCTATAATTACTTGGATCACTTTTTTTCCCTTTCTTAAAAATAGGAACTATGTTAGCAATCCTCCAATCATACGGTACAACCCCTGAGTTTACAGATTCATTAAAAATTCTTGCTAATGGGCTTGCAATTTCTTGTGCCAATTCTTTTAATATTCTTGGATGAAGATTATCTGGGCCCCCCGATTTAGTCCCATTAAGCTGTTTGAGTTTCGCTTCTACCTCAGATATGGTGATGTCTACCTCCATATCCTCATTCCCATTTATCATGCTACCATTATCCCTAAGATCCTCTTTAGTCTTATTAAAGACTGAGGCAAAGTATTTGTTTAGATATTGGGCCATGCCTAGATTATCCTTGACCTCCACTCCATCCTCAGTTTTTAGCGGTCCCACTTCTTCTTTCTTTGTTTTCTTCCTATTTATATGACTATAGAACCTTTTACTATTGGTTTTAATTCCCTTTGCAAGGTCCAACTCTACTTGACTTTTAGCCTGTCTCACTTTATCCCTACATATTCTGACCTCAATAAGGTAGCTTGCCTTACTGATCCCTCCCTTCTTCCACTCCCTATATGCTTTCTGCTTTTTCTTAATTACCTCTCTAAGATGCTTGCTCATCCAGCTTGGTCTACAACTCCTGCCTATGAATTTTTTCCCCTTTCTTGGGATGCAGGCTTCCGATAGCTTCTGCAGCTTTAATTTAAAATAATCCCAGGCCTCCTCTACCTTTAAACCCATAAATTCTTCAGTCCAATCCACTTCCCTAACTAATTTCCTTAATTTTTGAAAGTCAGCCCTTTTGAAATCAAAAACCTTAGTTGCAGATTTATTTTTGTTAATCCTTCCATTCAGTTTGAACTGAATTAGCTCATGATCACTTGAGCCAAGATTATCCCCTACAACCATTTCCTCTATGAGGTCCTCATTACTCACCAAGACCAAATCTAAAATAGCATCCCCTCTAGTCGGTTCAGCAACTACTTGCTGAAGGAATCCATCAGCTATCGCATCTAGGAAAATCTGAGCCCTATTATTATTACTAGCACTCGTCCTCCAGTCTATATCTGGGAAGTTAAAGTCTCCCATGATCACACAGTTTCCATTAGTATTTACTTTATTAAAAACATTAAAAAGGGCTCTATCCATATCCAAATTAGATCCCGGCGGTCTATAGCATACCCCAAGCACTGTCCCAGGGGAGGCTCTAATAGTTTTCTTCCCCAATTTAATTTTTGCCCAGACAGACTCAGTCATATCCATTTCATCGCTTCTTATTTCTTTACATTCTATCTCATCATTGATATACAGTGCTACTCCACCACCTTTACCTTTATTTCGGTCTTTCCTAAACAGCACATACCCTTCAATACCTGTAGCCCAGTCATGACTACTATTCCACCAGGTCTCTGTTATACCTATAATATCTGGTTTCACTTCCTGCACCAGTAACTCTAGTTCCTCCATTTTGTTACCTAGGCTCCTTGCATTAGTGTACAAACATCTTAATTTTTGCTGTTTAGCCTCACTCACATTCTGTACCCTATTAGGCACGGTTATTTTACTACCAGTATAACCTATTAGACTTGTATCTACACTGCCCTTCCTCCTACCTACAGCTGTATCCACTCTTACTTCATTTTCTTTCCACTCTATGCTTAATTCTGGCGTGGAGATTACCTGGACATCTCCCAACCATCTCCCCCAAATTCCTAGTTTAAAGCTCTCTTAATCAGTTGTGCCAGCCTCCATCCTAGAAGTCTATTTCCTTCCCTACTCAGATGAAGTCCATCCCGAGAGAACTGTCCTCTATCCATGAATGCCTCCCAATGGCCATACATCCCAAAGCCCTCCTTATAGCACCACTGCCTAAGCCATCTATTGATAGTCATAATCTTGTCACACCTTTGTTGCCCTTCTCTAGGAACAGGCAGAATCCCACTAAAGATCACCTGAGCCTCAATTTCCTTAAGCGTCCTCCCCAGCCTAGCATAGTCTCCCTTAATACTTTCCAGCGAGAATCTAGCCGTATCATTTGTTCCCACATGAAGGATAATTAGGGGATTCTTTCCCGCTCCCTTTAGAATCCTTTTCAACCTCAGGTCTACATCCCGTATCTTAGCACCCGGAAGACAGCACACCCTCCTATTTTCTGGATCAGCTCTGGTTACAGGCCTATCTATTCTTCTCAGTAAAGAGTCCCCAATCACATAGACCTGCCTTTTCCTAGTGACTGTGCTATTCTCCAGTCTATCCCCTGTTCCCTCTGGCTGCAAGTTCTTTCCATTCCCATTCTCCCTTGTAATCCTTTTTAACCCATCCTGTATCCTCCTGGGGCTCATATTTGGTGTAATCTCCATTAACTCTTCCCCTTTTCCTATAGGACTAACCTCTCTTCTCTTCTTCCTTGCCCTGTCACCTTCAGTGACTACCTGCTGAGCCCCTTCCTCATTTTCCAACTCTGCAAACCTATTCTTAAGCTCTATTTCTCCTTCACTAGCCCGTCTTTTCCTCTGCCTAGTTCTTTTAGTCACATGCTTCCACTGACCACTTTCCTCACCCAGTCTCCCCTCAGAATTCCCTAGTCCTGCTTCCATCTGCAAGTCTGAGCTTTTCCCTTCAGATACCTCATGTCTTTGCTCCATAATCTGCTCAAACCCCTTCCTAAACTCTACCAGACTTTCCACCTGCATCTCCAAACCTCGGATCTTTTCCTCCATCAGCTCTATCAGACGGCACTTCATGCAGACAAAACTCTTACCAGGTGCCCCCTCCAGGATCATGTACATACCACAGCTTCCACATCCAGTCATCTTCATTGTGTCTTCTGCTACATGGGTCACTCCCACTGCCACCTCTGTATCTGTCATATCCTTCCCACCTAAATCCTGTTAATCTGGGAAACACAAACCACACCAAAACACCACCACCCACAGCAAAACCAAACCCAACACAAGCACCGCAAGACAAACTCCCCTTTCAAACTCCCCTGTTTACAGCTCTGTTTGCTGGCTCCTGTGCCGCTGCACGACTGGCTGCTACCTTTATAGGACCCCTAGTCAGTGAAGCCCCGCCCCCTAATCAGGGCTCAGCTTCTCTCCCAGCACAAAGCCCCTACAAACCTCTACACATACAAATACTACCAATACAAAACCAAGCACACACAAATACCTTCTCCTCCAACAGAACTCCCACTCAAACTCCCCTGTTTACAGCTCTGTTTGCTGGCTCCTGTGCCGCTGCAGCTGTCTGTGCCGCTGCCTCTCATGTCGGAGAGTAAATCTAGACAGACAGAGGAATACTATACCTTGCTTTCTGAAAATGATAGCATTTCTCTTTGTGCTGGGCAAGAAACTGGACTGGGAATATGTTGGTCCTCAATATCAGGCTCCATCAAACCAATTCATTAGAGCTCTGCTAATGCATGCAGAGGGCTTCATTAATTGCCTGGCCATCTACAGGGCGTGAATTACAGTCAAAGCAGGTTTTTATCCGCATGCCTATTTCCCAAATTGCTTTGGATCAATCAAATGTACTTCTGTGCCTGTTCCACCCCCTGCACTCCTTGAGGAGCTGAAAATTGTATCACAGCATGAACTGGCAGATAGCGTGGGATGAACCGTGTGTCATAACCGGGGAGTTGTTCTGTCTATGGAGGATCAAACCAGGACTCTCTACATGTCAGACTTGAAGGAGCCTACAATGAGCTTCCTCAGAATGGTGTATGTTTTTGGTTATGCCTTCAACATAATGGGTGTGACCATGTGGGTTGATGACAAGGGTGTGTGTGTATGTGTGTGTGTGTGTGTGTGAGAGAGAGAGAGAGAGAGAGAGACGTGGTCCATTGGGGGAAAGTGACATTTGGCAACCTGGGAGTGCAACTGAGGAGATGCATCCTGCCAAAACAGGAGTAATTGTTAATGTCCAGCTAGTATCATGCACTCACAGTTAGAATCTGATTTTTGCTGACTAGCTTTTTGGTGAATGTCATGGAACATGGGATGAGTCAGGGGTTGTGGCAGGAGCCTGAGTGCAGTTAATGTGGTGAGCAACAACAACCTCGCCCTCTACAGGGGGTAACGTCAGCACTGAGCCCCTTCGATAGTGATCATGTGCTCCTGATTCCTGGAGGTGATGCTGGATACTCCCTACTCCCATACCTTCTCACACATATGGGATGCGAGCAATCAGAGCGGAATATGCATGAATCTTGGCCTTTGAAGGAACATGTTGACCAACCACTGACTCTGAGAAAGTCCTAATACTTGTCATAGGTAGGGACAGAGCATTTTCATACCAGCTCTCGTGTAACAATGAATACTAAAAATTATCTGTGATGAGTGGGCACACTTGGGTGGCTTTGTACCTGACAGCGTGGACCTATGTGGCATGGATAGTCAATGATAAATTCCCATGGACTTTACTTGGGAGCTCTGTATTACTAGCAGGAAGAGAGTGTGTTCCCGTTGGTTTATTGCATGCCCAGGGGCCCCACTGGCTGCTGACATGAGATGCCCAGAGAGATCATAAGTGATCCACTTTTTCCAAAGATCTACAGTGCCTGCATATTGTCAGCTAACATCAGCTAACATCCATTTGCAAATTCACCTCTCTGAGGGGTTATTTGTGATCATGTTCCTTGCCTGGGCACATGTGTGCATGAGCACTGAAATCTCTTTGGACTGTGTTTGGGGTTTCCCACCTGCAAGGTTGGTGCCACATTCTCTACTCCTCAGTAAATGGTGAAAGGCTCAGCTGCCTTGGATATACAAAGATAAACTGCTATCTTTCTTCCTGCTACCACTTCTCCTATAGTCTGTTCTAGCTCCTTACTCCTCACATATTTTGCTGCCCACACTGCTGCGTGCCTCGTAACTCCTTTGGTTAGAATGAAGACAATAGTATCAGGAAATACTGAGGTTATGGCCACCTTTGTCGTGCTGTAGCTATCTCAGTCACCATCTATGAATGGCTACTTCCTGCTTTAATCTGGTATTCCATAATAGCACTGAAATCTGGGTGAATTATTTCCCACAGTGTAATCTGTAGGTCAGTAGTGTTTTCTGTGGCCACAACCACTGCTCCTCCTAGTATGGTGTCCAAGTGGATGAAGGCATTGCACTGGATTTTTTAACAGCAATTCCTACTTAAGCAAATCTCCAGTGCTATGCCAAAGGAAGCAGGATTTTTTATATATCTTGAAACAAATCTGAACCCCATGAGGTCAATTAGACTACTCTGGTGTTTAAAATTTGCTTGCATAAATATAAAAGTCTGCAGGATCAGGTCTTATTCAGTGCAGTATAAAGAAGAGCTGGGTTCTTAGAAAAGATTTGCTTATGGTGAGGAATTTTATCAACTAGCTGTCCTTATGTTTCAATACTATTGTAATTTTTTGTGCATTTTAGTCCGCTATAAAAGCTGGGTTGGCTCATGTGCCCTTTGGTTGCAGTTTTTTTGTTCTTAAATTTTCTCAAGAAGTGAATTGCAGAGTATAGTACATGGAACATTTTTGGGTACGGAATTGCAGTGGTAATCCTAGAACTGGGGCTGTCGATTAATCGCAGTTAACTCAAGCAATTAATTGAAAAAAATTAATCGTGATTAAAAAAATTAATTGCGATTAATCGCAGTTTTAATCACACTGTTAAACAATACAATACCAATTGAAATTTATTAAATATTTTGGATGTTTTTCTACATTTTCATATATTATTGTATTCTGTGTTGTACTTAAAATAAAGTGTATATTATTTTTTATTACAAATATTTGCACTCTAAAAATGATAAACAAAAGAAATAGCATTTTTCAGTTCACCTCATACAAGTACCATAATGCAATCTCTTTGTTGTGAAAGTGCAATGTACAAATGTAGATTTTTTTATTACATAACTGCACTCAAAAACAAAACAATGTAAAACTTCAGAGCCTACAAGTCCACGCAGTACTACTTCTTGTTCAGCCAATCGCTAAGACAAACAAGTTTGTTTACATTTACAGGAGATAATGCTGTCCTCTTCTTATTTACAAAGTCATCAGAAAGTGAGAACAGGCATCTGCATGGCACTTTTGTAGCTGGCATTGCAAGGTATTTACGTGTCAGACATGTTAAACATTTGTTTGCCCCTTCATGCTTCGGCCACCATTCCAGAGGACATGCTTCCACGCTGATGATGCTCATTAAGAAAATAATGCATTAAATTAAATTTCTGACTGAACTCTTGGGGGAGAATTGTATGTCTCCTGCTCTGTTTTACCCACATTCTGCCATATATTTCATATAATATCAGTCTCAGATGATGACCCAGCACATGTTGTTCATTTAAGAACACTTGCACTGCAGATTTGACAAAACACAAAGAAGGTACCAATGTGAGATTTCTAAAGATAGCTACAGCACTCGACCCCAGCTTTAAGAATCTGAGGTGCCTTCCAAAATTTGAGAGGGACGAGGTGTGGAGCATGCTTTCAGAAGTCTTAAAAGAGCAACATTCCGATGCAGAAACTACATCACCCAAACCACCAAAAAAGAAAATCAACCTTCTGCTGGTGGCATCTGACTCAGATAATGAAAATGAACATGTGTCGGTCCTCACTGCTTTGGATTGTTATCAAGCACAACCTGTCATCAGCATAGGCACATGTCCTCTGGAATGGTGGTTGAAGCATGAAAGGACATATGAATCTTTAGTGCATCTGGCTAAATATCATAAATATCTTGTGACGCCAGCTACAACAGTGCCATGAGAACGCCTGTTCTCATTTTCAGGTGACATTGTAAATAAGAAGCAAGCAGCATTATCTTCTGCAAATGTAAATAAACTTGTTTGTCTGAGCGATTGGCTGAACAAGAAGTAGGACTGAGTGGACTTGCAGGGTCTAAAATTTTACATTGTTTTATTTTTGAATGCAGTTTTTTTGTATATAATTCTACATTTGTAAGTTCAACTTTCATGATAAAGAGGTTGCACTTCAGTACTTGTATTACGTGAATTGAAAAATACTATTTCTTTTGTTTTTTATAGTGCAAATACTTGTAATAAAAAATAAATATAAAGTGAGCACTGTACACTTTGTATTCTGTATTGTAATTGAAATCAATATATTTTAAAATGTAGAAAACATCCAAAATATTTGAATAAGTGGTATTCTATTTTTGTTTAACAGTGCGATTAATTGTGATTAATTTTTTTAATCGCTTGACAGCCCTACCTAGAACCATAGAAATGTAGGGCTGGAATTGATCTTGAGGGGTCATCATTCTAGTCCATCTCGCTGCACTGAGGAAGGACCAAATATACCTGCACCATTTCTGATAGGTGTTTATCTAACCTATTTTTAAAAATCTCCCAATGATGGGGATTCTGCTATCTCCCTCAATAATCTATCCCCGTTCTTAAGTATCTTTAGAGTTGGAAAGTTTTTGCTAACAGCTAACCAAAATCTTAATTGCTACAAATTAAGATGATTACTTTTTGTCCTACCTTCAGTGGACATAGAGAACAACTAATCACCATCCTCTTTAACTAAAGGCTATTATTGGGTCTCCCTTAAGTCTCCTGTTCTAAAAACTAAACATACCCATTTTTTTTAATCTTTCCTCAGAGGTCAGGTTTTCTAAACCTTTTATTACTCTCCTCTGGATTCTCTCCAGTTTGTCCACATCTTTCCTAAAGTGTGGCACTCAAAACAGGACACACTACTCCAGTTGAGGCCTCACCAGTGGCAAATAGAGATGGACAATTACCTTCAGTGTCTTACATAATACTCCAGAATATTAATCTTTTTTTTGCAACTGCATCACATGTTCTCTTTCGATGCTGTGTGGTTCCTCTCTGAGTTACTGAACTTGAATTTGGAGGCGGAGGGAACCACAGCTATTTGCATCTAGGGTTGTCAGATGTCTGGTTTTCAACCAGAATGCCTGGTCAAAAAAGGACCCTGGTGGCTCCGGTCAGCACTACTGACTGGGCCATTAAAAGTCTGGTCGGCGGCGCAGTGGGGATAAAGCAGGCTTTCTGCCTGCCCTGGCTTCATGCAGCTCCTGGAAGCAGTGGCATGTCCCCCCTCTGGCTTCTATACGGTAGGAATAGCCAGGGGCTCCACATGCTGCCCCTGCCACAAGCGCCAGCTCTGCAGCTCCCACTGGCCAGGAACCACGGTCAATGGAAGCTGCAGGGGTGGCGCCTGCAGACGGGGCAGCATGCAGAGCCGCCTGGCTGCACCTCCACATAGGAGCCAGAGGGGGAACATGCTGCTGCTTCCAGGAGCTGCTTGAGGTAAGTGCTGCCCTGACCCCCTCCCATGCCCTCCTGTGCCTCAACCCATGCCCCAGCCCTGATCTCCCCCTCCCACCCTTCAAACCCTTGATCCCAGCCCAGAGCACCTTCCTGCACTCCAAACACCTCAGCCCCAGCACAGAGCCCGCACCCCCAGCTTGAGCCGCTGGGGGTGGGGGCAATGGAGTTCGGTTTTGTGCAGGTAGAAAGTTGGCAACCCTATTTGTATCTTTTAGTTACAATAGCACCTCATTGTCTGATTGTTTGTATACTTTTCTGCCCATTGTAGTATTGGCAGAGCAGTTACTGTGACCTCCAGATTGTGTTTTATGGAATATGGTAGTAGTTTTCACTTTAGATCGGCTCTTCCTTCAGATCTAGGCCCATGTAAGAGCATGGGAATTGTTTTCTAACAGGTCCAAACTTTTTCCCCTGTGCCCCTCTGAATTGTCATACAGCCCTGGTCCCTTGAACCATTAAAGTCTCCGTACCCCCCCCCTTCCTCTCCCCCCAGCCCGCCCCGGATTGTGAGTTTCACCATCAGTTTGTCTCAAATGGATTCAATTAGTAGCTGCTATGATTCCATTTTCCTCCTAATATTGTTTTGCTTTTGAATACAGTGCCTCCACCCTCAGGTTAACTACACTTTGCATTGCTTCATGTCTTAAGATCATACACTGAGGTCTCTTGCTGCTGTGATGGCCTGGGTGGGACAGATGCCCATCTAGAGCATTCAGCTGCCTGAGGAGTTATAGAGTGTAGCTAAAAGAAGACAAGTTTTCAGATGCTTTTGTAATAACTCTTTTGTAGCTTTTATTTTTAATTTCTCTGATCACCAGTTATGTCAGAAAGGGGTGTTAAATGATGGCAGATGTTCTTAGCGCCTAATCATTATAATAAGTAAGATTTTCTTTGATGATCTCTCCCTTTTCCAGTGTCTGTAGTCTTCTCATCCACCAAGCTCCTATGCTGTGTTCTTTTCATGCACTTTGCATGAAACCACTGTAGCTTGCAGTCTTGGTGACTCAGCTTTTATTTGCTATCAGGAGTCAGCACGACCATGTTACCCGACTGACATTTGGCAAAATTACCGTACTTAGTGACGGACATTGGAGGGGTTTATGTCATTCAGTCATTCAGTTTTTTTGAAAAATTACCACGAACCTCAGAATTTTTACCACGGACACCTGTGTCCGTGTACGGACACATTGCTGACCCGTTTACAATGCTTTATTTTTAATCAGTTCCTTATCTAGTAGAGTGGAACAGCACAATTTGACTAGTTAAACTGAGTATTAGGATGTCACACTCCTTTATGAGGGTCTGTGTCACTGGAGCTAGATGTGAGTCAAGAAGAAAAGGAAGAGGCCAGATCCCAATCTGTTTTAGTAATATAAGGACTAGGAGAATGTTTATTTTGGTAAACAGATGTGATTCAGGGCAGTGTATGTCCTCTCTCATCTCTCTTCTTTGGATACAGCAAAGGTCTTTCAGAAGAAAGTAATAAAGCAAAATTTCTAATCTACTAAAGCCACTACAATTCAGTAGGGCTCAGTTACCCTATCATTAAGTTAATATATTTGACAGGTTCTGCACAGTGATGATGTTGTGCTATTGCTTAGGTTTTCAGGTTGCCAGCATTTAATTGTATTACTGGTTTCACAAATTATAGGGTCTTCTTAAAGTGTTAGTATAAAAAGCAGACGTGGTGTTATTCCCTGGGAGCAGCAGTAGTAGTTTTCGCTGACAGGAGATTTTTCTTGATTGTGTAAAAAGTTGGTTTTTTTTAATCACTTTTAAAGAGCTGCTTTAGTTACCAACTTGCACACAGTTCAGCTTGCTAAGCCAATAAGGAATAAATTTAAAATGATATCCAGATCATAGTGAAAACTCAGGATCCATTGGAAGGAAAATAAATTGGACATAAGAAGTTGGGAAAGGATTCCAGAAAATAATCTCTCCTTCCACCTAGGTCATTAAAAGAAACTTCCACTTATCTGTATTATTACTCTGAAATGTGAATGTCAGAAATCAAATTGCACACTCCTCAGGAGGGATAATCATTCATTAAATTTAGGATGTAAATGACAGAAGAGAAATGCAGTATGCAGGCTCAGTTAGCCATACACAGTACATTAGGTGCTGGAGGTAAAAGATTTTATTCTAATAAATAAATTGTTAATTACTTTTGTCCACTGGAAAACGTGATAAGGACAGCGTGAAGAATTGGTGAGAGTGCAGTTGTATGCATATATGGTAGAAACAACATATAAGTCTGTCTTATTATATGAGATGGGCATCATCTGAATAGAAACATACAGTCTCTCCCTATAAAACAATCCAATGTCAGATGCTAAAATACCCTATACGAAGTTTCTGAAAGTGTGTGACAATGTAGTTCTAAAAGCAGTGGGAATTTCCAGCTGTATACCACAACTGGGGCAGCTGAGATTAGAAATAGGTGAACATTTGAAATATAGCACTAGGGAAATTAATAAATGAGCTACCATACTCAGTTGCATCTCCTAGAATATACGAGATAAGGAAGATTACCATTGCATGACAAGAGAGTACCACACATCTTTTATTACATTTCCTCCCATAGTTACCATGACGTTGTCTCTTGGCACGCGGGTCTAATCTTCAGTTCACTGTAATGGGATAGATTGCGCTTCAAGGTGCTGTCATGAGCTGTGCAGAGGGAGCTGCACTACAGCTAATGCCAACGGAAGAATTCCGGCTTACTCAGCTGACTTTCTCTGGGAATTCTGGGGTACCGTGTTACAGCAGGACCTTTGCTACCCTTTAAATGGAAGCAACATGAAATGTCTGACCTACTTCCTGTGCCCAGCTTGTCTAAATGACAACGGAGCCTTAGGCTCACCTTCATCCCATTCAGCTAGGGCTAAGGCTGACACTAGCCTCACATAGTGCCTGAGCTGCCTAGTCACATTATGGCTGCATCCTCTACAGGCGCATAAGAGAACTGGAGTGAGGAGGTTTCTTGCAATCTTTTGCCTCCATTAGTGCCTGCCCAGGGACAGACGCAATCTGATCCTCTATATTCAAAGCATGTACATACGTTAGATATGTATAAAGCTCTAAAGTTCCAAAGATTCTCTATGCCAACATTTTGCTATCCTATAAATATAAGAAGACACCTTAGGGACAATATGAGGCAGTTGCTTTTAAGTCTCTGTTCATCTGACCTAGAAAGTGAGGAATATTTTCAGTGCCTGCCTGTTATAAAGTCAGAATGGTCTATATTAATTAGAATCAGTTGCAAGCCTTTAGTGTGTGAGCTTGTGGCATCATTAAGGACTTTCATATATGCAGTTCAGTCCTCTGGATCTTTGATTATTTTTCTCATTAGCAAGTTTCTCCATGCTATAAATTGGAGGAGGCAGGGAGGTTGCCATTCCCAAAGGAATGCTTTATAAAATGTCTTAGAAACATGAGCTCCAGCTGCATTCAGTAAACCCATCTACACTTATTACACTGCTAAACTTAAGTTTAGCAAGAAAAACAGATAATTTTTCTGAGTTACATATTAGTTATATTAGACTCGTGGTTATCTCTAACTATTCAAATTGATTTAGGGGTAATTCTGTCTTACTTCCAGACTCTCTCTAGTCTTCTGAAAGAGAAAAAAATCCTGGCTCAATAGCCTTCACAAATAATTTGGATGATTAGCATGCCTGGAGTCAACTTGCCTAAACTCAAAGTCCTACCTAGAAGGAATCCTCAGCTAGGATTTTTAGTGGTTTAGTTTAGAACAACATTGGGAACATGGTTCATGATCAGACACCTCTTTTTCTAGCTTTAACTGTGTCAGAAGGATGACTGGAGGATTTAAAAAAATCAATTCTAGTTTGCAAGTGTCTAAGAAAATATATGTTTGAGCCTCGTAATTCCAGGTATTAGAGATGTAGAACTTTGTATGTTTTGGCTTTGCTAAAGATCTGCAATAGATGTTAGTGGAAAGAGAGATTAAAAAGCTGACTAAAAGTTAGCATTGTTTGTATTAAAGCAATTTATAGTGGATAAAGTGGTAGACTTCCCAAGTAAGACACCTGAGACCAGGATGAAAGGCGCTTCTAACATTTTGTGCTGGCTTTGTGGCTTTATTCCTAGATATGATTGCAGAAATCATGTGTGAAGGCCATGAATGCATGGATCACCATAGGCAGGTCTGCATCTGAAAGGATGGGGCGTACTCTTCTGGTGTAGTTGTAGGTGAAAATGGGTGGTTTTGTCACCATGGTTATTTGGGCATCTGCTAGCACTGAAGGTTATAAGCCTAAAACTAACCATTCAAAGGAAGGGCTGTGGAAAGCTCCCATCTTGACTTCAGACCTAAAATTTCCATTTTTTTTCAAAACAAGTTAAATTAGTAGCTACACAACAAAGATAATACAAAATTATATTATTAATTGTGAAACCACAGCAATAAATCACTTTAGTCTTAAAGTAAATCCTTTCACTTGTTTAACAGGGGCAAGTCAGGTTTTAGCAGAATGGAAAGGTGTCCTCACACAAAATTTCACCGCAGTTTAACACATCCTGAGTTAAACTGGTGCAACCTCTGCACGTAGACTAGTCCTTCTTTTCTGAAGCACAAGGAAAACAGGATCCCTCAATGTTAATTTCATGTTTAGTATGGTAAAATCTCACTCTAGCTCCTACTTATCTTATTCACACAAATAGTCCCTTTCGTACAATGTCTATGATGCCGTGTCTGTTGGTAGATTCTGAGGATGACAAAAAGGAACATTATTTTTAAGGCAAGAGATTACAGAATGGTGATTTTGAAGAAAACCACTGATTCTCAAGAGCAACCATCAAGCCACACAGCCTTGTAGCCCACAGTTCTGTAAATTGCTGAAATTCTTCCATTTCTGAAGTCTTCCATCTTCTTCAGTTCAGCAGTGTCCGATGATGATGAAGGCACCAACCTGCATGTTATCTGTTTGATTCCCCTGAAGGGCTGTAGTGTTCTTTCCCTTCTGTGGCTCCTGATGTCTGGTAAAAGGCCAATGATGCATTTTTATGGGACCTTATCCAAAGCCCATTAAAGTTAATGAAAAGAATCCCATTAATTCAGTGGGCTTTCAGCCTGGCCCCTGCAATTCCTTTACAATCAAGGAGACAAGGACATATTAGCTTTCTGAGATATTTTGGCATAGACATGAAAAATACAGTGTTTAAAATATTCTAAGCTTTCTTTTCTTACCCAGCTTATTCTTGGGGTTTAAACATAAAAATAAGATTGAAGAGTTGATACGTATCTGAAGGGAAAGTGTTCAAGCGGCATTACAGATTCCTGAGCTAAAGGAGCAAACAAACCAATGGCTTCTCTACAGATCGGCATCATGTAATCCTGTCTCCCTCGTACACATGCTTTTTATTAATCCAGTTTCAAAGTGACAGTCTACAGTTTGTGACACTTACAGTAAGTCTTTGTAGATTTGTGGGCTCAGCAAAAGCTGCTAACTGTTTGACCTTCCGTGCTAGCAGATGCAGCATGCTGTTGACAGTAACCCTGCTGATAAATTAACATAAATGTCAAGGCCAGAATTTTGGGTAGCAGTAGGATATAAATTAGATCAATGATAACTTGTGTGACATAATTAAACAGATTGGGCCAATTTAATTGCTGCTTTACATTAATATTTCTCCAAGGGACATAAGTCAGCAAGGAATTTAGCCCACTCTATCTACCTTCTTTCTTTAAACCATGTTTAAAATGGTTTCGTTCTAGTCTGAATTCAAAATGGGCTTCAAAGCCAGTTTAAATGTAGCCCCACATTTTATCTGCGATTTAACCAGGATGCAGAAATATTATAAATCTCCAGAAATATTATAAATCTCCATCTTCTTTGTAAATAGTCCCTTTTAAAAACATATTTTTTTTAGCACACACACTCTCTTGTTTAGAGCCATTACTATTGCTAAAGGCTGCCAGGCTGCCAAGAGATAGTGCTTCTCTCTTAGGGAGGTCCCTGTCACTCTTTTCATTGGTTGAGATTGGAAGTCAGGGCGTCCATCTGTTTGGAAGTGTAATTATAAGCCAAAGTGCATGACTGTACTCCAACACCCTTGCCAAATCCCCCGTTCACTTAATACATCATGGCATTTTATCGCATTGTAATCATACATACTCTATGTACGAACACTCTTAGTGATGTATGAGCATTCTGCTTGAACTAATATTGTAAGTAAATCACTTGTTTAGTAAAACAGACCCTCCCAAAATACTGATGACCATCTTTTCGGAGTTTTTCTGCTTCAGAACAAGTAGCACAAGGAAAGCATTTTCCCTTAGGTAAGACTGGCAAAGTGCAACTGGTCTCCAAAACAGAGCGCATACTGTGTGAAGGTGATGATTTAAAGGCAGAGCAGCCATTGAGGCAAACTGTACTTTTCCATTGCTGTAAACAGTTTTTGCTCTTCTGTTCCTTCATAGATTAGTTGTTTTTAATAGATGTGTTAACTTTTTAAATTGTGAAAGTAAATAAAAAAGGATCATTGCCAAGAAAAACAAAGTTATAAAAATCCCCAAATGATAGTACACCGCAGTTAACAGAATGAACAGGAGTAAGAAAAAATATGTATCAACCATCTGGAATACCATTTCTCAGTAACACCTTTCTATTATAGTGTTGATCAATAAGAAATTTCAAATAGAAGCTTTAGAGAAATTATGGGACATACAAAGAACAAAGCTATTTTTACACCTCCAGAACTCCATCAAAGAAGATTTCTGTAGCTAAATCAACGATTGGCTCAACTATAAATTCATCTTTTTCATTAAAATCTGGAGAGCTTTCAAATCTAAATAAGATTTAACCACATAGCAAATGGTATTACTGAGTGTGCAAAAAGTCAAAGGAGAAGAAGATAGGCAGCAATGTTTACTTTCATAATGAAAAAGTACATTCAATCACATACTTTAAAAGTAGTCTGTATTCCTGGTGTCTTTTAAAATACGTTTCACAGTAAGCTTATTCTTACATAAATTATTTTTTAAATAGATGAGTTTGATGTCATCTGTTTTTCAATGTATTCCTTTAATTTGCAGATGCACCATACTTTAAAGTACTTATTGGTCTGAGCCTTGTGGAAATTTTGACCCAAATCAAACTGTGGTGTTCTGTGCAATGTTTTTCTTATTGATTGATCTTTTTGCCTGCTCCATTCACAATGAAAAACAATAACTACAGGCTCCCCATGTATTCCAGCAATTAGCTGTCATGGCAAATCCAATATTTGTTGGCTCTTAAGAAAGGCCAACAGGGAGATCAGAGGGAGAGCATGAGATATGAACACTGGATTGGGAATATATGGGGCTCCAGAGACAGGAGGGAAGAGGTGCCTCAAGATTTGGCCTTGGCATTTTGTTGGGTCTACCCACTGCTACCAGCTACTGGGACAAGGGAAATGAGGATAGCCACTTTTCCTTTTATTTTAAAGCCACTTTAGACTCTAGTGGGCCCAGGTGCCTCAGTGCTTAGTCTGCCACACATGCTGCCCTCCTCCATATCCTGTCTCTTGTGTTTGAAATTAGCAAATTGCCATGTTAAGCATTATGGGATATGCCTCAGATCTATGGAAAAACTCATTGCAGCCTTACCGATGGAGTCATGACCAGGTCCTCCATAATAAGTGAGGATTAGGTGGTAGTAATATTTCCACTCTTGAGAGACCATTTTAGGACAGAACATGTTACTTTTGCTGGGAATGTCATTAATGAAACATATGAATATTGCAGTTCAGCTGTTCCCTTTGGAGTCACTGAACTGTCCGTAGTTTTTCCATTTACTAGGAAAGCAAAGCAGCTCTTGATGACAGGAAATGACAGACCAGAGAGTGTGCTTTCCTCCTGTCCTGCTCCCAAGGCCCAATTTGCAATGCTGTGGTGTGATCGTCTGCCCAAGCAGAGGCCCCTTTGGAAGGCTAGCTTTTCCATTGTTTCAAAGTGTAGCCAATCTGAAAGCACTGATTTTCAGGCTAGTGACTTGGGAGAAGAAGAGAAGCTGTGCAGAATAAACATTCTGCAGTATCAGCAATTGAAGTAACAACCTGGTTTCAGCTTCAGGGAGGGACAAATGCAATAATGCTTGCACCATGTTGTACAGAGGATTAAGTGTTGGGCCTGATATTTGATCTGATTGTGTCAGTGATATTTGGCGCTTATATATTTCACTTTTATCCTGTGGATTTAAACTTTAGTAGGATCTTTAATATCACTGACTTTGGAGATTTTCCTCTTATACTCTTGTCAAAGCCTGATCCAAAGCTTATTGAAGTCAGCTGAGAGATTGCCACTGAATCCAGTGGGCTTTGGACCAGACCTTCAGTGTTTAAATACTGTATTTTCATTGGTGGAGCTTTCTAAAATATTTCAGATTTGGACCTGGGAATATCTGGGAAAGCAAATAGTTTATCACCAGAGTAATAACAAAATATA
Organism: Eretmochelys imbricata; assembly: GCF_965152235.1. Taxonomy (NCBI): domain Eukaryota; kingdom Metazoa; phylum Chordata; order Testudines; family Cheloniidae; genus Eretmochelys; species Eretmochelys imbricata. Next base: position 221,164,831 of record NC_135573.1, on the reverse strand, counting down.
ACAAAGAAATCAAGTAACCATGTAATCAACATAAAAATCACTAAGATTATATGATTGGAATAAGAGCTTCTGGAGGTGTGGTTCAATAATACATGGTAGCACAATGGGGTCGATCTTTTTTTTTTTTTTGTAGTAGCAATACAAAATTGGGTATTCCTTTGCTCAGACCTCTCTCATGTCGCATTGTGACTTGTGCAATTGTCTCTCCTAGTCTTCCTAAATCCCTGCTCTGAATTAGGGAGTGCCAAATGCCAGGGCCAGATTACTAGTAATGTCAAGAAGCAGAAAAATATCATAGACAACTAGACCACACTGACTTTCTGATCTTGTTCTCTTCTTCTCTGTAGTCTTTTTGCAGGTTATTCTGGTGTGGGAGAGAATGGAGACTAGTTGAAGGATCAGTGATGTCTTTTTTCTACTAACTGGTGAAGGAATGTCAACATCTAAGGGTATGTCTACACTGCAATGAAAAACCCACAGCTGGCCCATGCTAGTTGACTTGGATCACAGGGTTTGGGCTAAGGGCTGTTTAATTGTCGTGTAGATGTTCAGGCAGGAGCCTGGGCTCTAGGACCCTGTGAGGTGAGAAAGTCCCACAGCTCTGGCTGCAGACTAAGCCTGACAGTCTACACTGCAGTTAAACAGCCCCTTTGCCCGAGCCCAAGTCAGCTGGCATGAGCCAGCCAAGGGTGTCTAATTTCACTGTAGACGTACCCTAAATGCGCAGTCCTGAATTTCACTCATGACAGATAGACATGATGCATGTAGAGTAGTAATTGGGTTCATATTATTAGGTAAATGCAGAATATGAAAATGTGGAATTCTGTTGGAAGAGTATGAAAATGGTTCAGTTTAGTTGGGCATAACCCAACTTGGACCCGCACTTGTACCTTTCCTATTAAGTTGCAGCCATGATCTAAAAAGCCTCATTCCTTACATGCAGCTTCTTGTTCAAGGAAAGCTGAAGAACAATTCAATATCAAACAAATATTTGATAATGGCTACACTGTTTTTTAGCCTACAAACAACCAAGGGCAGAAATTGCTCAGCAAACATGTCACAGGAAGATTGATAGCGGGGCTATTGTTTGTCACTGAGTGGGAGACTTATGCAACCAACTGCTTTGAAACAATGTAGTGCAGTCTGACTAAAATAATGTCTGTACTTTCTGAGTGATGGGAATGGCCTGATCTGGCTCAGTTCTGAGCTGCTCTCTCGAACTGTAACTCACTGAGCCCTCATTTGTGGAGTTTCCTATAAATACCACATTTTGTGTGTGTGTGTTTGATTCACCCACAGAAGAAACAAGGTATTCAAGGCTCAAAACTAATGGATCTCAGGCGACCAATGAAAGCAAGGGCATCTGCAAGGAAGCCCCATATTTCCATACCAGCTCCCACTTCACCCACTCTCCTCCATCTCTCAGACACTGGGTTTCTGGCAATCTATTTTTGTAGATTTTAAGGCCAAAAGTGACAATTAGATCATCTAGTCAGATCTCCCATATAACACAGGCCATAGAACTTCATCTGGTTACTCTTGTACTGAGCCCAATAACTTATATCCCCTGGAATGTTCCCTTGCAGGGGTGTTTCATATACCAGGCTAAAATGGGTAAGTTACTGCTTAACTTCCCAATTGTTTGTGGTGAAGTTGGATGATGGGGTCAAATGACCACTCCTTGGCCACACGCTTTTTGTATCTTCTAAGATATGTACACTGTAGAAGAGTAGAATGATTCTGAAACCAAATATTGCCGGACAAATACATCAGTATTAAAATAATTCTGCAAAAAATGACCTCTCCATTTTATAGTTTCAGACTTTCAATACTCTTAAGGAGAATATATGTTGTGGGCCTTGTTCTGATTTCAGTTGCACTCCACTCATGTTGGCTATTTTTAATGTAAATACAGTGAAAATATGAATTGAGACTTCATTTTTTTTCCATTTAAATGTTTTTTTGTGACTGAACTTGGTGAAAAGTGCCTTGAAAGTGGAAATGTCATGGATCTGATCCAAACGCCATTAGAATCGTTAGAAAGTTTCTCATTGGACTTTAGTGGGTTATGTCCTCAGAATAGGTCCAGTGTGGTAGCAGCACTGTTAACTCCCTGCGTTGCTCCAATGGATGCATGCTGACCTGCAAACAGCACTTCTAGGCACAAAACTGGTCTCAGTGCAGATTTTACAGGCTCCAATGTCCTTTCCCTTCCCCCAGTTTTGGGCATATACAAGTATTGAGGCTAATTTCAATTTGCATTTAGGGAAGAAATAATTTCTAGTCCTTTTCTTTGTGAAGAAAACCCTGAAAAAGTAAGTCAAGCCCTAGATTTAAAAGGCTGCCACTGATTTTTCATGGAGCTCTTAGGACACTCATGGTCTACCCTACAGATGTCCAAGGAAGATTAGGCTTAATGCTAATACTCATGAGAATGCTCAGAGATTCCTCCAAGTACCAAGAAGTAGCAAGGGACAATTCTAGACCCTGGCTTATTTGGAATATTGTTCCTTGGAAAATGTTCTGTCTTTGGCCCTGTGCACAGAAAATTTTTACACACAATTTTTACGCACAATAATTTAGGCTCTATTTGTCCTGGAGCAGGAAATTAGTGACCTGAAGCCCCACTTTCTGCAGACTCAAGTTTGGAGGTGCCCCAAAGAATCATCTTACTAACCATCCCTCAAACCTTGTGGTCAGTTCTGTGCACTGTGGTAGGATCGCAGTGAATGGAGGTTTGTTACATTTTTGAGTGGAGGTTGAAAAATTGTTTTCCATACCCACCCAAAACTGCTAACACTGGCTTTGTCTCAGAAGGGTGGAATGTTATTTTTAAACATTTATATTAGTGTCTAGAGGCCCCAAATCAGGTTCAGGGTCCCATAGTACCCCATACACATAAAGTGACATAGTTCGAGGTCTGAGAAACTTGAAATTTAAGAGGATTGGGGGGTTGAGTCTCCATGTTCATAACCTGGATTGTAAACTGTTTATGTCAGAAATTGTCTTTACTATGTTTGTACTGTATGTAAGGAATGAGACCCTGCTCTCTGATTGTGGCCTGCAGATGCTATTGTAATAACAATAAAGCTGATATCACTCTGTTGGGTCTTTCAACTATTGTACCAATAAATATCAATTGTGGTCATGTCTTTTGTGATTTTGACATCTGTCCAGCTCCTAGCTGGATGGAGAGCTCAGAATTTACTTCCTTCAAGACACCAAATGGCTATTAGATGGTAACAGTTCACAATTACTTCTGACCTGGTGTTAATTTGAACAGACCTAGTATAGTCCTTGAGCATTCTGTTGCTAAGCTCTCATTTTAATCACACTGTAATGGAATTCTCCCTAATGGAATATTGGTTGTCTCTTGGGAAATTTGACAGGTCTGAAAGTAGATGGCGAAAAGAGGGAATATCTGACTCAAACAAGCTACATATATCTTTTTCCTAAGTGTCTGGAAAACATGGGTGTGCAAATATAAGTGGCCCCAAGGTAGCCATAACATTAAAAATTGGCACTTACTCATGAAATCACACTATGTGTTACTGCCCTTGGCAGCATTTCAGGGGTCATTTTAACACAGATGGTTTGTGTTTCTTAGCAATCTCTGTAGTGCATTAGGCACTGAGATTTTTCCCTACCATCAGACATTCAACTCTTTACCTGCATTGCAGAGACAAATTCCACTCTTCACTAATGTCTTGATTCTTCTCTGCCTGTTTTACAACATCCTAGCTTAGGCAGACAAGATAGACTCCTGCTCTAGAGAAGTCTCCTAGAATAATTCTGAGACACATCACAAAATCTCTGGACAACATTTTCTGTGTTGCACATCTCCCATTACAGCTAATGGGAGCGAATGCCCTTGCATCATACCAAATCTATATATCTTCTTGTTTTAATTCTTCATTGTTTGTACATGTTTATGGGTATAAGATTGATTGATTCTTTTTCATTTTGACATGTCAGAGTACAGCCACATGACCTTGCTCACCTCCCCAGAGAGTGAGTTGACATTGGCATCAGAGTGATGAGCTTATCAAGTATAGTAGGTTGCAGCATTTGTATGGATTGAGGCAGTTTCTTCAGATTATACATGAGCAGAGGTTGCCATTTTGTAGTAGGTACTGTGCAAAAATCTGCATTGGATTATATGATTTGCACTGGGTAAACATGGTAAAAAAATATTTTGTGTACACCTTTGAAATCTGGATTGAAATAAATAGGGTTGGATCAAAAAAGGTGGGGAGCTCACCAATTTAGGGGCCGTCATGATGTGTGACATCAGATAAGTTAGTTGTTTTTGTGAAGGAGAAGGAGGCTTGTTTCACTTTGTTTTAACATCTGCTAATGAAGACCATGGATAGTCTAATGCTTAAATCACAGGAAAGGGAGTTAGGGAGACTTGGGTTCTCTGCCTGCCTCCGCCACAGACGGGCAAGTTACGTGGGCCAGCGTTTTTAAGAGGCGTCTCCAATTGGGAAGCCAAAAATCAAGATACCTGGAATGAGTGGCCACTTTTGAACGTTTTGGCCTGAACCTCTTGGCGTATCAATTCCTTCATTTATAAATTGGGGGATTACACCACTTCATAAGAATTCAGAGAGTCTTACTAGGGCTTGTAAAGTGATCTGACCTCCTCAGATGGAAAGTTTCATTGTGCTACATTATGAAATCTTCAGCTAAGGCTGCATGGCTGGATCATCTATTCTTTGATAGCACAGTGCTTCCATCGTAAAAAATCAGAAAAATCAGTGGCAGGTAATTATATTGAAATAACTTTTTTTAAAAAGTCAGGATGGATTCTTATACGGTGAAAAAAATACTTGTTTGTTTACCTTGTCCCACAAAATATTAAACATTATAATTTGTGATCCATGACATCACAAAAAAGACTTTAACTTGTATATAATGGCTTATTGTCAGTTTCAGAAGGCATATTAAGGGCTAAATTATTCAGTGAGGTTTCATGGGGAGAGTTCAAGTACATCACGTCATACATCCCATATCATTGTAACCTCTAATAAATGCCTACTGTAAATCTTACAGCTTATTGTGAGTACACAGGGAACAACTAGTGAGTCTGTACATTGTTTAGAGATCCAATTTACACATTTTTATTATGTAAATTTTGAAAAGAAAGCCTCAGACTGAAGTCTCTTTCCTTTGTTTACTAGTACAATGTACTCCAGTTCCATGTAATTTTAATAAATTACCTGCTCTTGTAGTCTAGCATCAAACCTTGTTTGACATTAATTGTGGCTCTCAGTTGTACTTTGAGTTGTGTCCTGTGTATATACTGTATACAGCATGTAATCAATGAGATGAGCTTTTTTTCATCTTTCAGTTAATTCTCTGTGTTCTTTTTTTCCTTTGTGCTGCACGGCTGATAACTCCCTTAGGACCCTGCAGTGGGACACAGACCCCTCAGTGCTGCAGCTCCAGTCTGACTCTGAACTTGGGTATATGTCAGCTCTTTTGTTATTTGTTTTATTATTTCTTTGCAAGAGTTATGTTGAAAATGCTTCCCAATTGAGCTGCTTTTGTGTGGGTTTAATTTATTTTTATTATTGTTTTGGTGAATCTAAAGTACCATAATTTAAGTTTTCTTTTGTTAGTTTCACCAGTGATATTAAGCTTTGGCAGAGACATTTTTTTAATGAGGAAACAGGAAAAAAAGCCTATAAAAAGATGACCTGCAATTTCTGCTGTCCGAGAACAATAACAAACATTACCATTTCATTATGGATGAAATGTTATTATAGTGGCACTTTAATTGCAAATGTAATACATGCAGTTAATTATACCAATGTCTAGTTAGTGTTTGTTAATTCTGACTTTTCATACTGAATTACTCACAGGATGCTCCCCTATCCCCATCTTTACCATAGTTAAAGTTAAAGTTGTTTTCCTTATGCAATAATAATCACACCTTCTCCTTCCTTAAGAGTTAATAATGTGAACAATTATATTTGTACCCTTAGCAAATAAAACTATCACTTTCACAGCCCCAGAGTCATTTTACTTTTTAATTGAGTCTATGTCAGTTAAGGTTTGTTTACTTATAATTAGGCTGAAATTAATACTTTTTCTAGCTTGGGGTACTTTTGCCATGTGCTTGTGGAAAAAGTTAACTGCTTTGAGTAACTGAAACTAACCACTACCACTGAGTGGCTGGTATATATTTTTTAAAAGGGTCAAATTTATTTAGTATGAAAGGTGTCTGTACAATAGTGAAATCCATATTATTGTTGTACAATAGCGAAATCCATATTTTGAAGTATTTTTATAATGGACCAATCAGCAGAAATCAATTTTGGCCAATGACACATGAAACTCCAAATATCTCCTGATTCCCCTAATGTTTGCATCACACTGGAGATGGAACTGAAGTTCAAAGTGAAAGTATGGCTTGGTGATGATCTTGATTTGGATATCATCCATGTGATCACAAAAGTTAACTATCACAAATAGTTTGGCCAGTGTGGGAAATACTGTAGCACAAGAATCAGAGGCTAAGCTACCCAATCATTTCCTGCCAATGCGTCTCAAGGTGTGAAAATTGTTTTTCTTTGTTTATATTGTGAGAGTTAATACGAGTTTAAGTCATGAATGAAGAAATAAAATGAGAGGGAAAAATATGCCACAAAATATAGGCTTGAAAATCCTCTTGCAGTGGTGGTAAGGAAACTTTTCCTGTTGAGAGGAAATCCATCAAGTTGTGCAACGTTTAAGCTTTTGTTTAAATAAAATTTTCCAGCCCTGATGTTTCAGAAGCTAATCTTTTAAATGTGAACTTATATAGTACTATTTTTATGAGTCTACAGGTAGATATTTCTAGTGATTATGCTGCTACTCATAGTTTGCACATTGACAGCGGATTGAAATTGACAAGATTCTGGTAAATTTCACAGCTGCTATTCAGAATCCAGTTGGTCATAATGCAAATGATAAAGATCATGCCAATTTCACTTTCCTTGGTGCTTGGCAAAGCTATTAGCAGTAATCTAGTCAGGCACTGGACTATTCGTAGCAGGAAAAGAAGAAGAAAAAAATATAAAAATATCAGATAGCAGCAGTGTAGCAGACATCCTCCCACTTCCCTGCACTACAGACAGAAGTGCTGGGGTAGGGTTCATCAGTGTTACTCTTCCACCCCAGAATTGTTAGACAGCTTTTGTCCTCCTCCTTTTCAGTGGCCAGTTGTGATGGGAGGTGTGGCTTCAGATGTAGCCAACTCCTACAGTACTACCTGGAAAATTATACAAAAAATGGAATTTTCAAAGTGTATTGACATAAAGAATTCTGATAGAAATCCTAGCATCCCTTCCCAGCAATGTGGGTTGGAAGGTGAGCATCCCCACGCATCAAAGTCACCTAAGTTTCCTTCCTTTTAGAAGGAAAAAGCAAGGAGCAGGGGCAAAAATGGCACATGTATGGATAAGCATCATGACAGCCAGGAGCTTTCTCTCATGCATGCACTGACCGTGCAAGGAAGGAATAAAGGATCAGGAGAGTGAATTCATAGCAAGGCTGGGTGTACCACATGTTCTCCAATGCGTGATGAGTTCTGTCCCTTTCTCAATAGCAGCCATCCTTCACAAGGACAGTTTTACCAGGAGAAACGGGGCCTCCTCTGACGATACGGACATTAGAAAAAGTAATGATACACAATAAATTCTGTAGATTGCATACAAATTGTTCATATGGCTAAAATGCCTGTAGTGGAGTTGTATCTCTTCTGGTTTCTACAGACATAAAGATATTTTTTTTGATGTAAAAGACTGGAGATTTAGCTGCTCAGTCCCTAGTGACATTCCATGACTAAGACCCTATGAACAGCTTTGAAAATGTGTCCCTTAAAGATTCTGCAAATCCAAAAACACTCAGCGGGCTGTAGACTCAAAGGGCTTAAGAGCATCTAAAAGGAAAGATGCATGTGAATGGGAAGGTGACATGGTTGATGGCAGATGTGTGTGCTGCCTTACAGGAAGCTTGAGTTCTGGAATAGGACGTTTTAGCTTATAGCTGTGGAGCTCAGGTCCTGAATGGAGGTCATGTATTTGTGATCAAGGGCTAGACCAGCTTCTGGTTATACAAGCACCTTTGTTGGCTGATTCATGTAGCCAAAAGGTGTGCTATGAGGCCACACACTTTTTAGATGAAGAAACACCATCTGACATAAGAGGTGATTATCTGCGCAAGACACTAGTGAGCTATGGATCCGTAAACAATGCCTAAATTAGACATGTTTGAGATTAAAAACGCAACATGTTCTTTCAGTGGAGTTCTCTAAAATGGACTTTAACTCATGTACAGACTATTAGTCTGCAAAGCAGTTGACCAAGTCTCAAGTCAGACTTTCACTCCTGCAAAGAGTTATTGAGTGAACCGATACAGTATTATCTTTAGTATTGAATGGGATTCTATAAAGGTAACACACAGGGCCTACTATTTTAGAAGCACAAATTAGCATGGCACCAATACTCAATTGAGACCACAATAGAGAAGTTATATGAGTGAAGAACTCCTCGGGATTTCAGTAAAGAAATCATAGGCCTAGATAGGAGGTGACTACATAGGAGAAGTCTATTTAATCATATAAACAATGTAGATTTCAAATCAGTGATGGTAGGAAAAGGAAGAGTACATGACATTTAAAGTTAATTTTTAAAGTTTGAATCCTCACCACATTTAGTCAAAGTTGTTGCAGATAAGCAGCATGAGAGTAAACTTTTGGTAGGTGTTACAGATCCCCACAATGTATCTCAGGTAGCAGAAGTTTCTAGGTTTCCATGTAGGGTTTTAAAACATGAATTGCTTTTCTTCACATCAGCAGAGGCACATCCTTAAAAACTGGCATCAGGCGGGCTCATTAATTCTCTTGTAAAAATGAATCACAAGGTGTAACAGCTATTGCTCTAGTGGATTGTTACTTGATATGATGGATTCATACCGGTTACCTAGTGAATCTAATTGTATTTAGCACAATTACACTCTGCGAGTCAGACAAATCAGAAAAAAAATACATATAGCTGATGCAGCAGTAGCTGGAGAGCAAACTAGCTGTCATCCATATGATACTGGTTTACTTTTACATTACAACATTTCTTGCCCTCCCTATTACATCTCATCCCCACAACTTGAACTCTAGCCCAAAAAAGCCAGAAATATGTAGCGCACAGTTTATTAACTTTAATTCTATTTTGGATAGTAGTTCTCAGGTTAATTTCCTTCAGTGCAAAGTCAGTGTGTTTTATTAGATGCTTCCCAATAAACTAACCATACTTAGTTTATTAGTTTTCATTTTAGCAGACACTAAAATTTTGTCATCCTGTCTGTGAAAGCTCACTGTGGTATTTTAATGTAACAGTGCTATATACTTACTTGACTAACCTTCTGATCTCACATTAAATCTTAGACGGAGACTGCACAAGCTAGGTGTGTCAAAGATTACCCAGGTTGATTTCTTACCTCGGGAAGTGGTGTCCTACTCCAAGGAGACTCAGACACCTCTTGCTACACATCAGTCTGAAGGTAAAATAGTTCCTATTTCCAAATTTGTCAAGAATATTTTGTAGCATGGATAAAAATAATATAAGCTGGTTTATTTGAGGGTTTTTTTTAAATGAGGGAGAATGGTGATATTTCTATTTATCACACATTTCCTGTTTGTGTGATAAAGGGTTGTCATTGAGAGTAATTATAATAATGAGTTTAAATACAGGTGGAATTAAAGTACAACAGCCTTACAAAAAAGAGTGTTCTGACAGTGATATAATGAGGGCATATTTTCAAAGAAATCATTATGTATCTAGTTAAGAGATTGCTTCATGCTGTTTTCTTGCTTTCTCAGGGAAGTGTATTAATTCCTAAGGTTCTATAAAGAGGCAATATTTGAATGTTACTTTAATAACATGGCTTATTGTGATGATGTCTTCTCTAGTGGATGGTCCCAGCAAGATTAGAACCTGCAGCTTACAGCTGTTCAAGGAATGGGGTCTTCTCACTTTTGGTGTTGACAGTCCTGGGTTCTATCCCTGCTGACAACCCTAATGTCTGTATACACAGAGTTGCTGTTTGGTATGTTCAGTTTTGTCATCAATAAAGATACAAAATGAATACTTGACATTCTAGTACTGATCTGACCATTAGCTTAAGTAACTTAATACATATATTTGCCTTCATTGCGCTGTGCTGGTGTCATAGGCATAGTTTGACTTCTATATTTGGGGCCTGGGGCAGCTGCAGTCAGGCCAATGGAGCCACGTGGCAAGGCAAGTTCTGTGCCTGCCTGAGGCTCCCTGTGGTCCCCCAAAACTATGCCCATGGCTGGTGTATATTGATTCTAATTTAATTTCGTTCCAGTTAAATAATAGCCTGGTGCAATATGCGCCTTTTTCTTAAATATTTTATTTGTCATTTGTCACCCTGTACAGAAAAGGTAGAGGAAAACTAAAGTATAACACATTAAGCACACCCTGGAAAGGTCATCATAAGAATTAGAGCAATATCTGAGGCACATGTTACAATTAGGGCATATGAATGAACAGGAAGTGTTCAAAGGATAACTGGGTGCTGTACTACAGAAAATAATCTTGATCCTCCCAACTAGAATAAGAATAACATATAAGTAGGGCCCTACCAAATTCACGGTCATGAAAAACACGTCATGGACCGTGAAATCTGTTCTTTTGTGTGATTTTACCCTATACTATACAGATTTCACGGAGACCAGCGTTTCTCAAATTTGGGGTCCTGACCCAAAAGGGAATTGCAGGGGGAGTTCACCAGGTTATTTTAAGGGGTCATGGTATTGCCACCTTTATTTTTGCGCTGCCTTCAGAGCTGGGCAGCTGGAGAGTGGCGGCTGTTGGCCAGTTGCCCAGCTCTGAAGGCAGCAGCACAGAAGTAAGGGTGGCAATACTATACCCTGCCATCCTTACTTCTTCGCTGCTGCTGGTAGCGACTCTGCCTTCAGAGCTAGGCTCCCAGACAGCAGGCACCGCTCTCCAGCTGCTCAGCTCTGAAGGCAGCACCGCCACGGGCAGCAGCGCAACCCACCCTACAATAGCCTTGTGATCCCCCTCCACAACCACGTTATGGGTCAGGACCCCTACAATTGCAACATGTGAGATTTCAGATTTAAATAGCTGAAATCATGAAATTTATTATTTTAAAAATCCTCTGACTGTGAAATTGACCAAAATGGACTGTGAATTTGGTTGGGCCCTATATATAAGGATCAAGAAGATTGCAATGGGTGAATCAATAAGTTTGCCTAAATGTAAGTTATTGCCTGAAGAGATACATATTTATATATTGGAAATACTCCTGTTTGGTTTTTTTACAACTGGGTTATCTCCTGTCCCTTTAAGATTTCAACAGGGGAGGGCCCTCGTGCCAAACATTCAAATTCCCCTCCACTCTATAACAAGTTTACTTTCCAATAATTGGTATTTTATTCACCTGGTGTAGGACTATAGGCCCACATTAGACATGAGTGAACTATGGTTTTAAATTGAGTTTTGATGTTAACACAAGGCCCAAAGCATGTGACCAAAAAGAATGAACTCATGAGAAAGGAGGATTGTTTGTGTTAAATGTGTAGTGATGCTTGACATTTCTGCATCATCTTATTTAAGGTTTGGGTTGAGGTAACAGAAATAAAGAAAATATGGTTAATTGGGTACGAGGCTCAGGAAACGATTGGTTTGTTTACTGTATTATAAAAAAATGCTTAGTTTAGTAGTTAGGGAAAAATATGGCAAAATGAGGTAAGAAAAGGACCTTGAAGAAAGGGGCCTAGTCATTGCTCTTGTCTTGACCGGGGCAGAAGACAGGGGTCAGCCCTATGCTGCTTCATCTAGCCTTACCCAAGGTCTGATAATCAGCAGTGACATCACTTGTCAGCCATAGTGTATAAAAAGACAAAGATTTTAGGGGCTTCTTTGTGAGAGCTTTTCCTTACTCCCCTGGAGTAATGCCACGGAGGGAAGGTATCCCCAAGCCTGATCCTGTTGTGAGTATTTGGCCAATGCTTGCAAATGTATTGTTGCTGGCATATAGAGTATGAGTGTGTATATGCTTGTATTTGTATTTTGGATTCAGAGTAACAGCCGTGTTAGTCTGTATTTGCAAAAACAAAAGGAGTACTTGTGGCACCTTAGAGACTAACCAATTTATTTGAGCATAAGCTTTCGTGAGCTACCCACGAAAGCTTATGCTCAAATAAATTGGTTAGTCTCTAAGGTGCCACAAGTACTCCGATGAAGTGAGCTGTAGCTCACGAAAGCTTATGCTCAAATAAATTGGTTAGTCTCTAAGGTGCCACAAGTACTCCTTTTCTTTTTGTATTTTGGATGTAACCAACACCAAGCGGCCTTTGGACTAATAAAGATATACCTGTGTGGAAACTGAGTCATGGTAAACCTTATTAAACTTATTAGGAAAATTATTCCCAATACTCGGTGCCAGAAGTGTGCAATTGTGTGGATGAGTCCTCACTCCCTTCAGACACAGCCTCTTGAGCAGCATCTCCTGATGGTTCTGCCTGCCAATCAGATTTTCTGGAAGAGATGGAAGAAGTGAATGCTTCAGGAGGCTTTTTCAGATTCAACTTTGGCTCAGGCTCTCCTCATTTATTTGATACCTGGTCACTGGAGAAGTCAGATTTGTCACAGAGGCAGAGACTACTTCATGGGCTTCAGGTCTGTATCCACCTCATCTCTGGATCATGTCAAAAAGTCAGTGCTAGATAAGGTTAGGATGTCCTTCCTTCCTGAGGCAATTTCCTTACTTGTAGCTAGGAGATGCTAAAGACATTCATTAATATGAGTACTTCTCCCAGTGGAATGGCCCAGGCTGTCACACCCACTGAACTGTCTTTTCTAATAGCCTGAATTGAAGTGCTTGCCTCTATACATCTGTATGAAGAAGTGGGTGATAAAGATCTCCTTTACTACTAAATCCTCCCATCGTTAGCAGAATGCCTTGCCTGGGTGAGTTATCCCTTTAAAGATGACATCCCTTTAAAGATGACAACCTCTTACCTTTCCCGGGAAAATTAGTGGGGAACTGGTAAGGGAGGCCTGCCATTTCATTATCTGATATTAAACATCTCAAGTGAAAAATGTGAAGTGGACAAATCTGGATCCAATTTAGGAGAATCTTTGTTCAACTACATATAGCCAGGAAAATAAATGTTAATAATGCGTAGATGATAAAACTCCAAACTGGAAGAACAAAGCCATGTACTGGGCCAGATTCTGACCTGATTTACACCAGTGCAAATCAAGAGTGATTCCCTTCACCTCAGTGGAGTTACTTCTAATTACATCAGTACAACTAAGACCAAAATCCTGCCCATTGGTTGCAAACTAGGGGAAGATAGCATATGCAGTGGAGGCCCTGAAGATAGGTTTAGACTGCCTCACACTTGAGCAAGGACTAGTCAATGGGATACTCTGTCTGAAGAGAAGCTCAATGTGAGAACTATATTGGTTGCCATGTTGGGATATATGGCAGGTCAAAAGCATTACTAGGCAAACAATGTCAGGGTGAACTGGATGCTCCAAATAGCCTGCACTGACAGAGCCCTTCCTAAATACCAGGTCTTTCTGTGCTTGGCTAATTCTGACCTTCAAAGTCAAAGTTATAGTGAGGAGGTAGAGGAAAGACATAGAAGTTCATGGTCACACCAAACCTAGCAAGGTGAAGAATTAAAGTTCACTGTATGCTCCTCATCTCTACTTCTGCTGGTCCATCACAAGGTGAGACAACCCCACTACAGAGTTCTGGCAGAAAAAAGCATTTTTGTTATTGGTTGATAATCCTCCACCCTCTGTGGTCACGTTCAAAGAAACAAAAACAGGAAGAACAAGGTTCAATATTTAAACACGGGAAAGAATATTCCCCCCCAACGTCTGCTCTAAAGTGGATGAAATACGTTGAAACTATTCTTCATTTCTAGTCAGCTGCAAGGGATTCCCCCTTCACAAGTAAAATTTGAAATAAATACCAGCCTTCCTGTAGAGAAGGAGATCCAGGAAAGAGCGGCTTAGACTTTTGAAGTGGTAATTAGTTGGACTCACCAAGGGATAAATAGATTCCATATTCCTGGTCCCCTAGTCTGCTTGGAATTTACCTTCCAGGTTTACATTCCAATCTCCTAAATCTCTTTATGAAGGCTGAGTCTTTCCATATTGTCTGTCTGAAAGATTTAAAGTAACAATGAACAGAGGAGATTGTCTTGTAAAAACAGACCAAAAGAAAACTCTACAATGTTCCCTTAGTGCCAAACAACAAAATATTCCCAATAGTCTCTTGAGAGATTGTTTTACCAGTTGTGAGTGAGAACGTTTGGCCTTTTCATTGTCCCAAGGTAGCTTGCCATGATTGAGCCAGTTATTCAGTTCCTAATGGCTCAGAGTAACAGTGCTTATTTATTTACATGATATTTTGACAATCAGACTTGTAAGATGTATATCTTGGCCACTAGAATCCTTGCAAAATGCAGGATTTCAGAAGCAGACTGTCCCAACCCTGTTTTCCAGTTGGAAAAAGACGATCAATAAACCCTACAACGGGGTTGATAGTTACTTCATCTAAGCGAGGAATTTTAAAAAATCTCTTTTTCAGAGACCTGCAGCTGTTACAAATTAGGTGTCAGGACCAGACTTTCTATCAACAGAGCTTTATATCTTTTTAGTCAGAAAGGGACACCTGAGAAACTCAGGTTTAGAAATATCAGTCTGGAGTCTATTCTCTCAGAGAGGTTGCTGCATCTAGAGCACTGAGGGATATAGACTTATTCCCAGTGGTAGCTGCTCCCCACTGGCCTGGAGTCAGGACCTTTATAAACCAGTAGAGGAAAAATTCATATTGATAAGTACCACTTGATGTCTGAGTTTTAGCTACTGTGAATGCTAGAGTCTCAGCTCTTCTGCTACTGAAAAGGTATCTCCTGATTTTAAAAGAAATAATGACATTATTCTTCCCTACCTAAAAATAGATTACCTTTCCTTTTAAGAGCAGGTAATTCTCTTTATTTGAGGGGAATAATAATATATTATGTCTCCCACCCACTCTGTTATTTTGGAGGATGTGTGTATGTCCCCTGTCCACCTTTTGAGCACAAGTACCTAATTTACTTGATTTGTTTAGGTCAGAGTAAGCATCCACCCTTTCTTTTCTTTCCTTCCCGGAAGTGGATGACTTCAAAAAATCTAGATCCTGGGTTTGAAGTCTAAGAAAGACAGGGTTCCCTCCTCCTTGTTAAGTCATAATTGGCCTTTGAACATATTCAGAGATATCTTACCTTCACATCCTACATTTCCATGAAAAGCATGTTAGGCTTGATTCAGACCTGAGTAATGCCAGCTTTTATCTTAGGGAGCTTTTGATGGTGGGAATTCTCCTTAGAGAAGAGATTGCAAGCAATAGAGAAAGAAACTTAAATTGTTCCATTGCACTGGGTCATCCATATTCTCATAAGTAGCATTCCGAAGTAGCCTTCACCAGTGACTGCATCCCCAGAAGTAATTCAGAGCTTGCCCTTACCAGGTGGCACACCGAGGAAAAGGCAATAGTGCCTGATCTCTGCCAGGGATGAATCTCCCACTAAAGTGCAGCTGCTCCCAGTGGTGCAGGTGTCTGCATGTCTGCACTACCTTTGATGGGTGTATGTGTGTGAATGGAGCACCATCAACACTATAACGCAGACAGGAGAAGCATCTGCCCTTTCTAGTACTTTGTTCTCTCTCTCTTTTAACCAGAAGTAAATTCTACAAGTTATGTTTATTCCTCTTCTATGATGCTAGTGGTATCTACTCTCTTATTGGAGATATTAAGCTTGTGCAGTTTTTCAGGCTTGTTAGGCTACTTATAATAGGTACCTGGGTCTGAAGACTCTTACTGAAAAATAAGCTCCTTATATAGGGGAGAGAAATTTGAACTTTTGGCACGAAAGATTTTCTGATCTTCACTTAATACCTTGTTTTTATACAAGAAGATATTATTCTCCTGCTATAAACAGAATGACCTATTCCTAAATTATAAGGATTGTGCCAAACTCAGCCAAGGAATCCAACTCTTTTGACTTCAGTGGAGTTACATCAAAGAAGCTTTGGGCTCCATCTAGCTATCGTAATATATTCCTAATGTTAATATGGGCTATTTAGGAAAGAGAAAGAAATAACCATTTCATTCAGTTTTGAAGTGGACCAAATAAAGTGGCCAACCTACTGTGAAGGCTCACAGGTGGATAGGATATTTTGTATTTCTTGGCTGTTGTAATTCTCCAAAGTAATGTTACTGAAAGTAATACGTTTTAAAAAATGAATCAGGGGACCACCCCAAGGTCAGGATTGCTGACTGCAGGACTTAAAAAAAATCAAGAGTCAGGCCCCCAAAATCATGAGATTGGCCTAAAAAGAGTAAGATTTTTAAAAAATAATTCCTCGAGAGTTATTTTTGTCTTCTGGTTTTGATCCTTTAGGGAGCATGTTTTAAAGCTTTTCTCTGTAACTATGAGGGCTCAAAATGTACTTTTTTTTTAACAGTAGCAGGGATTCTGGCATAGTCACATGATTTCAGGATCTAGGGCTTTAAGAAAAACACCACATATGCTTAGACTCCTCATCAAAATGGTGACACCTGGCATACTGTTTGTCTGAGATACAAAGTGTATGTAACAGA
Organism: Eretmochelys imbricata; assembly: GCF_965152235.1. NCBI lineage: Eukaryota > Metazoa > Chordata > Testudines > Cheloniidae > Eretmochelys > Eretmochelys imbricata. Next base: position 221,148,127 of record NC_135573.1, on the reverse strand, counting down.
CATGTCAAGACCCACAAAACCGCTTGGGAAAGGGGGAACAAATGAGTTTGAAGGACATGGAGATGATCAACGAGAGACAAGGAAGGTGGAGATTACACTACTGAAAGAGTCACAATAAGAAAATAAAGAATGAATGTTGAAAATGCAAAACATAGTTGGGAAAGAAACACTACATAAAGCAGATCAATGAAAGAGAAACAAATCTTATAACAACAGCTCTGCTGTCATGCTTATAGGAATAGGGCATTATTATTATTAATACTGATGGTGTCACTAATTTTGTTCTAATTATGCAACAGACTGTTTTTATATTGGTGCCTATTACTTGATTCAAATGGGTAAAGAAAATCTTTTCTTTTTGCGAATACAGACTAACATGACTGTTACTCTGAAACCTAAAAAAAAATCTGTTTGTCTTTTCTCCCTAAACCAAACCATACCAGAATCAAACTGCAGCATCTCAGTAGCTGCCAGTAAAAAGTCTACATTTTACAATAAACGTCTATATTTCCCCACTCTTCAGCCTTAAGTCAGCACCTTTTGTCTCTAGCTGGCATGAACCGCTTCCTCCCAAAGCCATCGAGGCACTTTGTAGGGCAGCTGAAACACTGCTGGAAAAATGCCAGCGTTTTGGGGACTAAAGTCAAGCACAAATGCACTTTCCCTTGTGTATCAGCATGAGACGCTGTTGTTATTTCACCCAGCCATAAACATCCAAATTCAAACCCCCTTTGTTTAATCAAATCAACAAAGATTACTTTTTGTACCAGACTGTACTAGACTTGATGAACTGTAGTAAAAGATTTGTTGACACTGAATGTCACGATTGCATCCCCATCCCTTGATATCCCAACTTATTTTTTAATTATTCATAAAAATACATTTCAAAAGCATATGAACAGCACCCTCTGGTGGTATAATAATAAAATGACACTTGATCTGTAAGAATGATGTATTCTGTTTTCAGAAAAAATGGTTGTTTCGTGCAGTTGTTTTGAAATGCAGATAGAAAAAATTGGGAGCTGTACAGAGAGAACTTTTATTTAACTAGAAAAATTCTTCACCAGAACTTATGATTGTGCAAAATAATAAGAATAAATCCCCAGAAACTATGTTCCTATTTGTGATATGGAAAAAGGGAATATAATTACATGGAACATTGGTTTATAGAGAAGAGACCCTCAGCTACAACCTGAAGGTTGGACCACATGAAAAAATGAGTTGTCAATGCTGTTGCAATAACCCAACAGGATTTGTGATCATACCCTAAATGTATGTGTACAGTGGAAATTGCAGTAAACCACACTTGCTGTTAATCCCCTGAGTTAAACTATGACTAATACATTCTGAGAGTTTCAGGGACAATTAATTTTTGCCTCTGTTAAAGCCACTTACATCAACTAGATTACCAGTCACAGTTGGTCTATGGATGATTGTTATCACTACAGCACAGGTTTTATTAAATGAATAGCAAGTTATTAACTATCATGAATTTTTAGCCTGTATTTGTGTAGATATTTCTGTGGTTAAGAGTTAGTACAGTGGCCTGGCTTTGGAAATAGTTAGCTGTCAGTTTTGGTGCACAGAATGGCACATTTGGCATTGAAGTAATTATTTCCTTTGGATGGCAAACTAAAGAAGTGTAGGAGCATAGGAGATGGGTATGGATCTCTGGGTTTGGAGGGAAGAGGCTGGGGGAGTAAAACTCCCCTGAAAGTTATAGTTTTTGTAAGAAAACCTTGCTTCATTTGGCTAATGGAGAAGGAAATGTTAGCCTGCTATATGCATTGTCGACCTGTGTGTTTATCAGTTATCACGACAGTATCCTCTGGGTGCGAAGGTGGTGAAAGTGGGGACTTCTGGAGGAAAGTTTTTCATAGGCTCACAATGATACTGAGCAGACAGCTCTCTTGATTCTAAACTGCTTTCAATAGATGGATTGGAGAATTTATGAAGTATCAGTAAATCTCAGGAAATTGCCTGCTGAGCACTGGTTTAATAGACAGATGGTTGGCCTGGATCATCTACTGTCACAGTAAAACCCACAGTAGGAAGTCTGGGGGAGGGTAGCTCTGCAAAGATCTCTTCACAGAGTTCATTCCTGATTGTTCCATTGTGAGAGAACAGCAGGGGTGGTGAATGGTTTGACTCCCTCAGAAAAGGTTATAAGGACTGTCTGCAAACCTAGCACGATCTGGGGGTGATCTGTTGAAGACCAGGGCTCTCTGCATGGAGGCCTGGTGCCTCCATACTACCTCCTAGCTCTGGTGGTCCCCGCAGACGACAAGGCAGTATCCTCAACAGAAAAGATAATGCAGCCCTAGGCTATTTTATCTTTCCTAGTAATTCTCTGGAGGGGTGGAGGTGGACAACATGCATCCCTCACACCTGCACCCAAGCCAGCCCCAGCCCATCCTGTCTCCATCTCCTCCTCCTCATCCAAGGTAAATGGTAGGTACAGTATATGGTATGGTTAATACAGAACAGAGAGGCATGTCAGCTTTAATCTAATCTTGAGGCTTTGGCTTCCTTGAAGGTAGACTGTTGCATAGGGAACATTCCTTACATAACTAGGATACTTCTTCAAAGTTATTGCAGATGGAAACAGGAATGATCAAGGAATGTCTATCTGTGCCCACCCTCCTGGCAGTGCCCACCTGATCCTAATGGATGATCCCTGTTCAGGGCTGCACAGGAAGCTGACCCCCTCCGGCACCAAAGAACTAGACCAGTTTGTCCTGGGGGGGAGTAATCTTGCTTAGCCCCAACTTGTAGAGATCAATCCACTCTTTTAGACAGAAGTTCTGGTTCAAATGAGATACTGGGACACCTGGTGACAATTGGCAAAAACTAGAGCTCTGATGCTAATGGTCTTGACCTCAGACTCCTTTGACTAGCCACAAGTCATCTGTGTATCCTGACATTTGAAACCCACAATGATCCATGAATTTAGAGACAGGCCTGTTAACACCTGTATGCAAATATAGTCCCAGCCTGGATGCAAAGCTAAAACCTCATCTTAGTTCTTTTCTTGTATCGTTGGGAAAGATTCTGGCCATTTTAATCCAGGAACAACTGACATGTCAAACCCCATTGAAATAGGAGTCTGACTTCAGACTGGCTTGCTCCTAGCAGATTTCAAATCTTCATCTTATTGTGACAGACCCAGACCAGTGGGGTACAGGAGTCTGGTAGAAGGCAAATATACTGGCCACTGGATAAATAGTTTTCTGTTCCCTGAGTGACCAGAGCAGAGGCTGCCCTAGAGCAATAAGGAACCTGCTAGAACCAATTAAGACAGGCAAGCTAATTAAGACACCTGGAGCCAATTAAGAACTTATTAGAATCAATTATGGCAGGCAGACTAATCAGGACACCTGGTTTAAAAAGGACGTCTCATCGGTTAGTGAGGGGGTGCGCAAGGAGTGAGAAGGCGTGCTGCTGGAGGACTGAAGAGTACAAGCGTGATCAGGCTTCAGGAGGAAGATCCTGCAGTGAGGATAAAGAAGGTGCTGGGGGAAGGTCTTGGGGAAGTAGCCCTGGGAGTTGTAGCTGTCACGCAGCTCATACAGGGGACATTGTAGACAGCTGCTATCCACAGGGCCCTGGACTGGAACCCAGCGTAGTGAGTGGGCCCGGGTACCCCCCATCCCCCCAACTCCTGATCGGACACAGGAGGAGTTGACCTGGTCTGTGAGAAACGCTAGAAGGGAAGGTCTAATTTGGAAAGGGAACTGGCCTGTCCACGACCCACGAGGTGGGACACAGAGACTGCGGGGATTGTTCTCATCATGCTGGCCAGTGATGAGGTTAGCTGAGTGAGTGGCAGGTTTGAGCCTCTAGCAGAAGCAGTCAAACTGAGGGCTGCCGTGAACCTCTGAGGCGAGCAGATCCACCAAAAAGTGCAAGACCCACCAAGGCAGAGGAGGAACTTTGTCACATTATACATCATTTTGTTCACATAAGAAAGGGATTGAGATGAGGTGGGGGGAATAGAGAGCATCAATAGCCTGAAATTGCTCATGAATATGTATTATTTTTGTCAATACATTTGAGTTAAGAGTTTTGAGATAGATTTGGAGCAACATTTCTTTAGGAAATAGGGATTTCAGGAATTGACAGCTGCTAGGTAGGGGAAGGTTGTGTCTTTATTCTCTCATGTTGTATATCTTCATTGTACTATATTTATCCCATTGATAGTATTTAAAGACTCTGTGTATTGACATGTATAGCAATTGTACACGGTGGTCACCATTTTAAAAAAACATTTAGACAAATTCTACTAATTCACCGCAGTTATACCCTATCTTATACAAAGGGGAAAATCGCTTTACAGAGAACATACAACACAGTTAGTATACTGCTTTAAACTTATTGCGGATGGAAACAGCAAGGATCAAGGTCTACCAGTGCTTTCCCAGCAATTCCAACTTGATGCTGATGAACGATTCCTACTCAATACTCCAAAGGAAGCTGACCCTCTTCACCTCAGATAACACAGTTTAGTAGCCTTTGGCAAACTCTGGCTGTATTAAAACATTTAAGGATAAGAAGAGATTGCTTTATAGAAGTAGGCATTTGTAATCCTCAGTGGTCTAATTAGTACTTAGTAGATATAATACATTGAAAGAAGCCTGAAAGTAGATAGCAAACCCATGCCAGAATAAGTTAAAGCCATTATATGGAGGGTCCATCATCTGTCGAATAGAAAAAACATATGGCAGAAGTAGATGGGTGAAAGTACCCCCATCCTCACCATTTGGGATTTGTTTCTAGTCACTTCCAACTCAAAGAAAAAGCATCACAGTCTAGAATTCCCTGCTCTATTCTAACCCATGCAGCTAATGATAACGAGGGTCAAAATTATATAGCTGAAAATTCTTGTTCTACAGCTCCCTATCATGGATTCTATAGGTGAGGCACATCTCAGGAAAATAGCCTAATTGCTCCTCTGAGGTCTGTCTTATAGTTTATTTTAATGGGCTCATCAACATAAGAGAAGCCACCTGCCCTGAAAGCTGACTGATAGAAAATTCTCTGCTGCCCCCAGGACTGCCTCACTCTGGGTAAGGCACTGCAGTTTGGGGGGCAACACCCTTGTATCCCCTCAACTCTGCCCATGGGCTCAGCTTTCTGCCCGCATTAGGGTTTCAGCCCCCTTTACTCCCAGCTTCAGCTCGGGGGGGAAACTTGGAGTTTCAGCCCCTCCTGCTCCTGCTTTAGCGGGGGAGGGTGACCTTGGGGTTTCAGTCCCCGGACCCAGCTCTCAGCTGCAGTGTGTGTGCGGGGCACTCAGGGTTTCAGCCCTGGACAGCTCCCAGCTTCAGCCCCATGCTGGGAGGGAGGGGTGCGTGCTGGCACTCGGAACACCAGATTTCAGCGAGCCCTGCAGACCCCCTGAAAGAGCTCACGGACCTCCGGTTGAGAACCACTAGAGTAGTTGGTATTCTTGAATACACACATTTTATTTACACTGTGTTTAAGGTATATATGTTATAGGAAAGGTAGAAATAAGTCAGAATAAAAACCCTGGACCCACACAGACATCCAAAATGTGTAGCATCAACCCATCCCTAATTATTGATTTCAGGAGCAAAATTATAGAATAGGACAATGAGGTGTTTTATGGGGTAGGGGGTTATACACTTGTACCAGATTTGGACTGGCTACAGAGCTTGCTTATACTCACCAGGCGTGTTCCTCATAAGATTCTTTAATGCTCTGTCACTTATGGCTGAGGTTCGTTTAAATAAGATACTGTATTTCACAGACAGTGCCACCTACTGGCTGAACAGTATAATACAGTTTAGCATTCCATTACATCTGCCCCTTTAACTTCTACATTCCTACCATTCACAACATTTACACTGTCTTTGAAGTTCAGTACATATTAGTCTAAGTGTCTGTGAACCATAATGGTTTTCTAATTACATGACCAGAATGCCGACCAACTTGGTCATCTGGCTACCCATTTGTTTCAACAACTGGCTGTGATCCGTTTGTAATCCTTGAGTCTTCTTCTTGTTCTGTATCTACCATCTGTAGAGTTTGCTCTCTTGATTGTTCTTTCTGAGGAACAAACTGTAAATGTCAACAGTTTTTGCTGAACTCTCCACTGTCAGTCTCGATCATATATGACCTGGAAACTGAATTCTTTGTCTTTATGACAACTGGCATTTTCCATCACTTTTATCCATCCAATTTGACATGTCATAGGGGTTTCTTTAACTCTCTATTCCTGGGGGAATTTTTTTGTGTCTCTGTATTGTTACAGACATACTTGCTGACAGGAATTTTGAAATAAATTACCAAAATAATTGAAACTGGTGTGATTTTGTAGTGTTATTTTGACAAATAAAATTTGTGGAATTTTAAAATACGGGCGCAGAATTTTTAATTTTTTGGTGCAGAATTCCCCCAGGAGTAACCTGTATGCATAGCTTTTGTCTTTTTAAGTTGTTTCTGTGGTGACCTGGCCCATGCAATTCAGAACACCTCCGGGATACTTCAATTTTGGGAGGGGTTGAAGGTGATTGTAAGTCCCTTCTGAGATGCCTGTGACATCAGCTCCTGAGTCAATTTTAAAGTCGATAGCCTTGCCATGAATATTGAATTGCGTGCTACAGGCAGGCTCTATCTCATCACAAGAGATAGATCTCGGACACAATGGATCCTGATTGTCTCTAATAGGAGTCAACTCTCTGACTGCTTTGGCATGGCAAACAGCTGCAAAATGTCCATATGCAAAATGCAAAATGTCATGCATGTATTACAGCCTGCATCAATGGCTGGACATACATCATCTCTTGAGGTATGACTTTTTCAACATCTTGGGCACATAGTTTGGAATTTGTCCCCCTTAGCCTGGGAATTCTCCGTCCTTGCCTCAGGGGTTTTCTGACATTCAGGTGTCTGTTTATAGATTCTAAGCTAGTTTCAGGTTTTTCAAGTTGTTCCTGCTTTTTGTTCTGTTGTTTGACTAATTCTGACTGTTTTGCCGTCTATATAACTGTGGTTTAGGATTCAATCTCTCTTCAGTTGTAGCTACTTCAAAAGGTTTTTATCTGTTAACCCAATAACCAGCTTGTCTCTGGTATCTTCATGTTTTGCATTCCCCAAATCAGTTTTCAGCCACTGTCTGCAGAGCTGTTATAAAACATTCAACGTTTTCCCCTGGTTCTTGAATTCTCTGGTGAAACATGTTCCTTCTTAAACCACATTTCTCTGAGGTATAAAGTATGAATCAAGCATTTCCAGAACACTTTCAAAGTCATCTTTGTGACTGTCTTTAGTAAAGTCAAAGGATTTAAAGATATGTTCTGCCTGCTTCCCCCATAAATTAGAGAAGATACCTGTACATCTCCAGCTTCTTTGTGGAGTTTGTTTGCAGTTTGAAATCTTGCAAAATACTGCGTCCAGTCTGTCCATTGGAAAGGTTTTTCAATGCTGAAGTTCTCTGGGGCATCAAAGATGTCATGTTGATGAGATCCGGCAACCTTTTTTGCTGTTTTCCTTTTGTTTCTGTCCGTAGTTTACTCCCGATGCCATGTCATGCTGTGTTATCAGATATGGACTGGCTACAGAGCTTGCTTATGAACATCAGATGTGTTTATCATAAGATCCTTTAATGCTGTGTCAGGTATTACCTCATCTACGCTGTCCCGCTAATATCCTGGGACCAACATAGGCTGTATGCAATGGATTAAATAAGGTATTTTACACACAGTGCCACCTAGTGGCAAAATAGTATAATACAGTTTAGCATTCTATTACAGAAGACAAATGTGATATCTTTTTCTGAAGCACCCTACCGTTAGCACTGTCACAGAAAATATCAGGTTGGATAGACTACTGATCTGACCCAATCGGGCAATTCTTGGGAAAGATCCTCAGCCAATGTAACTTATCCATGACAATGTACACCAGCTAATGGGTCTGCATCCTTATCTTCTAGCTATGTATGTATGTTTTTAGAGAAAATTGCTGCATTAGTTAACTCAACAATAATATATATATTTTTAAATTCTTTACAGTCCTGCATAGGGAACAAGTTAGGGAAGAGTAACTCTGCCATTTAGAAGTTCATCAACTTGACATAGTTTAGTAACAACAGGCAAGATCAAATTCCCATTTCAAGCAGTGGAAAGACTCCCACTGACTTCAATGGGAGTTGGATTGGGCCCAAAATGAAATGCTTGCCATGAGCCTAAGTAGCTGAAATCTCTCATAGTGTTGTCATGTGAAACTGTTTTATACATTTTAGAATCCTTTTGTTTGATTTGATTAAACATAAAAGTCTTTTGCAAGGCCTTCTAGCTTTGGAAAACAAAGTAGCTTGCATAACAGCTTAGTAACCACATACCATTCTCCTTTCTCCTTACTTAATGGTCCTGACCCAGATCCTCAGAGATATTTAAGCACCTAACTACCACTGATTTCAATGGGAGTTAGGTGCCGAAATACGTCTGAGGTTCTGGGCCACTGAACCTGCAAACACTTATGCATGTGCTTAGCTTTATGCTCATGATTAGTCCTATTGACTACTCAAGTGTGTACTGTTCAATATGTGTGAATTTGCAGGATCAGGGCCAAGGTTTATAATTCTCGTTTGGTGCATCCCATTTTCCAATTGACTGCAAACTCCATAGTGGAGGGAAGGTGTCTCTCTGTACACTTTGGAATTCTATATCACATTTATCACAGCAGTATCTGTAAGAGACTTAGTGCGTTGCAGATATGATGAATAAATCATCATAATAATAGCAATAAATACTTTAATCTCAATATGGTTTTCTTAAGAAAAAATACTGGGTTTTATCCCCTATATTTACCTGGTCAATTAATTATGTCAGTTGCTTAACAACATCTAGCAAGTCACTGAACTATAGGGAATTGCAACTGTGCTCTGAGATCAGGCACATCTTGCAATAATTTATAAATGTTACATATTAAAAGTAATACGTTTGCTTATTCTTGAACTTTTTCAAAATGTCCCTCTGTGAGGAAATGTGCTTGTATTGTTATTAGTTTTGACAAACTGGATTGTGTCTTGGCCATTGTTGAATGGTTCTCTCTGCTCCCAAGCCCACTGAGAGACAAAGAATTTGTAATGAATTTAATTAAAACTTTATGTGGTTTATGGCGCTCACTTCCAGCTGTTGTGCCATTCTTCTCCAGTGAATGAAGTTTTCTCTAATGCATAATGATGTGTTTTACATGAGAGATGTTTGAACCTCTTCTTAGTAGCCCTGAGGTAGTTTCCATGGTATGAAACAGTGGCGAAATATATAGTTTCTTAAATTTAAGTGAGTTATGTTTGTTTATGTTTAAGTGGCATAGGCCTTAATGCATAGATATATCTATTAAAGTGGGTTAAAGAAACAGACTAGGTTTCAGCATTGGTCATTATGAGCCAGATTCTCAAAGGTATTGAAAACAATGGGCGTTAGGACCTAAATATCTTGAGGGATCTGGGCCTGTAGGCTAGATTGTGCAGCCTATGTTGGTGAGCACTTACCCACACAAACAGTCTTAATGACATGAAAGACCCTGAGTAGTTGCTCAACATTGTGAGTAAGGGTCTTCACCAGCTGGCTCCATGCTGCTAGCTATCAATCCCTCTCCCCTGCCCCAGCTCCTCCCCACCCCACCCCACACACAAAATAATTAAAACCTAGCACCTGATTTGGAGATTTCTTGCACACACAATTTTTTTAGAAGTGTGGAATACTATAGACTTGCATTATTTATTGTGAAAAGGCCAAATTTTGAGATCCTTTCTCTGGGTCCAGTTGCTTTCTCATGTACAAATATAGAACAATTCAGTAGGGGTTGAAGGAAGGGAACACATTTCTGAGAGTTAAGTTAGACTATAAGATCTTCAGGGCAGGGATTTTCTTTTGCTCTCTTTTTCCATAGCACTGAGGCCCTGATTTAGCAAATTACTTCAGCACATGCTTAACTAATGGGATGTAAGCACATGCTTCTGCATTATTAATAATTTGTATTGTGGTAGCACCTAGGAGCCCCAGTCATGGACTAGGACCCCATCATGCTACACAATGTACAAACACAACATGAAAAGATGTCCCTGCCCCAAAGAGATTCTAAGGGTTGGACTTCAGCACATGCTTTCAGCATAAGCTCACACATACGTGCTTTGCTGATGTGGGATCCAAATGCTATGCAGCCCTTATCCAGATTGGTGTCATGACTAGGGTTTGGCCGGTCAGACCTAGTGGTCAGAGCAGTGGCAGTCAGAGCTGGAGTTAGGAACCAGAGGACAGAGCCCAGGGTCAGAAGTCCCAAGAGCAAACTGAGAGGCAGATCCATCACTACCACTGGCTGGCAAGCTCACCTTATTGCACTGACACTTCCTAGAACTCCCCTTGGGCTTAAGTAGGGTGCCTGGACCAATCAGGGGCCATGAGGGAAGCTGTCAGTCTGGCCTTCCAAGATGGAACTTCTTGTGGTGTTTATTGCCACAGGGTTTGTATGATAATATTCATGGCCCTCTCATGGCTGCTGGGTAGCAGCACAGAAGAGTCAGCTGCCCTGCAGACCTGGGTTCTAGTCCCTGAAGAACCTCACAATTGGGGCTTTTAGTCACTACTATTATATAGCTAAACTAATGGTAGAGGTCTGTGGAATTTTCTGTTGGGTTGTGTGTGTGTATGTATGTATCTCACTTTATAAAAAAGGAGGAAGAAGTTTGGCCATCAAACCCCACACTTCACCCATGATCTGCACGTATCTCAGGTAATCAGCAGGCCAGAACCATCCACACAGAGGTGCTATGCATTTCTCCCCTGGCTCCCTGACAGCACAACTTAGGTTACACCTGCATTGTCCTCTGAGTGGATGACCTGTGGGGTTGGGGAAGGAAATCATCTGTTATAAATAGCTGCTGCTGCAGCTTCCCACTTAATTGAGTGGGCTTGGTACTGGACATTACTGAGCCTGAATTTAGCATTGGGCTTGAACCTAAGCCTTTATGATATAAACTTGATTAAAGGGGTCAGTCACAAGAGCAAAACTAGGATGGGCTGGTGGTTAAGGCACTGTGCTAATGCTTAGGAGATTTAAATACAATTCCTGTCTCTGCCATAGACTTGCTATGTGACCTTGGGCATGCTACTTAATCTTTCTTTGCCTCCAGCCCCCATCTATAAAATAGGGACAAAAATACTTCTTGTCCCCCAGATGTGTCCTTTCTGTTTAGACTGTAAGCTCTCTGGGGCAGGAACTGTCTCTAACTATGTGTCTGTTCAGTGCCTAGTACAATGGGGCCCTGATCTTGGTTGGGGCCTCTAGATGTGGCTGTAATAAAAAACAACAATAATATGCTGACTTTCCTGTAAGCAGATTTCTCAACGTATTTTCTGAAACATGAGGGGAACTAGTACAGTAAGCTGGGACCTGGCTAGGGCTGGTCAGAAATTTTCTGAAGAAACTTTTTCCATCTGAAAAGGTTGATTTTTCTTAATCAAAACATTCTGCAGGGACCTATCAGTTTGATGAAACTTCTGACAGAAGCCAGGCTGGTTTCTGACAGAAACCTGCCCAGTTTCCTGCTATCTTATCCCCCTCCCCCCCCCCATGGCAACCCATCTGTCAGGGAACTTGGGAGCTGTCAGGCTGCCATGGAGGTGGGCAAGCTGGCAGGAAACCAAGTGGGTTGCTTGCAGCTGAGGCTCTCAGAACTTCCAGGCTTCTGGGTAATTTGGGAATCCAGGAAACATTTTTGAAAGGTTTGGTGTTTCTGAAACAAAGTATTGTGGAAATTCACTTCTGAAAAAAGTGTCACGGTTTGGACTTTTTGTTCTCAACTGGGAAAAAACATTTCCGAAACCTTGAAATTTTTTCATGGAAGTGAAATTCAGTTTTCCAGTCACTCTAGTCATGAGCTCTCTGTACTATGCCAGGTTAGGGTTGTTATCTAACAGAGGTCTGGCTCTCTTCGACCTGGGTATCTGGGTTCTCTCACTTAGGGTTTCTGAAAGTGGCAAGCAGATGACTGACTATCTCAGAGGCCAGCTTTCCCTCAAAGCAGTAGGGCTCAGTGTTTCTTCTGTGAAAGGGTATGTTGTGCTGAAGCTGGGAGTAGGAGGAGATGGGTGGAACAAGTGATTCTGCCAGCTCTTTACAAAGCTCACTTTCGGTTCTTATTTTTAAAAATCTTGGCCTAGAGAAGTCTGGGGTGTGGGCAAACCAAAATGCAAAGGTGTCTTTGTCGGGGTCTGTGAAGGCTGATGGTTCAGTTGTGGAAGAGGAAGAGACTTCAAAAAGATCCCTAGAGAAAAGGGGGAGGACAAGATGGCTTAAGCCAATGGGACAGCCATAGGAAGTTCTTGCATCTTTGCAAAGAGTGGCTTTATCTATGAAGCCATCTCAGGGGGCAGATGATGGAGCCTCCAAACCTTTACTGGTTTTGAGTTGACTGGTGCTGACAAGGAGACCTTGGGTGGAAATAAATGTGGAGGAGGAAGAGACAATATTTTTTTGACTGACAGTTCTGGTTCTCTCCTTGGGTAGCTGTTGTCAGACAGTCAGGAAACTGGATAAAAGGTGAAAATCGCCATGTGTGGGCACCTCCTCTATGATATTGAACATCTCAGTGAGAGAGGCAGAGCCCTATGGTATCACTTCTCCAGAGGATGAGTCTGGAAGTAGGAGATCTTCAGTGCAACAGAATTGCTGCGTCTCAGATGAGAAAAAAATATCAGTGGTTAGCTGGAGATAAGCCTCTCATGGGGGGGATCTGAATTTCTTTGTCCACATGCGTTCCTTCATTTAACATGGATATTTGCAGTTTATCCAATAATATTAATGTGACATTGTTCCCCAGCTGATGAGACATTTCGTAGGACAGTGTCAGTCATAAGTTAAAGAGCAAAAGGTTTTAAGGGAAGATTCACAGACAAGGTGAGACTCAGTGCCCAGTGGGACGGAAAAGAGTTCAAGATAGATGAGAGCAGCATGAGTGAAAGAAAAGTAACAATCAGCTGTGGAGAGAAAGCAGAGGCCAAGAAGAGCAGAGCCAGCAGGAAGGGGGTGGGTGATAGATTGGAGATGAGAGAGCAAGAAGGAGTAGGTGGAGTGAGTTTGGAAAACCACAAAGGCCATTTCGGATTGTCCTCAGAAATTAGAATGCCCATGAAGTGGGCGGAGGAAGGGAATGCCAGGAACCAACATCCATTACCAAGAGCAGCCTGACCAGAGACTAATGAGTCAGCCTGTTTCGTCTCCTTTGTATCCAGATGCTGAGACCAGGTTAGACAATGAGGGTCAGATTGTCTTGCAATCTGGCTTCTTTGCAGCACTCAGGCAGCATAAAGGAGCCAGAGTCTGGCCTGGTGAGCTGAGAATCCCCCCAGAAGGGAGGTGGGAGTGTCAGTGGGATAAAACCAGCAGAGCCAGCTCCTGGACCAACTGCCCCCTCCCCAAAGCTAGCATAGAGGAAGGGATGGGGCAGAACACAGTTCCCCTGGCCAATTGTCAGCTGGTGGATAGTGCCTGAGAAAGCATGTACAGCTGGCATAAAACAGAGCAGACTCAACTGATGCTGTGGTGAAAGGTGAAGTGGCTGTGACTTCAGAATCAGAGCTGTAACTTGCCCCCTCTGTCCTGCTGGCATAAGCAGCAAGGCAGATCCACGTGGAAGCTGTGGAGTGCAGCAGAAAAGCATCTGACGCTGTGCACTTGCTTTTAGCAGCAGAGGGAGAAGGCAGAAATCAGCCAAGAAAGGAAAAGGAACAGTGAAAACACTATCTTTTTTTCTGTGCTTTCTAATGTATTGCCTGGCATGGCTAATTAACAAAGGAGAAAAGTATGTGAGAGTCTCAATGATAGCTGGTTTTATTAGCAAATTAAACTCCCACAGCAAAGGCAGCGGGGATTAAAGAATGGGGCTTGGCTCAAGAAAGGTGTGAATTCCCAGTCTATCAAAGGACCTGTCTCCACTTACTGGGAGATCAACATGCGGTGATCGATCCATCGGGGGTCGATTTAGCAGGTCTAGTGAAGACCCCCTAAATCGACTACCGATTGCTCTCCCGTCGACTCCAATACTCTGCTGGAACGAGAAGCATAAGGTAAGTTGATGGGAGAGTTTATCTCATTGACCCAGCGTGGTGTAGACACCGCAATAAGTCGACCTAAGATATGTTGCATGACATAGATCGACTTAGCCCCATAGTGTAGACCTGCCCTAAAGGATAAAAGTATTACCCTCTCTGTCACATTCCGCATATAAAGCAATGATGTTTTATGGAACCGTGTTACTAAGAATGATTGACAGGAAGAGGTAGTTGGTGTCTCACAAACTGTCCTCTCCCACATCCCACCCTGTACTACACCCCACAACCTCTAAACTTCTCTGCAAGTTGATCCTATTTTCACTGTGGGAAAAACGGGTGCCACTGGGAAGTGATTTGGTGAGGATAAGGCAGGTTGATTGAGAAAGCTGCAAGAAAAAGGAGCACCCATTTCCCTGCCCTCTCATCCTTTCAGAATGAAAAAGTAATGGACAAGGTCTCTATCATTCCTTATTGTTTTCTCCTAGTCTCAACCTCTCCACTCCAATACACTTCTTTCCCCGATATATCTCTGTCTACTGTATCCCTAATACACACACCACTGATCCATTCACACCCTCATTTCACCAGTAATCTCCATTCTCCTTGCACTCAGCCTTGCTAACCTGACCCATCCCTTGATCACCTCAGAATCTCCCCTCAGCTCCCCGTGGCCTGATGCCCATCTGCTCAGACATCTGTGCCCCAAGCTGAGAATCCCTCCTTCCAGCCTAAGCCACCCCAGGCTCAGAACCACTCTGTCAACTCTGAATTCTCACATATCTGCTATCCTAAGGAGCACAGCACCCTATTTCTCTCATTTTTCTTTCTCTCCCCCTCCCTACCAAAGCCGGAAAGATGGAGCATCATGAGGTAAATTTGGTTAGCATGAATACGGAAACAGTTACATAATCATATGGGTCACATAAAGGAAGCAAGAGACAACATTGTGGCTGTCTTGGTATTTCAAGACTTTTCAGTGATTGATTCCAACTCACTGAATAGAAATATTAGGGAAGGAAAGAGCACATGGTACATGTCGATTCTACTCCTTATTGTTCAGCAGGATTCCAATATCTTTAGATGGGTTCCAGTTGGTATAAGGACAAGTTGTAACTTGATATTAATAATTTTAATTCCATTCTTTCAGAGCTGTTCACATTTTCTAGTTAATTTCACTATTAGGAAAAATTTGCAGTTAACTGGATTTTTTTGTTTAAATCTTCTTTGTGCTCTAAAATGCACTTGTCAGAGTTCATAGAAAAATATTTATATATTCCAGAGACTAAGGTATAGAATGACAAAGGCCATATTTTTAAATGAGTCTCAAACTGGGCTCTGTGGCCCAGATCCTCAAAGATATTTAGCTACCTAAGGGAGTTAGGTGCCTAAAAAACCTCTAAGGATCTAAGCCTAAAATTATACTCACATCTGTGTGCCTACAGTTATTCATGCTAACTTTCTTGTGAGTTAAGGCACTGTTGAATGCAAATAGAGGCACTCAGAGGTCTCAATTTCCGATTTCTGGAAGCTCAGTAAGAGGTTTGCTTAAATAAAGACTGAGGAAGAATTTAGGATTGAGCCCATATTTGGAAGAGAATAATTTAAATATCAAAGTTTGTTCAGGAAACAAAAATTGGAGACATTGGAAATGATGAAGAGTAGGAGAACAAAGGCTTCAGAGATTCAATTATATCAGCGTTTATAGATAAAGATAACAGAATTAATTTCATGTAAAGGAACATGAGTGTTAAACTGTGGGAGAATCTTTGAGAGCAGCTGCCATAGATTTGGAAATTTTAGTTAACTTGGGCCAGCGCTGTTCATGGAAAAGTCATGTGGACAGACGTAAAACCATAGCTGGGTAGCAAGAACAGAAGAATAGAAAACATTAAATGGAAAACTTGTGCAGCCCTTTGTCTTGGGGCAACATTGTGGACTTATTGAAGTAAAAAGAAAGCTCCTGTTGACTTTAATAGGACCAGGATTTAGCCCTAGGATAGAGAGGTAAGAGTTTTTTATGTGCCATTCTTTGTATAAAGTTGCCCATTTTATTTTCCTTTTCCTTGTTTTCTGTCAGTGATCCTTAAGAACCCTGACTAAGACATATTTTTACAAGAGTTTCTCACATGCCTTTGAGATCCTATAATGTAATATATCCTGGAGAGATTATATTTATCTTATTGGAATTCCTTGAATAACTTTCTGTGCTTTGTTTTATATCTTTTATTTGAAGTACTGTGTGATCTGTGGAAAATGTATGCATGTCTACACACACATATATGTAATCTCCCATTCTATGATGAAATATGATAAAAATGGAAAAGGACACTGATAAGAAGTAAAAAATGCAGTAGGTGATCTTAAATATGTCTATGGATTCGAAAGACTGTAGTAGCCCTACAGTCTTATATTAGGCTATTATTTCTAGCAATATTCCCTTTCTCAAAATACTATACATTTTTAGGTGCACTCACTGTAGTTATCTGAAACTGAAATGTTAGGGCCAGACTGTACTTCTATGTGGAAATACTTGCATGGGGTCAGGAAATCCCATAAAGCTTTCTCCAGAAGAAACCTGAGATTTCTCTCATGACCCTCTTATAAATACTCCAAGATCTACATGGATCCAAAATCGGGGAAAGACTCACCAAAAGAAATGAGTCCTGAGAAGCGATTTGGTGGAGTATAATTATGAAAATAAGACCTTTTCATGCTCTAGATTCATTTACCTATTTAAGTAGAAGCTTAAAAGAAATAAAAAAGTGGTATCATTTCTTATCTCTATGTATGTTTTTAATTTTTATTTTGGAATCTGGTATCACATTGCTTCTGTCTCTGAAGATATAGATACTTATTTTATGTAGAGCTGGTCCAAATCTTTCTTAGGAAAAATTTTCATTGAAAAATGGCCTTTTTTGAAAACAAAACTGTTCAGAAAAAAAGTTCTTAACAGTGTAAAAATTATTCGTTTTTGGCTACTTTACTTATTTTCTGGAAATAAGGTATAAATCTCAAAATAAAGTGTAAATTTTTAACAATGAGAGTAATTAACTTCTGAACAATTTACCAAGCATTATGGTGCATTTTCCATCAGTGGTATTTTTAAAATCAAGATTGGATATTTTTTCTAAAAGATCTGCTCTACGAATTATTTTAGGGAAGTTCTGTGGCCTGAGTTACACAGAAGTTCAGACTGGATGATTACAGTGTTCTCTGCTGGGCATGGAAGCCATGAATAGATGAATAAAATGTATACATTTTCATCAGTATTTTAATAATTTTTATTGAATTAGTTTTGAAGTCATTATAGAAAATACTTAATTTACCAGTGTCCACCTGATGACACATACACCTATGCCTCAGGCTGAGAACCATTCCTCTTCTAACTTCACCCATCCACAGCACAAAACCACTCCTTCAGCTTTCATAGAATCACAGAAATGTAGGGCTGGAAGGGATTTTGAGAACCAATCAAGTCCAGCCCCCTGTGCTATGGCAGGACCAAGTAAACCCAGTAGACCATCCTTGACAAGTGTTTGTCCAACCTGTTCTTAAAAACCTCCATTGATGGGGTTCCACAGCATCCCTTAGAAATCTGTTCCACAGCTTAACTACCCCTAAATCTCCCCCTGCCTCTGCTTTTTAAGCCCATAACTTCTTGAACCGTGGGAACACGCTTGACATCCCCAGGGTCAAAACAGTCACCTGCCAACATCCAATCTCTTTTTCTCTCATTTTGTCTTTCCACCTGTCTTCAGCCATGGAAAAATTTACAAAACAATTTCAGTATATTTTTGGTAAAATTTCATTTAAAACATTGCAGAAACGTTGCACAAGTGGTAAAAAGGTCAATTTTGAAACTTGCAAAAGTTCTTAATTTCACCATTTTTCACATAATAATTTTCTTGTTTTTTGACCAGCTCTGATTTGATTGTCGGTTTATCCAGGTGAAAATAAACACAAATACATCAAACTAATTGTCTGAATATTCTTGAAGCCATCACTTCATTAAATGACAGCAGTATAACAGTGCAAACAGAACAGTGAGATGCATTAACAGAGGTGTCAGGCACAAATCAATGGCTTGTGTGAATATGCATCAAGTAGAAGCTTGACATTCCTCTACTGGACTTTTAGGGGAGAAATCCTGGCTTCATTGAGATAGATGGCAGAACTCTCACTGACTTCAATGGGCCAGGATTTCACTCTCGGGAGCTAATTCAAATTTACGCTAAGGCTTCTTTATATTATGCTAGCAGGCTGTAGATTACATTGCTATTCCGTGTTACAGGCCCTCTACACTACCAGAGTGGTGTAAAGCAGCTCCAGTGTAACTGAGAGTCAGGACATAGTAATTTACACTCATTTAAGTGATTTGGCCTGAAATGATACTATTCAAACAGTGGCACCCTGCTTTAATCTGGTAGCAGAAAAATCAGCAACTCATCTTCAAAATCCTCCCCGGCCTCACCAGCACATTCAAATAAAAGACTTAATCTAGTGGTTCAGCTGAAAGAAATTTAAACCACAGTTCACTGATGTTGAGCCCGGTATTCCGCATCAGGAAACATAAAGAAAAGCATTGAAACACATAACTGAAGGAAATTGTTAAACAGACTCTGCACTGAACAGTAAGAATTTTATATCAAATGGTTCTGATTGCTTCCGCCCCCACCCAGCACTCCATTCTGATGGTCTTAATTTATCACATGTACTCATGAAAAAATCAGTGTACGCACAACGAATAAAGTACTGATAATTCTTGAGCGTTGGGCTGACTCAGGAAAAGATGGTCTCTGCATCCAGCCCTTGAGATCTCCTGCTTTACTGAAGCCGGCATGCATACACTTTCATATCGCCAGTAGCTTGCATATTTTGTTTGTATAAATATGCTGGTTTTTTTTTTTTTGGTTTAGAATTAAAAAAACCCTAGCAGCCTGTTTGATTTGTTTGTAATAACAGCATGCTTTCTGCACGGAGTAATTTTCTTTACCTTCCTAGCAAGATAACATACAATTAGGGAGTGATGTCAGTTTATAAAATTTTGGTGTAAAATTTTGGTCACGCCAAAATACCATACTTTTTAACACAACTGGCCGACATGTCTTTTGGCAGCAGCTGCTTGCCATGTGATTTAAAACTTCCTGTCACTATAATTGATGTGTTTTTATTCTTTCCACTTCCTGAAGCCTGACCAGAATTAAAATTGCTGTTGGAATTTCCTGTCAAAGCAACTCATTTATTCGCTGAGCAGCACACTGACAGTACTTTGATTGGACATTGCCTTCAGCTATTCTTGGGCAAAGAGATTGCTGTGAATTATACTCCTAGTGCAGGTTTGACTTCCATGCATGCCACATCTGCAGATATATACAGATTGTCCATCATGTGGTAACCTTGTCCTAATGAAAACTCCACATGTAAAAAATGTTAATGATTTGAATATCAAACTTGGCCACCTGCTGGGGGCCCTGGTTTTTGTGTTTATTTAGGAAACCCCACAGAGCTCTCAACTGATTGTCTCACCATAACTAGAAAGGGCTCTGCTGTATTTCTACATTAAAGAGAATTTACCCTCCTTTATATCTTCCTTGTAAAAAGCTAACGTTTGGCTTTTTAATTTGCTGCTCCACTATGCTATCTAAATTTCACCCCAGAGATGGCTGCATTACATTGGTATATGAAAAGGAGTACTTGTGGCACCTTAGAGACTAACAAATTTATTAGTCTCTAAGGTGCCACAAGTACTCCTTTTCTTTTTGCGAATACAGACTAACACGGCTGCTACTCTGAAACCTGTCATTGGTATATGAGTTTTCCCTATAGGTTCTACTTTGTACTGTTCATAAAGTGCTTTGGGATCTTTCAGGATTAAAGACACTGTATAAATACAGGCTGTTCTTTTTTAACATATAGGCACAATGTGGTGATGTTGTGGTCTATTAAGGGAATGAACCAAAAATATACTGAAGGATGCATCATTGACTTGCATCATTTGTAATTCAGTGTTTCCTGTTAGGGTTGATAGACAATTATGGTTTATTTTTGGAAAGCTGAATAATGAGGATAAGTATTGGGTTGTTCTTCAGTTATAACCGATACAAAGCCTCTGCCAATGTCCCCAGATGTAAAATTGGTATAATGATACTTATCTTACCTTTGCCAAGTATTTAGATAACCTAGGTTGAAAGGTGCTTACAAACCTGCATATGTGTTATTATTATTAATAATAATTAATAGGTTTTAACATATATAATTTTGGGAGTAGGGAGGCCCTAGAGATTCATGTGTAGTCTCCCTTCCCCTACTCATCCCGGACCAAGGATTTTTCCAACCACTCTTTCATCATTTTAAGGAAACAGCTCCAGGAGTTTAGGTTTCTTGCAGTGAGTAGGTGGGAGATCATGGGTCTCTCTCTGTATGTAAATTGTACTGCATCTGTGGCTAGAGAAGCACGGTCCACTGCAACTGAAATGCCATTGCAGGAGGGGGTGATGGGCAGAAGTGTAAGCTACAGACTCTAACCTCCAGAATCTATTTGTGGCAATACATTGTACTGTGCATTTGAAAAAAAGACTCTGAAAATGATGATATGAAGTCTGTAAAAGAGAGAGGTTTCAAACAACAATAGGAAAGAACAGTAACAATCGTGTGAAGTTTTGCTGACCAGGGTACATCTAGGGAAGCTTCTGTACAACTTGAATTATTCTCACAATCTGCATTTAAAAAAAAAATAGACAGAGTGAAACTCACCCCTGTACAAGGGGACAACACTAGCCTAATGCACCACGTAAGCTCAGGGTTTAAATGGGACTAAAGGGATGCCAACGTGCGGCACCCTGGACAAAGATAAATTTCCCCTTTATTTGGTACACACCCCTCATTCATTATTTTCCATTTGGAAGTGTAATATTCTGCAGAGCTGGGGCTAAGGTTGCAAGTTGTCAAAAATCAAATGGAAAAGAATGCAATGAAACCTCCAGGGTGGTGGCTGACACTCTTTCAAGTGCAGCGTGTCCGGTCTCAATAAAATATTTTAAAATATTTGTAGTTTTCTAAAAATAAATGTAAAGTATGATCAGAGCAATCTAAGATCTTCTGAA
This sequence comes from Eretmochelys imbricata, assembly GCF_965152235.1. Lineage (NCBI taxonomy): Eukaryota > Metazoa > Chordata > Testudines > Cheloniidae > Eretmochelys > Eretmochelys imbricata. Next base: position 221,126,946 of record NC_135573.1, on the reverse strand, counting down.
TGGCTGTTCTTAAGGCAGGGGAAGGAAGAAATGAAGAGTGGAATAATGTTAAAAAAAGAAAAACACAAACAAACTTGGTACTCTGCTGCTTAAGCAGCCACGTCAGCCTAGATATAAATGCCCAGTGCGGAACAAGCCAAACCAACAGTTCTGAAGGCTCCAGGAAAGACATAATGCTGACACAACATTAACCAAGTTTCCAACTGATTTCAATCACTAGATAAATATCAGTTTCCGCCCTAAATGATATTCTTAAGTAATTGTCCAGTGCCCAGTTGGGCTGGAATGGTGTTCCTTTGGAACTAATTCAGGCCAGCTTTAACTGCTGGGGAGTGCTGGGCCAAGATCAGACTTGAGGGCTGGAGCCTGAAATGCCATTAAACAGGCTGTAGTCAAGACGACAAAATGCTTCATGTGTTTAGTCTAATACGCCATGGGACTTGTTTGCGACAGTTACAGTATTAAAGCTGTAATTATAGTCAGTGAACCACAGATGTACTGTAGCCATAGGGTTTAAACAGGGTGTTATTGCACTGGAAACCACCTCCAGTAGGTTATAAGTTCAAAGGATCCACTTTTCCCCCCGTCCTCCCAGTGTTAAAGTAGATACTAAAGCCTCCTATCTTACTTCTGAATAATTACCATCAGGTACTTTTTAATATTGTGACTTGTTTTCTTGGCTCTCTAACTGTTGGTTTAATGAAATACATAGTTTATACTTCCATGATTTTTTTTTAGTATTTAAAATAAAGTCTAAGTGAAATACCATTTTTATGATGTTTCAGTGGTGGTTAAACATACCGCTGTGCTGCTATGTTAAGCCACAGCTGATGTAAATGCTAGTACTTTCTACTTGAGCAGAGATTGAAAAGCCCAGCAGACAGGGGACATGGATTTCAGTGTAGTAAGTAGCAGAAACAATTTTTTTATCGAGGTAGCTCAGAATGTAGAGAAGTAGGAGCTGGTACCAAAAGCTGCTGCAGGGGATTTGGTGAACCTTAAATAGAAAAATTCAGGTTACCTGACATTAGATATGTGCCACTATGTGGTGTTAGGAAATAAGCACTATGGAAATGATCTTAGCATAGAAAAAAGCCTTATGCCAGGAGCTATCGGTGTTTAAGAGCAGATATGAAGTGACTAAGGAAAGAAGCCAAAATTCGTATTCTTTGCTTGCCTAAGCCCCACAGATAAAATTTGTTATTTAGATGAAACAATGAGATAACTGAATATTGACTCCCCATTTTAGCACTGAGTACAACAACTTTTTTGATTAAGCAGAACTGAAATGGTTACCATGTAGGAAAATACAGGTAATATTAAGATGAAATATGTCTGCCTAGGGATCCATTTATTTCCCCAAAATAGCCAATTTCTTTTTATATATGAATGTCTGTATGTTTATATATATATTTAAATGCCCCATTTGCTACACTGGTTTTAGCTTCTTGTTAGCATCACTTCTTGTTAGCATGATGTTCTACAGCACAAGGCAGCTGGAAAAGTGAAACATGTGTTCAAGAATTTATGCAGTGTCTTTACTTTCTTTCATTAGGAGAACTAACAATAATAGGTGCATATTATAAGTTAACAGTGTTAAGCAGTATGTTATAGCCATGTCTGACAGATATGTTGTTTACATTCATATTTTATATTGGTGAAACTGTAGCTTTTTTACAACATGACATTTTTCAAATGCAATATTTATATCGGTGCCTCCATGCATAGGAAACTTAGTCATCTAAAAACTTGATATGCTTTAAATCCACTTGTCTCCTTTTCACTAATAAAATATTTCAAGTGATTTCCTACCAAAATATGGAGCTCAGCATGTTCTTTATTGGAGGCCTTTTAGTAATAGTTGAGAGAGAACTTTTGCGCCTCATACTAACAATAACCTATCTTATTTTAACCTGGCTGAAACTTGTGCTGCAAGTACATACAATCCTCCCCCATGAAGAGTGCTTTTGTTGAGTATAACTGTCTTTAGTGCCGTGTATGCCCTCAGTCTGCACATTGAATCTCTGCTGATGTCAAGGGGAGTTGGTCTCACAAGCAGAGTAGGTGGTACAAATCCTGAGATGCAGTTTTTACTCAGTCCTTACTTGGACAAAGTCCTGCTGAGGGTGTCCTACCTACCCTATGCCCTTCTGACAATGGCCCTTGAGGGCCCTTGGCACTGCTGGAAATTTTCAGTTCTTTGTTGAAAGTTATTTACTTATATCTATGGCAATGCCTTGGGTAGGCATTGCTAACAGAAGTTTAAATAGTGGCTAAGAATATGCCCTTAACGCCACAGGCAACTAATACAGAAAAATCTCATTTAACTTCTGTAATGTTAACTGAAGGGTAGTTTCCCCCTTCCCATGAATTCTGTGTCAGACAAACTTAGGACCATAGGAATTGTCTTATTGGATCAGACCCAAGATCTGTCTAGTTAACGATCTTTCTTCTGGCATTGGCCAGTACCAGATTCTTCAGAGGAAGGTGTGAGAACCCTGCAATAGGCAGATGTGAGATAATCTGCCTCCCCATTCCCCCACAAAGGTCTGATCCTAATCCTTAATAGTTAGAGATGGGCCTTTTGTTGACTCTCTCCAGAGGGGTAAATTTCACCCCCAGTGAATGGATGAACATGTTATAGCTGGCCCAGTCCTGCACCTCATCTCCCGTACCTCCAATGTAGCTCAACAGCTGTGCTCCCCTGGTGATTTCTTTAAAGGGTGCCTTTTCTGATCCCCTTTATGGCCAGCCAATCAGCAGGGTCAGAAACCTGAGCAGGGCTGCAATGGTGGCTGGCCCTTGTGTGGGGAACACATTAGGGGAGGAGGGGAATATTCTTTGGGTATCTGATTGGGGTTGACCACAATCTAGTTGACAGCTTGAAGTTATGTCACACATTGTCGGGCACCTCAGTTCTATGAATGGGACTGGGTTAGTTCCCAGAGGTGGAAGATCTGTCTCATATCAAATCAGTGGAAGTGATGGATACCCTGTTCCTTCATCACTTTCCTTTTCACAGAACTGCCGACTGTAAACTGTTCCTCTTTTGGTGCCTTTTTGCCCTCTCGAGCTTTCCAGAAACACTAGAGCATAATAGATGTATTCCAGGCTTAACAACTCTCACCTACTCCATCCCTTTCAGACAGCTGTTAATAGCTATCAGTTGGAACCTGGCCATTTTAGTAGAATAAGTTTATGTTTGGGTGACAATGAGCTAGTGTGATAATTATATAACGTTTTACATGGTGATTGTGTTTAAGGTCCCAAATGGGAGTTCTGTGAGTGCGTCTATGGCAGAATTTTGCCTGATGAGTAAGTTTTTGGCCAAACATGCTGAAGAAAAAAAAGAAAGCCACAAACTAAAAAACAGGATGTAAACTAAATAAATGTCTCTTCTCTCTTCATGCAACCCCATTGAGGGTTGGTTGATTCCTACATTATACTGAAGGGGATAAGTAAATAGAATGGCTCCAGGCCTCAATCATAATTATTGTGAAAGAAAGAAAGAAAGAAAGAAAGAAAGAAAGAAAGAAAGAAAGAACACCATCTAGAACAAGAGAAGCAAAATCTACAACAATAATGGCTCCAATGGTTGTAAATCTTGAGCGGTTGATTGCACTCCATCCTTTTGGTATTGCCTTTTAAAGTCAGTTGGGAATTATATTTGTGCATTATGTTCTTTCCAGGTGCATTAGATTATACCAAGTGCAAAGTTCTCCTTTCTCATCTGCATCATGTACCTCTATAAAAGATCTTTAGTGCATTGTCTGCATTCCTTATGAGTATGGAAAAGAATCAACAGATTAGAGAAGATAATTTTGCTCTTAGAATGTCAAATAAACCAGTGGTTCTCAAACGAGGGCCGCCGCTTGTTCAGGGAAAGCCCCTGGTGCGCCGGGCCGGTTTGTTTACTTGCCGCGTCCTCAGGTTCGGCCAATCGCAGCTCCCACTGGCCGCAGTTTGCCACTCCAGGCCAATGGGGGCTGCGGAAAGGGCGGCCAGCACATCCCAGTCCGGCGTGCCAGGGGCTTTCCCTACACAAGCGGCGGACCTGCTTTGAGAATCACTGAACTAAACAAGTCAACCCCTTCTGCACTTACGCAAATCATTTGTATCTATTTTTGGCCAAGTTTTATATTTTTTAGATGCCTTGGGCAAACTTCTGGTCTCAGTAACACTCCTGCATCCTCGCAAAGTCACTGGAGTTCCACACTTGTTCAGTAGTTGAAAATAGCATTTGGCCCATTGAATTTGCTGTCTTTGCTGCAAGTTTAGCCCTGTGGGACATGCCTCCTCTTTCCAATAACCAACAATGAGATGCAGTGTAGTCTGGTGAAATGCTGTGTGGCTAGAACATAGGACTGGGACTTAGGAGAACTGGGTTCTACCCTTGGCTATACCAGAGACTGTGAAATCTCGTAGTCATGCTGCATCCTATGGAGGTGAAATGCTATTCTTTCATTCTGGTGAAAGGATGAGAAAAAGAACGAACCACAGATATCAGTCACTTCACTTAATGTTTTACTAGGCTACTTTATACGCTAATGTCATTTAAACTAAATACAAAAATTATTAAGCAGTACATGTTTGCTGCCACGTTTTAAAGACGGTTATACCACTGAACTGGTGGAAGTCAGTTTAAGCACCTGGAGCCAGAATCTAAATATTTAAACTAGGTTTGGACTCGCTCTTCTGAGGGTATAGAGAAAATATTTTCTTCTTTTCAGTTTATGCATCCAGTTCAGTTATTACTTCATTCAAAGTTAAGAAACCCGTTGGGAGTTGAAAAAGCAGTAAAGCTTGTTTCTTTCACTCTATGAACAAAATATGTGAGAGTGCATTAGGTCTGCTAGTTCTAAAACCTTGAAGGACATGGTGACCAAAACCAATCAGTTCAATTCACTAACTAGAGATAATACTTCCTTTGTTTTAATAAACCAGTTAGTGTTAAATACAAAACATGTTTTGATTTCTCTTATATAGCCAACATTTTAAGGTAGTTTTATTTTTTAAAATACTGTATTTATGCATTTAATTGAATTTGAATTTCTAGCCAAATAGATCTTGACACAAACCACAAGTAAAAAGTTAATCTGGTAAATAGAAATTTATGAATTACGCATTTTTAGCATAAAATGTAATCTGAATAAATAAATTCAGCTATATAATTGCTTAAATATAGAGTATCCTTCTGGTTAGCAAAAAGAAATTTAATATAAAAAGCTTTATTTAGTTGTATATCACCATGGTTCAATGGATACCAGCTAATGAGAACTGGCCTGTCCTTAAGAAAACAACAAGTACAAACGCAAAACATAATTAAAATCAGTGATTTAAATCAAGGTTTCCGGCTTGAGTTTAAGGTTGAGGGTTGTAAATTCAATCCTTGAGGGGGCCATTTAGGGATCTGGGGCAAAAATTGGGGATTGGTCCTGCCTTGAGCAGGGGGTTGGACTAGATGACCTCCTGAGGTCCCTTCCAACCCTGATGTTCTATGATTAATGTGCTACCGGAAGGTGCGTATATTCTGAGGTAGTATAAGAACCACTATAGAATAGAACAGAACAATTTTGTCAGACATGCCCCCTCCAAATTTTATGGAGGGCACAGCGCCTAAACTAAACTAAGCCAAAGTTTGAAACACTGAAGATATATTAATATAGGCTTAAGTTCTAAATGTGTATGTTTAATCTGCAGTGTATTCACCATATACAAGGAATGTGTTCGGGAGTTTGACTCTTTAAATTAGCTTTTATTATTATCTATATGACATCACTGGCATGCATTGTGTCTTATGGACAGATCCCTGCCCTGAGGAACTCACTGTCTAAGGGCCTAATTTTTGCATTCATTTATTACTAAGCATAGTGCTCATAATCTTGAAGATGAGGCGTCTGGGACATGCATCAATAAGCAATAGAAAGGGAATGTAGTAGTGGGGAGAGAGTTGTTTTTCAAAATTAATTTTAAGCTGATTGTATCAGTTGTTCTGGGCAAGAAACTATCTTTGTGTTCTGCCAGTGGCACAACGTAGGCAGTAAACCAGCTGAATGATCTGCTGGATGTGGATTCTTTGGCATAATGGAATCCCTAGATGGCATACCGCAACCACTCTCCTGGGCCTGCTGTCAGGCTGTTTCAGAGGGGAAGATGATAGGAGCAGGTTACATTTGTTCTCTGTCAGTCAGTTCCTTGGGAGCTGATGCTATTAAACGCAATTTAGAGCAGCCCTGAGACTTCTCTAAGTTATGCCTGCAGTCATACTGATCCTTAGTAGTCCCACAGTTTGGTTATGGGGGACAGCATGAGGGTGATATAAAGGAATAGTTACACAGATTTAGGACTTGATTCAAAGCCACTGAAGTCAATGGGAGTTTTTCTATTGACGTCAAAGAGCTTTGGGTCAGAGCCATAATGCATAACTGGAAAGAATTACAATTATAATGTAGAGAGATTTTAGCTCATCCCAGGGCGGTAAGTTTCATTCCTCCTTAGTTCTGAGAAAAAAATAAGCATGAAAAGCATGCCCAAAAGCTGCCATTCCGCTAAAACTGGTCCACTGAGACAATCTCACTTGTCTATTCTTTTGTTACACCATATGTGATCATGTTTGCTTTTGTACAAACTGAAATAGTTTTGTTGAGGCAGTCACTGTCCTAGTTTCCAGATAAAGGAATTGGTACTCTATTCACTGGTACAGTCCATTAAATTCAATCTATTGTAAACATAGAAAAATAAACTTGAAATTGATAAAAAGGTGTTCAGTTTAGTACTATTATAAAGAGTCCAGCTAGTGAGGAGATGGTATTGATTAGTCTTCATATAATCTCTCAATTACTCCTACCCATAAGAGCCAATATAACTTCAAGCAAGCCTTGGGAATTGTCTCTTTCTTTGTAAAATAAAAAGCCTCAAAGTCTCATGCAATCATACTGCGTCTTTTGTAGATATCATGAGAGTTTGGGCTCATGTCTCTACTCATAGGATAAATACACTGACATCCTGTTAGCTGAGTTTTATATAAGAGAAATTGGTTGTATAGAGAAAGTGTCTACCTAAAAGCTTGTCTTTCTCATGTGAAAAAATATTTCTAGAATCCAGTGATTTTTCACTGTACAGTTATTTTTTCTCCGGCATAATTTTTCCTACCCTATAAGAAGTTTTTTTTTTTTTTGCAAATTGTGAGGTAGTTTATATGTATTTAAGGCTGTTGTTTTAATTTGAAAGAAGAAAGATTCCTTTTGAATTACAGAGGCATTCATCTTCAGTGAATTTAGATGAGCATGATGTTTATAGTGGAGCAGAAAGTAAGTTGACTCTGATAGTGGAACACCACATGAAAACCCCAAATTTATTTGAATGCATTGCAATATGCAAATATAATGAACCGCTACTTACAGTGAAATTGGTCTGTGACAAAAATGACATTGTTTTTAGGTTACTGGTCCTTCAGTGGGAACCTGAAAGAGTCTTAAGAGGGATATACGGTGTATGGTTTCCAGAGATATTTACTACATTTAAGTATTGAGGTTAGTTTCAAAAACTATTTTGAATGCATGAGATTAGTAAGTATTGGGATGTAAAAAAGTGTTAAACTAGTTAGTTGAGGTGAAACTGTGCAAAGGACCAGCATCAGGCCTCTGCATCACTGAGGTCCCAGTTAAACCTGGCTTTGGGGACTGACATGGGACTTGTTGTATGGGGGATAATTCACCTTTGGCGGAGGTGAATTATACCTTCTTTCTATATGCTCCATGCAAAACCATCAAAATAACAGTCTTCAATTATACATTTTCTGGGAAAAGATTATTTATACAGAGAATCGTAGCTGAACAACTGAAATAGTTTAAGGATAGATAGTTTGATAAATATTTTCTCTCTCTCTCTCTCTGGAGTTCTTTGTGCTAAGAGAGAAAAAAGTCATCATGAACCACTGTGCTGATCTGAAAGAAGAATTTTGCCATCTATGATTTTTAATCTCATTTTAAAATTTAATATATTAATAATAATTCTACTCAGTTCCTGTGCCTTTAATCTATAAATATCATAGTGCTTTACAAGGGCTGGTAAGTATCATTCTTATTTTTTACAGACAAGAAAAATGAGGGAATCTACACTGCAAGTGAAGGTGTGATTGTAGCAGATAGGCATACCCATGCATGCTTTAATTTAGCTAGCACAAGTGACAACAGTGGTGTAGATGTGGCAGCTTAGGTTTCTGCACAGGCTAGCCACCTGAGTACAAATCTGCCTGCGTTCATACTCGGGTTGCTAGCCCACTGAAGCCTGTGCCACTGCATCTCCACTGCTATTGTTACACATCCTAGCTACATTAAAAGCACACTCTCCTGTACAGTGGAGACATACCCTGAGGAAAAGAGAGAAGTTAAGTTATTTGCCCAAGGTAATAAAAGGAGTCAGTGGCAGAGACAGGACTACAACCAAAGTCTTTGGACTCCCACTTTGTATCTACTAGACTGTGATGCCTCACAGTATGTCATTGGGATGAGCAAAAGATATATTGCATTGCAGTAGCTTTTGTTTTTAATCTAGAAAACTTCAGGGAAACAGCCAGTAGAGTGTGCTGCTGACTTGTCATAAGAGAAAAAATTTCCCTAGTTGCTGCTTCAAAAAACCTAAATTCTCTCTCCCCTTTATTATTCCTTAAAAAAAAAGTTGTCATGCCAGTTTAGAATATATGTCTTTTTAATGTTGCCTTTTCCCAAGAACCTTCATATAATCAACAGGCAAAATGATTTTGGATCATCCCAAGGGTTGGCGGACCAGGAGCCAGTGCTTGTACAGTAGGTTAGAGTAATGGAGTTAGGTTGTCTCATTTTTCTTTCACCTTGAAGTTCCCATTCTGAAGGTCCCATTCATGAAGGTCCAAAAAAAGTGTTTACATTTCCAGTTTTCCAGCTGACCTTACCAGTTATCCTCTGACCCATGTTATGATCTAAAAACATCTGTGAAACCCTGACAACTTAAGTATTTGGAGATTGAGCTTGTACAGAATCTCTCATCGCCTTTCCCCTTGCTTATACAGGCATTTTGGTATTTTTTTCCAGAGGCTGTCTAAGAATATTTAAATGTGGTTTAATGAATTGTTTTTAAAATGCACCATATCACTATACTATGTTATCTTTTACGATGTTGTCATAAGTATTTTTTTAATATGTAACTTACCTATTAAAAATTGCATTTCTCTCTGAATCTGAACTTCTCCCTACATGGCACTTTCCCACCAGCTAGGAATGTAGGTGATCAACTGCCTCTGCAGCTGGTAGGTGCCACCCTGGGATGCTTGATTAGCTGGCAGAAAATGTACTATGACAGCATGAAAAATATCTCACATTGGCAAATGAGCCCATACCTTCTACCACACATGCTACTCTTAGGTTATGAGTTAAACAAACCCACCCAGTCATGTTTCATAGTTGATGATTTTGACTGGTCAGGATAACTTGTGTAAGCCAGAATCATAAACACAAAGACTAGCAGTAAAGATGATAGGCTTGCATAATTCTAAACCTTTATTTCTGATAAAAACAGATGAAAAAAACCCAAATCCTATGCTTCACAACTTTCATCTTCCAATCCAATTCTGAAATGCCCCTCTGGTTTTCAAACTCTACTTTAAAGAGATGGGGCTCAATTTATTATTTCTGCTTTGTGTCAAAAATGTCAGATTCACATTAAAGCCAATGTGTCACAATGACATAGCCTTAAGGGACTCTTAATTTTGAGACTTAATTACAGGGATGGTGACTTTCAGTACTCATTGGAACACAAACAACATCCAGTTAGCCAGGAGGAATTTGAATTTAGCACCAATGTGAATTCAGAATTCCTGTTTGGTGCCTATGGGAACAAAATCTGTTCCCTGATCCACTGGTACTATCCTCCTGGTTCCCTAGTCTTGGTCCAACTTCCAGTTCTCTCCTGCTCAACATAAACAAAGCAGCACAAGTGAAAAACTGATATGGACAAACAGAGGTGGCCATGACGGGACGAGAAGAATAAACAGATAGTAGAGCAGGTGCATATGAGAACAAAGAGGGAACGTCAAGAATGTGCACAGTGCTGCCGCTGGTGAAGCTGCATTGGTAGTGACAATGGTGGGAAATATTAAGGGGGGGAGGGGAATATTTTAGAAAAGACCGAAGATGATTGAGGGAAGTTCACAACTCTCGTGGTGCTGTTGGTTCAGTTTTGTGGCTGCAGACTCAACAGGATAGAAGTGTATTGATTTACAATGTGAAAACTCTTTAAAACCAGAAAGTTCAGAAAAATTCATATTTAAAGAAATAAAAGCCTAGCTGCTAGAGAATCCAGCAAGATCACGGTGAAGATCCCCATTCCGTGACTCCACAGCATTTCCTCGAAAGCATAGAAAAAGTATTTTTTCTTTATTATTTTTCCTAAAAGGACTGCCCTGACCAAGGCTGCATTCTTGGAAAATAGGGCAAGTAAATATCACCATACCTGTTTGTCAGGACCCATGCTATGGGGTATGGGTTGAGGCCAGGGCTTGGTTTCCAGGGGATGTTGTCTGAGTTTAGTCTACAGGATCAAGGCCAGAAGCAACAGTTCATACTAGTGTCAGGATGTAGGATCAGGTTGGAGTTAAGGTTGATGAGCTACACCAGACTGGAGCCAAGTGTGTCAGCTAAAATAGGGTTAGTGGAACAGAGGCAAGGTGAAGTGTGAGGAGCAGAGCAGGGGACCAGAAGCAATGCAAGGTATCAGGAGTGTGCGGCTGGATCTTTTTGCAGCAGGAATCCACTTAGTTGTCCAGACAACCTCCAGGTGTTTCCCCCAGGCCTTAAATAGCCCGTCTGGGCCAATCAGGGAATGTAGTAGGCTCTGCCAGTCAGAATCTTTGTGAGCGGGACATCCAGTGATGCTTGTCCCCCCAAGCTTGTGCTGAGTCCACAAGACAACACCTCAGATCATTGGTCTGTATAAATATTCTAGTCTCCCTCCACCACATTACACACCCTCCCTTACTGCGTGTTATGAAGAAGGGTCCAGATCTGCCCTTGAGAACCTGTGTGCCATTCTCACCACATTTAACGGGAGTTGCACATACTTACATGGAGGTGGGATTTGGCTCTATTTTTATTTGGGAGTGTTGAGAGAAGTAACTGGTTAATTCTGGTGAAATGTTGTGGTATTTAAGTGTTGCTGAGTTCACTGAACTGGAACACAGTAGAAGCTATTCAAGGGTTGATGGTGCCCATTACTAACTGCAGATCCAGAACTGGCAAAAAGCGTGGGCTTAACGTTAGTTCTGAATGAATATTACAGAAGAAAAGCTATTGATTAGAGCTGGGTGAATAAGGTATGTTTTGGCCCCCAAATCAAAAACAAATTGTTTCATTTTGGTCGTTTAACATTTTAACATGTTAAAAGGTAAAATTAAAGGACATTTTGAAACAAAAAGTAATTTCAGATGGAAAAAAAGTTGGGCATTTTGAAGATGTTGAAAGATGTTTTTTTTTAATTTTTAGCGTTGAAGCAATTTGGCAAAATTGATGTGAGTTCATCAACTGCTCTGATGCTGACGAATCTGCATTTTCCAGTGCAAAAAATTTTGGTTGAAAAATTTCACCCAGATCTACTTTTGAGAGTTGGATGAAAATGAGAACTCAGTATTGTAAAACCAATCAGAGGGACCATTTAATGAAATTACTCTCTCTTTCTCTCCCCTTGCCCGAGGACAGAAATGTAGAGACATGCTTCATGGACTTGTCTTATCTGAATGTTTGTGCTTCCATGAAAGATAATCACTAGGGAAAGGGGGAACAACATAAGAAAAAATATATGGGATGCCTGAATACTTATAGCTATACTGAGTGTATATACTTAGGCATTGTCTTCAGATAAGTTATTTGGGTCATATCCAGCTGCATGCACAATTCCCAAAGATCTGGTGGTGCAGTAAAGTTGTGTGATGACCTGAAGACATGGTATTAAGTTCTCTGCTGTATTTCGTATATTATTCATGTGGGCAAACTGTTCTTGAGATTCTGTACACATGCCTATCCCTACTCCTTATTTTTGTTTGCTCAGAGCTTTCTGGGGAAAAAAATCTCCTTTTGGGAGATCTTTGATGCTTGGTTTCAACTCAGAGGTGAATTGTTTTTGTAATCAATGTCTTCAGCCATTTAAAAAAACAAGTATGCTGAAAATTGTGGTTTTTTTGCCTACTCTCCTAAAAAATGGATGAAGGGTTAAATTGAATCTTATCGTTACTATTGTTGTCTCTCTAACATTTATCATACAACACTCATCAATGTTGTATCGGAGCATCTCATAATCTGTAATCTATTTACCCTCTTATTCCTGTGAGGTAGTGAAATACTATTATCCCCATTTTACAGATGGGGAACTAAAGCACCGATTTGCCTAAGGCTCCAGGGAAGTCTGTGGCAGGGCAAGGAATTGAACCAGGCTGTCCCAAGTCATAGCCTGGTGCCGTAACTATTGAACTATCCTTCCTGTGCATGGCCTGCATTTGCTTCAAAACAAAATGTGATCCTCATATCTCTTTTAGCTAAAAAGTGGCATTGCTTAAGTAAATATTACTGTCTGTGGAGAAACACCAGGTTTCCACAGATAATGTGAAGGATCAGTCTGATTATCCCAGTTGTTTACAAAACAGATATGTCACAAATAGAGGAAGTCTATAATCTTAAATTTACAGCCTTCTTGCAATGTAATATTAATGCAGTGCAATTGTGTAAGCAGTAGGGAAATAAGAAAAATGGACTTATTATAGTGTACATGTTTTAAAATTTAAAAGGTACTGAGCACTGAGTGCACATTGAAGGCACTCCTTTTCCAAACATGGCCTCCATTTGTGACACAAATTACAGAATTTACACATGCAAAATTAATTTGCATGCATAGATGGAGTGCAAGCAAGTTTTGTGCATGTAACTTCTATTGTATGCATGCCCAAGTCAGAGTGCAAAGACTCCGCACTGTGTGCACACAACTGGAGGCTAGCTGAAACCTCTGAAAATGTAGATGCTGCTGTTCGAGACACACATTTTACACTCAGATACATGTGCATAAATGTTCATTGATTGCACTGGGAGCTGTGCTCTCATCTAGAAAGGCAGTGTAACACAAACCATGTTGAATTATTGGTTTTAAAAAGTGCATCAGTTAGAGGAAAGAGGGCTTGTGACAAATATCTGCAAAGATTTACTTATGCTTTTAAGCACAGACAATAATTTACATTTTTAAATAGAACATAGTTCAGTTTTTCCCAGGTTTAATCATTAAACAGGGAAAAACTTAATTTCACCAAGTGCAATCAAAGAATTTTGTACAATAGCAATTAAAAGTACAAAACTGGAATCACCGCTACAGCAAATTAAACAGCTGCAAGCATTGGTGTATTTTTAGCATTCATTTCAATCAAAATACACAAAGGGCTTTTATTTGTCTTCAGTATAATTCATCAGGTGTAGCTCTTGTTTCCGTAATTCAACAGCCCCTCTAAAAACACACATGTGCTTCTAAAAACTGATTTACCAATAGCAAGAAACTCCTTTTTTGTACAAGACAAACTAGGTGAAAATGTTCAGAGGAGGAGTGATTGTGGTTCGCTTGCTTTGGCAGGAAGGGACTTCCAGCTATAGTCGAACTGTTTAAATAAGGAAACCAAGAGCTATTTTGCTGTTTCTATTACTTTTACTGTACTTCATGTGTGGCACTGAGTTTTCCTTATTGTAAATGCCACACATGAAGTCATAGGACTTGTTTCTCATCATTCCTAGCTCCTGCCATGCTAGGGAAGTAGGTCTATTTATTGAAATGCCCAGACTTTTGTGTCTAAGTCAGCAAGCAGAGTCCTATATATTCACTATATAATTAACCAGATGGTAGCTCTAAATTCCATGTCCAAACGTGTTCACTCCATTTTTCCATCTCTGTTAACAGAATGAAGAACTGGCTCTGTGGGCATGTACAGCTCCAAGTGCGATTCCATTGTGCCATGGCTACAGGAGCAGGATGCAGAGACCCTGCTCAGGGCAAGGGAGTCTGTGATCCTGGCATGCCGTAGAGCTATGCTGCACGGGGGCGTCAGCCTAAAAGGGAGTTTGGCAGGGAAGGAGGGATAGGCCAGGAAAGGTAAAGAGGTATAGTCAGTAGCTCCATCCCTATGTGGATTTGCAGGCCACCTCCTACCTCTCTCCCAAGTAGCAGAGCAGTTGCAGAGGCTACTGCAACCATGAGATGGCTCCACTCCTGTTTTACTACCTGGGCAGGAGATTTGTAGATGCCAAGGCCAGAAGGGACCATTGTGAGCATGCAGTCCGACCTCCTGTGTAACACAGGCCATGGAACGTCCCCCAAATAATTCCTAAAGCGTATCTCTTAGAAAAACATCCCATCTTGAATTAAAAATCACCTGTGATGGAGACTCCACCACCCTTGGTAAATTGTTACAATGGTTAATTACTCTCACGTTAAAAATGTGTATCTTATTTCCAGTCTGAATTTGTTTAGCTTCAGCTTCCTGCCATTGGATCGTAGGCTTCTGTTCTCTTCCGTTCCTTTGGCTCTCCCCTTTGCTGAATTCATTCACTCAGGCTTTGCATAGGGGAGAAAATTTGAGCCTTGTTCTGTGAAACATTTTATAATAATCATGGTTTTCCATCTACCTTCACCCTTCTCAATTTATTTTTTCCAAGGGAAAGTACTCTCTTGGCTTCTGTGTGGATGAAGATCCAGCTCTAGTTATTATACCCTGCCTCTGTATCTACAGCCCTGTTCTCTGATGCCAAATTCTCATCTACTCTTCCTCTAGCTTCTGCTTTTCTTCTCCAGGCTATTTCACCTGTTGCATATGGCTCTCTCTCACCTTTGGGGATTCTTGCTGTTTTATAGATCCTCTCCCTTTTGTCAAACCATTCTCCATCCTGCAGAAATTCAGTTGGTCTCCCATGAAGTACATTAGCTTAAACTTAATCTAACTTTCATTAAAGCTCTTTCCTATTACTTGTTGCCCTAAAGCACCAATCAGTATTGCAACAGTAAATGCTAGTTTAGTGCAGATGGGAGCATTAGACGTAGAGATGGGGGGTGAAGGGATACGAAAGTTTGGAGCCTGCGTCATCAATAGGATTACCTCTGGGACAAAGTCCTTGTGTCACTCCGGTGATGTTTGTGTCATAGTGTGATGACGTGGTGATGCAGACATTGCAGCTTGTTGCAACGTGATGTTGTGTCAGATAATTTGAAGATAATTTGGGATGGTTTAAATATAATTTGGGACGGTTTAAATATTCCGCAAGTTGTATGTGCAGACGATGGTGTAATGAACACATAGACCATAGATAAAACTACTGAATAAATCCCACACACCTCTGAGGAGCTGGGCTTGACCGCAAGTCCTTCAGTGTAAATACTGAGGCCTCTACCACTGAACTTATGGAGAGAGCTCCTAGCTGGTATTAGTAGTAGCCTCTCTAGAGGTCAGCCACTGGAGAGTAATAGCATACACATATGTGTATACACACACACAAAGAGAGCTACTCAAAAATGGTATTAAATTTTTCATGGAAAAAATCTCAATGTTTTGAACCAGCTCTAAAACAAACAGAATTGGTATGCTGCACAGGGGCATGTCAATCAAGACTCTCATTCTCCAGAACTTGGTGTGGCTCTATTCATCATTGACTCATGCAGCTTCTGCATAGGGATTTGCCCTCGCACTTGCATGGAAGGATCACTGACCTCCTCCTCTGAGCAAGTAAACAGTCAGTATTAATTGCTATGGGATTCTTGGAGCACAGAGGGAGAGGCAGCAGTCAGTATACTAGAATGTGGAACCTCAAAAGTAGGGAGATGAGTAGGTTAAAAAGGAACAGTCATCAACCCCATGTTAACTTGTGAACCCATCATCACAGTCTGAGACTGTAGCATGCCCAGAAATGTTATCAAAGTCACTGTTGTCCACCAACATGCAAGTAGGCCAAGCAGACAAAATGGCTGTGGGTCATGTGTATGGAGACACTTTCAACGTTCACCTGAATTTCAGTGCTCAAGTGTTTCTCTTTCCCCTGGACTGCTGCTTCTAAATTTTGTAGACTCCTGTACAAACTTTTTGGGAACTGTTGTGCAGTGAAAGCCATTTTGCTGTTAAATATTGCCATACAGATACATAACTAACTACATTGAACCAATGATTGTGGTGACATTAATTATAAATATCAATCTAACTTGTTGCTAATGTCTTAATTTCAAACACATCTGAAGAGGTTTCTAAGGGATTTTACCAGGAGCACAGTAAATTATTTGTCAATGCATGATGAAAAGGCTGGATTGTTTATACTTCAGTGTTATCATCTTAATAGGCGACTGCCTGCCTGCCACCCACATTAACTATTTTTTTCCTTCAGGAAGGTGTCTAAGGTGGGGGTCTGTTGTGGGCAGCTGAAATGTCATGTTTATATTTCAGAAGGCAAGCCGAAACCCTCAGTATCTGGTCTCCAGCTGAGCAAAGTACACATTTAGAAATTACAACATTGGTATTGGCTATCTGTAGCTTTAGGAAGTGGCTGAGAGCTGGCAGTCAGTTAAAACTGGGCTGAAGTTCAATATCGGAGTTCTGCTGCATGTTTTTGTAGGATGTGCCTGAATCCTGGGCTACGCTGCAGTATGTTTTTGAAGTAAAAGTACTTGACAAGGAAATGTAACCTTTACGCAGCTTGTCCACATTTTCTGATATAGACAGGTTGAGCCATCGCACCTTCAGAATTGTGTTTGGGGTGGGAGCCTTCAGCCATATATTTTGGACCAGATTCTGATCTCATTTACACTTGTGTAAATCTGGGTAACTCCATTAACTTGGGCAAAGGAGTGACACTGGATTTCTACTGGTGTAATTGAGATCAGAGTCTTTAGTCTTTACCTGAATGCTATTTTGGAGTATAACATGAGTCCTATTTGGTGACAGAAATGGGAGATCATGCTTCCCTGAGACAGGGAAAGACATAATCCTGTTATCCTAGGAACAAAGGATGGTCTTGTGGTTGAGGCGTAGAACTACCTGATTGTGCTACAGACTTCTTGTATGACCATGGGCTTGTCACTTTGGCCTTTTTAGGGGTGCTGAGGTGCCAACATATGGTTTTAGATGCTATACTTCTAGGCACACAAGTTGGGAATTTTTAACCTTAATCTGCATTCTCCTCTTGGTAAAGGGGAGGCTTATCTGCAGGATCCTCTTTTCACAGGGAAGGCTTACTTACCTCCAGTGATTGTACTGGCTGCAGTAGGGTTGCCAACTTTCTAAGGACACAAAAATGAACATTCTTGCCCCACCGCTTCCCCGAGGCCCCACCCCCACTTGCTCCATCCCCCCTCCCTCCCTCGCTTGCTCTCCCCCATCCTCACTCACTGGGGCAGGGGTTTGGCATGTGGGAGGGGGGATCAGGGCTCTAGCTGGGGTGTGGGCTCTGGGGTGGGCCGGGGGTGAGGGGCTTGGGGTGTAGGAGAGGGCTCAGGGCTTGGGTAGGGGGTTGAGGGTGTGTGGGGTCCAGCAGGAAGTTTGGGTGTGGGATGGGACTCTGGGCTGGGGTAGGGGGTTGGGGTGTGGGAGGGGGTTTGGGGACCTGGTGGTGCTTACCACGGCTCCCAGGAAGCGGTCACCAGGTCTCTGCAGCTCATAGGCACATGGGCGGCCAGGGATGCTCCGCGTGCTGCCCTTGCATCCACAGGTGCCACCTCCACAGCTCCCATTGGTGCAGTTCCCAGCCAATGAGAGCTGTGGAGCTGGTACTTGGGGCGGGAGCAGCGTGTGAAGTCCCCCTGGCCGCCCATGTGCCTAAGGGCCACAGGCGGAGCTAGGGCGTGAAAGGAGCCTGCCTTAGCCCTGGGCCCCTGCTGCGCCACCACAGAGTCATAGAATCATAGAATATCGGGTTTGGAAGGGACCTCAGGAGGTCAGCTAGTACAACCCCCTGCTCAAAGCAGGACCGATCACCAATTAAATCATCCCAGCCAGGGCTTTGTCAAGCCTGACCTTAAAAACTTCCGAGGAAGGAGATTCCACCACCTCCCTAGGTAACGCATTCCAGTGCTTCACCACCCTTCTAGTGAAAGAGTTTTTCCTAATATCCAACCTAAATCTCCCCCACTGCAACTTGAGACCATTACTCCTTGTTCCGTCATCTGCTACCACTGAGAACAGTCTAGATCCATCCTCTTTGGAACCCCCTTTCAGGTAGTTGAAAGCAGCTATCAAATCCCCCCTCATTCTTCTCTTCCGTAGACTAAACATCCCCAGTTCCCTCAGCCTCTCCTCATAACTCATGTGTTCCAGTCCCCTAATCATTTTTGTTGCCCTCCGCTGGACTCTTTCCAATTTTTCCACATCCTTCTTGTAGTGCGGGGCCCAAAACTGGACACAGTACTCCAGATGAGGCCTCACCAATGTCGAATAGAGGGGAACGATCACGTCCCTCAATCTGCTGGCATTGCCCCTACTTATACATCCCAAAATGCCATTGGCCTTCTTGGCAACAAGGGCACACTGTTGACTCATATCCAGCTTCTCGTCCACTGTAACCCCTAGGTCCTTTTCTGCAGAACTGCTGCCGAGCCATTCGGTCCCTAGTCTGTAGCTGTGCATTGGATTCTTCCATCCTAAGTGCAGGACTCTGCATTTGTTCTTGTTGAACCTCATCAGATTTCTTTTGGCCCAATCCTCATATTTGTCTAGGTCCCTCTGTATCCTATCCCTACCCTCCAGCGTATCTACCTCTCCTCCCAGTTTAGTATCATCTGCAAACTTGCTGAGGGTGCAATCCACACCATCCTCCAGATCATTTATGAAGATATTGAACAAAACCGGCCCCAGGACCGACCCTTGGGGCACTCCACTGGATACCGGCTGCCAACTAGACATGAAGCCATTGATCACTACTCGTTGAGCCCGACAATCTAGCCAGCTTTCTATCCACCTTATAGTCCATTCATCCAGCCCATACTTCTTTAACTTGCTGGCAAGAATACTGTGGGAGACAGTGTCAAAAGCCTTGCTAAAGTCAAGGAACAACACGTCCACTGCTTTCCCTTCATCCACAGAACCAGTTATCTCATTATAGAAGGCAATTAGATTAGTCAGGCATGACTTGCCCTTGGTGAATCCATGCTGACTGTTCCTGATCACTTTCCTCTCCTCTAAGTGCTTCAGAATTGATTCCTTGAGGAATCAACCAGACTTTTAACGGCCCAGTCGGCACTGCCGCCAGGGTCCCTTTTCAACTGGCCGCTCTGGTCGAAAACCGGATGCCTGGCAACCCTAGCTGGCAGGTCACTGCTCTGTCCCTTCAGGCAGGCAAACCGTGAGTTCCTTCCTTCTCGACAGTCAGCCCCTGACTGAGCCAGGCTCCCTTCTTTCCTCCCCCCTCCAAGCCTGGCATTGGCTGCTGGTATAGAGGGGTGAGGTTAGCTGAACCCACAGGTTTTCTTTAACCCCTGCTCGGAGAGGCGGCAGATTCTCTACTCCTTTGCAGGCCTGTAGTGTAGGGTTGGGTACGCTTGAGAAATAGCTCCTCCCATCATGGTGAGGTTGAGAACAAGCTTCGAAAAGGAATTTTGGCCATAAGGGCCTGCTGCAAAGTCTGTTGAAGTCAGTGGAAAGACTCCCTTTGACTTCAATAGGCTTTGGATCAGGCCCCAAGAGCTTTTGTTTTATATGAATATTGACTAGGGTTCCCAGGCATCCGTTTTTCGACTGGAAAACCCAGTTTAAAAGGGACCCTGGTGGCTCTGGTCAGCACTGCCGACAGGGATGTTAAAAGTCCAGTTGGTGGTGCAGCCGGGCTAAGGCAGGCTCCCTGCCTGCCCTGGCTCCGCACAGCTCCCTGGAAGCAGCTGGCTTGTCTGGCTCTAGGTGCAGCGGCGATCAGGGAAGCTATATGTGCTGCCCCTGCCCCCCAGCATGGGCTCCGCAGCTCCCATTGGCCAGGAAGTGTGGCCAATGGGAGCTGTGGGGGCGGCACCTGCAGGGGCGGGCAGCGCGCACTGCGCAGAGCCACCTGGCTGTGTCTCTGCCTAGGGGCTGGTCATGCCTACCTTAGCCCCACCGTGCCGCCAACTGTGAGCAACCTGTGGTAAGTGCCGCCTGGCCGGAGCCCACACCCCAACCCCTTGCCCAGGTCGGAATCCCCTTCCACACCCAAACTCCCTCCCAGAGCCTGCATCCTGCAACCCCTCCAGCACCCCTAACCAGCCCTGAGCCCCCTCCTGGAGCTCACACCCTGCACTGCCTCCTGCACCCCAACCCCCTTCCCCATCCCTGAGTCCCCTTCTGCCCCCATACTACCTCCTGGAGTCCGCACCCCACCCCCCGTCCTGCACTCCAACCGCCCCAGCCCTGAGCCCCCTCCAACACTTCAAACCCCATGGCCCCAGCCCAGAGCCCCCTCCTGCACTCCAAGCCCCGCATCCCTGGCCCCACCCAAGAGCCCACACTCCTAGCCGAAGCCCACACCCCCATTCCACACCCTGACTCCCTGCCCCAGCCCTGAGCCTGCTCCCCCACTCCAAACCCCTCAGCCCTAGCCCAGAGCCCCTTCCTGCAACCCAAACCCCTGATCACCATCCCCATCCCAGAGCCCGCACCCCCAGCCGGAGCACTCAGCCCCTCCTGCACCTCAATCCTGTGCCCCAGCCCGGAGCCCCCTCCTGCACCCTGAACCCATTTCTTGTCACACTCTGGAGCCTGCACCCCCAGCTGGAGCCCTCACCCCCTCCCGCACCCCTGTCCCAGCCCAGTGAAAGTGGGTGAGGGTGGGGGAGAGCGAGCAATGCAGGGAGGGGGGCTGGAGTGAGTTGGGGCATGGCCTCAGAGAAGGGGCAGGAGCAGGGCCTCGGGGAAGGGGCGGGGCAGGAGGCGGGGCAAGGATGTTCAGTTTTGTGCCATTAGAAAGTTTGCAACCCTAATATTGACTGTAACCAGTGTTTACGAATCCCTGGTGTGCAGCAGCTGAACCCACGCAATTGACATCCCCACTATGTAAATCAATGAGTAAAACATACTCCTGTGCTTGCACAATGTTCTCAGATGGAACCACTTAAACTCACTAAAAATACCTGCTTGGTTCTTTTAAAGGGTTAATTAAATTGACTAGAATATGCAATAAGGAAAGGATCCAGGGATCTTAAGTCGAAGAGTGAAGTCATGCCCCTTACCAGTAGAGAAAAGAATGGTAATTGCCAGCCGTATGAACATATTTTGCTGGCTAGCAAGGAAGCAGCATTGACAACTGGCAAACCCACTCTAAGAAAAAAATGTATTTTTGAGGCAGGCCCATGGCCAGGACTTTCATTCGGGAAGGCTCATAAGTGAAATCAAAACTCTTGGAGGTAACATGAAACTGCATTAGAAGGCTGGGGGTTTTTTGGAATCCCACATTTAATTCTGTAAACATTTCATGCTGGAATAATAATGTTGTAGGTTGGTTTTAGTCAATGCCCCCATCATCCTTTTTCTCTCTGACCTCTTCCCCCTCTCTCAGCAACACACTTGTTTGGAAGGTGGTGGTGTTCATGAAAATTAGGACAAAATCCTCCTTTCAGATTTGCTATGGGGATTGCAATGGCATGTTGTGTACTTGGGCCAATTCAGCCAGAGACTTCAACGTATGGCTTAAGACAGAAAGGATGGTCCAGTGGTTCGAGCACCTGGGATTTGCATTTAAAGTTAGGTACCTGCTTATGTACGTTGCTGAACCAGGGCCTTTAACCCCTCCCACACATCCCATTGACATCAGTGGAAGCTTTATCCCAGGATCAAATAAAGAATATAAATTAATGAGGCACAGTGTGGGCCAGAGAGCAGGACTTTGTCCTAAAAATGGTGGAAAGAATGGAGGTGTGTAAAACAAAAGGTGGCTGCAGAGGCTGGCCATTTAGCTTGCATTTCTGCTTTACAAAATGCTGTTCTATGTGTGAGGTGGAATGATATCAAGGATCAGCTTCCACAGTCCATAAAGCCAATTTGCATGATTCAGTGGGTAGAGCGGCAACTTGCTGCTAGCAATCTCAGAGTTTCATTGTACAGCAATCTTTACTGCTCATAGCAAGTGAAAATCATTTCAGCTATAGAAAGCCCAAGTAATCAGGCTCTTAGAGTGGTGAAGAAAGGGACTGGAGGTAAAATGCACCTCTCCCCTAGCCCAGGGCTAGCGTAGTACACCAGATTATGTGCTGGCCTGGATGCTCCAGCCCTCTCTCTGCACCACTTGTGTAGTGTGTTGGGGATGGGGAGCCACTGTATCCCAGTAGATATGGATCCTGTGGCCCTTTCCCTGGCCACTCCACAGCTCAGCCCTGTTAGTACTCTTACAATGGACAACGAGAGCCAATGCTGTGACCCCTCTTTGCACCACGTGGAGGGTACAACAGCACTCTTGCAGTCACAGCTGCACTGCTTGCTCCATATACCCCAATATAAGGGTTAAATGCAGTGAAAGACCATTAGCTAGCCCTCTGCACAAGGTGAATGTCACGCAGGATGAACTAAGGACACACAGAGAGTGATTTTTCCATTTAACACTTTCTTCTGCAGATTATACCAACCTGTAAAATTTTCCATCAAGCACCTTTGTGCTTTCTCCCAGGCCACCTTCTGATTTGTGGGAGGAGCTCCCTACAAATATCCACCACCTCACTGTCCTTGTACACATGCCTCTTCAGAACTCTCCTCTGCAGTGATGCCTACAAAAAGAAAAAAACAACCTTAACAATGTCTGGGCAGCTGGTGCACTGTGAGCACTGCTGATCTTCTGACCAGTATCATCTCTTGGTGCTCCCCCACCTGTCTTTGTCCTTCCTTTCATCCCTCCTCATGTATTTTCTAGTAAAAATACAAAATAGTCACAGTGTAACTTGATGCCCTGAAATTTATTTTTTTTTATAATGCTTCAATTTGGAATGGAATCCACTGTGTTTCTGAGATCTCATTAAAAGTCAAGGTATCAGTTACAGAATGAATTCCTAAAATCTACTTTAAATCAGGAGTATCACATATTTACTATTTGATGAATATTTTTGTTGACATTTGGACCAAAACAGGAAAATAATTTGTGTGACCTTTATTCCCAGCTGCAGAATTCACCTTCAGGATGAGAGTGAGCCTAGAAAATTTAACCCCAAAGGGTGACATTTTGAGAAAGTTATATGCAGGCAAGAGAAATCTGAATCTTAAATAGTGAGGGAATGTGGTAACATTTTACAGTTTCTGTTATTAATAATGCTCAAGGAAGTGCTGAACACAGCCCTGGCGTGGGAAGTTCTCTGCTTATCCAAAGACGAGGTTTGGCACAGGGAAAGGCAGGGCAAGCTTCCTCACTAACATGTTTAAAATCCTTGACCCAGGGAAGTCGCCTTATGGGTGAGGGGATAATTTAGGCCTTGTCTACACACAAATGTACACTGGTTTAAATAAACTGGATTTAGTGAAACTCCTGCAAACTCTTGCGTGGGCACTCGATTTCATAAATTCATATACTATAAAGCCAGAAGGGACTGTTATGATCTTCTAGTCTGACCTCTTGTATAACACAAGTCATAGAACTTCACTGAATTTCAGTTTGAGTGTCTGATTCCATTTTAGCTTAAACCTTCTTCTTAACTAACTTAAGCTAAACTGAATAAGTCTGATTTAAAGCAAAATTAGAATTTTCACACAACCTTTCGCATTGATTTACCTAAACTTGTTTAAAAAATTCACACTTTTAGTTAAAAGTATGTATCTCTATGTAGACAAGGCCTTACTCTTTGTGGCTATTCAGTCTTCAATCTCTCTCTTAAGGCTACCAATGAGGGCTCAATTAGTGCCTACTGCATGTTGTTGATACTTGTCCATTAGGAGTTAGACTTTGACCACAGTTTTCTTTTACATACTCCAGTGAACGGCTATCACATAGCAAGTGCTTCGAGTCATTGGGAAACATTTGGGCAGATGACATAAAAGTGAAAGTCTTTGAAGTTCACTACCAATTCTTTCTATTATCCACTCCTGCGCATGTAAATCTTCCTTACAACATTTGCAAAAAGGTTGTTTCTTTTTGCGAATACAGACTAACACGGCTGCTACTCTGAAACCTTACAACATTGATATTTCAATACGTTCTACTGCTTGAGGCTTAACTTAAAGTGTCTTTATCCCTATTACATTTAATCTTTACTTGCTAATTGTATTTGGTGTTGTGCATAGTTGTAGATTTCTGCTATATCAGATAGCACCTTGATATTTGGAAAAATAATCTGACTGTCAGGGTCAAGGCATGGGTGGCCTGGCCCAGGGGCCAGGAGCCAATTAGCAGGAATCAGACCAGGCTGGAACACAAGAGATCAGAAGCAAGAGATAAAATGGAGGGCAGGGATCAAGAATCAGGATCTGAAGGCAGGAACAGATAAACACCAGACCAGCAGTCCATGGCAGGGTAGAGCCCAGTTGTACAGACAACTTCCTGTTTTCTCCTCTATCTTAAATAGGGGCTGTGGCCCAATCAGGAGCCTTGGAACTCTCCCAATCTGCTCATAGGGGTTGGCAGCTGGGCTTGTCCTAGCTGCTACCTGTGAGTAGCCTGGTGGAAGATTGGCCTGTGATGACTCCATAGCCCCAGGTTTGATACCCATACAAGCTACATCTTAAATTTGCACCAAGACCACCCTTTGCATTCTTCTCTTTATTACTTTATAAACCTAAGAAGCAGGCAGGTTGCTTATGCAGCTCCTGCCTTTTGCTGTTGAACAAACATCATAACAAAAGGTGTTGCATGGCAATTACCGTATGAAAGGAATCAACTCATCCTTATTTGGTGGTGGAGAATTTTTGGGAGTTCCAGAAGCACATCTTGAGGTAGAGAACAATATTTCTTTTATTTAATAAATGATTTACAGTTGTTTTGTATGCTGTTCTTGCAATTTATGATAAAATTGCACTGGAAAAACAGATGAGAGTGAAAATAAAATTCTTGTAATTCTTGGAAGAAGAAAAAAAAATCTGCAGCGATTGTTAACATTACAAAAAGGGATCTGTTTTTCAGTGGCCTATCTGGATTTCCTTAACGAAAGGATGAAAGTAATTTTTATGGAGCTCTGCTGAGAGCAGATTTAGATTTTTCTCCCTGCATTGTTTTATAGTGCTGCCAAGAAGTATAATTGATGGGGGAGGGGGGTGGATAAATATTAAAGATAAAATATATTTGCCATTGAGTCTGGGAAATATTTTTTCTTTTTACAAAACAACATTCATAATAACCTTAATGGGGCTGAAAAGTGAGGGACAGGCAGCAATACAAACAGACGTCCTCTATTAATTCTAAGCTACAGTGCACCTGTCTACCATTTTACTTGGCCTATGCATAAATGCAGGGCTTTGGACCAGGTTACCATTAATCTCTCATCTTTGATGATTATTCAGTCATTTAATCCACAAAATACTTTAAATGGTATATTATAAACCTTTGATTTCTAAATGATTCTACTCACAAATCTCTTTCTCTCCATGTGTTTATTGCATTCCTTGGCTGATGGAAATTCTGTCTCTACTAGAAAGTGCCAAGCAAACTATGAGGTATAGAAATCGATAAGCCCTATCTTGCAAGTTGCAAAACAACTCCCAGGAGAGGCTGAACACCCACAACTCCCACTGAAATAGATGGGAGTCGAGGGTGCACGGTGTCTTGCAGGATTTGGCCATTAGGAAGCACAACTGCCTTAGGGCCTGAACCTACTCCCACTGAAGTCAACGAGACCTTTTCCATTGACTTCTGAGGGTAAAGAATAGAGCCCTTAATGTTGTGGTAAAAGAAACTCTGAATGCAAGAGAAATATAAGAAGGACATTCTAGGTTTGTTTCATTGTTATATCCACTGGAGGAGCTAACTGGAGTAAAGGAAAAGCAGGGGGCCATATCCTTCCCTCCCTCCTACTGGATATAACTAAGTCCTGCTCAGTTTACTGGGTTTTGCCCTCATCCCTGGGGAAGTGGGAGACAAGGGCCTCAGCAGCATTTTGAAGTTTAGTTCTTTATTCAGAAATGTCTATAGCATTTCATTGTTGAATGCTAGTAATAGGGAATGTGTAGATTTAAAAAGAACTGGCCTGATCCCTTGTCAAAAACTGAAAAAAAAATTATTTTGAAAAGCACAGTTCACTTTTTCTGTCAGTTTATTTGTTTGTTGATTTCCTCTTCGCTCCTAGTATTGGTTGAGCGCTGGAAGCAGAAATACTAGAATGCCACAGGAAAGGCCATTTGTGTTGTATTTCTGACCTGGATGAAACCTGAATGTTCTGGAAATTTGAGAAGGAAAAGATTTTTCTTGTGAAATTTCCAAAGTAATTTTCAGAATGAAGAGCTTGGAATAAAGTCCTCTATGCTTTGGAGAAGCATCTGAACTCTGGGATGTTCACCAAAACCAAACCTTTTTAAAAAAGGGTATTAAAATGAAATGAATGCTTGTGAAAGATGACAGATTGATAGGCCTGGAGACTAAAGATCTCTTCTTATGCACGGAACAGGAAAAGCAATTGGCCGTGCAAGCTTATCCATGCTATCTGTCAATATGCCTCAATCAGAATTGGATTAACCCACAGGCAACCTATGCACCACATGTCCATAACCCTTTAATCCTTCAATTTCACTGAAGAGTTGCACTGAGACTATTTTAATGTTGAATGGTTACTAGTGCTCCCTTTTCACTGCATTGGTTTTCCTTAGCTAGTTCTACTAGTGAAATTCTGGCCCTGTTGATGTCAATAGGAGTTCTGCAATTTGCTTCAGTGGGTCAGAATTTCATCTTTCATCTTTCATCTCTTTCTCTCCCACTGATAGAATCCTTAAGTCACCCGCTTTCCCATACCAGCTAACATGCTGTTCTTCTGCTGTAGTTCCTCCCAGAGACCACTTGGTACGTCTGCAGGTTCCAGACACATGGTGGCTAGCCATCTACTCCTCTTGGTCCACCTTCCTGCCATCTTCCCACATTGCTGCAGCATACCTTCCTGGTTGCCCCTCCAAATCAGTTCTGCTCCCCAAAATAACTATACCCAGTGCCCAAGACCCTAGGCCCATCAGTTAATGAAGCCTCCACTCTATTGGGGAGGACTGTGTCCAGGAGTAATTCATGCTCCAGACCCTCTGCCGTGATTACCAACAAATGTGCCAATTACAACATGAACACCTGTCCACTAGAAAGTGGGCTGAGATCACCAGCTCATCTCATACACTGCAGACCTCTGGCATTGTATATTGGAAACAGCTCATGGACTATTTTAATAAGTGCTTTTTATGTTTGTTCTGGAGTTAATGAGAAAAAAACAGAGAACTTCTAAACCAAGTTCCATGGGACCTTGGTCATCTCTATTTTCCCCATATATGGGAACAGAGGTAAAATCTGGTTTTAGTTTAGCTATCAGTCTATGAGCAAATTGAACTAAATAGGAAAATGTTTGAAAGCTGGGTTGTATTTCATTCCAGCTACATCACTGATTTAATTAGGGAAAAATGTCTTAAATATTCTGCATTTTTATGATTTAATGTCCCAGCTGCCTCACTACACCTCCCCTGAAATGAAACATGTCTAGAATGGGCTCATTACTAATATTAATCAAGGCTCTCCCCTCTACTTGGGGCTAGATCATGACATTTAGGCACAACCCAGAGGAAGGTGCAGTGCAGAACTGCACCACCACAGAGGGTAAACAGTGTGTATGTGTGTGTGTGGAGGGGGTGGGGGTAATGGGGGGAAGTCTGCTTTCCTACTATGGGTGCAGCATTCTCCCTTCTGTGTGCTGGTGCTGGGGTGG
The DNA here is from genome assembly GCF_965152235.1 of Eretmochelys imbricata. Taxonomy (NCBI): domain Eukaryota; kingdom Metazoa; phylum Chordata; order Testudines; family Cheloniidae; genus Eretmochelys; species Eretmochelys imbricata. Next base: position 221,099,094 of record NC_135573.1, on the reverse strand, counting down.
AGCCAAGGGCGCACCTCCTCTCCATGCCATCCAGTCACCTTGAATACTTGCTGCCTGTCTCCTAGAGGATTATGTAGGACTGGGTGCAGTCTCTGTGCTCCCCCAATTATTATTATTTATTTATCATCTATATTATGCTAGCATCTAGAACCTCCAACTGAGATCAAGGCCCCATTGTACAACCATAGGCACTGTACAAACATATAGTAAAGAGGCAGTCCATGCTTCGAAAAATCACAGTCAAAATAGCAAGACAAATGGTGGGAGGAGAAACTGAGGCTTGGGGTTGAGAAGTGACTTGTCTAAGGTCCCACAACATTTCACTGAAAGGGAAGATGCATGGCATGTCAGTGGGTATAAAGCGAATAATGATAAAAATCTTAATTGGCACTGGCAGGCAAATAAAGCAACAGTTCTGAATTCCAGGATTGAGACAACAAGAAATGTGTATCTCTGATAATTTTTTCAAGATAAGGGTACTGTTTCTGTGCGCTCTGTGATGTGTGGACCAGTTTAGTTTATACAAAGGCGTGCTCCTTTGGTGCTTACAGTATTAGCAGGACCGGCTGGGAGACTAAAATGTAAATTCAAATGAAACAAAAATCAGCGGAATGAAAATAAAGCACATAGAGATCTGGTGAACTGTCAGATCAACAGCAAGCTTGGCAAAACACTTACTCCTCACAGATGTTAAAGTGTAGCTTCAGATTGTCAGTGGACACTGATGAGACCCAGCCAAATTTCATGGAGAAGGTCGTAACACATCTTATATTTCTCAAGGATATTTCAGGTCAATAGGAATGGTATTTTCTGAGAACATTGTAATATACAAGAATAGCTCCTTTGAATTGAAGTTCTATAGTTGGTGTTAATGTCGGCTCTGTGATGTATAGAAATGAAAGCTACTCATTAGCATAAGGTAATGAAAGGAAATAATGTTTATATACCAATACTAATGAGGAATTGACAGCAAATTTGGAGTTACACGGTAGTTAAGGCATCAGACCAAGAGCCAGGAGACTTGGGTTCTGTGCCGGACTCTAGAAACTTCTTACATGACCTTAAGCCAGTGATTTCATCACTATCTCTCTTTTGTTTCAGGTATTAGATCAGGATGCAAGAGATCTGGGTTCAATACCCAGCTCTGACATAGATTTTTCTGTCTGATTTTGGACGGGTTACTTAATCATAGTGGCTTTTGTGGTTCAGACCCTGGATTCGAGATCTGATTAGATTTTTCTGTGACCTTGAGCAAGTCATTTACTCTCTCTGTGCTTCTGCAAAATGGGAAATAGTAATGCTTCTTTTCTCTTCTTGTCTCTTTAGACTGTAAGCTCTTGGGGACATGGACTCCCTGTTACTATGTGTATGAACAGCACATAGTCGAATGGGGTTCTGATCTCAGTTGGGACCTCTAGGGACTGCTATAATACAAACAAAAGTAAGAAAATGAGGATAATAATGCTACAATACCTTGCAGTGAAGCTTAATTCATTAATATTTGTAAAATGCTTTGAGATCTCTAAATAGAAGGCAGTCTAGAAGTACACTGTATTAGTATTTATTTATTTTACATCTACAGTACCAGTTTGCATGGGAATCGGTAACATTTGAACAGTAGTTCTGCTGCATTTTTAAAACAATTCATGTTCTAAAAATGTGGTTAAGATTAAGAAACCTTTCTTGTAACACAATTCTATGCTCACACTTTTTTCACTTTTCTAATGCCTCCAGTGCACAGAAGTCAGGAAGAAAATCTTTCCGTGACATGATGGCATTACCAGCTCTATTTAAGTGGGAGGACTGTACTCCTACACAGCAGATTTTCCCTGTGTTGTGGTATTCGTGCAGCAAAGAGCTGTACTTCTGAAGGGTTTCTTGTGTAAGCTCTTTCATGCTTTTCTTGCCTTGGAGCCTTGTTTTAGACTCGTAGCCAAGAAGAGGTCAGGAAGTGCTCCATATTGCAGCTTCTTTTTCTGTATATGTTTTTCTGTGGTTCTCCACAGATCCATGGAACACATTCCCTTCCATTTCTCTCTCTCGGAATAGTTTATGTTTCATTATTTGCAGATGGAAAAATGACAACTTGACAAACAGAGGAGGACCTTTCTATTTAAATCTTAGGCTCCTTTCAGGCTCCAAAGTACTCTAGCTGGGGAACATAGAGAATGCAAAATATGATCATAATCTTTTTGTCCAACATTTTAAAAAAATTCTTCTCCCCAGGTTGGCACATGTACTTTTTTTATTCCACTGAAGGAATCTGCAAATCTTCATGACTTTTAGATTTGGTCAGATTGTTAGTGCACTTATTGCACATCAGATGATGGGGTGCATGGTTTCTTGTTTAGTTATTTGTTTGTTTATTTTAGAGCACTACATTTTCCTCCTCATTTGCAATTCCTTTCCCTTGCTAATAGAACAGAGTGACAATCAGCAATTGCGGGAGCCTTGAAAAGGCCACTAAGAACCCAGCAACCAAAACCATATCATCAGGACTAAGACCTAGGCTCAAGCTACATTCCCTGTTGTTGAGGTTTTTTTGTTACTGTTCCATACTTTACAGACAAAACTCGCTAACCTTTTCCCACTTCCTGACTTTGAGGTTCCAGCTAAGAAATCTTAACAGCACCTAGCAGCTGTGCTCAGCTGTCTCCTTGTATCCTCAGATGCAATTTCTTTTAAATATTAACACAATGTTATTTAGCTGTCATGGAGACACACTGGTGTGAAAAGGCTTCTAATATGTGGAGCTAAGAGCTCTAATGGTTAGAGGCATTTGAGGACCCTGTATGTATGCATTGTCTTGCTTTGTTTACTCTTAGGCTACTGCTACAGTAGAGAATTTACAGCGGCAGAGCTGCAGCGATGCAGCTGCCCTGCTGCAAGATCTCTATTGTAACCACTCGAAGCCAATGAGAGAGATCTCCTGTGAGCTTAACTACTTCAGCCCTGCGAGTAGTGGTAGCTATGTCAGCGGGAGAAACTCTCCCACTGACATAGCGCTACCCACATCGGTGCTTAGGTCGGTGTAACTTACATCGCTCAGGGGGGATAGCAGTAAGTGCTAGTGTAGACATAGCCTTAGCTTTTTCTCTCTCTCTTTATATTTCTTCCCTCCTTATTAGACTTTATTGCTGTGTCTGAGTGAAGTTCTGCTAGGGCCCAACCTTAAAGCACTGAAGTCCAGGAGGGCTAGATTGATTCTGTAGTACAGAGGTACTAGGGGTTGGACTAGATGACCTCCAGAGGTCTCTTCCAACGCTGATATTCTATGATACATAGTTGCATTACAGCTAGAGGGTGTGGCAGAGCCAAGCTCAGCATAGGGCTAAGTAAAGGGTATGCTCTTCTGCCTTTGTGCAAAACTCCAATGGGAGCTTTGTGTGTGGACTGAGTACTGTGTCTGGCACTTAATTAGGAACTGTTGTCCACAGAAGCAGTCATCATCCACCGTAAGGGCCTGATCCTGCTGGGGAAAGGATGCTGAGTACCTTGCAGGAATTCAGCTCCTTGCAAGATCCGACCCCAATTTTCTAACATCAGTATTGGGCTTTGGATGGGGCTTGTGTTTACTATATATAGCAGGTTATTTCATATTTGTAAGTGCTTCTATAAACCTACATAAACCAGCCAGGAAGGAAGCAGAGAGCTCACATCCCTGCCTTCGTTCCATGATTTCGTTACTTAAATCAGTCTGTTTATAGAATTGATGTCAAGGAATCAAATTAAAATACTTTTATTTTTTGTCTGTGTTCATACCCCTGAAGCCTGGTGGTAACTGCAGTTTAAAACAGTTGTTCTGCTGTTACTTCTCCTCTGCCCCAACACCCCCCTCCAAAAAATAACCCTGTTTGGATTTTGGCCACCTGGTTATAGTTAGTTTCCTATTTTAGCCTTCAAAATAGATCAGACATTACACCGTTAAAAACAATTTTCACTGTAGGTATTGAATATCAAACTGGGCTTGTAGTAATAACTGATAGATATCTAGAATAATCTTCAATATGGACTGAGACTACAAAGATCTGTCAATCACTGAGTTTAACTTTAAACACAGATGATTTGAATTCATGTTAGCAGCATGAGGAAACCAAGAAGATGGAATAGTGCTGTTCAGAGAAAAGATGATAGGATTACCTCTGCTGTTAGCCTTTTCCTGCTACTTGTTTGAGATACTAAATCAAGGCGAAGTTTATGAAAAAAGCTACGACTGGGGTTTCTAAATCTTCATTCCTGCTGGGATTTTCCTATTATAAATCTGCTGTCAGAAATGAGTGCTTTACTTGTGGCTTAATTTTATGCAGGCACAAACACCTTGGTTCAACACGTTTTGCCAGAGACTGTCTTAGCTGTCTTAATGCAACAGAGTTCTCATTAACTGGGACCTCTGAAAAAGAAAAATGCACACATGCTCTTTTGTCGTTGGCCATTGCTTCATGAGCAGTCTGATGAAAACTGAAATAAAACATGAATTCCAAGGTGGTGTGTAGAAATGAATGTTTGAATCACACAGTTTATGTGCATTATCCATCCCAAAAAGCATTACAATCCAGCTTTTGAATGAAGTTTTGTTTAAGTAGTGGAATGTTCATAATTTCTATTAGTTATGCTAAAGCTGCGGAGTTTAGCAAAAAAAAAAAAAAAAAAAGCATCGTTGTGCGGTTTTTCCCTTTTCTGTTCAACTGTGTGCACAGGGCAGCCAATACAATGGCTTCAGAGAGACTAGTCTAACTTGCTTGTCCTTTCTGCATGCAAAAGCCATTGGGCCAGATTCATGCCTGGTATAAGTCTTTGCAAAGAATTTGCACCATTGGCTTCAATAGGAGCTCTTTATACAAAATAACTGCAAAATCAGGCCCGAAAAGTGATCAACATCACAGCATTTAATTTGCTACCAGATTGTGCATTATTGTCCTGTTCATTGTAGATTGTTTTATATTTGCCCATGAGAAGATTAGCTTTGCAGCATGCCTGGGTTAAAATTTTGCTTCCAGGAATTTACCAGTGGAAGCATTTCTTTCGGTTTGACTCATAGGGAAGGAATTAGGATCTTGAATTCATGTACCAGAGAATCTCCGATCATGGGGAAAGGGAAAGTTGTTGCTCTGTGATTGAAGATATTATTCCCAACAAAATTCGTATTTATATATTGTTTCTGTTTGACCCTTGTGTAAGACCGAGTTCTGCTAAGAAAAACTAGCATAACTGCGGAAGATGCATAAAGAGTTGTGCAGAGAAATGAAATTCTGTTTCATGGAGGATTTCGACATTTCAAAATTTGTTTTCATTCCACTTAAGAACAAAAGCTCAAAAAATTGAAATTCTGTCAGAAAGAAAATTGAAAAAAAATTGTTTTGGGTCAATAGAAACAATTTGTTTTGATAAAATTGAAATGTTTCATTCAACATCATAATGTATAATACAAAAATTTTAAAAAATCAAAATGAAACATTATTTTGAAAGGAAAAATGGATTGTTTCATTTTGACAATGTCAAAGTGGGATGTTTCGACACTTTCAGAACTTATTTTTCCCTTTTTTCTCCCACCAAACTGTAATTTCGGTGAAATTGACATGATTTCACACAGTTTCAATTTTGATGGAACTGTATTTTCTGATGGAAAATGGTTCATTCGAAGTTTTTCTGATCAGCTCTAGATATAACATTCACATGATGAAATGTAATGTTGTTTTGAATTGCCTTAGCAAAATGCTTTACTTCCAATAAATCCACTGATATATATATATATAGTGTATGTCCTTCAATCATTATCACAATTTAGTTACTGAATAGTTGGGGAAATCTAGGTTCACACTTATAATTTAGGAGCCATTTGTGTTATTGCTAAAAAGAATATACTTAGGAACTAAATCCAGGAAGTAACATCTTTTATTTTTCTGTACTAAATCTACATAAAGCTGGCTCCTGAAGTTCAAATGAAAGAGCACGGAATAATGTATTCAAACTTGTTTTCATTTGTCTTCAGTTAACACCCAGTCACTCATCTGTAGCTTTAATTTTCTGTTTTTTCTGAAGCTGTCTGAACTGAGATGTTTACAGTGTTTTCAGAAATTCAGAGGATTTTGCTTTTACAGTTAGCCTGTTGTACAGCACTTTAAAGTGTACATTTGCAAAAGTGTGAAGGTATAAAGTATCCCCAGGAGTGATTTTCCAGATGAACTTGAATTATGGAGTGGAAAAAAAGGAGCCATACTCCAAAGGTCAGTTGTAATACAGAGTTTAAATAATGCCTTGGATCTAAAATCTGTGTGCCATACACCTATTTAGACGATTTGGGGGCACTGATCTTTCTGAAGCCTGGATACGAGAATTCTGTGGCGTTTAAAGACAGCACTATAGTTGTCTGAACATTATAAACCCCAAAGCTGGAGAGAATGAGCCATATTAGATTTTTTTACAGTAATAGTGTAGACTTATTTTTTAATGTCACAGTACCAAATTTTCAAAGGCCTCTGAAGTGTTTGCAGGAAAAAAACATACATGTACCTATTTCTATATGAAAAACATGCGTTTGCAGGTGGGTCTGGGTCTCTGCGTGCACAAACCAGCTGACTGCATGCTTAGGACGAAGCAGCAGTGAAAGAACATAACAGTGAATTAGAAGGATTCTGTTTCCACATCTGGCTGCAATTTTCTGTGTGATCTTGGGGAAGTCGTTGAACCTCTTGTGCCTCCGTTTTCCCCCAAGTAAAACTGAGATAAATAATAGTCGCTTCACAAGGGTGTTCTGAGGCTTAATTCACTAATGATTACAAAGTAAATGAAGATTCCTGAGTGGGTGGAGCTTCTGTTCTCCCTGTCTCAAACAAATGAGCAAGGGGGGAGGGATATTCAATGAAATTAAAAGGTGGCAAATTCAAAACCCGACAAGAGAAAATATTTTTTTTCCATACACTGGTGCAAATCAGGAATAATTCCAGTGACTTCAGTTGAGTTACACTGCTGTAAAACTAATAAAGTGAAATCAGAATGGGCCCATATAAGTAATTAAAATAGCCATATTTTCATAGGACCCTGACAAAATGCATGTGCCAAATGAGTACTGATTATTATTGGTTTAGCATGTTGTACAGTGCCCTGGCCTTGGTGAGGGCAGGGGTGGAGCTGAAGGTGATGTTTTTATTAGTACAGTTATTTTTATCAGTTCTTTCTACACCACCACAAGTCAAAAGTCTTTACAGCATTTCCTCTTTCTAAGATGTGTGCATAAATGTAGAGGTCTGAGTGCTCAAAAATTGCAGGTGCAAAAGTGCAAGCATAAATGTAGAGGCAACTTTTGAAAGTTTGGCTTTAATTCATAAAGTGCCAGAGAATGAACAAAGACACATTTGAAGAAAAGATAGTTGGAAAATTAAGCTCTGATCTTATAAATGGCTGTACAAACTATGGAGTGGTTTGGGGTCCTTGGGATGAGAGACATTAGGGATGAAACCTCCCATTGACTTTAATAGGTCCAAGATTTAATCCTCAGCACTGAACCCTGCTTTCAGTGAAGGCAATGGGATTTCTATGATTGACTGCAGTGAGATTAGCACCAGGGACTACGTAAATGTCAGATGATAATATTGCACACAGTGTTGTGGCTGTGTTGGTCCCAGGATAGTAGAGAGACAAGGTGGGCGAGGTAATATCTTTTATTGGATCAACTTCTGTTGGTGGGAGAGATAAGAGAAGAGCTCTGTGTAAGCTTGAAAGCTTCTCTCCCTCACAAACTGAAGTTGGTACAATAAAAGATATTACCACACCCACCTTTTCACTCAGGCAATATTATTGGTTGTAGGATTTTTAAAATGTGAGAGCAACTTTTGCTTTTCATTTACAACTAGTGTCATGTATAGTGGTAGCTGATTATCATCAACACTTATATTTTTGTGATTTAACAGTATTTTTATTATTTGAGCATTTGAAAATGACTTTAACAAGCCCACTCTACTAAACTTTCCACATGACCGTGTCCCTTCCCAGAGTTAGAATCCTCTCAAATTATTTCTAGGGCTGTCACTTAATCACACTTAACTCAAGCAATTAACTCAAAACAAATTAACTCACTTTAAAAATTAATCACAATTAATCACAGTTTTAATCACACTGTTAATCAATAATAGAATACCAGTTTAAAAGTATTATAAATGTTTTGGATGTTTTTCTACATTTTCAAATATATTAACTTTAGCATATCTGGCATGCAAATACCTTGCAATGCTGGCTACAAAAGTGCCATTTGAACACCTGTTCTCACTTTCAGGTGACATAAATAAGAAGAGGGAAGCATTATCTCCCATAAATGTAAACAAACTTGTTTGTTTTAGCGATTGACTGAACAAGAAATAGGATTGACTGGACTTGTAGGCTCTAAAGTTTTATATTGTTTTATTTTTGAATGCGGTTATGTAAAAAAAATAATTCTACATTTGTAAGTTGCACTTTCACAATAAAGAGATTGCACTACAGTACTTGTATGAGGTGAATTGAAAAATACTATTTCTTTTGTTTATCTTTTTTACAGTGCAAATATTAGTAATCAAAAATAATAAGAAGTTAAGAATGGGCCATACTGAGTCAGACCGAAGGTCCATCTAGCCCAGTATCCTGTCTTCCAACAGTAGCCAATGCCAGATGCTTCAGAGGGAATGAACTGAATAGGCAATCATCAAGTGATCTATCGTCTGTCGCCCATTCCCAGATTCTGGCAAACAGAGGTTAGGGACACTTCAGAGCATGGTTTTGAATCCCGGACCATCCTGGCTAAAAGCCATTGGTGGACCTATCCTCCATGAATTTATCTTGTTCATCTATAAATGATCACTGTAGACCTTGTATTCTGGTTGTAATTGAAATCAATATATTTGAAAATGTAGAAAACATCCAAAAATATTTAAATAAATAGTATTCTATTATTAACAGTGTGATTAAAACTATGATTAATCACATTTTTTTTAATAATTTGACAACCCTCTTTATTTATTCTAAATGGGATTTTCAGTAGCACAGTAGCATTAGTGAGGATAACTTATTCCAAGTTTTCAGACATTGTGAAAAACTGCATGGCTTAAACTATTCCATCTTGCTCCATGGAAATATCTCAGTCTGTAGAAAATGCTTTCTCTCTCTTTTCCTCTGTGAAACACTGCCAGGAATTATGTTATATCATCAGAACAACCAGGATTCTTTACAATCGTGCTTCCTGGTCATAGTTAGATGAGGAGTTTGAAGTCTGTCAATGCTGCTTTAGGGGTTTTGCCATTTAGCTTTGCTCTATTACAGCATTTTATTTGAAGGACCAATCGTGCCAAAGAAAATTAAAAGTCTCTCACTTTTCTTCCTACATTGCGTCTTCAAACTGGAATATTTTAAAACACAATAGAATTGCACATCAGTTTGGAAGAGAGAGTGGGAGGAATCAGTGGGGGGAGAGAAAGTTATGTCTCCAGTGGGGTTCTGTGCAATTTCATTCTCTGGGGATTGAAAGGCTTTTAACCAACTCAACGTTTCAACCGCCTGAGAGAAGAGAAAAAGAACCATGTCTTGTCTAGACCGACCAGAAACTAAAAACAAGGGACACTTTGAATTTTGAGACTCTGACCACAACTGAAAACTGTACTCAGGCCAAGTAACTGGAAAATCAGTTTCTTGGGTTAAACAAATGCTTCCCTTAAGAATCACAGGCAGCCTTCCATTTTAATTAGTAGAGAAATTATTATATTGTGAGGCTCTGAATCTAATATTTGAACCAATGCAAAGACTTGCAGCTGGGGCAGTTAGGAGGGTAGTTTAGCCAAATATGGGACTTTATGAGATGCCAGAGGAAAAAAAACAAACAAATATTCTGAGGCATTTTCTTGCCATTTGGCTGTGATAGTCTATCATTTGTCATAAGATGGAAAAATAAGGTCTGCCTTCCTAGTGCAGTGGCCGACTGCACCAGAAACAGAGCCAACTGCAAACACAAAATCAGGAGGGGGCATGGAGCTGGAGCTCAGCAGTGAAACCTTAGACCAAGACATGGATATGGAAAACCTTACTCCAGGAGTAATTTTATACAGTAACCTTTATGGAGAGCATTACAGAGAAATGTTGAGTAAAATTCACTGATGGAGTACTTAAATTAAGACAGAACTACAGAAAATTGCAGCACAAATTTTATAAATAGGTATAGTACCAATATGGCATGTACTGTAGACATAGGATGTCATAGAAACATGAATATCCTTGTTAGCCAATCAGACTCCAGTGCTTCTTATATGTGTAGGGTGACCAGACAGCAAATGTGAAAAATTGGGATGGGACACGGGTGGGTGGGGGTGGGTGTAATAGGAGCCTATATAAGAAAAAGACCCAAAAATTGGGACTGTCCCTATAAAATCAGGACATCTGGTCACCCTAAATACATGTGAAATGCAGGTTTATTTAAATATAAACATCTTTTCACTAGAGGAAAGATGGTTGAGGCACTGGACTGTATCTCAGGAGATCTGGGTGTAATTCCTGTCTCTACCACAGACTTCCTGTGCTACACTGAACAAACCTTTGCCAGGATAGTCATTACATAAGAAAAAGGAAGAGCGTGGGTGATGCTTTTTAGCATGGGTGATGCTTTTTAGGCAGAGGAACAAATCGTTAAGTTTTTATGTCGCAAGAAACAGGAAGTCAATATCTGTTTCTCATATTGGTACATATGTTAAATAGGGATAATAATACTTACCTACTTAACAGGGATGCTGTTAGGCTAAATTCATTAATACTTGGGTAAAATGCATTGTGATCCTGAGGATGAGCATGTTATAGAAATACTAAGCATTATCATTATTATTTTATGATAAAATAAAAATATTCTTTGAAGATTCAGGAGCACCTATTTGACTCCACTAAAAGTAATTTGATTCACACAACCTGTATTTTTGCAATCTGAAGCTGTTTTGCTCTCTCCTGTAAAAGACAGGCACTTTTCCAAAAAAATTCACCATGGAACTTAATGGTGCTAGCTCGTCGGTTCTTGTGGTTCTGTCGTTCATTTGTGCTCCTAGAAAACTATAGTTAGAATGAATGGAATCAGATGTCTTTTTATTTTTCAAACAATCAAAGCTAGCCAACATGGAAGGTTTTATCCCTCAGTAAGTATGAAGCCACCATGAAAATACAAATCCGCCTCCCCCCTTCCCAACACTGAAGCTGTTCCAGGGAGCCAGATATTCAGTGGGGGTGCTAGTTTCACCAGTCGTTTCCTCTGTCCTAGGTGCTCTGAGTAAAGCCAACTTCTAATGACCCGCACTTCTATTCCCAGTCCTTTCCATACTGTTGTGATATAATATTTTCTGGGATCTTTTCCTCCTATTTAGCATTTTACCTCCTTTTCTTCCCTTTTTGTGTTATGGGCTTAATACCATGAAAAAAGCAATGGTTCTCTATATTGTGTTATAAGGACAAGTTGATGTGGTTGGAGCCTGTTTGGCTTACTGTAGCACAGTCTTTGATGGACTTCTAGAAAGAACATGATTCTGCACTTCTTTATATGGTTCTGACCCTGCGAACATGCATGTAAGTAACTTTATGCATGTGAGTAGGGATTTACTTACATGCATGAAGTCACTCATGTGCATAAGCATTTGCAAGATAAGGTCCTATATGTTTAATTCATTTTTCACTTGAAAAGTTGAGAAATCATTCCATGAAATTCTGATCTTGAATTTATATCATTCAGCACATATTTAGGCAAAGAATTGTTCACCTCTGTTTTTCTAGTACTAAGCAGTGGACGTTATTCTGCACTTTAGCTAACCAGAATACATTTCAGTAGGCTTTTCCTACTGCCAAGGTTTGCCGGCACACAAGACTATTTCCATCTGTGATGACTAAAGTGTACCCACTGTACATCTGATCTCACATCCCATTTAACAAACAAAATCCACAGATGAATTAATTCCCTGCTTATTTCAAAGAACTGCCTGATGAAAGTGGGAAACTGGACTTATTTCCAAAATATAAATTGCTCTTTTGCCATAGGAGAAATGACATCAAGCCAGATTTCAAATTATAGTTTTTCAAACATATACAACATCAGGCAGTCATAATACAAAAGCATATGTTTGAATATTTGTTGCATATTTTGCTAATGATGCAAGTAATATAATCTGAAAGGAAAGATCATGGTTACGCTCCCCCCAATGTATCTGCCCGCAATATCCAACTTGTTTCAGATCCAGACATGTCAATATAAACACAAGCTTCATTTTTCCTAGCTTGCTCTGTTTGTAATTCATTCATATCAGAAACAGCAAAATTATTTTGTACAGTCATATGTATAATAATTATGCAACTATTTCTGGTATTTCACAATTGCTAGTATCAAGTGTGTTTGAAGACACTTGGATTTGTTAGAGTTAAACATGCCATACATACAGCTGATTCTTTATATCAAAGGCTGTATATCAAAGACTTTGTATAATAACCTACCAGATTCTCATAGACACAGTAAAATCTATTATTTTGATGTGACTAAATTGTTATTTTAAAGGCATGTTATTAATAAAGGGATCATTTGTACCTACACGGAATTAAAAATTGTGCTGTCAGTATAATTCAGCATAGCTCTTGATACAGAAAACAATGCACAGGAGTTGTGACTTCTTAACTAGTCTCAAAGGTGCAGGTCTGTGGAGGTGTAAATCCCATACCTAAGAGAGCAATGCAGGGCATGCTGCCTGATGTTGAATTGGTGGTGCATATATCAGTGGGCAGGAGCTTTGCTTTACATAAATCTTTACAAAATATTTAGCTGCTTGGTAAACTATTTGAGCAGTAACACTGCTAACTGCATAGAAACAGAAACCACATATTCAAAGGTAAACATTCAAAAATTAGACAGGCAAACGTGAGAAACACACACCTCAAGAAATAAAACATAAACAAATGTCCTCTTATATGTAATCTTATATGTGATTACATTAGATTAAAATTAGATTATAAACTCTTTGAGCCAGGAAACATTTTCTTTCTATTTGTCCTGAATGTGCCTACTATGCTTTTTCACTCTGTAAAACTAAATAAAAAAATAATGATTCAAAACCCTTTAGCCCAGATAGATGATAAATAGTTCAGTCATATACAGATGTGGGGCCTGATTTTCTGGGACAGCCTTTATTGTTGTGCCCTCAGTGAACTGTTGGAGGACTTGGTGACACCTGGACATTCTAACCACCTATTTCCAAGAGGTAGTCATATGTCTAAGTGTTACCACTTCCCCCCTCAGTTTCTTGTGAGTGTGAAACTGTGAGCACAGTTGTTTGTGGACGTCAAAGTGGAGGCCACGTGGTGGCCAGATGAGAATCAGGGCCTAAAATCTATCCATCTATGCCATGTTAGAAAGGCGTAATCTAGACTTAAATCCAGCAAGGTGCAGTTAGGTCTAACTGTCTCCCTCATCGAGTCACAGAGCTCTGTACTGGGGAGGAAGAGCTTGTTAGGTCTAATTATGTCAAGCCACTAACTATGTCAACCAATCCCTGGTCTGGTTCCGTTGTCTAAATGGCAGAACATCTTGTTTAACAGCAACAAGTCAAAAAACCATTGACAATGAGAAATGTTACAGTTACAGTGAGAGGCTGTGTGCCCTAGTGAATGCTGCCCTCCTTCTCTGGAGACCTGGGTTCTATTCATGGCTCTGATACTGGCCTGTTAGGTAACACTGGGCAAGTAACTTCCCTTCTCTGTCCCTCAGTTTTCACATCTGTGAACTGGGGATAATGACACTGGCCTCCTCTTGTATAGAGCTTGGAGATCTAGGGGCGATAAGCGCCGTGTGACAGCTAGGTATTACTGCTAGCACTTACCCTTTTCTAATATGGTTTCTTTCATACACATCAGGGTTCTGATTCGGATTTCACTTATATGGGTTTTATACCAGGGGCTTCAGTGGAGTTAATCCTGGTTTACAGTAGCATGAATGGAGGAGCAAACTACATGTGTTTATGCTGTTGAAAAGTTACTTTTCTAAACATACAGCATACAGGGCAGAAGCCCTCTTGTGTTCACAACCCATGGGCCCACCTGCGTGTGTATGCATACTTACTGCCACTGCATATTCCAACAGCGTAACGGATAGCTGGGCACTTATGGAGAAATTCAGCTATTGCCACATAAAACTCAAGTGATAGGGCTTTGCCCAGGGGACTCCATCAGAGTGGGATGGAATCCATGCTCCCAGCCTGCAGGTGGGACTGCTATTCCAGCCTATACCTCTGGGCAAGGAATTGTTTCTTTTCTGGGGCCCAGACAACAGGGCCCCGATCCCAATTGAGCCTTTGGGCACTACCATAATATAAGTATTTACTATTACTACTACTACTGGCTGCAGTAGAGACCATTACCCCTCTATCCCCTAACCAATGGGTCACTGGATCTGTCATAAGCATGGATCTCTTAGTCCTTCCACAGATTTTCCCCCAATGGCTCCTTCTCTGTGGGCCTATTTGGGGCAGGCCTGGGATGACTCTTCCCCGGGTGGCCCTCTCCTCTGTATCCAAACTTTTGTAGAGAGCTAAAGTGGGGCTGAAGTGGTCCCCTGAGTCCTTTGCTCTTAGGTGAGTTTCAGCCCTAACTACCTGTTTGTATGTGCAGAGGAAGCAGTTATGTGTTCAAATGTGGGTGAGCCTGTATACACACTTTTGATAGGGGGGTTATCCATCACCCTTCTGGAAAAATTTGGCCTGGAATATTTCAGATCAGATACTTCTGGGGACAGGTATTGCTATAAAAAGGTACTAAAAACAATTTAATCTCTTATTTCACTAATAAAAAGAAAAGGAGTACTTGTGGCACCTTAGAGACTAACCAATTTATTTGAGCATGAGCTTTCGTGAGCTACAGCTCACTTCAAAGACAGTAAAAGTGTCACCTTCAACTCTCTCCCTTTGAAATGCAAGGTACAGTTCATCCACATGGCTACATTGAGAAAATTAGAGGTATTATTTTGATCACCAGAGAGAGAGAGGGGTGACGGTCCCTTATTTTTCAATGAATGCCTCAAAACATGTTGAGAATGACTTAAAAATACTATTTTTAGATCAGTAGTTTATTTAGTTTTAGAGAACCACAGTGATGACTCAAAGTCAAGTCATACAAAAAACTCTATTACCAATACGCTTGATCAAGACTCAGCTTGAATGGCAAAGGGCCATTGAATAGCCCTGACAAAAGAGAGATGGTTTGTGGGTTGCAAAATGACCTGGTTCCTATTTGCATGCGCTTTTTCTTGGTTTTAAAATTTAGTCAGAATATAGACAGCCACAAACTTTCCAATAAGAAAAGTGTAACATTAATATTACCTTTGTCACTGCTTAGAAAAATACAGGAAAATGGACTCAGAACTTTCCTATGTTTTTATGCAAGTTTAGTTTCAAACCAGTATTCTAAACTATATGAATGAGTGTATATCCGAACATCCAAAAGAACCATCTAAGGAGAATGTTAAGGATGCAAAGCCAAGCAAAGGTAGGAATGCCAGAAGTAAGGTTGCCTGTGCACTCTTAATTCAGCCCTCTTTTGAATATGCATTGTGGGAAGGGACTGTCTTTTTTTCTGTGTTTGTACAGCACCTAACACAATGGGGTCCCAGTCCATGACGGGCTGCTAGGCAAGACAGTAATACAAATAAATAATTAATAATGACACAATCACATACTATTTTTTTCCAGAGAACTCCTATATCATTCAGTGAATGCGTTTTTATCCTCTTAATTCAGTGTGTGATGTCAGGCCTTATTTAATACATTAGCCAAACCCTGCACTGAATTCTTTTATCTTCTCCTGGGTGTTTGGTTCTATGGCACTCATCACCATAGTATCTGAGTGCTTCACAAACTTTAAATAATAATTTATCTTTACATCACCCCTGTGAGGTGAGGGTATTATTAGTATTATCCCCACTATACAGCTGGGGATGGGAAACACAAAGCAGTAAGGTCAGATTTGTTAGAAAAGTCCACTAATCTTGGGTGCCCAACTTGAACAACTTAGGTTTTCAGGGTTCATAGCATTTTTATTGTATTTTGAAAGTTCAGAGCACAGCTCCAATTGATCTCAGCTGCAGCTGTGAGCGCTCAGTGCTTCTGCAATTCTGAGCCCAGGAGTCTCATGCTGGGCACCCAAAAAATGAGGCCAAGCACTCAAAAGTTAAGAAATTCCAGAATTAGGCCATAATGCATATGCATAAGGGGGTTGTATTAATATTCCATAGACAATCTTAATTTTGGCATTTCACATCTTTTTAGTATTTAGCTTTGCAATCTTAACATTCTCTTAGGGCTTGTCTACACTGCGACGTTGTCGACAAAACATTTGTCTTTCTGGTACTTAAAAAAGCCGCCCCGCGAAAGACAAATGTTTTGCCGACGAAAGTGGCAGTGTGAACGCGGTTTTGTTGGCAGGAGTGCTCTCCTACTGACAAAGCTAACCCCATTCGTGGGGCTGGAAGTATTTTGTCAGAAAAAATGCCAACAAAATACTGACAGAGAGCGTTCACACACGCCGACAGCTGCATAGTGTAGACAAGCCCTAAATGTAGGTTTGTTTGAGTGTGTGTGTATATAAACATACTGACTCATGCATGCACCTTATACCCTATGTGTAATTTATTGTACACCCTTAAGACTCCCACTCCAGCAAAATTAATATACTGACGTGTGTCAGTATACAGAAATTTTCAATTTTTCTTAGAACAAGCATTTCACATATTGTAAAAATATTTGGTTATTTTTCTTTCTGAAACTGAATCTAAAGAAACAGTATTTATTACATAAAAGGACTTGCATTAAGAAAGAAAGCTTTTTGTGTGCAGATGTAGAAACAGAACTCCCAGTATTAATTTTGCATATGTATGCTTTAGGAAATAGTGCATACATGTCATCTTCTGCTCATTTATACATTTTTTTCCTTTGGTTCACAGATCATTCCCAAAGGGTGGGGGAGGGGACAAGCAGTGGAAAAATCTACTTCAGAAAATGCCAAAGTAGAATTCCACTCCTGCATCCAATAGTCAAGCCTGCATTTCCCCACAGGGAGAGGCTGGTGGGCAGAGAAGTCATGTTGAGCCCACAATGGGAGGGTCAAGGAGCTGGCTCCATAAATGAGTTTTGGCTCCTCTCGTCCTGAAAGTTGCCCACAATATCATATCCTATTTTCACTGCATTGCTGACCCTAACTGTTAAAGCATCATGGGTCAGGCCCCAAAAGATCACGAGCTGGGTCTAAAAATCATGAGATTTTGCAAAATAATAAATATTGTTGGGGTGGTGGTTTTTTTGCTTTCTGGGATTTGAGCCTTTAGGGTGAATGTTTGAAGCTTTTCTCCGCAAACGTGAGGGAGAGAAACTTCCTTATTTATAACAATGAAAGCAGAGGTTCTCGTGTAATCATTTGACAATGGGAGCTGGGGCTTTAAAGAAAAACACCAAGTATTGCAAGACTTGCAGTAAAACCGTGAGGCAACATTGCATTTAAAACATATATGCGTGTATCTGCGTGCGTGTGTGTGTGTGTGTGTCTATCAGTATTGCCAACCCCAAAGTTTCAAAAATCCTGAGTTAACCCCCAAAATGATGAGGATTTTTTAAACACACAGTGTATGTGACAATTAGTGTTGTCAAATTTATTAAGGCAATTTTGGCTGCCAGTGCAGGAGCTCTCCCCCCTGCCCAGCAATTAATTCTGCCCCCCCCACCAGCTCTGCTCTGACCAGCTCACATCAATTCTACACCCCTCACCTCTGCTCCCCTGTCATGCCAGCGGTCACCCCCTCCTGGGTCTGGAGGGATTGCTGTGTGGTCCCCTCTGTCCCTTCCAGGCTGGGTGTTGTAGGTGTGGGGGGAGGGGCCGTCCTGTTCCATTCCTTACAAGGTGGAGGAGGGAGCAGAACTTATTTGAGCTGCTGAGCTCCATCTGTTCCCTCATCCCTTGTCCTCCCTCCTGTGAGCATGGCTCCTGTGGGGAGGAGGATAGATCTTGCCTGAGTCTTTCAGCAGCTCTGATTGGCTGCTCTTCCTCAGGAAGAGGGGCATTCGGGGAAAGCAGCCAATCAGAGGGACTTTCCCCCCAAGTCAGGACTGAAAATCTGGAGGGGGTTGGAGCTTCTTGTGTGCTCCCCAGCTGGCTGCAGTGCCAGCTCCTTGCTTCTCTTCCACCACAGGCTGACAGCCTGTGCGGGGGGCAATACACTGTTGTCTCCTCCTGTCTGAAAGTCCTCTCCTGTCCCCTCCTGTGACCTATGGCAGTGGGTGTGAGTTACTGATGGATCTCATGCCCAGACAAGAGTAAACAATGGACCCAGCAAAGCTGTGGGGTTTCTTTGCAGTGCCTGGCTACTCTACATGCTGTACCTGTGACATCAGCTAGTAACAAGCCTGGGCTCAAGTAATGAGATATTCCATAGGCATCAGGGAAAGGTTCCTGGGCAGGCAAAATGGTCTGCAGCCCATTATGCTGTTGAAACCCAGTACAACTGTGCATCACTGTTGGCTGAACACAGGCTGTCAGCACTGACATCTTACCCAGAAGCAAGGACTGACTGTAGCCAGCTGCATTAGTAGAAGGTCCCAGTAATTAAGCAGTTTGATAAGCATGACACACCACAATCCTGCTTCCAGGCCCTATGTGAACACGCTGGTGTTAGAATTGCCGGACGCCACAATTGCAGCATCTACGGGTACATCATCAGGTCAGGTAGCCAATGATCATGTCCGGAGAAGTGCCACACAATAGAGAGCCATATGGCAATAGGCAGACTGATGGCAAAGGAACCACAGCACTTTCACAGAGGACTACCATGCTGTGGATACACTTGACACAGGTCAAAAGTTACAGGAAATCAGAATACACACTATGCATTCTCCCATGTAAAGAAAGACTCCAATACTGTGTTGATGCTCAATTATCCTGCTTTGTGCAGCTGTGGAGACCAATGCCCTTCCCCCAAACCATTTCCACATGATATTTACTATAGCCCAGTAGCTCATGTATAACTTTTTGTGGTTACCTTAGATCCCTGTTCCACATTGTCTGTTCTTAGCCTTTCAAATTTATTGCATTTATAAAGCACCACAATATCTAGGCCCCAATTTGTGTGTATGGAACAAAGTCCTGTAGTGCAGACTACTTTGTCTTGATTATGCCTCTTTTTCTGTACACCACAATCACTTTTCCAGGTGTGTGCCTGGCTTTGTGCAGCACCTATGAACTGGGGAGTGCATCGCATTGCTTTTGTTGGGAACAGGACAGAGCTCACGCTTTGGTGAAGTTTGAATTTCTTTCAGAGCTTTTGGGTGCAAGTTGCATTTTTGTAATCTCCAGAGCACTGAGCATTGGTCTGAACAATCACATCCCTTGTAACTTCAGACAGACATAATGAAAAGAATTAACAGTTTTGCCCTTCCAGGAAAAAGGGGAATATATGAATGAGAGAGGGGTACAGAGAGAGAGAGAAAGATTTGTATAGGTTAGAAAAGGGCAATAAAACATCTGGCATTAGTAACTGACATGTGTCAATTTTAAGCATTCATTAAATTCATATTAATGCAAGAACCGTTCTTAAACTCCAAATGCCACTTTTGGTTGCTGTGTTCTTCCATCTGATGGTGATGACTTTTCAGAACTGTACAATGCTTGTTTACTTGCCACTGGCATCTGACCTGAGGTCAGACTTCTATTTAACCCTTTCCGGTAGGTCAAAAGACAAATTAATCTGGTGAGAATTGAATTGGAAATGAGGTGTCTGGATAACAGGTGTTCCACTTGTGGAATTGCTGCCAGGCTGAAACGTGTTTGCATCTATTCCTATGCCATCCAAGAAATCGTCTCTGAGGTCAGAGAGCCATTCTTAAAACATTTGAGATGGAAAGTTCCCACAGGGAGTGACAGTAGCAGGTGTTTTATGCTAAAATATTGTCTTTCTGACTTTTGAGAACTATCTGAGAAGGACATTTGTAGGTAATTTATTTACTTACTAACAGGTTCAATGGCTACAAGTTGTCCAAGAGGAACCTCTCCCCCTGAAACGGAATGTTACAAAATTTTTATTTCTTTTTCTAGAGGATGAAGATGATGATGAGATTGTGGAACCCAAAGCACGAAATGACTCAGAGATGGAAAATCAAGAACAGAAACATGAGGTGAAAGAAGGTATGTGTTAAAAAAAGGATTTTGTTACCATTTTTAAGTGCTCCATCCTGCAAATAGTTAACATCATGTGTAGTGCTTACTATTGGCAGTAGTCCCAAGTAGCAGCCCAAGAAATTTAAAAACAATAAATAGTTCCATTTACTCAGATCTAGATTAGTGACATAAAAGAAATATGGTACAGAAGGATGCTGTTCAGACAATTTTCCTGCATTATATCAGGAATTCTCTGCAAGTTGCTGAATACCATGAAAAGTGTTCAGTGTATGTTGAGTCATGGACTTTCCATTCCATTGCCACATAAAGGGAATCCCAATGCTTATATTTGGAATCCTAGGAGGAAGAGAGACATTGGACGGATGTGAACAGAAGAAAAAAACCCTAAATAGAGTCCTAAAAATATCTATTTATTTTAGTTTTCCACATACTTGCAAGTGAGCTCTCTTTGTACCTATGTTATTATATCTGAATGAGTGCCATCACTAACATCATCTAGTTCTTTGTTACAGTTTAGTCTAGTGGAAGTGTTTCATATTGCCACTGACTTCCTTCCTTGACTAGCAAAGGCCAACTCTCATGTGAACGATCAAGGTGTAAAGTTTTGGTGGCAATGGGCTTTGTGACACTCACACTGCAGAATTCGAAATAGAGCATGGTAGCGGCTGCAAATGACATAGTCTTAGGCGGGTGCTAAAACGCAATGAATAAATTCACTCTTGCTGGACAATAAATGAACTTGACTTGTGGTGGCAGAGGTAAAATGGCAGCACATCGATGATGAGCATTAAATAATGTGAATCAAATGATGTTTGATCTATTTCTCTATCTTTTCACCCCTAACAATCCCGTTTGCCTCTCTAATGCAATCCCCCTTCTCGTGCTCTGAGCAAAACTCAGAGTCTGAAGCCATCTTTTGTGTTTCATGGAAGTGATTAAAACCATGTTACAAGTCAAACAGGAGTTTAGAAGAACATTTCCTGCCACTGCTGCACTCTGTGAGCCTTATTCAGAATTAATGGCTTTTCTGCAAATTAGCACATAATGGGTTAAAAGCATGTTTATGTTGGCATTAAGTACTCTGGCTTCTTTTTTTCTGCAAGGCAAGACAATATTTTGCAAACTTTTTAAAGAATCTCTAATAGATATTATAGTGGCGCCATTCACACTGCTATATAGTAGTTAAGGCTGTGTCAGCACTTCCATTATGAATCCTGTTTTTCAGGGATTTATAACCCAGCCGTAAAAATTTGCTCTGGGCTGAAATTTGGTTTCAGCTCGGGGAACACTTTTTTTTTTTTTTTTTTTAACAGATTTAAAACAAAATCAGCTTGGGCTTGTGTGAGTTATAGGAGTGTAAAGTGTAAGAATCATGAGGGAGAGAAAGGGAGAAAGACAATTTTTTCATGTGTATAACTCAAAAATGGGTTCAGTATTAAAAAAAAAAAAAAATAGATTGACCCTGTTATGTTTCGTTTTTCCTCTAAGCCCGCAAGCAATAGTTACATACTTTCTCAGAGTTTCAGGTATTTTCCAAAGGAAATCAGAGTTCTTCTTCATGGATTATAGGTGACCGAGTATGTGAGTGTGCTTAATTTTACCCACAGGAGTAGTGCCATTGGCTTCAATGGGACTAATCAAACACATAAGTGTGTGCAGGATCAGTATCTGTTATTGGATCTGTTTCATAGTGACAACAAAGGCTACAATTCGTCCACAGTATAGCGGGCCAGCTCAGTGCTGTATGCACCACTTACACCTCCCTTAAGGACTGCACTGAGGCACCAAGAGTAGCAGCACAGAGGTGTCTATCCATTTCTATGCATCGTGGAGAGGGCTACTTCACTGGCTCCATACAAGCGTCCACAGAAGATCACATTGGGGGCAGGCAGGGATCTACCTCTGTGAGGATCCATTGGCCCCAATGCTTCTCACAACACACAACTGGCACACAGAGACTGTGGCTGCTATTCCCAGGTCCCATCATCCTGCCTGCCATTCACATCGTAAGAGACAGTCCTTGCCCTACAGAGCTTCTAATATAAGACCCCAGTCCTGCAATTTACAATGTGTAGGAGGAATGCTGCATCTGTGTGGAGCTCCACCAACATCAACGGGCCTCTGCATAGGTGCAGCAGTCCACCGAGCATTTAAATGGCAAAATCACGGCTTTGGACTGACCGTCAGCTGTTCAGGGCAAGGATTGTGTTTGGCCTCTAACCTTTTATCTGTTTTGAAGTCAGTGAGGCTTCTCATGGGAGCCGCAGTCAAATTGTGCATTGTAAATTTCAGGATCAGGGCCTAAATAGACAAGACAGATAAAGGCGACAAGACAGGAAAAGAAAGTACTATTATCCTCATTTTACAGATTGGGAACTGAGGCACATAGAGACTGAGTTGCCCAAGGTCACACAGGAAGTTGGTGTCTGGGCTGGGAAATAAACCCAGATCTCCTGAATCCCGGTCCAGTGCATGCTGTAAATAATTAGATCAAATCAATCACAACAAATGGTGAACCTGTGGAACTCATTGCCAGGGGACGCTGTGGAAGCCAAAACTATAACTGGGTTCAAAAAAGAATTAGATAAGTTCATGGAGGATAGGTCCATCAATGCCTATTAGCCAAGATAGTCAGGGATGAAACCAGGGATGAAACCCCATGTTCTGGATGTCCCTAAACCTCTGACAGAATGACAGGGGATGGAGTACTCAAAAATTGCACTGTTCTGTTAATTTCCTCTGACACATCCGGCATTGGCCACTGTCGCAAGACAGGATAGGGGCTAGCTAGACCATTGGTCTGATCCACTATGGCCATTCTTATGTTCTTATAACTTCTGGATGATGTCCTATTTGAATATTTAATTATCTTTGTGATGAAAGAATCCCTTTGTTGCTAAAATCAAAATGGCCAAAGTATTATTCACCATATATTCTGCCTTCCATGAACCTTTTTTTAAAAAAAAAGAAAATTTAACCAGAGATTTTTTACTAAAGACAAGCTCTAATTCATCAGGCCCAATAATAGTTTTGAAGGTCTATCTAACTGAGTCACTGATGTGCTTAAGTGTTCATTTACCTAAGGACTGGAACATTTATTTATTTATCCATTTATTTTCTGTGGAAGAGGGTCAGAAGTAATTATAGGTAAATAATCCACGTTTTGTCATCTTCAATGGAATGTTTTGAAAGGAACTTCAATAGAATGAAATAAAAAAATCACATTATATAGTACCTCTGTACTGTATTTAAATATCGGTGGACCTAATCTTGCTTTCCTTACTCAGGCAATGCATCAAAGTCAAACTTTAAGTTTTCAGAATCAGGCCCCATGCTGTGTCTAGAAGCAACAGAAGACAAGTTCAAAAAGAGTCTGAGACACCCTGCTGTTGGCAGCGAGCCCTTAACTTTAAAATGCCCTGGCTTTTGACAGTTGATCACACAGACCCTTAGAGGAAAAGTTCATTGACTTTAACTAATTTGTTAGATAACTGCAAAAAAATAATCTTAACCAGAAATAGAGAAATTAAATAAGAAGCTTGTAAGGGATATTCAGAATACCTGAAAATAAATGTTACCGGAAATGCAGCCGGATGGCCCCTATCAAGACAAACAACAGAACTGTAGCCAGAAACACAGGAAAAATCAATGGGATATGAGGGCATGTTCTACCAGGGTTTGCCCAGCACCTTACAAGATTATGTCAAAGATTTTCACAGCTCTTGTTAGCTAACAAATCTAAAGGTTGAATGGATTTACACCATGCTCCTCACCCCCACCCCCAAAAGAAGTACAGAACTAAGAAGAGCTGTGCTATCTCTGGTGGTAGCTATGCTCTCACAATTTCTTTCTTTTTTTTTTAAACAGGTTTTTTTTTAATAGATGCTAGTAACTTAGTCAGACTTTTATAATGGGCTAGGCTGCAGGAAACTATTTCATATTCCTTTGCACTTAGTTAAATGTAGATTTTCTTCTTTACATACTCCCTTTGACTCCAGTGGGAAAAGAATCAGGCCCTGACTGATTAAGAGTTTGCAGGATTAGCCTCTCACTTATATTGTCATCAAAACTATTGGTTTATATTTAACCCAATTTTGCTCCCATCTGGTGGGAACAAGACTGGAGCCTTTGTTAGGTCCTTTCCTAAATTTATAAGAGAGTTCCTATGTAGACAAAGTACATTTTTTCTGTTATGTTCAAACACATCGGTTTAAAATTTGTGGAGAAAAGACTTGAGATGCTGCAAAATGAAATCTTCAGGGATCATTTTAATTCAGGTGTAGATTGATAAAATGCCATTTGTTTTCATAGCTACATGTTGAATAACTGTTGCCTTCACGTCTCTTCCATTTTTTTAGGTTTTTAAAAGACATTTGGTTCAGTGTAGAATATATTTCATTGTGGTTTCTGGATACACATCATATTTTTTCTTCTGAAATAGTCTGTCTGCATTTTTAAAAATGATATTTTAAAATGTATACAGAGAGTTTATTGACTTTTGTTGCGATCCCACACAGCTCCAGAGACATCAGGCCAAAATGCTACTTATGGTTACATGATACAGCCCCACTGAAGTTATAATAAATTCATGGCCCCCTAGGATTTCATGGTTGTCACTATGCATCATGCTATGGCCCATCAGAACGTCATGGTCAAAGTGGGGATAGAACTTGGACCCTCTTTCTATCTAATAAGATGCTAGAAGAATCTGTTAGCAATCAGCAGTATAGGCCCTTGTGCATTATTTAGCTATGTTGGTTCTATCCAGTAGAAGATAGTGGTGCACATAAACATTAGCCAGATCAGTACAAAGTGAATGGGGTTGCCTCGTCTTAAAGGAGAGCAGAATTTGGCCCACATTGGCTGGAATTTAATAAAAATAGTTGTAAACAATCAGCATATAGATTCACTTGATGCTGGTAACTAAATATCCTATTGTTTAACCTGTGTTAAACATCAAAGGGGTATGAAAATTTTATATATTTTTTTGTTTTCTTCTATATAGTAAATAAATTTGAAGCCCAATATTGCATTGTCAAATATAATTTGTGAAGATGCTATGGCCACATCCAGGTGAACAAGGCCTCTGGGGAAAAAAATACTTTGATCAGCCACTTAGGTTTCTCTTAGTTTCCTCAGAAGAAATTTGTGTGTCTCTTAAAAGCTGAGATCAAAGTACCTGGAAGCTGCCGGAAAGGGAAAAAATTGCAGAAAATTGCATAGAACCTTTTTATTGTATTCAAGGTAATGGTCATACACAGGGAGAAGGAACGGGGGGAAAATGGAAATAGCTCTGAAAGATAAATGGGTGGAAAAATCTTCATATTAAAAAGAGCAACCATGTGTGTTTCAGTTTTCCGCTTATACTTGTATTTGTCACGAGTTGCAGAAGTGTTTTGCATTAGAAAAAGTAATGATATTAACATTCTTGTAAGCAGAGCTCGCCTCAAATAAAACTTCAGAGGCAGCCGAAAGAAACAAGAAAATAAGGTTAAAATATGAAGCTTAATATTGCCTGGGGCATCTGGTGTGTCAGTAAGAAGAATGAGGTAAGCTTGTTTATGTCGTACAAACATTAGCCAAGGTGTTTCTGATACTGAAGAGGGTTTAATAGACTGTTGGCTTCACACAGATGATCGAGAGCTAGGAGGGTGATTTTGCTGAGGCAGAGCTGCAGCCATTCATGTCTCCATTGCCCATGAACACCCTGGAGTTTTCAAACTGTTTATTTTTTTCCTTTCTCCCTTCTGCTGATTTTTTTGTGGAGGGGGAGGGGGCATATATAGTTGGCAAATGCCCAAGTAAAGAATTTATATTTCCAAGCTGCAGAGAAGATTAGGTTTACCTGATAGTTTTAACCATTTTGAGCAGTGTAAAATTAGTTTGCCGTTTGCCTTCACATTCATTTTCTCTCCTTATATGCCTTTTCACTGTATTGTCATGCTTGTTGTCTGTGATGCTGGGAAAGCAGTTCTTTGGTGAGGTTGGGATGTTGTCTCATTACAGGCTTCCTCTCCAGATGAGTTCATTTAGTGCTAATTACTATTCAGTAGTGGATGCTACAGTAGGTCAACATGTACTTTTTGCCCGTTGTTCCTTTCTTACATGCAATGCCCCCATCTAATGCACTTACAGATATACTGTTCTCCTGCTGGTGGTAATTGTTTCACTGATAGGAAGGCCATGCAGGGGATGTCTATACCCCTTTCCTGGCTTGGAACTCCACAGGGACCACTAATATAACAGTGCAGAGTGGAGGGAGTGTCTGGCTTGGGGGAAACAGAGGGATTGGATCATGGAGCTTCAACAAAGGCTACAGATACGAACTACCCAGCTGCTCTGTTTCCTGGGGGTAGGATTTCTCCCGCACTCCGTGCATCTTCCTCATCCCCAGTCTGTCTATGGACCAGACACTGTGCAGAGAATTTGCCTTTCAAAGTTAAAACTTAGACCAGTTCAAGCAACCCTAGCAACCCAACCCAATTAATAGGCCCCCAAGTTAGCTTGGATTAGCTGGCCTAGAGAAAGGAGATTACACCCTGGGCAGTAGATGGTGCGGTCTTTGGTGTGGAATAATGAGTGCTTTGTTACTGAGCAGACTATTGCCTATATTGGGGTAGGCAGTAGATTCCCCTTGTGAAAGCGAAAGTCAACAGTCTCTGTTAGGAGGGGTCTCAGGTAGAGCCCTGCCACAGGACTGGGATCCCACGGGGTCTCACAGGACCTGCTGCCAAAATAGAGGGAACAGGTAAAATGTACTTTGTGGCAGGCTGGACTGGGTGCGCAAATAAACCAGACTGCGGTAATTTGTGGGAAAACACTAAATCTCTCGTCAGTTTGTCATAAATAGAATTTCAGCAAAGTAAAGCAAGTTTTTCTTTTTTTTATATAAAGGTTTTAATATTTAAATTTAAGCAAGGGATAGAAAAAGGTTTGATGTCTATTATATCAGGAGTTAAAATATTTTTAGGGCTGTCAATCACAGTTAACTCAAGTGATTAATGCAAAACAAGTTAACTAGATTAAAAAAAATTGTATTTAATCACAATTTTAATCTCACTGTTAAACAATAATAGAATACCAATTTAAATTTATTATAAATATCTTTGGATGTTTTTCTACATTTTCAAATATATTTATTTCAATTACAACACAGAATACAAAGTGCACAGTGCTCACTTAATATTATTATTTTTTATTACAAATATTTGCACTGTAAAAAAGATAAACAAAAGAAAGATTTTCAATTCACCTCATACAAGTACTGCAGTGCAATCTCTTTATTGTGAAAGTGCAACTAACAAATGTAGAATTTTTTTTTACAGTCTTTGCACTCAAAAACAAAACAATATAAATCTTTAGAGCCTACAAGTCCACTCAGTCCTACTTCTTGTTCAGGCAATCACTAAGACAAACAAGTTTTTGTTTACGTTTATGGGAAATAATGCTGCCCGCTTCTTATTTAAAATGTAACCTGAAAGTGAGAACAGGCATTCGCATGACACTGTTATAGCTGGCATTGCAAGGTATTCACATGCCAGATATGCTAAATATTCATATGCCCCTTCATGATTTGACTTGTAGATTGCACTATTTTTTAAAATATTTTTGCAGTGTAAATACTTGTAATAGAAATAATAATATAAAGTGAGCACTGTACACTTTGTATTCTGTGTTGTAATTGAATCAATATATTTGAAAATATAGAAAAACATCCACAAATATTTATAATAAACTTAAATTGGTATTCTGTTATTGTTCATCTGTGTGATTAAAGCTGCAATTAATCGCAACTATTTTTTTAATCTCTTTTTTATCTCTTTTAATCTTTTTTGTGATTTTTTTAAATTGTTTGACAGCCCTAATTTTTTTTACATGGTTAAAGCAATATTTGTTTTATTCTTTAGTGGTAAAAATTGTGTCTAAATTCTGTGTGTGTGTGAATATATACACACAATCTTTTTTTTTTTGGTAGCATAGGGGAATCTGTGTCTCTTGTGGGTTTTGCGGGATCTAAGGTTTTTGCAGGTGCAAGTGGGATAAAAGTGAAAGAAACAATGCGGGAGCAGGTGGGAGTGGGTATTACAGTATGGGACAGGAATGGGATTAAAAAATAGTCCCATGCAAGGCTCAGGTCCCAGGTATTCTTTCTTCTCTCATACCATCAAGGAAGGTCAGAATCACATTCGGTGCCTCTCCTTACGCTGACTTCTTCCAGGTCATTTCAGAGCTCTCGTTTTCAGAGTAATGCTCATACTCCAAGTCATATGACACTGGATCATGAGCAGTAAACATCACACTAATATTTCAGCCTTTATGGGGTAAGATGGACCCCTATGACTTGCTGCATATTTGGCCACACTATCTAAACTGGCCCTGCAGTTTAAAAATTACGATGATGAGGACAGACTTATAAAGGACAAATATTAGTAAGAGACAGGCAGGGTGTCCAGTGGTTAGGACACTAGTCTGGAACTTGAGAAATCCAGGTTCAGTTCCCTGTTTTGCCACAGACTTTGGGCAAGTCATGTCTCTCTGGGCTTCAGTTCCACATCTGTAAAATGGGGATAATAGTATTTCCTTATCTCACAGCGGTGTTGTGACGATAAACACAGTAAAGGTTGCAAAGTGTTCAAGTTCTACAGTGCTAGGGGCTATATAAGAATCATAGATAAATATTCTGCTTTTGCTACCTCCATGCTACCTGAATGAATCCATGTGTCTGAGAGCAAATGTGGTTTCCTGTGTCCTCTTCGGTACAGTGTGGAGCCAAGCCTTCTAAGGCCAAAACCCAACATAAAGCTACTGGGTGGGAAATGTCAAAAGGGGTGTGCACAGCTGTGTCAATCTGGTATTTGAAACAAAAATCCTATATACTACAGCTCAGCAAGTGGAACATAGTTTCGAAGTGTAGCTTTGAACTCTGTCATTTTGAGTTTCATTAAGCGTTAGGGTACACCAAGGTATGAAGTTACAGTTTAATATCAGTGCTCTCGAGGTGTTCTCAGAGATACAAGGTAAATTCAAGTATATTGAATTAACCTTTGGGCTGTTGCTATTTAACCCAGTAAGATCTGGAGAGACTGAGATATTTTAAAAAATAAATACCTCAATTAAAATCTGAACAGTCAGGTCAAACATAGAAGACCTTTGATTCAGCTATTAATCAGTACCGGTTGGAATCTGTAGTTTTAGAAAAACACTTTTTTAGCTGTTGATTCTTTTACGATATGTTGTTTGGAAGCCTATTTACAAATGTTGAGCCAAATTCTTTTCTGGCATAACTGCACTAAAGTCATTAGAGCTTCACCAGCTGGAAATTTGGTCCATTGGCAGGATTAATTTGTTGTAAATCAATGACACCTGTGGCATTTTCCAAAGGTAGATCCTGCACCCTTTTCCAAAGTAGCTAATATAACTAAAACAAAGATTAATTGTTTAAAGTGTCATATTGGTAAAGACAGCTTTTCAGTTTATTATGTTTGATTTACAAGATTATAGAGATAGCATGCAATGCATTACAAATCACTGGGGTTGGCTGGTATAAACTGAAAGGAGAATTTAGCTTTGGAACTTTAAGAACTTCTCAATTTCCTTTTCTCCTGATATCCACACTCAAGTTATAGTTTGTGAACAGGTTATTAAACCCTATGAGGAAAGTAAACTCAGTGAATCTTGTAGGGAGTGTTTTTTAACTGGTGGAATATATTGGAAAATGTCCTTTTCAGAATTTGGGCCCAGTTAACGTAAACCAAAAGATCTGGCCCATATCCTTTGTAATAGGATTGTTATATATGACCCGCTTGTGGGTGGCCCCTGAGTGAGTACACAGTGTGAGGAGCAGGGCACAAAGAGCCTTCCCCCACTTGTGCCCCCACCATCACCTTATCAAGTTCCAGCTACAATTGCACAATCCCACAAGGTACCAGAGTGCTCTCTTCTCCACCAGCAATAGAGCTGGCCACTATCATAAAGGGGAGTATATTGTGAAAGGGTTTAGCAATAGGTGTGCTCCGTTGGGCACTGGAGAGCTCTGGGAGGCACCTTCGCCTACTCAGGGCTATAAGCCAATCTAAGGGCTAGGTATTCAGAGGTTCCAAGCACCTACAATTCCGGTTGAAGTCAATGGGAGTTGCAGGAGCTCTGCACCTCTAAGAATCAGGCTGTAGTGTAGCAAAGTGTGGTGAATCTTGGAGATGTATAACACAGATATCATATATGTTAGTCACTGATTATAAATAAATATAAGCATATGCTATGATCACACAAACTGACAATTGAGTGTGCAAGCCTAAAAATCCCCATCTCATGTAAGTAGGCTTGGCAAAATTCAATCCTTAATTTCTGATAATATCAATGTATATTTTTAAGCATTTTTTTTAGATTTTTATCAATTTAAATTTTCAGAGCTGCAGAACATTATGCGAGGATCACACAATGGAGAGGATCAGACAATAATTATTTAATGACAGTAGATAATGAGAATCAAAAAGTTAAAGTTTTATAATTATTAAAACACAAACTGTCCACATCACGTGTCAAAATATTCAAAGTAAATAGCCTTAAATGAAACTCTAATAATTTCTCAAGCAGCAACTTTCTTGCTTTGCCTAACTGTAAATTTTGATTATTATTGATGGAAATATTATTTTGTCAATTTGTGTGCGTACAGTGAAATTTGTTTGTCAGCATTAACTAATAAAAATCTAATTCTTCCAAACCTACATATAAGTAGTCACATTTCTTCCAATGGTCATTCATTTGGAAAATGTCTAGTCTTCTAAGGGTTAAGCATATTTTTAATCAAATGTCAGAATCTGGCTCAAAAAAATACTATACCTGTAAAAGAGTTTGATTTTCTGTAGCTTTTGTCGGTGTCAGTGAGCAGGGAATTGTACAGTAAGTCCGTCCACTCTGGTTTTAAAGTTCTTTTACAAATAATAAAAAAATATTTAAAGAAAATAGAATTTGTTTGTTTTTTAAATTTTCTTCACTGTTAACATGCGAAGGGAACTTTAGCTATTTATTTCATTGCCTCACAAACTATCCAAAACAGGAACAAAATTTACCAGTTGTACCAGGAAGAAAATGAAAGAACAGAACAGGAGTATTATCTGACGTGAAATCCAGCAGCCCTTTTAATACAATAAACTGTAGTATAACTTTTACCAAGTTAAGATTATTTTATTTTAGCCATAAAAAGTTATCTGCTTTAAAAGGGCATTTAAGACAGGTCCTCTGTTATATAAGTGTTATGCTTTTTCAAGTTTAGTATGGCAATTAATGTCAGTCAGAACTATTTCCTGAAATATGAATGAAGGGTTTATTTAATTTTGGGTCTTAAGTATTTTCCTCTTCAGAATAATAAATATGCAAGATATAGGATCTCTTCTGCATAAATGCTACATTCTATGACTACAGGAGTACATTTTGATACATTTAAAATCATTCTTAGTAATAATTTTAAATGTAAGGCACTGATTTATTCCTGTCAGTAATGCAATGAGCTTTCGTATAAAAAGTTCCTTTTTACTGAAGACTTTGATTCATTTGGAAACGTCTTCGCTGTCATATTCTTAACAATGCCTTTGTACTTTGCAAGCTCCTCCTAGAGAATTGACAGAGGAAGAAAAACAACAGATTCTCCATTCAGAAGAATTCCTGATATTTTTCGACCGGACAATACGTGTAATTGAGCGAGCTTTGGCTGAAGATTCAGACATATTCTTTGACTACAGTGGCAGAGATGTAGAAGAGAAAGATGGGTCAGTTTTTTACTTTTTTAAATAACACCCCCACTCTAATGTATATTGAAGAAAAGCTGATAAAAGTGCATATTTTAAAAAAAATAGAATACTGGTCAGAGAGAGACAATGAAACCTCAGAGATTGATAGTTTGAAAGTCTATAATCAGTGTGTTATACTGAAGTATTTTGTAAAATAGCTTCGTGCTTGATCCGATTTCTTTTAAAATTCTTATTAGAGCTAGTCTATATTTTTTGAATTTCAATCTTTTGACAACATTTCAAATTTTGATGAAAACAAGGAAAATATTGGGAAAAAAATGATTTTTCCCTCTGATTATTATTTGTCATTTCATACTCCTTTTTAAACTTTGGACCAGATTTTTATGTGTAGTTAGGCACCTAAAGGTGTGGAAAGGCTCATGGGATCTTGAAAAGTGAATAGGAGCCTAACTTCTATTGGAGTTGAAAATCCCCTGATGTTCCAAACTACTTTAAAAATCTGGCTCTTTGCAACGGAGCTACTGACTAGATCATCAAGAGAAATCTTTAGGACAACTTCTTCATTATGATTCTTCTTTATTATAGCACTATCTTTCAGACAATGTAAAAAAATCAAGGTCTTGATCACCTGTATTTGTTAATGTGTCATTACACATTTCAAAGGTAGCGTGTTAGTACTGAAATCTTAGACAGTTTCCACCTAAAGTAATTGCATTCTGCCTAAATGAGGGCTTGTCTACATGGTCTGAGAGTGTGTGACAAGCTGAGGTGTGAATCTACAACACACTAGCCTGCTGTGCACTAACTGGCCATGTGGACGCTGATGCGGTGCACGAAAAGTTCTGTGGTGCAGTATGTCAAAGTGTGTGTGGTAGCAGGGTCCACCCAGGCAGATACTGAGTGGCAGGCTAGAGAACTGTAGATTCATACCCTAGTTTCGCACGCTCTAAGTCTGTGTGGACAAGCTCTAAAATTTCCCCCACAGTTTTAATTGGATACAGTGTTCTTCATGGACTACCCTAAGCTGTTGGGTAGCATTGCAGTCCACTACTGCACAGCTGCTTCAGTTCACCCCAGAGGGTCCTGTGATTCCTCTACACAGAGTTTATACAGCCAGTTAGTAAAATCTGTGAAGTATTTGGATCCATGTAGCTGAAAGGTGCTATGTAAATGCAAGATCACAATCATTAAATGTCTTTAAATTGAAGCAAGAGTTTCTTTGTCTAAAGTTCAAGAAGAATCATGAAGACAACTTTGAACAGCCCAATCCGTTGAATTCACCCTTCTCCTCACAGAGCCAAACCTATGTGGGGTTAGGGATGATGGAATCTACTTCTCAACTAGAAAAGGGGTACTTGTGGCACCTTAGAGACTAATCAATGTATTTGAGCATAAGCTTTTGTGAGCTACACTCTCTTCATCGGATGCATACTGTGGAAAGTGTAGAAGATCTTTTTATACAAACAAAGCATGAAAAGATACCTCCCCCCACCCCACTCTCCTGCTGGTAATAGCTTATCTAAAGTGATCACGCTCCTTACAATGTGTATGATAATCAAGTTGGGCCATTTCCAGCACAAATCCAGGTTTTCTCCCCCCCCCCCCCCAACCCACTCTCCTGTTGGTAATAGCTTATCTAAAGTGACTACTCTCTTTACAATGTGTGTGATAATCAAGGTGAGCCATTTCCAGCACAAATCCAGGGTTTAATAAGAACGTCTGGGGGGAGTGGGGGTAGGAAAAAACAAGGGGAAATAGGTTACCTAGCATAATGACTGTCATTATGAAGGTAACCTATTTCCCCTTGTCTTTTCCTCCCCCCGTCCCCCCCCCAGACGTTCTTGTTAAACCCTGGATTTGTGCTGGAAATGGCCCAACTTGATTATCATACACATTGTAAGGAGAGTGATCACTTTAGATAAGCTATTACCAGCAGAAGAGTGGGGTGGGGGGAGGTATTTTTTCATGCTTTGTGTGTATAAAAAGATCTTCTACACTTTCCACAGTATGCATCCGATGAAGTGAGCTGTAGCTCACGAAAGCTTATGCTCAAATAAATTGGTTAGTCTCTAAGGTGCCACAAGTACTCCTTTTCATAATGGGTTTGGAGGCTATCTTCTGAGAAGTACAGTAACTCCTCACTTAAAGTCATCCTGGTTAACGTTTCGTTGTTATGTTGCGGATCAATGAGGGAACATGCTCATTTAAAGTTGCACAATGCTCCCTTATAACATCGTTTGGCAACCACCTGCTTTGTCCGCTGTTTGCAGGAAGAGCAGCCCGTTGCAGCTAGCTGGTGGGGGCTTGGAACCAAGGTGGACCATCAGCCCCCCTATCAGCTCCCCATTCCCCTAAGTTCCCTGTGCGGCAGCCTCCCAGCAGGCTATCAATTGCTAACAGTTCAGCTGTCTCTCCCCCTACTGCCGTGTGCTGCTCCCGCCCTCTGCCTTGGAGCTGCTCCCTGAGCCTCCTGCTTGCTGTGCAGGGGGCAGGAGGGGAAGAGGGGGGCTAATGTCAGCGTGTCCCCCTCCCCCCTGCTCCTGCACCCCACTTACCCCATCTTCCATAGAGCAGGGGGGCACACGACAGGGACAGGGCTTAGGACAGAGGGAGCTTCCTGGCAGCACCTGTGGTCTCAGCTTGCTGATCTACTTAACAAGGCAGTGTACTTAAGAGTGGTGTCAGCATATTGAAAGGTACAATGCGCATCTCTCTCTCTCTCTCTCACACACACACACACACACACACACACACACACACACACACACACACACACACACACACACACACACACACACACACACACACACTGTGTGTCTCTGTCTGCCATGCTGTCTCCCTTCACTGCATTTGTGCTGCCTTGTAGAGAGTGAGGCTACATTCACTACAATGAGTTAACCCTTTAGGGCTCAGCCAATTGCTACTTCATCATTTAGCAGTAAGGCATTCCCTGGGAAATATCCCACCCTCTGACTTCACCACCTCAACCAAGCTTCACAATCATCGTCGCTGTGTACCAGTATTAAATTGTTTGCTTAAAACTTATACTTTGTGTGTGTGTGTGTGTGTGTGTGTGTGTGTGTGTGTGTGTGTATATATATATAATATAGTCTTTTGTCTGGTGAAAAAAATTTCCCTGGAACCTAACCCCCCCATTTACATTAATTCTTATGGGGAAATTGGATTCGCTTAACATTGTTTCGCTTAAAGTTGCATTTTTCAGGAACATAATTCCAATGTTAAGTGAGGAGTTACTGTATTAGTGCTCCTTACCAGGCTACCATAGGGCTTCCATGACATTAGGGTTGCCAACCCTCCTGGATTGGCCAGGAGTCTACTGGAATTGGCCTCAGTCTCCCAGTGACTATTAAAAGCAATCCAGGAGTTTTTAATAGGCCAAAAGTCCGGTCGGTGATGCAGCAGGGCTAAGGCAGGCTTCCTGCTTATTCTGGCTCCACGTGGCTCCCGGAACAGGGGTGGCCAAGGGGTCTCTGTGGGCTGCCCCTCATGCCCCGCCCAGAGCGCCAACTCCGCAGCTCCCACTGGCTGGGAACTGCAGCCAATGGGAGCTGTGGGGGCAGTTCCTGCAGGCAGGGGCAATACGCTGAGCCACCTGGTCCCCCCTGAGCCTAGGAGCCAGACATGCTGGTCGCTTCTGGGAGCCATCCGAGGTAAGCGTTGCCCAGAGCCTGCACCTCTCACCCCCTTCCGCACCCCAACCCCCTGCCTCAGCCCTGAGTCCCCTTCTGCACCCCAACCCCCTGCCCCAGTCTCAGCCCAGAGCCCCCTCCCACACTCTGAACCCCTCTGCTCCACCTCCCAGCCCAGAGCCCACACCCCCACCTGCACCAAAGCCCTTGCCCCACCCCGGTGAAAGTGAGTGAGGGTGGGGGAGAGCGAGCGATGGAGGGAGGGGGGATGGAGTGAGACAGCATGGGGCCTCGGAGAAGGGGCGGGGCAGGGGCATGGCCTTGGGGGAAGGGCAGGGCAGGTGGTGTATGAGTTTGTGCGATTAGACAGTTAGCAATGGCAACCCTACATGACATCGAAGACCTTACTTAGACCCTTGCAGTGAGTGAATCCACAATGAACACAAGAAGGTAACCTGTAATAGGGGAATACATATATAGGACCAGACAGTCATTATAACTTGAGTGGTGATACCTTATGTCGATTTGGAGCTGGGGCATATTATGGCTTTATAAGAACTATATGCATTTCATAGGCACTGTTTATTTTTATTTGAACTGTGGCCGTACCTAGAAGCTCCAGCCATGGACTAGGATCCCATTGTGCTAGGTGCTGTACAAACCCTGAACAAAAGATGGTCCCTGCCCCAAATAGCTCACAATCTAAGTATAAGACAAGAAACAACAGCTGGATATAGACAGACCAGATGGAGGAGCACCAGGAAACAATGAGATCATACTAGTCAGTGTGATAGGCAGTAGTTACAGTTCACCACTTGCCTAACAGTTGTCAAGTTTTTGGTAAGTATCAGGGCACACGAGAGTTTTAAGAAGGGTTTGGAAGGAGGATAAGGAATTAGCTTTTTGGATGTTTACAGGGAGCTCCTGCTATGCATGAGAGACAGCATGGGAGAAAGGGATCATTGTTTGAAAATATAACAAGTGAGTGATGAAGGCTAGAATCATTGGACGATTGGAGGTGGGAAGTGACATCTTATTAGTATGAGAGAGATGATCAGTGGGGTAGAGAGGCTGAGAATGGTCTTGAAAATTAAGACAAATAGCTCATGTTTGATGAATGGAGAAAGGGGAGCCAGTGGAGGGATGCAAGGGAAGGGGTGACAATCAAAGCAATGAACTAGCAAAATGGTCTTTGCTGCAGAATTTTGAATGGAAATGATTGGGACAAGATTGCAGAGAAGAGGAAGTTGCAGTAGTCAAGATGGGAAATGATGAGACTTTTAGCTGTGTGGGTGGATAGGAAAGGTATCTTAGTGATGTTACACACAAAAAAAAAAATTGGCAAGGTTTAGACAAAGCCTGAATGTGAGGCTCAAGATTGAGGACAGAATTGAAGATGATGCCCAGGTTGTAGGCCTGAGTGACAACAACGTTTTTTGTACACAATGATTGAGGAAGGTGAATGGGTGAGGGTTTGGGGGGGAAATTAGCAATTCTGCTTTGGGTCAAATATGTACACAAATTTATTTCAAATGCAAAAATGTGACTCTTCTATTACTCCCAGGTAAGATGGCCAGTAAGACTAAATAGCCAGGGACAGGATTATTAAGTGAAGATGACAAGGCTGGGAAAGAGGGAATCGGAAAAGGGGGCAGTCAGAAATCCTTACATTTGTGGTCATGGCAAGTAAGCCCTGGTACCTTAAAGCATACCTTTTGTTGTTTGAATCCACACAGAGATGTTCAAGCCGGAGCCAACCTTTCCTTTAATCGTCAGTTCTATGATGAGCATTGGTCAAAGCATCGTGTTGTCACCTGTATGGATTGGTCTCTTCAGGTAAGATTTGAAGTTGTGAGCCACATGTAAAGCTTTGATTCTGTTTTATCTGGTAAGATTTTGTTTCATTGACATTAGGCATTAGTTAACAATTGGCTCTTAAAGAGCAAGTGAGTGTGTGTGTGTGTAGGGGGAGACTAGTGAGTATATGAATCTGTTTTTTGGTTGTATCTGATGTTAAAAATCATGACTTAATATTTAAACTATGTATTAATAACCCTGCCCAAATGGTAAAACCTCCAGCTTTCCACTCTCCTAACAACTTCTACCCTACAGTTACACATTTTCTGTACAAAAGTTTGTGGCACATTGAAAGTTTATAATTTGGCAACCAAGTAAAGTAAACACAATTGCAGGCAGGAATAACTAGCACAAAGAATTTAATATTTTGATTGTTTTATTTTTCATATTTAGTGCCTTTAAAAATGATATTGAATGTACCTGACTCTGCCACAGAGATTTTCAGCAGAGCTCTATGAAAACGGAAGGGTCTTACTGAAGACTTTAGACTCCAGCTTGCCACATAGTACACCAGGTTTTCAGTACTGGGGCTTCCTTCCTACAGGTCTCTGAGATATACAGGAGCAGTGACTAGTTGAAAGGGGAGGAGCAGATGAGGAGGACATGAAGTATCCATGCTCCTGAGCACCTTAGGAGCTCAGTGTGTAAAAGTTTATGTGCTTAAAGTTGAAGTAGATGAGCAATGTACATGGACAGGATGAGGCAGCGGAATAGGCACCCAGTGATTCTGACTAGCAGTAATTTTCTCTCAATCCTCCTGTACACCTCCTAAGATGCACAGTAGGACTGTCTTTTGTCCCTCCATACCAGGTGATGGGTCTTTGTGTGTAAAATGCTAGTTGACAAGGTGAGGTGAAGCAGTGAATTGGCAGGCAGTTAAAATGAAAGAGGTTGGAAGTCAGGGAGAGAGAGTCCTGCATTAGATTGGGGAGCCCACATAATTTAGTTTTAATGTGTCACATAGGCCATAGTGCCTTGGTTACATCATACATGATCCAAAATACTTTAGGAACAATGGGATACAATCTCATTTGCATGTGAACAGATTTTTTTCTTCTATATGACTGACTCCCCATGAATCAAATTAAGAATTTATTTCTGTGCTTTTCTACCTAAGAATATAAATTTTACAAGAGGTATGTACTGGCATGTGGGTGGCCTTTAAGAACATATGGATTTAAACAGAAATCAAATATAAGCCTGAGGAAATGCTTATCGTGGTTGTTCACTTGTTCAGGAGCTGGAAATTACATGGAATTCTTATCTGATATTTTCCTAACAGGCAGCTTTTACTGTAGTCCCAGGATAGCAAGATAAAGCCGAGTTAGAAAACTGCCAGATGTAATTTTTCAGGCCCTCAGGCACACAAGCATGTTCTATTTCCCGCCTCTTTGTTCTGGGGTGGCCCCGCCCTGCCTTTCCCTCCCAGTAGCTTCTGAGTCCTTACTTCTTTGGCATGTGCAGGCTGAGCTATTCTCAGTGCCATTCCACATTTCATTGGGGGTGGGGCACTCTGGCTTTTCTATTTCCTTTGTCATGTACATGTAATGCAGAAGGAACGTGGGCAAGCTTGACATGTCTCACCAAGCAGAGGTTTATGGTACGCTCACACTCCCACCCCGACATTGTGCAAAGCCTAGTGTACCAAACAGTATTTGACCTATCAGGTGAACGCAGAATACATTACTCAATTGTCTGTGATTAGCTGTTCCTGCAAAATATGCTGAAGGCAAGTTAACTGGAAAAAATATAAAAAGAACATTGATGCCTTGATTAAACACATTATCTTGTTCCCTAGTCACTTGTGACATATGGGTCAGGACACGTGGGATCCCTCATACAATTGAAGTTAATCCAATAGTCCTCTCATTCTTTTGCAGAAAGAAGGATAAAAGTCTTAGGTCCTTACTCGGCTTTTATTCAGGCAAATGCCCAAATAGGTTCAACTTTCATGTAAAAAGGGAGGGAAATCACAATGCTTGGTTTAGAACAAGGTTATATCGGATAATGTAAAGCCAAAAACAAGTGAAAAGCTACAGAGTTTAGACACACAGTGCCTGATCCTTCTTGATTCTCATGTGATCACCCCAAAAGCAGGCCAAGGGTGGGACATTTTACAAAACTGTCCTTAATGTAGACAGGACCTAAGTGTGGTGTTTTTGTCCCTGGGCTTGCCCCTTCAGATAAAAACATTGTCCTATCGCTAAGTGTGGTGTTTGTCTGTGGGATTTACCCTTGCCTTCCCAAAAGGGGGATTGGTGTGCATTCATTGATTGGGGACTTGAGAGTCAGGATTTTCGTCATCAACCCCTGAGAGGAGCCCAACTGACAATTTTCATAGTGCTTCACCTCCTCTCTCAATAGCAATCACCCCTTCAAGTCAAAACTCCTCATAATGGTGGTTGTCCAATTCAATATGATGCCAATGATTGAATATCTAAAGTTGGGACTAAATTTTCAAGTTGATGCCCTCACTATGACTGCAGAATGCTTGCAAACTGATGACTTACAAGACTGCAGTTGTCTGTGCTCAGACAGACTACCATAAAGTCACTTAGAAACCTCCAGTTGTGTTCTATAGGAGAATGAACTAGCCCCAAATAGGCAACTGTGCCTGTAAACAGATAGTTAGGTACACAGTTAAGCCATCTTTACCTCTCTCCCAATCCTAGGAGGGATTGGCTGGTTTCTGGTGTAAAGCAGACCAGTCTCAAGGATGCTGTATTAAAGAGCTGTTTCTCCCAGCTCTGCATTTCCCCTGTACAATGGTAAATGGCTTGGAACTAAGAGATCTCACCACCCTTCCTATGTAATGCTGCAGATACCAGAAGAAGAACTTGAGCTGAATCACTCTTGGTTGAAATTGGAGAGGCTTGATGACAGGTCATTCTCCATGAGAGCCCCATGGTTTGCCCCACTGGTTTTCCAGAACCCACATCTTCTAACCTGGACATACTACAAAGCTCATTTTTTTATCTGGGGCATTTGGATTGAGGGATAGAGTTTTCTGAAGTATATGTATGTGAGTAAGTTGGGGACAAGAACAGTAAATGACTTGTGTTTTATGGGTAGATTATTATTAATATTAGTTATTTTGATCTTGATATTTGATACCTGGGTTTTTAAAGATCGTAAAAATGCCCAAGCCAATTTCGATGGTCACTTATTAGATTAAATTATGAAATACATAAACAAGTATTTGCATAAAGTATTTACATAATGATGTACTCATTCACCCATATGCCAGTTATATATATATATATTATATATATATATATATATATATCTACTTTATTACAAAAGAATATATATACAAAATATATATATATATATATTTGCTTATTTTTCAGCAAGATTAGGTTAGATTCTTTTGTAATAAAGTAGATTTCTTGTTTTTTCTCATTCCTGATGTAACTGAATTGAAGTAAATGGACTTACATCAGAAATATGTTTGGCTCACTGTACTTAAATTAGTTTTGCGTATGATATTTGAAAACAATATATTTGTAATCAATATAGTCTGAAAGTCTAATTCATCATACATGTTTTCTTTGAGACTGAGTGTACTAGAAAATATGGACCCGGTTCTTCACTGTAATGAGTGCCCTCAAATGCTGTTTGATGGCATTCTTCACTTCAAAAGAGAACCTCAGCATCTTGCAGAATTGGACCCAGTGTGAAGATATTTTCATTTGTTGTTTGAATCTTCTGTACTAGATGCCTTATTCTTATTCTGAAATAAGAAGGAAAAAGCAACTCTCTACCATGCTGAAGACTGTGGACTTCAGAATAAAAGCTGATCTATTGGTCAGAAAGGAACTGTTTTAAGCATTCAGGTTAAATTGTCAGATTTCACTGTAGTAGAATTTTAGTATAGGGACCTGTTTCATAACAAAGTTTGAATATCTGAAGTCTTTAAGTTATACTTTTTAGAGAACTACCTACAGTAAATAATAATATCCTGGTGATATCTGAGAGGATGCTGATATGGAGCCAACAGAGAAATCTTTAAGGACTTCACTAATAAAATATAAAACTAAAATGTAGTTAATCAGTATGTTTGGAGTGGTGTGTATTATTATTAAAACCAGATACTTGATACCACATGTAGTGTGAGAAACGATTGCTTCTGTCTCAGATGATTTCACATAGTTTCTTCATCCCCAAAACAGAATCTAATCCTACTGCATGTTCTCTCATGTCTAGTACCCTGAATTGATGGTTGCTTCTTATAACAATAATGAAGATGCTCCACATGAGCCAGATGGGGTGGCCTTAGTTTGGAACATGAAGTTTAAGAAAACCACACCAGAATATGTTTTCCATTGTCAGGTAAGATTCAATAAGCCATTCTTTTCATACTTAGCAAAATAGAGTTTGCTATGCAACCCATCTGCCTATTGCTTGGATGAAGAGGCCGAGGTTAAAAATAGATAATTTTGGAAAAAGTACAAGCAGCAGTCTAATGTTTTGAGAAAGCATCAATCCTTTAAAACAATAATGCAGCCCTGTCAGGGATTGAGTGTCATTCTCTATTTAAAACAACCCCAAAAGAATTAGTTTATAAAGACTTTGCACTTATGAAGTAACTGTGGTGTACCACTTCCTCATCCAGGCAGCAACATATGCTTTCCCACCCACGTTAACTTCCTTGGATCCTCTGTGTCCCAAGCTGCCTACTCTCACTCCTCTGATGTTCAATGTGATTTTTTCAACTTTAAAATGCATAAATATACACCACATTTCTGAACATTCATTTTGCTGATATCTTGGTAAAAATGACTTAAGCAATATGAGGATTCTTCAACAAATCAAGCTACCATTTAATTTCACTCAATGCTATTGCATGACTAAGCCTCTTCAGAAGTCTATAGATAATTTAAAAATAGTCTGACACTTCATTTCCTTGTGCATGTTTACACTTCTTTCCCCATTGTTTTTCTATTTGACATGACATAGCCTGAAATCATCTGAGTTTTCTGCTCATATTCTCTATTTCTATCAGATTGCCCAAATAATGGAGCATGGCTTGGGTCAAGACTCCAGTCCCTTTATTAATACCCTTCCATTGTAATTATGTTTGGAATCCTGGCATGCAAAAAGCATGTGGAAAAGTTTCAGTTTGTAAAACTTTACAATTGGGGATTAGTAAACTGCAGATTATGCTGTGGTAAAAATTGCTTCTTTTGGAAGAATATGTATTACATGGCTAGCTATGTAAACTGAGTTTCATTTTACATCTTTTTAAACTAAATTTATGTTTGGACTTTCGTACATTATCAGATGTAACATAGGGGGAGGGAGTTGCTGGAATTGGAGTAACTGCTTCAACCTGATTAAGTACCCTTTAATTCACGTGTTTTTCTAATTTACTATCCCAAAAGCAACTCCACAAGAAGCCTGGGCCTGCACAGTAAATATGCCATACATATTTTTATCTTTGAAATAAGAACATTTTTTTTCTTGGTATCCTATTTGGCAGTCTGATATGTCCCTTCAACACATCTGAGACCATGGCATCCTACTTATGCTCGGATCATTTTAAGATGTTCATGCAGCTTCATGTTCTAAACAAAATATTAAAGTGAAGAAAATATCCATTGCACATTCAAAAGGAATATGGTTTTATTCAAGGTAATGGCCAGATTCTGACCAGTCCAGTATGGGAAGGGGAAGACCTTCCTGTGAGGGAAAGACCAGCTACAGAGAGAATAATATACCCCATGAATTAAAAATCTGCCAGGACATGCACTTTATTTAAAGCTAAACCAGCTCATGGAAATGAACAAGTATGGAGCCAGATTCATCCCTCTATGGGAAACCATCCCCTCAAGGCACAAAGATGTCTTCAAGATTTGACTAATTGAGTTTCTTCCTACTTCTCCCATAGCAGGGAGGGGTAGATCTCCTCACTTTCTGCCATGATATGATACAAGCATTGGGTCTAGACCCCTGAAAATCTCTGTCTTTTGGGATAGTCATGTAGCACTGTGCCTTCATGCAGCAACTTGCGTTAACCTCTCCTCCAGTGACAATGAGCTCAGATTCTGTG
Source organism: Eretmochelys imbricata (assembly GCF_965152235.1). Taxonomy (NCBI): domain Eukaryota; kingdom Metazoa; phylum Chordata; order Testudines; family Cheloniidae; genus Eretmochelys; species Eretmochelys imbricata. The sequence goes on along the minus strand of NC_135573.1, from coordinate 221,055,604 downwards.
TCTATGGGAAATATTGTGTTGCTGTGCCAAGATATCCACAGCATTTTGATGCTGCTGTTCCCCAGTGCCATTTTAAGTTGGAGCCAAATTTGAACCATGGTTGCTGGGAAAATATCACATAGAATTTCTCCTGTCCCGGATTGGCTGAGCATACCCCATGTGATTTAGAGGGGAGCAGAAAGCATTTCACTTGGTCTCTTGAATACACGCTGTTTTAGCTGAGCTAACAGATTCAGATGGAAAATACGAACAAAAATGTATGCTACTCAGAGTCTGGAAGTCAGTTCTCAAGATCATCATGTTGTTATTCTATTAGTTAGTGGAAACTAACTGTGTTATTATTTAGCCTCATATCATATACATTTCAGTTTTGCAAGGGAAACATTCCCTGACTCAGAGTCCCGATTTAGCCAGTTCACTATGTCTTGTACCAGCTATGCCCAGTTTTCCTTCAGATCCAGCTGACACTGTGACTGTTCAGCAGTTATAGGTGAACGTACATTCTTTATTACAGCTATATTGCCCAGGCATGACAAAAGCTCTGCCTTGATCAGTTGCCCCCCACAACACCTCCCTATCCTTTGTCCCTGTATTTCCACATATCTGAGGTCTTGGAAAAACATCCATTGACCATGGGTAACCAAAATGTCCTATGCAGGCAAGACACGTGATCTGCTCACAGCTGTCCTCCCACAGGGATCACGTATTATCTTCCACATAGACTCTGTAGACAACACCCTCCCTCATCTTCTACTCCACAGTGATCTTTAAACTCAACCTATACAAATGTGTCTATAGTGACTAGAAATACCGCCATCTCGATTTAGTTCACCCTGTAGCTATCCAGATATGTAACAACCATTTATGAATAAGCTGTAACACAAGGACCTTTTGGCCTCAGGCCTGCATGACAATTAGCTTAGACTAGCTAAGGCCGTGATAGGAAAGTTGTATTTAACCAATAGATTGACCTTAAATCACAAGATAAGGATTACAGTAAATGAGAATGGTACATGATAGGAAAAGGCAGAGTGAGGAACTGCAGAAGTACACTTTTGGAATTTTAGGAAAGCTTAAAAGTTTGTTGAGTTTAACCAAAACTTACATGTACTAACTGCAGGTGTACCATGGCAACTAATTGATGTAAATGCTAATGAGAATAATGTAAATGATTAATTGACCTAGTGAGGATAGGGACTCTAATATTGTTATGTCAAAGTACATACAAGGAAAGAAAGTTGAAACCATCATTAAATATTATAAGATATTGGGGTGGGGGGGGAGGCAGCGTAACTGTCTATGAAAGGTAAGACCTAGCCTGTGGGCAGTGGGATACGTTGGAATGACCATATGCAGATTGCTTCACCTATTCTGGGTTTCCCCAAAAGAGATGATGTGAGTGTGCAAGTGTTTGGACATTTTGTATTGGCTCTGTCTCTTTTCCTGTATTATAGTGGTTGTGATCCTGTTGGTTTGACGAACAAATTTTATAACATTGCTCATGAGAGAGCACACAATGGACTGTTTCTCATGTGCTCCGCAAGGTCCTCATTCAGTTGACAACCTCACTACTGTAGCTAATTCGGAAGCAGAACCCTTTCAACTATTGCTTAGTAGATAAAAGCAAATACCCGCTTATCAATCAGGCTACAACACTCTCAGTATGCCTCTGAGATATAGCAGATGCAGGCCAGATATGAACCCTTTACTTCGTGCACTCCACATAAATCAGCCACACGTGTCAGAGTACAACATTAACAGATACAGGCTGAAGCCTTTCTTTTTCTGCATGGAGGAGAAATAGGAGCTTGTGCTTGAGCAGAATATATTGCATATTGAATTGTATTCAATTACATGAAAAGTTTCTAAAATTGTTGTAGTACCTATGAATTTCCTGTATGTCTATTACCAGTAGGAACATGCTGTGTGGTGATGTTTGTGGAACCTTCTCTTTTTTATGTTCTGATCTGACTTTCAAATGTTCAGAGTTTTCAACCTACAACATACTGTATATAACATAAATCTACATTAACAAGGTATTTTTGAGGCAGATGAAGTGAGAGGGAGAGATGGGCTTTTTGTTTTTTGAATTACCCCATTCCTTCCCATTTAAATGCCTTTTTTCTATCCCCTAAACCCAGAATTATATTTTGCTCACTAGTCTAAGTTCTGGTTCTAGTGAACCCACCTGATCATCCACAAAATCACACCTTGCTTTTTGAATTGCAGCTTTGTAATGAGATTCAGAGATGAGACAGAGATTCACATTACAGATGTGAGCGTCTTCAAACTACACAGCCATGCAAACTAGTTCTGAGAAAAAAAATTAATATAGTTATGAACCCATTTCAAACCAAGCTTTAGGAAATACCCCCAGAGATGGTGTTCTAGCTTCAGCAGCAGTAGGCTTGTGGAACCTCTATAGGCCATTAATCAGATAAGTGAACTTCCTCTGGACAGAATCTTAAATGATTTCAGCTTTAGAGTAAATTCTGTGAATGTTTGAAATTCAATGTCAGGAGCCATAACCTTACTTCTATATCTTTTCCAGTATATATTAAAGATGGTTATAAGTAAAATTCATTACAATGGGGTTTAAAGCTTTTTAGTGTTTGTTGTTTATTGTAATCTTTTGCAAGACCACTGGAATTGCCATAGCTGATCACATCCATGGTCTGCCTTGTCCAGTATTCTTTCTGAAAGTGGTCAGTACCAAATGCTTCAGTGGAAGGTGTATAATTGCCACAAGGTCAGTTATGCAATAATCTGTCAATAGAGGAGTTTTTTCCTAACACTAGGCAGCTAGGCTAAGGTTTTTAAGAGTGATTAGGCATTGCTGCATTCAGTATTGCAACGCCTAGCTGATTTATGATCCAAAGTATCATTGTCAAAAGGGATCTGGGCACTTGTGGAGCCAAAATCCCTGTGACAGTTTATAAAATTTAGGCTCCTAAATGCCTAAATCATTTTTGAAAATGAGATTTAGGCTTCCAAATCAGTTAGGCATTGCAATGCCGAGTGCAGCAACACCTAAATATCTTCAAAAATCTGAACTTTGGTTGTTAGTTATGTCCTGAAGCATGGGGGCTGATCTCCCCATAACAGACCTGAAGAGCTCTGTGGAGCTTAAAGGCTTGTCTCTTTCACCAACAGAAGTTGGTCCAATAAAGATATTATCTCATCCACCTTGTCTCTCTTATTTTAGCAATTGTAACTGGTGATTATATTCTTGCTATTCTTATAAACATCTAATTCTTTTTAAAATCCTACTAAGTACTTTGGCCATAGGTGCTGGAACTATGGGTGTGGGGGTGCTGCTGCACCCCCTAATTTAAAGCAGTTACTATCATATACAGGATTTAGTTTGGTTCAATGGCTCTCAGCACCCCCACTATGCAAACTGTTCCAGCGCCCTTGACTTTGGCTTATTAATGTAGTGTGGGTGGCAGTACGTTTCACAGGTCAATTATATGCTGTGTAAAAGTTTGATCATTTTTAAATATGTTGCTTTTTAATTTCTTTGACTATTCCGTTGTTATGTTTTAGAAGGGGAAAGACTAAATAACAACATCCAGCTCACCTTCTCTCTATTATTGATTATTTTATATACTTCCATCACTTTATCTCCTCTTCTCCTTTCTTCAAAACAGAAACAAGACAGTCCTAGTATTTTTAAACTCTTCTGATGTGGAAATCTTTCTTTGCTTCATCATATTTTTTTTTTTACCCTTCTCTGGACTTTTTCTCTTTCTGGATATATCCAATGACATGCTGCTGCCAATATTTTAACAAGGGAGTGCCACAAATTGTTTCCTCCATTAGCTCATCATAAATCCTAGCACCACAAGGGTGCATGTGGTGGTAGAAGTAGAGAGACAGGGAAGAATGAGGGACATGAGTTTGTTCATTTGTTTTCCTGTGTAAGCTAAAACGTTTTATTGGAAACCTAACCAAAGAGGAAGGCAACACTCCTTCCAAGGAAACATTTGTTAAATGCTTTTCACATGAGTGTTCTTTGGTAATCACAAATATACTCAAAAAGAAAAGGAGTACTTGTGGCACCTTAGAGACTAACAAATTTATTTGAGCATAAGCTTTCATGAGCTACAGCTCACTTCATCCAATGCATTCAATGGAAAATACAGTAGGGGGATTTTATATACACGGAGAACATGAAACAATGGCTGTTACCATACACACTGTAACGAGAGTGAGGTAAGGTGAGGTGAGGTAAGGTGAGCTATTACCAGCAAGAGAGGGGAGGGAAAAAAAAGAAAAAAAACCCTTTTGTAGTGATAATCAAGGTGGGCCATTTCTAGCAGTTGACAAGAACGTGTGAGGAATAGTGTGTGTGTGTGGGGGGGGGGGGAATAAACATGGGGAAATAGTTTACTTTGTGTAATGACACATCCACTCCCAGTCTTTATTCAAGCCTAATTTAATGGTGTCTAGTTTTCAAATTAATTCCAATTCAGCAGTCTCTCGTTGGAGTCTCTTTTTGAAGTTTTTTTGTTGTAATATTGCCACTTTTAGGTCTGTAATCAAGTGACCAGAGAGATTGAAGTGTTCTCCGGCTGGTTTTTGAACGTTATAATTCTTGACATCTGATTTGTGTCCATTTATTCTTTTATGTAGAGTCTGTCCGGTTTGGCCAATGTACATGGCAGAGGTGCATTGCTGGCACATATCACATTGGTGGATGTGCAGGTGAATGAGCCTCTGATAGTGTGGTTGATGTGATTAGGCCCTATGATGGTGTCCCCTGAATAGATATGTGGACACAGTTGGCAACGGGCTTTGTTGCAAGGATAGGTTCCTGGGTTTGTGTTTTTGTTGTGTGGTGTATGGTTGCTGGTGAGTATTTGCTTCAGGTTGGGGGGCTGTCTGTAAGCAAGGACTGGCCTGTCTCCCAAGATCTGTGAGAGTGATGGGTCATCCTTCGGGATAGGCTGTAGATCCTTGATGATGCGTTGGAGAGGTTTTAATTGGGGGCTGAAGGTGATGGCTAGTGGCGTTCTGTTATTTTCTTTGTTGGGCCTGTCCTGTAGTAGGTAACTTCTGGGTACTCTTCTGGCTCTGTCAATCTGTTTCTTCACTTCAGCAGGTGGGTATTGTAGTTGTAAGAATGCTTGATAGAGATCTTGTAGGTGTTTGTCTCTGTCTGAGGGATTGAAGCAAATGCGGTTATATCGTAGAGCTTGGCTGTAGAAATGGATTGTGTGGTTTGGTCTTGATGAAAGCTGGAGGCATGTAGGAAAGTATAGCGGTCAGTAGGTTTCCTGTATAGGGTGGTGTTTATGTGACCATCGCTTATGAGCACTGTAGTGTCCAGGAAGTGGATCTCTTGTGTGGACTGGTCCAAGCTGTTGGTGGTGGGATGGATATTGTTGAAATCATGGTGGAATTCCTCAAGGGCTTCTTTTCCATGGGTCCAGATGATGAAGATTTCATCAATGTAGCGCAAGTAGAGTAGGGGCATTAGGGGACGAGAGCTGAGGAGGCCCCATGGATTAGCCATCCCTTGTAGGGATGGTTTGGCAGGCTCTAGAGAGGGAGTGAATTGCAGCAAATCACAGTGACTCTCTCTTCAGTTTGGTGGCAGCATTTTAACAAGAGCTTCCCAGGATTCCCTTCCACTGCATAGCCTTTTTTGGATGGGGATGACCAGAACTGACCACAGTGGGCCTGAACATCAGCTGGTATAAATCAGCATATATTCAATGGAGCTACACTGACGTACACTACCTGAGGATCTGGCCCATTATTCAAGGTGATAGCATACCAAGAGCACCAATTTATAACAATATTACAATATTTTCAGTCTCATCCTCTACTTCTTTTTTAGTAGAGACTAATATCATGTTTGGTATTGTTTTCACTGTGCAAATAAGTGATAACCTCTGGATTATCCACAAGTGCTAAGATTACTGTTACTCATTGTCCATTGTTTATTTGTGATTAATCATCTGTGTCCCATGATGTTGTTTCTCTTCCCTGATAGGATGACCTAAACTTTAAACAGGATGCAAGTCTAAACAAGCATTTGAGGCTTTGCATGTCTCAGGGAGAGAGGGCACATTACAGAGGAAGAATCAGCAGACCTCTGGAACTTAAGGACATTTTAAATCTTTATCTACGTTCTGTTGCTCAGAAATGATCATTGTATCTGGCTATATACCAGTGACACCAATTGGGGGGGCTCAGGGGACAAGTGTCCCTGCCCCTGTCCAGGTTTTGCACTTGCAAACAACCACTGCAGTGTCTTCTCCATTGTCTTGGCCATCAAATCCTCACACCAGCTAAGAATCCCAGATGAGTCCTTATGGATGTCAGGGTCAGCCTCGCTCCTGGCTACTTTCTAGCCCACAAACAGCTCAAACACCTTTTTTCTAGTAAAACACCCTGTGGTGTTTTTTGGGAGCCTTCTGGCCTTCCTCCCAGAGAGAGAGAGCATGTGACACTATCTACACTGGAGCCTCTCCTGACTGGTTGCCTGCTGCTGCTGTTGGAGGAGTTGCTGCCGCTGGAGGAAGAGGCTGTTGTTGTGGTTGAGTTCTTGGAAGCCCTCCATCTGATGTCCATTAATAGATCCCCAGGCATGGACAGGCTGACAATGGAGTTCTGCCTCATGTTCTGTGATGTCCTCGGCCCAGACCTCGCTGTCGTCTGGGCCGAATCCTTAGGGAGTGGGGTGCACCGTCCGCCATGCAGGCGAGCTGTGCTTGCCCTGCTGCCCAAGATGGGGGACCACCGTGCCCTTCGGAATTGGCATCCCATCTCACTCCTCATCAGTGATTACGAGGTCATAGTGAAGGCCATCTTGCTGCAGCTGGGGTCCATGCAGGTGGACATGGTCCATCCCACCCAGACCTATACCATCCCGGGCCATACCAGCTTTGATAATCTTTATCTTGTCTGGGATATTCGTCTGCTCAAGTATGGCAATGGTCTATCATTCGCCCTCCTGTCCCTGGACCAGGAAAAGGCATTTTACGGAGTGGCCCATGGGTATCTCCTAGGAACTTTGCATGCATTTGGCTTCGGGCCCCAGTTTATGGGTTTTCTCCAGGTGCTGTATGCCTGCACAGTGTTTGGTCAAGCTCAACTGGACCCTGACTGAACCTGTCATCTTCATCAAGGCTGCCCACTCTCAGGCTAACTGTACACTCTGGGGGTCAAGCCCTTCCTTCTCCTCCTTCACAGGAGGTTGATGGGGTTGGTGCTCTGTGAGCCAAAGTTGCGGGTGTTCCTATCAGTGTATGCTGACAATGTGTTCCTCATGGTCCAGGACCCGGACATCCGGCGTGGGTGGAGGCCTGCCAAGCTGTCTGCTCAGTGGCCTCCTCTTCCCAGGTCAGCTGGGTCAAGAGCTTTGGCCTGATGGTCGGGGACGAGTGGCAGACGAGCTCCCTCCCACCCGTGCTCCAGACCATCTGGTGGAGTGTGGGTCTGCTGCTCTATCTGGGCATCTACCTTTCTGCCACCCATCCCTCCCCACCAGAGAACTGGCACAACTTGGAGGGCTGGGTGGCTAAACAGCTGCAGAGGAGAATGGGACTGCTCTGGTGCCTTTCCCTGCGGGGGAGGGCACTGGTGCTTAACCAGCTGGTTCTGTCCATGCTCTGGCACCGGCTCAACACCCTGAGCCTGCAGAGTAAACTGTCCTGCCTTGAGCAGCTAACTCTGGAGTTCTTTTTGCTGGGGCTGCACTGGGTCTCTGTGGGGATTCTGAGTCTCCCCCTGGAGGAAGGAAGACAGGGCCTGCTCTGCCACCGCAGTCAGTTCCATGTCTTCCACCTCTAGGCCCTGCAGGGACTCCTTTATGGTGCAGGTAATACATCATAGCACAGTGCCACGCGCCTTCCTCCGCCGCCTCCCAGGGATCTGATATAACCGGACTTTCTGGACTACAACCAGGGGTGGGGAGGGGAGAGGCCTGGGTGTATCCACTGGTGCTTGGCTGACACATGGAACTCTCCACCCCTCCGACCCCCAGCACGTACTCCAGGAGGTGAGGGCAGTCTTACCTTCCACCTCTTGGGTTTTCCTTGAAGGGGTCCTGCAGGAGGATGCTCCCCACCTGCCCTTCACCCCGGCCCTCTGGAACTTGTCATTGAGCCCCTGTCCCATGAGCTCCCCCCAGCCACCCCCTCTGCATAACCTGAGCCAGCTGCGTGAACTGCACCTATCCCAGCTGTACACAGTCATGGTCCACACCTTTCATTTCCTCACCCTTGTGTCCCGGCCCGACACGAAGTGGCAGAAACTCTTACAATCTGTGGAGGGTGAGGCACCCTGGTGGGCCAGTGTGTATTCCACGCTGGTTCCATGGCCTGTGTACTTGGTATGGTTCACACACCCCCAACTCTTGCCTCTTTTGTGGTATGAAGGAGACCCTGGCACACATCTACCTCACGTGTGCCAGGTTGCAGCCCCTTTTCTGGCTCCTCCAGAACCTTCTTCTCATGTTCTGGCTGCACTTTTCCCCACACCTCCTGATCTATACACACCCCATCCATGGCCCCACAAAGTCACAAGACCTCCTCATCAACCTTTTCCTGGCACTGGCCAAGGTGGCCATCCACCATACCAGGAGGAGGATGCTGGAAGGGAAGGTGCTCTGCAACTGTGGGAGCTACTTCTGCTCCTCCCTTGGCTCATGTATCTGGGCAGAGTTCCTCTGGGCTGCGTCCATTGGCTCCCTGGATGCTTTCAAGGAGCAGTGGACGCTGTCCCGGGTTCTCTATTTGGTGTCATCCTCTGGCTTCCTGCTTATAAACCTGTGACCCTCACTCCTGTCCCTGTTTGTCACTATTTATTTGAGATCTGGATCCAGTAGCTCCTCCCGTTAGGCTGGGGAAGGGGCCTTCAGATGTGGGCGGGCTTGCACCGCCCACCCCAAGACCCTCAACAGAAGTTGTTGTCCAGCACTCTGTCAGAGTCGCTGCCAGGGGATCAGGGAGTAGGTACGTAGATACCGGATTTTAAAATAAATCAGTTACTTCATGAGCGAGGGGGAGAACAAGCCAGAAGCCATAGGTATTAGCTGACCATCAGAGGGTTACAAATAGGTCAAACTGAAACTTGTTTTCTAATTTAGTGGACTCTTTGTGCATTGTTTTTTATACTATTTAAGAAGTTCTAATCTGTAATCGGAGTGACAGCAAAAGAAAGTCATACACTTTACTTGACTATATTTTGATTTATTTTTAGATGAATACTTGAGCTATTCATTTCCTGTTTCTCTGCAGTGACTCTTCCAAACATCTCAGAAGTACAGTGTTTTGTACAAATCTGACACTGAAAAGCACAGAATCAAAGAATCGTCGGACTGGAAGGGACCTCGAGAGGTCATCTAGTCCAGTCCCCTGCACTCATGGCTGGACTAAGTATTATCTAGACCATCCCTGACAGGTGTTTGTCTAACCTGCTCTTAAACATCTCCAGTTATGGAGATTCCACACCTCCTTGGGCAATTTATTGGCAATTTATTTATGGGAGAAGTAACTTCATTCAGCATATTTTTAGGGAGAAGAGGTTATGTGCAGCAACTTTTATATCGGGAAGCAGTAATCATTTAAAAGTTCTTTCAAGGAGTCAGATAGACTTTTAGCATAATCACAAACAAATATTTTTTGCAGTATGCCATCTTCAGTAGCAGCATCTATTTCTATCCTTTTCCTACAGTGCCATGCAGTCATACTTACTTGGTAGCTTCCATGTCTTTAGTAAACTGTCAATTTTTTGTGGGATATGGGCCTTGTGTTTTCTATTTTAATTTCAGTAAAAGCTGTCCATGCTTGGAAAATATTGGTGGATTGAGTATAGTAATCAGCCACTCAACCGCACCACAAAATGTTTCATTCCCCCTTAGTTTTTCTGTAGTGGCTTCTATGCACTGTTGTTCAGTTATATGTTTGACCACTCTTCATTGCTTATCTTGGTGTGGTCTTCCCCTTTTCAACTGAATGGATGGAATCAGAAAGGCATATCTTAGAATTAAATGCACTGAGGTAAGTGAAAGACTATATTTAGCGGCTGGTGTTGGCTAGAGTTGCTTTTCTTTCCTCATTTGGTTCCTTTGTTGTTGTCTGCTCTTTCAAAGTCAACATAAATTTCCTCAGATGTATTATGTGCTCCAGAGGCTTGTTTTCCAAAGGTGCCAAGCACCCAAATCCACAGGAGGGGTGTCTGTGTGTGTGTGTGTGTGTGTGTGTGTGTGTAATGGGTTAGCAAAGTGCTGAGGTAATATGTGAAACTAAAACACTCCCTCTTTTTTCCTACACTTCAGCCTACTTCTCTGCTGAAGCAAAAGCCAGAGCTCAGTCCTTTCAAGAGTTTTTTTTTAAAGTATTACTGTGCCAAGAGGAAGTGCCATACAATTTGTTAAAGAATAACATTTAAAATATAAATATGTGCAACTAGCATTTGTAATACTTGTTCAAAGTTTTCTTAAGCAACTTTCACACATGAACTATGTTGGTGTTTTCCCACCCAGGTTTCCCCGTATTGTTGCTCTTACATAAAGTTCTGTGGAAGGTATACCCTAGTGTACACACATACATACACACACCCGTCTGATCTTTTCACAGAGATGCCCTCTGAGTCTCATATCAAAAGTGCACATGTCACCTAGACTCCTCAGAGCCAGAGGAGACTGGCAGCTCCACAGTTCCCCTACAAATCCCTCAGAATTTCCTCAGCAGCAACAGTCCAAAGATCTTCATGGCCAGCAGAGTCAGTAGGTGACAGTCTCCTCAGCTTCCAGAGAGACAGGGAGTTTGTAGCCTGGATCCAAAGTGGCACGGGCTCTGAGATGCAGATCTCACCATAAGTGTTGGTAGCTGCTAACTCCCCTTTATAACTGTTCCCCACTGAAGTCCAATTGGCTCAGCTCTCAGATGGTGGATGGCTGGAGCCCAGTGGACTCTTTGCCTTTAATGGAAACCCACTGCATAGCTTCAGAGACAGCTACTAAGCATGCCCAGTAACTGTCTTGACAGAACAAGGAGTAATGGTCTCAAGTTGCATTGGGGAAGTTTAGCTTGGATATTAGGAAAAACTTTTTCACTAGGAGGGTGGTGAAGCACTGGAATGGGTTACCTAGGGAGGTGGTGGAATCTCCTTCCTTAGAGGTTTTTAAGGTCAGGCTTGACAAAGCCCTGGCTGGGATGATTTAGTTGCGGATTGGTCCTGCTTTGAGCAGGGGGTTGGATTAGATGACCTCCTGTGGTCCCTTTCAACCCTGATATTCTATGATTCATAGATTCATAGATATTTAGGTCAGAAGGGACCAGTATGATCATCTAGTCTGACCTCCTGCACAATGCAGTCCACAGAATCTCACCTACCCACTCCTGCGATAAACCTCTCACCTATGTCTGAGCTATTGAAGTCCTCAAATCATGGTTTAAAGACTTCAAGGAGCAGAGAATCCTCCAGCAAGTGACCCGTGCCCCATGCTACAGAGGAAGGCGAAAAAACTCCAGGGCTTCTTCCAATCTGCCCTGGAGGAAAATTCCTTCCCGACCCCAAATATGGCGATCAGCTGAACCCTGAGCAAATGGGCAAGATTCACCAGCCAGATACCCAGGAAAGAATTCTCTGCAGTAACTCAGATCCTACCCCATCTAACATCCCATCACAGGCCATTGGGCCTATTTACCATGAATATTTAAAGATCAATTAATTGCCAAAATCATATTATCCCATCATACCATCTCCTCCATAAACTTATCGAGTTTAATCTTAAAGCCAGATAGGTCTTTTGCCCCCACTGCTTCCCTTGGAAGGCTATTCCAAAACTTCACTCCTCAGATGGTTAGAAACCTTCGTCTAATTTCAAGTCTAAACTTCCCGATGACCAGTTTATATCCATTAGTTCTTGTGTCCACATCGGTACTGAGCTTAAATAATTCCTCTCCCTCTCCGATATTTATCCCTCTGATATATTTATAGAGAGCAATCATATCTCCCCTCAACCTTCTTTTGGTTAGGCTAAACAAGCCAAGCTCCTTGAGTCTCCTTTCATAAGACAAGTTTTCCATTCCTCGGATCATCCTAATAGCCCTTCTCTGTACCTGTTCCAGTTTGAATTCATCCTTCTTAAACATGGGAGACCAGAACTGCACACAGTATTCCAGGTGTGGTCTCACCAGTACCTTGTATAACGGTACTAACACCTCCTTATCTCTACTGGAAATACCTCGCCTAATGTATCCCAAGACCGCATTATCATTTTTCACGGCCATATCACATTGGCAGCTCATAGTCATCCTGTGGTCAACCAATACTCCAAGGTCCTTCTCCTCCTCCGTTATTTCTAATTGATGCATCCCCAGCATATAACTAAAATTCTTGTTATTAATCCCTAAATGCATGACCTTACACTTCTCACTATTAAATTTCATCCTATTAATATTACTCGAGTTTACAAGGTCATCCAGATCTTCCTGTATGATATCCCGGTCTCTCTCTAAATTGGCAATACCTCCCAGCTTTGTATCATCCACAAACTTTATTAGCACGCTCCCACTTTTTGTGCCAAGGTCAGTAATAAAAAGATTAAATAAGATTGGTCCCAAAACTGATCCCTGAGGAACTCCACTGGTAACCTCCCTCCAGCCTGACAGTTCACCTTTCAGTAGGACCCGCTGTAGTCCCCCTTTTAACCAATTCCTTATCCACCTTTCAATTTTCATATTGATCCCCATCTTTTCCAATTTAACTAATAATTCCCCATGTGGCACTGTATCAAATGCCTTACTGAAATCTAGGTAAATTAGATCCACTGCATTTCCTTTGTCTAAAACATCAGTTACTGTCTCAAAGAAGGAGATCAGGTTGGTTTCGTATGATCTACCTTTTGTAAAACCATGTTGAATTTGGTCCCAATTACCATTGACCTCACTGTCCTTAACTACTTTCTCCTTCAAAACTTTTTCCAAGACCTTGCATACTACAGATGTCAAACTAACAGGCCTGTAGTTACCCGGATCACTTTTTTTTCCTTTCTTAAAAATAGGAACTATGTTAGCAATTCTCCAGTCATACGGTACAACCCCTGAGTTTACAGATTCATTAAAAATTCTTGCTAATGGGCTTGCAATTTCATGTGCCAGTTCCTTTAATGTTCTTGGATGAAGATTATCTGGGCCCCCCGATTTAGTCCCATTAAGCTGTTCGAGTTTCACTTCTACCTCAGATATGGTAATATCTGCCTCCATATTCTCATTCCCATTTGTCATGCTACCATTATCCCTAAGATCCTCATTAGCCTTATTAAAGACTGAGGCAAAGTATTTATTTAGATATTGGGCCATGCCTAGACTATCCTTAACCTCCACTCTATCCTCAGTGTTTAGCGGCCGCACCTCTTCTTTTCTTTTTTTTTTCTTATTTATATGTCTACAGAACCTTTCACTATTGGTTTTAATTCCCTTTGCAAGGTTCAACTCTACATGACTTTTAGCCTGTCTCACTTTATCTCTACATGTTCTGACCTCAGTAAGGTAGCTTTCCTTGCTGATCCCTCCCATCTTCCACTCCTTGTAGGCGTTCTGCTTTTTCTTAATCACCTCTCTGAGATGTTTGCTCATCCAACTTGGTCTACAACTCCTGCCTATGAATTTTTTCCCCTTTCTTGGGATGCAGGCTTCCGAGAGATTCTGCAGCTTTGACTTAAAGTAATCCCCGGCCTCCTCCGCCTTTAGATCCATAAGTTCTTCAGTCCAGTACACTTCCCTAACTAATTTCCTTAATTTTTGAAAGTCAGCCCTTTTGAAATCAAAAACCTTAGTCGCAGATTTATTTTTGTTTGTCCTTCCATTCAGTTTGAACTGAATTAGCTCATGATCACTTGTCCCCAAGGTTGTCCCCTACAACCATTTCTTCTATGAGGTCATCACTACTCACCAAAACCAAATCTAAAATGGCATCCCCTCTAGTCGGTTCAGCAACTACTTGATGAAGGAATCCATCAGCTATCGCATCTAGGAAAATCTGAGCCCTATTATTATTACTAGTACTTGTCCTCCAGTCTATATCTGGGAAGTTAAAATCTCCCATGATCACGTAGTTCCCATTATTATTTACTTCGTTAAAAACATTAAAGAGGGCTCTGTCCATATCCAAATTAGATCCAGGCACTATCCCATGGGAGGCTCTCATAGTTTTTTTCCCCAGTGTGCTTTTTGCCCAGACTCTGTCTTATCCATTCCATCGCTTCTTATTTCTTTACAGTCGACCTCATCATTTATGTACAATGCTACTCCACCACCTTTACCTTTATTTCTGTCTTTCCTAAACAGCACATACGCTTCAATACCTGTACTTTAGTCATGACTACTATTCCACCATGTTTCTGTTATCCCTATAATATCTGGTTTCACTTCCTGCACCAGTAGCTCTAGTTCCTCCATTTTGTTACCTACGCTCCTTGCATTGGTGTACAAACATCTTAATTTTTACTGTTTGGCCTCCCTCACTTTCTTCACCCGATTAGGGACGGATATTCTACTGCCAGTATGACCTATTAGACTGGTATCCACACTACCCTTCCTCCTTATGTCCATTCTCCTACCCACGGCTGTATCCTTTCTTACTTCATTTTCTTCCCTCCCAATGTTAAAATCTGGAGTGGAGATTACCTGGACATCTCCCAACCATCTCCCCCAAATTCCTAGTTTAAAGCTCTCTTAATCAGTTGTGCCAGCCTCCATCCTAGAAGTCTATTTCCCTCCCTACTCAGATGATGTCCATCCCGAGAGAACACTCCTGTGTCCATGAATGCTTCCCAGTGGCCATACATCCCAAAGCCCTCCTTATAGCACCACTGCCTGAGCCATCTCTTGAGAGTCATAATCTTGTCACACCTTTGTTGCCCTTCTCTAGGAACAGGCAGAATCCCACTGAAGATCACCTGAGCCTCGATTTCCTTAAGCATCTTCCCCAGCCTGGCATAGTCTCCCTTGATACGTTCCAGCGAGAATCTACCGGTATCGTTTGTTCCCGCATGAAGAATAATTAGGGGATTCTTTCCCGCTCCCTTTCGGATACTTTTCAACCTCAGGTCTACATCCCGTATCTTAGCACCTGGAAGACAGCACACCCTTCTATTCTCTGGATCAACTCTGGTTACAGGCCTGTCTATTCTTCTCAGTAAGGAGTCCCCAATCACGTAGACCTGCCTTTTCTTGGTGACGGTGCTATTCTCCAGTCTATCCCCTGTTCCCTCTGGCTGCAAGTCCTTTCTGTTCCTATTCTCCCTTGTAATCCTCTTCAACCCCTCCTGTATCCTCCTGTCGCTCATATTTGGTGTAGTCTCCAATGACTCTTCCACTACATGGGTCTCTCCCACTACTGACTCTGTATCTGTCATAGCCTTCTCACCTAAATCCTGTTAAACTGGGAAACACAAACCACACCAAAACACCAGCACCCACAGCAAAAACAAACCCCAAACAAGCACAGGAATACAAACTCGCCTTTCAAACTCCCACTGAAACTCCCTTGTTTACAGCTCTGTTTGCTGGCTCCTGTGCCGCTGCAGCTGTCTGATTCTATCACACTGGTTCTTATAGATGCCTCTGGGCTCTTCTAACTAAGTGCTCTGCACTGTCCTGCTCTTGGCATGTGTTCACAAAATCAGGATTGGTAGAATTTTCACAGTCTCCCATGAAATGTCCTCACTGTCCACAAGTGAAACATATATGTTCTTCTGAACGGGGGGAAGCAGATGTTGGCCATGTTATCTGCAACTGAGTCAACTGCTCCTCAGCTCAGAGTGATTTCTCTTTCCAGTCTATTTCAGAATTGCTCTCCCCAGTACCAGATGTTCCTTTACCAACTAAAGGCTACCTTTACTAATGGGTCTCCCCTTCCCTGCTATCTCTTGATGAAGCTTTCGTTCTTTTTTTAAAAGATCTGAGAATTCCTTCTGAATTGAACTCAAACAAGCGTTCGGCATAGAAATTTTCCCTATGTCTGCCATCTGGATTAATATCCTTGATCCTAAATTTGGTTAGCAGTGATTCATGCAAACAACCTTGTAAAAACTGGTCTTGCATGTAAGAGTCAAATTTTGTGTCTTTCACTCCACCTCAAGAATGTCTTAGGCTAATATAGATTCGTTAGCCCAATATGTCATCTTCTCAGGTACTCAGAAGGTTGATCTCTTGTAAATTGATAAATTTCAGGAAAGTGAACCTTAAGCTCTGATGCATTCACTATACTATTGCTTACCTAGCCATCTTTCCTTATTTCTCTTATCCAGGTAGTTTGCCTCTAGCCATTAGCTAGTAAAATTAACTCAGTTGAGCTACTTTTGGCTTTTTGATGCTTGTGAACGGCTTCTATGGAAGTCAACAGAAATTGCACTGAAGCATTCAAAGGTGGAATGTGACCCATGGGAAGTGGTTTAGCTATCTCTATTGAGACCAAGGATATCACCTGGATGAAATGCTGTAGGCCAGGACTGTATCCTACAATTTATGTTGACACTGAACCTTCGCAGTTATTACTGTAGTCCAATGGTTGTAACAGCAGCTAGAGTTAAATGAAAAGTAATTCATATTCTTCCACAAAGCCTATCAACTCTAACTCCATTTGAAACTGACTTCATTCCATTATAATAAAATAATGGTAAATTTCATAACTCAAAGTGTGGGAGGAAAATCTCCAGAAATCTATGATGCCATTAACATTTAGCTGTGTTCTGAAAGGAACTGTGTCCCGTACAGCTATATCCCTTCCCTTTTGTTTACCTTTATACTCCCAACACCTTCCAAAGATGTTTTTCATTATAACTTTGATATACCATTGTCTTGAACGGAACCTCACCTTTATATTCCCCTTTAAAGCACCATGCATACCACAGATACTGTGTAAATTATAAGAACATAATAGTAAGCGGTCCATGATATGTGTGCTAACGAAAAAAAGAGTGTAGTTACAAAATTAGTAATTAACACTGTGACTCATATGAACACTGTTGAGAAGAATAAAAACAAAAAGAGAGAAGTCTGCTAGCACCAGAATGCTCCTTTGCTTTCAGCAATGTTTAGCACATATCTTCTTATTCATTTGAAACTCAGATTTCAGTTATTAATCAAAGAATTAAGAAATGACAAGATATTGCTTTTCTTAGATAGAACATTTTAAACAGTTACCGCATAGAGCCTTTTTTGAGGGGGTAAGAGTGTGACATTTTTGAAATGTTATGCTGTCACTTCTGGCAGCCATGTTTCACTTTTTATGTGTTAAAATTCATGATTTGTAATGAATCTTTACCAACAGCATTCATTTCCTCTGCTTAAAGCTGCAGTATTCTTTCTATTAGACCTGATTTAAAGACCACATCAGCCATTGTAGCTTAGTGTGATACACATTCTATGATTTTAAAAAGTGTTCCAGATCCTTGTGGATCTGTGCTGATACCATTTTGATACACTTGTGCTGATACCATTTTGAATTACTGCAATTTAATATAATGTAATTTGTAGAAAACCTAACCTTTTCATTTTCAAAGTTAGACATGTAATATTTTTAAAGCTTTAGCTACCTAAGAGGGGGGGGAGACCCCATTCAAAACCTATATTTCCTTAAAGAGAATTATAGTGATATTGATGGTTTGCCAAAACCTCAAGCAGTGACAAAATCCACAAAGTGTCCTGAAAGGGATGCCTTTGCAAAACTATTTCTTCACAGATGGCTTCGATTATTGATGCTTAAAAAAATACAACAGTGTCAGTTTGCTTTAGAATTTGGAGCAAACTTTACTTATAAAAAATACAGATTTGATATACTATCGGAAAAATCATCAAATCCTGTGATTGCTCAGACGGGTGTTCACTATGTTAGGCATTGCAGATTTGGATACATCCTAAGATGATTTAATTTAAAATATTTTATGGAGGAAGAAAAAACACATAGCTTTCTTTTAGTTAATATGATCATTACAGTGAAAAATTGTTCTTGCACATCCCAAACTTCCACCGCAATGGGACTTCGGAGGGTGCAAGGAATGTAGTATCAGAACTGAAATCAATAAGTAATAGAGATCTCTCTCTGCAGAATTTTTTGCCATAAAGGACATAAAGCACTGTGCAATTCCCCAGGCATATGGCAAATGATAGATAAACAGCTGTAAGCATGACTATTTTGTTTAGGTTTTGTAACTATGTTCTCTGTGTAAGCTACTTCCAATAGAGAGTGTATTTGGTCCACATATGAGTGAACTATTTTACCTTATGGTTTTTGTGTCTCTGTTGGAGCACTATGTGAACAGTGAAGCCTCATACTGTGTTACCTGGCACAAGATGCAGAACAGTTACTCTTTTTAAGTGCTCTAAAGTCCCCAAAAGCCAAAGAATCCATCACTAAAAGCCTGACTCCAACTGTCCCCTACCTTAGGTCTAAAATCAACAGCTTCCCACTCTCTGCCCCCACAGCTGGATAGCTGGCAAACAGCTCCCTGAAAAGGACTTTTGTGTAAGGACAACATTAATTTAATGATGATGAATACCCCTTGCATTCCATAAAGTGAAAATAAAAGTATTCACTCACTAGTTGAGATGCTGAAATTGTCAATGGAAGATTTTTCACAGGGTGGCAAAGAATCTTTCAAAAATTAACAAATAGGGAGTGTATGTATTCTCTACAAGTAGACTTTAAAGCTCTCAAATACTAGGTGCTCCATGTTCTGTTCTGTAGGGTGATGCATCATTTACCGGAGCTCCAAAGATAATAACTAATCATTTCATTTATGAAGCACCTCTCACCAAGGCATTCCTGGTGTTGTACAATAATTTCATCTACATTATATAAACATAATGCAACGCAAACAATATTATAAAAATGACATGCCATAAGTCTAACTTGACAAAAACTTATATTCTTGGTGAAATTCTATTAAAAACAGGACTGTAGCTTGAAAAAGTATATTGATGTCCTGGAGAAGAAGTTAACATCCAATTATTTGAGTGTGAAATGCCAAACAAATGTTATGTGTGGAAGAGCCAGAATGCTTTTAAAAAAATCTCATAGTGGAGGTAAGGAAAATATTTTCATTTTCTATAAAACAAAGGGTTGGATTAACATCTATCATTCATTCATTTTGACTGCCCTTATAACAAGTATTTTTAGTGTTTTTGTGGCTAGGTCATATATTGTTTCCACTGCATGGACACACACTAAATCACTCAGAATTTCATGTGGAGGACATGGTTAACCTTTATGATCTTGTGTTTATAATAGGTAAAGGAGGAATATTTGCATTAGGCTAACAGTACACAAAAAATGTACAGTATTGCTCTTTGCTGTTAGTTACTTGGGCTGAATCCCTAAGCTTGTGCACTGGGGAAGTGAGGCACTGTCAGAAATATACATAGCACAAGAGACATCCTGTCATTGATGGGGCTAGGTGACCCAGGGCAGGCTATTTGTTGTTGCTTCTCTGAGCAGCAGCAACATGTGCACTGATGTTGTTAGCTAGCACTGGTTGGTGATGTTAGCATGCATGCTGCTGGTCCATAGTCTCACCACATTCCTCTGACTCTGAATCACATCTCCACGGGCTGTGAGCCATATCTCAACACATTTCCGGGGTGCAGCTGGCAGGTCACCCTTTTCTCCATTAGCAGAAAGTTGCCTGTACCTCTTATAGCTCACAGAAGGCCATCCTGTGCCAATTTTTCTCCTTGTAGTGTGTCCAGAGAGGGCCCTCCCTCTTTCCACACCAGGCACACTGTTACTTTATTCCTTTATCTATTTCATGAGGGGAGGAGGAGTGTGTGTGGATGTGTGTATGCATGCTCATGTATTCTTATATGGAAGAAATGTGATTTTTGACTTTATGATCCGGGTGAACTCATCGCAAATGAGTGTAGGATAGCCAAGAGTAGATACTGAGGGCATCTCTAGTATGAAGAACTCTGTGGTAGTCAGGTACTGGCTAAATCTTGTAAGTGCTCGTTTGTAGTTTTTATAACGTTTGATTGGTTACTTTGTTTTAAAGTAATATTTTAGTAAGAATCAGCACAATGTTGCTTTTGGGTATAACTGGACTTCACTGAAACACACTTCTAACTTAAACGCTCTTGTAACAAAGTTTTTTGTTACTGAATTTCCCAGTTCTTTAAGTATCAAAAGATTAAACCGAGTTGGTGTAAAATATCCATAGGAAGGGTAGGAGACTGCCTCTTCTTGTCCCCTTCTGTGCCCTCCTTTTCCTTGTAGCTGTCAATCCCCTTCATCTCCATGCCTTTCCCAATTCACTGAACCATGCCCCCTGGTTTCCTGTACCTTTTATGACGAGCCAGAAAACAGGAAACATTTCAAGACATTGAGAGAGAAATTTTCAACTCCATGGGCCAGATCCTCAGCTGGTCTGAATTGGTAGAGCTATACTTTTTTACACCAACTGAGGGTTTGGCTTCAAAACTTTCAAACTTCTTTTCTATTTTTTCCAACTTCTCAGAAAAAAATAATGTCCCTGGGATGAGATGTGAGGCCTGTGAAATTTCAGGGGACTAGGATTTCTCCTGTATAGGTGCACGGGTTTTTAAAACTGGGCTTATGCTGAGAAGCTTCCTTCTCAACTAGAATGACTACTGTTTCTTCATAATGTGCAGTGTGTATAGAGATAGTGTAGACATATTGGAACAGTGTCAGTCACTGACAAAGCAATAAAAATCCGCATGTTTCTTCACTGCTGCTCAAACACAGATTTCGGTGTGGTGGTTTAGTCGGAGTTTCCACAATACATCTGTTTATCTGTCGTAATCTATCTTTCTATCAATGTTCCTAATTGCAATGTTCAATTAATTTTCAATTATTTTTAATTACCCAGTGACACCACTTATAAATGATACATTAGTAGAAGTGATGCCTTTGGGCAAATATAAAAGTCTGTCAATCTTAAGTAGAAGGTATAATTAAATCAAAAGATAAGAAAAGATTACTGTAATTATTTTGACAGTGAACTGATAAAAGTTTGCCCAAGTGACACAGACTAAGGAGTACAAAATGTCAACTGCTTAGAAACAATTAGAATAAAACACAAAAATTGAACATATACTGTCAGCCCCTCCACTTCCTCACAGACAGCTGCAGTGGCTCAGGAGCCAGCAAGCGGAGCTGTAAACAGGGGAGTTTGAGTGGGAGTTTGTAAGGGGAGTTTGTATTGCAGTGCTCGTTTGGGGTTTGTTTTTGCTGTGGGTGGTGGTGTTTTGGTTTGGTTTGTGTTTCCCGGGCTAACGGGATTTAGGTGGGAAGGCTATGACAGATACAGAGGCAGCAGTGGTAATGACCCAAGCAGTGGAGGACACAGTGAAGATGACTGGATGTGGAAGCTGTGGTATGTACATGATACTCGAGGGTACCTGGAAAGAGTTTCATCTGCATGAAGTGCCACCTGATAGAGCTGATGGAAGAAAAGAGCCGAGGATTGGAGATGCAGGTGGAGACTCTGGTTGAGGTTAGAAGGGGGTTCGAGCAGATTATGTAGCAAAGACACAAGGTGGCTGAAGGGAAAAGTTCAGACTTGCAGATAGAAGCAGGATCAAAGAACTCTGAGGGGAGACTGTTGGGTGAGGAATGTGGACAGTGGAGGTATGTGACTAAGAGAACCAGGCAGAGGAAAAGACGGGCTAGTGAAGGAGAAAGAGCTCAAGAACAGGTTTGCAGAATTGGAAAATGAAGAAGGGGTGCAGCAGGTGGACACTGAAAGTGGAAAGGCAAGGAAGAAGAGAAGAGCTGCTAGTCCTATAGGAAAATGGGAAGAGTCAATGGAGACAACACCAAATATGAGCAACAGGAGGATACAGGATGGGTTGAAGAGGATTACAAAGGAGAATAGGAATGGAAAGGACTTGCAGCCAGAGGGAACAGGGGATAGACTGGAGAATAGCACCGTCACCAAGAAAAGGCAGGTCTACGTGATTGGGGACTCCTTACTGAGAAGGGTAGACAGGCCTGTAACCAGAGCTGATCCAGAGAATAGAAGGGTGTGCTGTCTTCCAGGTGCTAAGATATGGGATGTAGACCTGAGGTTGAAAAGTATCCGAAAGGGAGCGGGAAAGAATCCCCTAATTATCCTTCATGCAGGAACAAACGATACCTGTAGATTCTCGCTGTAACATATCAAGGGAGACTATGCCAGGCTGGGGAAGATGCTTAAGGAAATCGAGGCTAAGGTGATCTTTAGTGGGATTTTGTCTGTTCCTAGAGAAGGGCAACAAAGGAGTGACAAGATTATGACTATCAAGAGATGGCTTAGGCAGCGGTGCTATAAGG
Source organism: Eretmochelys imbricata (assembly GCF_965152235.1). Lineage (NCBI taxonomy): Eukaryota > Metazoa > Chordata > Testudines > Cheloniidae > Eretmochelys > Eretmochelys imbricata. The sequence goes on along the minus strand of NC_135573.1, from coordinate 221,033,311 downwards.
AGGACTTTGGGATGTATGGCCACTGGGAGGCATTCATGGACAGAGGAGTGTTCTCTCGGGATGGACTTCATCTGAGTAGGGAAGGAAATAGACATCTAGGATGGAGGCTGGCACAACTGATTAAGAGAGCTTTAAACTAGGAATTTGGGGGAGATGGTTGGGAGATGTCCAGGTAATCTCCACTCAGGATTTTAGCATTGAGAGGGAAGAAAATGAAGTAAGAAAGGATACAGCCGTGGGTAGGAGAATGGACATAAGGAGGAAGGGTAGTGTGGATACCAGTCTCATAGGTCATACTGGCGGTAGAATATCCGTTCCTAATTGGGTGAAGAAAGTGAGGGAGGCCAAACAGTAAAAATTAAGATGTTTGTACACCAATGCAAGGAGCGTAGGTAACAAAATGGAGGAACTAGAGCTACTGGTGCAGGAAGTGAAACCAGATATTATAGGGATAACAGAAACATGGTGGAATAGTAGTCACAACTGAAGTACAGGTATTGAAGGGTATGTGCTGTTTAGGAAAGACAGAAATAAAGGTAAAGGTGGTGGAGTAGCATTGTACATAAATGATGAGGTCGACTGTAAAGAAATAAGAAGCGATGGAATGGATAAGACAGAGTCTGTCTGGACAAAAATCACATTGGGGAAGAAAACTACTAGAGCCTGCCCTGGGATAGTGCTTGGGGTGTGCTATAGACCGCCAGGATCTAATTTGGATATGGATAGAACCCTCTTTAATGTTTTTAATGAAGTAAATACTAATGGGAACTGCATGATCATGGGAGACTTTAACTTCCCAGATATAGACTGGAAGACAAGTACTAGTAATAATAATAGGGCTCAGATTTTCCTAGATGCGATAGCTGATGGATTCCTTCATCAAGTAGTTGCTGAACCGACTAGAGGGGATGCCATGTTAGATTTGGTTTTGGTGAGTAGTGAGGACCTCATAGAAGAAATGGTTGTAGGGGACAACCTTGGGGACAAGTGATCATGAGCTAATTCAGTTCAAACTGAATGGAAGGACAAACAAAAATAAATCTGCGACTAAGGTTTTTGATTTCAAAAGGGCTAACTTTAAAAAATAAGGAAATTGGTTAGGGAAGTTTATTGGACTGAAGCACTTATGGATCTAAAGGCGGAGGAGGCCGGGGATTACTTTAAGTCAAAGCTGGAGAATCTCTCGGAAGCCTGCATCCCAAGAAAGGGGAAAAAATTCATAGGCAGGAGTTGTAGACCAAGTTGGATGAGCAAACATCTCAGAGAGGTGATTAAGAAAAAGCAGAAAGCCTACAAGGAGTGGAAGATGGGAGGGATCAGCAAGGAAAGCTACCTTACTGAGGTCAGAACATGTAGAGATAAATGAGACAGGCTAAAAGTCATGTAGAGTTGAACCTTGCAAAGGGAATTAAAACCAATAGTGAAAGGTTCTGTAGCTATATAAATAAGAAGAAAAAAAGAAAAGAAGAGGTGCGACCGCTAAACACTGAGGATGGAGTGGAGGTTAAGGATAGTCTAGGCATGGCCCAATATCTAAACAAATACTTTGTCTCAGTCTTTAATAAGGATCTTAGGGATAATGGTAGCATGACAAATGGTAATGAGAATATGGAGGCAGATATTACCATATCTGAGGTAGAAGTGAAACTCGAACAGCTTAATGGGACTAAATCGGGGGGCCCAGATAATCTTCATCCAAGAATATTAAAGGAACTGGCACATGAAATTGCAAGCCCATTAGCAAGAATTTTTAATGAATCTGTAAACTCAGGGGTTGTACCGTATGACTGGAGAATTGCTAACATAGTTCCTATTTTTAAGAAAGGAAAAAAAGGTGATCCGGCTAACTGCAGGCCTGTTAGTGTGACATCCGTAGTATGCAAAGTTTTGGAAAAAGTTTTGAAGGAGAAAGTAGTTAAGGACAGTGAGGTCAATGGTAATTGGGACAAAATGCAACATGGTTTTACAAAAGGTAGATCATGCCAAACCAACCTGATCTCCTTCTTTGAGATAGTAACTGATCTTTTAGACAAAGGAAATGCAGTGGATCTAATTTACCTAGATTTCAGTAAGGCATTTGATACAGTGTCACATGGGGAATTATTAAATTGGAAAAGATGGGGATCAATATGAAAATTGAAAGGTGGATAAGGAATTGGTTAAAGGGGGGACTACAGCGGGTCCTACTGAAAGGTGAACTGTCAGGCTGGAGGGAGGTTACCAGTGGAGTTCCTCAGGGATCAGTTTTGGGACCAATCTTATTTGATCTTTTTATTACTGACCTTGGCACAAAAAGTGGGAGTGTGCTAATAAAGTTTGTGGATGACACAAAGCTGGGAGGTATTGCCAATTTAGAGAGAGACCGGGATATCATACAGGAAGATCTGGATGACCTTGTAAACTGGAGTAATAGTAACAAGGTGAAATTTAATAGTGAGAAGTGTAAGGATTTAGGGATTAATAACAAGCTTTTTTGTTATAAGCTGGGGATGCATCAATTGGAAGTAACAGAGGAGGAGAAGGACCTTGAAGTATTGGTTGACCACAGGATGACTATGAGGCGCCAATGCGATATGGCCATGAAAAAAGCTAATGCGGTCTTGTGATGCATCAGGTGAGGTGTTTCCAGTAAAGATAAGGAGGTGTTAGTACCATTATACAAGGCACTGGTGAGACCTCATCTGGAATATTGTGTGCAGTTCTGGTCTCCCATGTTTAAGAAGGATGAATTCAAACTGGAACAGGTACAGAGAAGGGCTATTAGGATGATCCGAGGAATGAAAAACCTGTCTTATGAAAGGAGACTCAAGGAGCTTGGCTTGTTTAGCCTAACCAAAAGAAGGCTGAGGGGAGATATGATTGTTCTCTATTAATATATCAGAGGGATAAATACTGGGGAGGGAGAAGAATTATTTAAGCTCAGTACCAATGTGGACACAAGAACAAATGGATATAAACTGGCCATCAGGAAGTTTAGACTTGAAATTAGACAAAGGTTTCTAACCATCAGAGGAGTGTAGTTCTGGAACAGCCTTCCAAGGGAAGCAGTGGGGGCAAAAGACCTATCTGGCTTCAAGATTAAACTCAATAAGTTTATAGAGGAGATGGTATGATGGGATAATATGATTTTGGCAATTAATTGATCTTTGACTATTAGTGGCAAATAGGCCCAATGGCCTGTGACGGTTAGATCGGGTGGGATCTGAGTTACTACAGAGAATTCTTTCCTGGGTGTCTGGCTGGTGAGTCTTGCTCACATGCTCAGGTTTTAGCTGATCGCCATATTTGGGGTCAGAAAGGAATTTTCCTCCAGGGCAGATTGGCAGAGACCTTGGGGTGTTTTCACCTTCCCCTGCAGCGTGGGGCATGGGTCACTTGCTGTAGGATTCTCTGCACCTTGAAGTCTTTAAACCATGATTTGAGGACTTCAGTAGCTCAGACGTAGGTTAGGGGTTTGTTACAGGAGTAGCTGGGTGTGATTCTGTGGCCTGCATTGTGCAGGAGGTCAGATTAAATGATCATAATGGTCTCTTCTGACCTTGAAGTCTATGAGTCTATTAAAGTCATCTGATATCTATACCTGGAAAAACATTAATTGGCTCAGCCAAGCTCCACTCCACATAGGACTCAAAGGTCTTTGGGAGATATAAAGGAGGCTCTATACCTCTTATGGGCTTCTCTTCCTTCCCCCTTAACTCTGAGGTTATCCAGGAGCCAGTTTGGCCCCAAGTGTAAATTAATGCAGCCTCAAATACGTCAGTAGCCACCAAGAGACTTTTCTGCCCACCAGGGATCACCTGAATGTAAGGGCCTCTCAACTAAGCCCACTCTGCCAGCCCATCCACATGTGGAGACACCTCTCTACAGAGGCCCTGATTCAAGACAGCGTCCCTGTTTAGAAAAACTCTGAAGTACTTACTTAACTTTAATTAGGTTCTTAAATTAAGCATATGGTTAAGTATTCTCCTAAATAAGGATGGACTTGAGCATGTGATCAAGTAAGTGCTTTCCTGATCACCCAGCCACAAAGCGCAGCCCCTGCCACTGCTTCCCTGTGTCTGCCCAAGACTACTATGCCCATGTAAAAAAGTGGGTGGGCATGGCCCTCCTGCCGCCTCCCCAGTTCTGGCACTCCTGGGCCCCCAGACGATGGGGGGCCCAAATGTTCTTTCTGCCCAGGGCCCCAATAAACCTTAATCAGCCTCTGCTCCTGCGTCTTCAATGTGTGCCAGAGATCACTAGAGGAGAGGATGAGCTGGTTTGGACTGCAATGCTCTCAGTATGTATGGTGGCTTGGATAAGAACAAGTTGACAAAAGCTCAGTCCAGATGGAAGTGATACTGGTAGGTATGGAGAAGGTATGGCAGGAGGCATGTGTTTTCATTATTCAGGGAGTAAGTTCACCCATGGTCAGTGAAGTTTACAATCTAGGGGTACTTTTGGACCTCCGACTTCTCTTGGTTTTGCAAGAAATAGCAGTGGTTAGAAGTGTTGTTTTGTATCTGAATCTGGCCAGAAGGTTTCAGCCTTACTTCTGACCTGACCCTGACACAGTTATGAATGACTTTGTGGCCTGCAGATTTATTGCAAGGTGTTCTGCATAAGGCTACTCTTGAAGTCTATTGGGCATGGGATAATATGCATTATTCAACAGTTTTAGCTATAAAGAACTTAGTATAATTGTTCTCTAAAGTCTGTGCAGGTTCCCAGTTTATTTCTGGCTTCACTTAAAGGTTTTGATTTTCACCTATGAAGAGCTACATGGGTTGGTTGATGGTTGCCATAGTCCTGTTATGTCAGCTGAGATCAGTTAGTGCTTCTGTTAACAGTCACTTTGAGTATGGAATTAGCTACTCCTGTTGGTCTGATAAAGCCCAACTCTGTTAGCTTTTGGGGACTAGTGTTAAGTAGGCATCTGTTTACTCAAGCTTTTGCCCGAGGAAGGTGGTGGTGGAATACTTCAGGACAACGTCAAATGAGCTCATTCAGTTGATAGTGATCAACAACATTTTGTTTTCTTTGTTATATTTATTTATGCACCCAAAGACTTAGGGCCCAATCCAATTCCTATTGAAGCCAAAGGGAACATTTCAATTACTTCAGTGTATTTTGGATCAGGCTTTTCCTAAAGGTTACAATGGGCCAGATTTTTAAAATAAAATACCTTAAAAAATCTGGTTCATTCTGTGCAAAATGTATGAAGAGCTATATTTTCAAAGTGGCGCCAACTTGGCCTCCGTTTGTGTCTATGCAACTTTGGATATGCACCTCTCAAGCACTGGTCCATTATTAGATGGAAATGGTAGAATTATCAATAAACATGCAGAAAAGGCAGAAGTGTTCAATAAATATTTCTGTTCTGTATTTGGGGAAAAAGAGATGATACAGTCTCATCATATTCTTTTCCACTCCACTAGTATGCCTGGAGGATGTTCAACAGAAGCTATTAAAGTTAGACATTTTAAAATCAGTAGGTCCAGATAACTTGCATCCAAGAGTTTTTAAAAAGCTGGTTGAGGAGCTCACTTGACCATTAATGTCAATAAGTCCTGGAGCACTGGGGAAGTTCCAGAAAAGTGGAAAAAAGTTCATGTTCTAATTTTTAAAAAGGGTTACCAGGATCACCTGGGTAATTATAGGCCTGTCAGCCTGACATCAATCCTGGGCAAGATAATGGATGGCTGATATGGGACTTGATTAATAAAGAATTTAAAGGAGGGTAATGTAATTAATGCAAATCAACATGGGTTTGTGGAAAATATATCCCGTCAAACTAACTTGATATCTTGTTTTGATGAGGTTATAAATTTGGTTGATAAAGGTAATATATTGACATAATATACTTAGACTTCTATAAGGCGTTTGACTTGGTACCACATACGTTTTGATTAAAAATCTAGAATGATATAAAATTAACATGGCACACATTAAATGGATTAAAAAACTGGCTAACTGATAGGTCTCAAAATGGAATTGTAATCAGGGAATAGTCATAGAGCAGGTATGTTTCCAGGGGGGTCCTGGGATCAGTTCTTGGCCCGAGGCTATTTAACATTTTTTATCAAAAACTTGGAATAAAACATAAAATCATCACTGATAAAGTTTGCGGATGACAAAAAATTGGGGGAGTGGTAAATACTGAAGACGACAAGTCACTGATTGAGAGTTACCTAGATTGCTTAGTAAATTGGATGCAAGCAAACAATATGCATTTTAATAAGGCTAAATGTAAATGTGTACATCTAAGAATATAGTGTGTCGGTCATATTTACAGATTGGGGGACTCTATCCTGGGAAGCAGTGACTCTGAAAAAGATTTGGGGGGCATGGTGGATAATCAGCTTAACATGAGCTCCTAATGTGTCACTGTGGCCAAAAAGCCTAATGTGATACTGAGATGCATAAATAGGGGAATGTGAGTAATAGAGAGGTGGTTTTACCTCTGTATTTGGCATTGGTGTGACTGCTGCTGGAATATTGTGCCCAGTTGTGGTGCCTGCAATTCAAGAACAGCGTTGGTAAATAATAGCGGGTTCAGAGAAGAGCCACAACAATGATTAAAGGGTTAGAAAACCTGCCTTACAGTGATTGATTTAAATAGTTCAATCTATTTATCTTAACAAAGACATTAAGGACTTGATTACAGTCTGTAAGTAACTACATGGGGAACAAATATTTAATAATGGGCTCTTCAATCTAGCAGAGAAAAGTATAACATGATCCAATGGCTGGAAGTTGAAGCTAGACAAATTCAAACTAGAAATAACGTGTAAATGTTTGACCGTGAGGGTAATTAAGCATTGGAACAAGTGATTGTGGTGGATTCTCCATCACTGATAATTTTTAAATCAAGATTGGATGTTTTCCTAAAAGATCTGCTTTAGGAATTTTCGGGGGGAAGTTCCATGCCCTGGGTTATAGAGGCGGTCAGACTACTGATGATCCCTTTTAGCCTTGGAATCTATGAATGTTTGAATCTATGAGTCACTGACTATTTTACAGTGCATAAAATGTTCCTATCACTAAGTCTTTGGTGAATAAACAAATCTGACAGTGAACAGGTTTGACCAAAGTCAACTAACTTGAACTCCTTCCATTTCTGTACAAATGGGTGCTGCTCACGTTCTGTAAATTCTATCACCTGCAGGCACAGGTAATTCACAAATAATGTAAGTATGACTTTGAGCATGCATAGGAGGCCCCTTTTGAAAAGTTGTCCAAAAATAAATATAGTGTATCTTTTAGAACACTTTTGGCACTTAATACAGTACATTCTGTAGTGTTTGAAAAAGTGAGCTGTAGAGGTAATGAAAGAGAATAACTAAGGTATCTATTTAATCTGGTATCATCAGCTTTTACTTATATTAAAATATATTCACTACATAAATCAGGGACTGCACATAAGGATGAAAACAGATATTTTCAAGTCTTAGTGGAAGTAGCATTTTTGAATGTGGGATTGATTTAAGAATATTTTGCTACAGTATTTGTCAGTTGTTTTAATCAAACTGGCCCTGAAATTCTACACCAGACCTTGTCTTTAAGCAGTTATGGTAAGTTGGAGAAAACAAAGAATTTTCATATTTCTTTATGACCTGTTGGGAATGAAGAGTAAAGCATTTCAAATGGAGCTATAAAGTCAAACTTAAGATCTTTTGTTTCAGTTCAGTTATGGGCCCTTTGTGAATTATTGCAGACAATTCTTGATAATTTATCACACTGATTTTCTTAACTTGGATGAAGCCCAAACACAACTGAGGTAACATGCAGATTGAATTACCGCTTACTTAAAAGGAGGGTGGTCTCACCAGGGTAGAATGGGGTTCATTGACAGGCTGAGGGCCTTCCTTTTTAGCTACCTATGTTGTACTTAACCCTTTAACATTAGAAGCCCAGTTCAATAAAATAGGTAATGACAAAAATGAAAAGTGTAGCATTATTTTACCAGCACATGAAAAGAGAGCTGTACACATCTTCTCTGGCAAACAGTCCAGAGAAGTTCAAAAGATAAGATGCACATCTCACTGTGAATTAGCTATGAAATGCATTTGGTGTCAATACTTTTTGGCATTGCTGAATCCCTGGCTGCTGACAGCCACGTTGCTTTAAAAAAAGACATTTGTTTAATTTGTATTGATCTAGGAGCAGCTTTACACAGGTATTTAGGTTTACAAAACTCCCACTAGATGCCTATCTGCATCTTTAGGCACCGACATACTTTTGTAAACCTGGCTTCTCCTCACTGCAATTAGACAATGTATGGTAGGGCTGGAAGAAGAGGACGGTCTGCTGCTTTGGATGATTTATGTTGCAGTTCCTTTAGTATTGTGTTTTTAAATTGTGTCACTGGTGCCCAGAGCTTTGGATGGGCATCTGTGGATCTGGAGTTGCTTTATTTTAAATCAAAATCTAAATTAACACATGAATGGATCAGTGTGTGGCCATGCAATGCTTTACAGAGACTATAAATACTTTCTGTTTGTTTTAGTGTGACAGTCATAAGGTGATCATTAAAACAATTTATTTACATATTTGACATTTTTTAATGGTTGGGCCAGTATTGAAGCAGGTCGGAAGTAGGTTATATTCTCTTACACTGGGTTCCCATACTGCCAATGACATAAAATTGATATCACGTTTTACCAAAATAGCCACCACTGGCAGCAGAATCAGAACAGTCAATGGAAAACTAAACACACTGGTTTGCCATATACCATGTGCAACCCTCCCCATTTCTAAAGGGTTGTTCAATGTGTAAGGCAGCTGCAAATGTTGCCCACTCTTTTCAAAAGCAATTCCATTTATTCAGGATACAAACTGCTTCTAAGTGTCTGACTTTCCTTATTGATGGGCTGAGTAAATGTTATGAATTATTTTATTTTATCATTATGGTAGTGCATAGAGACCTCAACTGAGAGCCTATTGAGCGAGACAGCTTACACGCAGATAGAGATAGAGAGTCCGTGTCCCAAAGAATTTACAGTCTAAGGTTCGAATCCCGCAAATACCAATAAGTGCTTAACTTCAGTCATGTGAGGAGTCCCATTTATAGGATTATGGCCTACTTAAAAAGATAAACAAAGGAAATGTTATCTTCCTCCTTTAACAAATAGGGAACTGTGGGACAGGGTGATTAAGGGCTCAGTCCTGAGCACGCATGTCCTGATTAGGTAAAACTCTTAAGCTAATGCTTAATATTAAGCACTTTAATAGCCTCATGAGCTTTAAGCACAATCTCCTATTAAGTAAGGTACAAAACACACTTGTCTTGATGTGCTATGCTTATAAGAAGTTCTCATTATTATTTCTCAATGCTTCTCAAACTAACAATCTCAGAATGATGTTCAGAAAAGACTGCATACTTACAGTTTTGCCATTATTTCATAGCTTTGGCTTATGAAGCTGAATACCATTAAGGAATGTGTTTTTTGAAGAGCTAAAGCTCAGGTTCCCTTTTCTCAGGAGCAGTTTGTGGGTGTAGATCTGATGTGTTGTTTAACTACATGGTTTGCACCTGCAGACACACAGCTTAATGTGCAAAACCTCAGATTTGTGCCCTTAGTTGAATTTACAGGTACAAAAATGGATGCCCTTTTTAAAATAAAAAAGAAAAGGAGTACTTGTGGCACCTTAGAGACTAACAAATTTATTTGAGCATAAGCTTTTGTGAGCTACAGCTCACTTCATCGGCCACTGTGCTCAAATACAGCTGCTATACAATATGCTTGGATGTCAGAGCTGTTGCATACCTGCCTTGTAAACCTCTCTAAGAAGCAGCTGAGTTTCCTGACATGCTGTTTGCCTTCTTTTAAAGAACTTAGTACTTTTTCAATAAAAATAAATTTAATTTGTGGCTACATTTCAAGTCAGTTGGTCTGATGGTAGAAATGGAGAAGTACCAGCTTTGGATTTAGAGCAGTCGTGTGGCTGAGTCTCTTGCTGTAGCTTTTATGTGGTTGGGTGAGACATTCTTAGAAACCCCAAACATTTTTGAAGATCCTAAACTGGAGACATTCACAATTCCTCCCTCCCTTTTTGCCATTAATCCTTCATGTTTTAACAAGCACTGAAGTTAATGCAACCTACACTCTTTCCTGTCAAACTGGGCCCCCTCCCTCCTTTTTTCCTCTTGAATAAAGCAATCTGTTCCTTCCAGTCCATACTCTTGTAAATCAAAGGGATAGATGTCAACACACACCATACCCAAGCATAAACTTCCCTTTTTTAATTAAATGGGATTCTGACATTTGGTTTGAAGAAGTGTTTGTTTTTGTAAAAATATGTGAAGGATATCAGCTGCTTTTATTTAGTTTTTAGTAAAAACTGAATTTCCTCTGATACCACAAATAATTGTGCAAAATCCTTTCGGATGCCATTTCACAGTTCCTTACAGGGAGAGGTAGAGGGATGTGGAGGTGGAGGAATGCAGAGAGTCTTTGCGTTAAAGGCTTCCACAACCCAAGAATCAGCCCTTTCAAGTATGCATCACAGCACAGAGATTCTTTTGTACAGGGTGAAATTTTTCTTGCTTGTCTCTTTGGTTATATTTTCAGAAGTATTTGAGAAAACTGACTACACAGCTGTTGCTGCCTCTTCTGCTCTTTGCTCAGCCTGGTACAAAAATGGGTTGTGTAGTCTTGAAGCAAACTGTCCTCTCTCCCCCCATCAGTTGGTCCATCATGTCTTCTTTTGAGACTGGAGGCTTTCCAGTATCTTTCTAACTTATACTATCCAAGCCTTTTTATTATTTGTTAAGAGCCAAGTGTGTTTTGAGGAAGAAACCACCTTGCTCAGCTCCAGTCTCGAACCTGCACCATTAAAGTCAATGCAGGTTTTCCATTGAATTCAGTGGTGTCAAGGTTCCTTCCCCACTCTGAACTCTAGGGTACAGATGTGGGGACCTGCATGAAAACCACCTAAGCTTACTTTTACCAGCTTAGGTTAAAACTTCCCCAGACTACAAACTATTTTACCCTTTGCCCTTGGACTTCCACTGCTACCACCAAACGTTTATCTCGGTTTATTTATTAGGAAAGCGTTATTTGGAAACATCTTTCCCCGCCCAGAATCCTCCCAACCCTTGCAGCCTACTTCCTGGGGAAGGTTTGGTAAAAATCCTCACCAATTTGCATAGGTGACCACAGACCCAAACCCTTGGATGTTAAGAACAATGAAAAAGCATTCAGTTTCTGAAAAGAAGGATTTTAATAGAAGTAAAAAAGAATCACCTCTGTAAAATCAGGATGGTAAATACCTTACAGGGTAATTAGATTCAAAACATAGAGAATCCCTCTAGGCAAAACCTTAAGTTACAAAAAGACACAGAGACAAGAATATCCATTCTATTCAGCACATCTTAATTTCTCAGCCATTTAAAGAAATCATAATCTAATGCATATCTAGCTAGATTACTTACTAAATTCTAAGACTCCATTCCTGTTCTGTCCCCGGCAAAAGCATCACACAGACAGACCCTTTGTTTTTCCCTCCCCCCAGCTTTTGAAAGTACCTTGTCTCCTCATTGGTCATTATGGTCAGGTGCCAGTGAGGTTATCTGAGCTTCTTAACCCTTTATAGGTGAGAGGATTTTTCCTCTGGCCAGGAGGGATTTTAAAGGGGTTTACCCTTCCCTTTATATTTATGACAAGAGGAGGGTGGTTCAGTTTCATATTGCAAAGCAACACAGACATTTTAAGGAAGGTGAGGACCACAGATAAACTACCCAAGGCTTGTCTGTTAGTGCACAGCAAGCTCTGGTGTATATTTACAGTGTACTAGATATGGGGTTCTCAACCTTTTTCCTTCTGAGCCTGCGCCACCACCCCATATACAAAGTCCATGGCCCGCCTGTGCCACAACAACTGTTTTTCTCCATTTCAAAGCCAGGGCCAGTATTAAGGGGTAGCAAGCAGGGCAATTACCGGGGGCCCACAAAGTTAAGTTGCTCAGGCTTCAGCGTCATCCCTGGATGTTTGGGGCTCAGGGTCCCAGGCTGCAGGACTGTTCGGCAGGGCTTTGGCTTTCTGCCCTGGGCCCTAGTGAATCTAACACCAGCCACACATGGCGGACCCCCCCAAACCTGGTTGTGGCCCCTCACAGGGCCCCGGACCTCTAGTTGAGAACCACTGCACTAGCTGCTTTACACTAACTCCCAGTGTGGACACTCCTAGTGTGTGTTGAGAATGCTTTGGTGTGCTTTAGCCTAATGTGCAGTATGGGTGTCCACATGGAGAGTTACTCTGGAGTAGCTTGCATGCTGTAAATCCACACACAAGCTTGCTGCACACTAACTTTCTCATGTAGATAAGGCTGTGGTCTTCCTGCCCAATGGCTTTCAGTAGGTATGTTGTTGAATGCTAAGGGGAGAAATCTCCCCTTGTAGCCACAGTTCATATCTTGTCTTTTCTGCATTTGTATCCTGTGCAGGACTTCTGTTGATTGCAGTGTGAATTCCATGATTGAGAACTTCTAGTCCCCCTGTTTTCTAATACAAGAACAAGGGGATATCCAGCAAAACTGAAAGGTAGCAAATTCCAAACTGAGGAAAGAGGAAATTCTTCCATATAATGCAGAATTATCCCGTGGAACTCATTGCCACAAGATGGCATTGAAGCCAAGAGCTTTGTAGGATTCAAAAAGGGCTTGTCATGACTGCGCTTTGGGCAGTCAGGCCTACTGGACAGAACAGTGTCAGTCAGAGGCCAGGAGCAGCACTAAAGGCCAGAGCTGGAGTCAGAAACCAAGAGTTGGAGCCCAGGGATAGAAGTCCAAGTCCAAGCCGAGTGGCAGGTCCATCACTACAGCTGTCAGGGGAGCCCTCCCTGTAGCACAGATGCTTCCTGAAACTTCTCCTGGGTTTAACGACAGTGCCTGAACCAATAGGGGACGACAAGAGAAGCTGTCAGTTCTGCCTTCTGAGGAGGTATTTCCTGTGGTATTTATCTCCACAGTGTCTATATGGTAGAGCATGCAGCCCTACCCTATGGCTGCTGGGTAATAGCGTGGAGGTGGTGGCTGCCTGCCTGACACCCCACAGATCCAGGTTCCTGCCCCATCTCTGCTTATCTTAAACATTTATATGGGTAACATGAATATCCAGAATTATAATGGTTGATATTAAAGATAAATAAGAGGCTTGGAAGGGAAACAGCTTCTCATGCTTCTAGCACTAAGGTTTAGGAGAAACTTTTTCTAGGGGAAGATTATCCCATAACTGCCTACTCTGAGTTTCTTGCACCTTCCTCTGAAGCATCTGTTGGTGACAGGATGCCAGACTAGGTGAATCACTGGTCTGATCTGATCTTGCTATGTCTCTATGTTGCTTTTCAATCCTTGGTCCTTTAAGACAGGGAGAGGTTGGGAGAAGGATTTTATTTGGTATATGGGTTGGTGGGTATTTTATTTATGGACAGCCTTTGTTGCCTACCTTGAAGGTCCAAGTATGTCTATAGTATCCCTTCATTAGTCACAGAACAGTAAAAAGAAAAGGAGGACTTGTGGCACCTTAGAGACTAACAAATTTATTTGAGCATATGCTTTCGTGAGCTACGGCTCACTTCATCGGATGTTCATTTCACTGGGTCTCAAGCAAGGGATCGGATTCACCTCCTCAAGAATATATTATACTTGCATATGACATGCATCTTGGGCTCTGTAGCACTCCTTTGTTATTCGTTTTGTCTCCTGGTACTGTCTTTTGTGGAATTACCTTCAGGATGGTACCTAGAGGCACATGGGTGGGGAATGAAGCTTCCCCTGGGGGAGGCTACCACCCTGTCCCACCTCTTCCACCCGTGGCCCCGCCCACCCTTCACCCCTGCTCTACCCCAGGCCCTGCCCCCTGCTCTGCCCTAGACCCCGCTCAGCCCGCGGAGACGGGGGGTGAGGAGGGATGCGGTGATTGGCAGGCAGGGAGGTCTCGCGGAGATGGGGGGGTGAGGAGGGACGTGGCAGATGGAGGGGGTCTCGTGGGGAGAGAGGAGGGATGTGACAAGTGGCAGGGACCTCTGGAGAGGGTGGGGGTGGAGTGGAGGAGAAGAGAGGAGGGACTCACCAGGCAGCAGCAGCAGGTAGGGGGGGCCTTGGGGAAGGGGCAGAACAGGGAAGGGAAGCGGCAGAGTGCAGGTCGGGCCACCACAGCCCAGGTGTCCGGCTGCACCAGAGGAAGCTTAGCATCCCCATGTACAGGCAGTAATGCCCATTCACATATGCACGTTCATACTAGGTAGACTTCAGAGGTGCCTGCTGCAATATAATCTGGCTTCTTGGCAGATAGAAATTCCTGTGAACGCCACATATCCCTTCTGATCACTCATGAAATATTCTTTTGTGGCCCATCAGATGTCATCAAATGTAGGCACCTGGCACCATCATGGGTGCTGCTTTAGGAGAACGATTTCCTGCACAAGAGACCTCACAAAATGCAGTCTCTGTAGTCCATTTAAAGTCATTATTATTTAGCACCCACGTCTGCGTGAAATTGTTCAACTGGTGGCTGGGCACAGTGCCATCTAAATATATGGACATGAGCGTAGGCAGCCAGTTTCTATGGCCCTGTGCACATCTGATGTGGGTAATGAGGTCAGGCTTCCCAGTCAGGAAAATCCAAATGACTGACTGTCCTGAGCATCTGTGGTTAAGGGGATATGCCATCACTAATCCAAAACTGGGCTGGATTAATTTTCTAAAATAAAAAACAGCTTTGCCAGCCACTTAAAGAGAGTTGTGGGCCTGTTTAAATTGAGTGCAGGGGCGTAGAGTCAGGAGAGAAAGACATCTGAACAAAGTTGCCACTCCTGTTGTCTCTGTAGCATTCCCTCTGTGTCCAGGGTAAAATAGGTGCCAGGATGTGGCACCTTGCTCCCTTAATCCACAGTTATCGAAAGGTATGTGTAACTTTTTGTCTGAATGGAGCCTGCACTTTGCTGTGTCTATAGTGCAACCGTATCATGTTTTATTTCTTAAATTAAGTTTCCCACAATGCTTTTGATGTTTATAGCCTCAGGCAGAAGTTTTAAAACTTTGTGAACAAATGTACTAGTTTGCCAACTAAAATCCCCAGCTGTTCTAACCAGTGTCTGCAGCCTCCCATTCAGTTGTGCAATTCTCTAACCCCAGTGGAGCCTGGGCTAACCGGAATTCTCAAATCTAGCAATTGTGAGAGTAGTCCACACTCTTTTATGTGATAGAACAGGCATGATGGAATGCCAGTCAGGTAGCAGCACCACTCTGGGACCTTGCAGCAAGGTTCGTCTTTGAGATATGGAGGTGAAGCCTAAAGTACAAGTCACAAAACCTAGTAGCAGTGATTCGGAACCAATAGAAGACCCACCAACATCCAGAAAGCAAAAACCAGTAGATTGCATATTTGCGTACATTTTTGAAAATTTGCACATGAAAATTTGAGAACCCAGGATAGAGGATGGAGTGAAGGGGAAGAGGAACTCCAGTATGGTTTTGAAAAAATAACGCTCACCTCACCACAGCATTTCTTCATTTTAAAAAAGTAACCCTCTCTCCCACAGATTTCTTACTGGGCACTCCATTATTCAACACCCACTTGCTCCCAGTTAGATCTAAGTTTGGATCTGAATGTTTTGGCTCAAATCTCGGGCTTTGGGTACTGAAGGTATTGGTCAAGAAAACATGGTTGTAGTTTGTAAGTGGCATGTCTCTTTCTCTCTCTCTCTCTCTCTCTGTCTCTCTGACCCATCACCATAATATGTAAGTACTATATGCATATGGTAAATTGTCCACATTACATTCTCTGCAAAACTCTCCATCCTTCCCTCCTATTATCTACTCTCTAGAATTGGGTAAGAAAAAAAAATAAGAAAAACCACTCTGCATGAGTAAATTCAGAAATAGGCAGTCTACGACAATTCAACTTCCATCCTTGTAAATGGTAGACTTCTGGGTTGAGCAAAATGGGTTCAGTTTTCAGGTCTGTAACTGTTTTCAGACACCAGTTAAATTTTCTTTCTCTCATGCTTGTGAGAGGAATGAATATATGTAAAATGATAGGTATGCATAGTATGGTCATGCATTCTTGGGGAACCAAGTAAATCAGAAAATAGGGGCATTTGCATAGACCCCCCGAAAACTTTGAAATAAAGGCTCACCGATCTATTTATGGGGGAAAATAATGTGAAATCTGTTCTACTTTATTTCCAGCACCCAGGAATTGAAATACAGGCCAAAGCTGAATCCCACATTATTTTAGCCCATAAATGGCTGCCTAAGACATTAAATAATCTGATGAAAAAGTAAGAAAAATAATAGATTCAGCAAACACTTCTATGTACTACGTCCCTTTCTTGGCCACTAAATATCAACTAAATTGTGTTGTACAATGCCACATAAGATCAGGCACAATCCAGAACACATGCCACAGCCATAAAGTGTGTATGACTGGGTACACATGACTGGCCCTTCAGTTCATTGACATTCATGCCACAGTATTCCGCAGTCTGTAGTGCTCTCTGTGGGTACATAATCTATTGATGGCACAGGTTTCAGCACAGGATTTATACAATGTTTAGCCTTTATATGATTGTTATAAAATAGTTTTTAGAAAACATTGTCTGGAATAGTTCAATGTGGAACATCTTTTGTAGTATCTGTTGCCTCTTTGGTCTTCCAGTTCCTTCAATAATATTAGTCCTATTTGGAACACTGTTCTTTTGCGTTCATTCAGATAAGACAATAACTCAATTACCATTCTTGGTTTGGCAGTCAGAATAAGGCACCTTGAACATCATGCTCTATATTTACATTTAGTCTCAGACATGAAGGTAGCCGTGAAGGTATTATCTTTGGTTTTGGTAGGTTTTGTGCTGGTCCTGTCACATCTTCTGGCCTGCACTGGGTCTGACCTTTTTGGGAACATCTCGGTGCTACAGGAATGGGTGATAATTCAGTTCATGACACTGAACCAATTGCATTTGTTGTTATAGCAACAATGTCCCACCCTAGTGATAGCGTTCATTGGATTGCTGGAGGCCCTGACCACTTGTGGTCACTAAATGTTCCTCTGTACTTTGAGTGAGTATAGAGTTGTTAACCCCAATAACCTAATTTGTGTAATTTTAGCTGCCTAAATTCTTCCATCAGTGGGAGCTGGGTATGGTATTCTCCTTGCCTTCCTGCCCTAACATTTTGTGAGGTGATGTGGTATGC
Source organism: Eretmochelys imbricata (assembly GCF_965152235.1). Taxonomy (NCBI): domain Eukaryota; kingdom Metazoa; phylum Chordata; order Testudines; family Cheloniidae; genus Eretmochelys; species Eretmochelys imbricata. The sequence continues at coordinate 221,016,133 of NC_135573.1, read as the reverse complement.
CATTAAACTAGCTGCTGTATTCATCAACAAGAGGTGGCTCCATGGTTGCTGCAACTTACTTCATTGAAATGTTGGGATGCTCCATTGGTTAATGTTGGGAAGGTGCTTAGAGATTCTCTATTGAAAGATGTCACAGAAGCACAAAGAATTGTTCATTATTATTATTATTTTAATGCTGACGATCAGATGACTCCTGCTCCTTTGAAGTCAATAGCAAAACTCCCACTGACTTCAGTGGGAGCAAGATCAGGCCTCATGTATTTGAGTCTGGAAGCAAGAGGAGGATCACTGGGAATGATTTCTGCTGCTCTGCTCAAGCACAGGGTTGCCCAAACTGTCAGGGGACCTGCTTGCAGCTCTCTCCTATTAAGGCTAAGAAGTGAACCCTTTGTTTTTAAAATAGCTAAATGGAGGCAGCCCTTACTCATGTGGATACTCCCATGGACTTCAGGGGAACAATCATCTTATTAAGTACAGTAGAATGGGGTCCTTAAATTGGTAAATTCTAATATTTGAAAGGATTTTCTCTTCAATGGAAAAATGTTACTGACATAATTAAAAGGACATGAACATTTCATCATCTGAAAAATGTGAGTTACTTTGGAAGGATGTGTAAAACTAGAAGCAATGTTTTTTTTTCTAAGTCAGAGTCATACCAAAGGGTTATTTTCAAACTTTATGAAAAACACACTTTGGCAGTTTATATCTTCACCATCCAAGTGTATTCTGGGATTCTGGATTCAAAAACATTCTAACCATGAAAACACAACATTTAAAAATACACCGTCTGCTTGGTTTCTCTGCCTCACATCAGAATCTCCAAGTTTGTTTCAGGCAAACTAAGAACTTTGTTGTGGAATGACTGTTTGAATTTAGGTTTCTTAAAATATAAGTGTGGCCTGACACCCATTGTGGGTGTACATCTAGCGGTTCAACCAGATTATTTTAGAATCATCTGGCTGTTTCACTGCATGTCAGAAGATCTGTCTTCTTAGTTATAAAGTATGTGATGGGTTGATTAAAACAACTCACAAAGCCATTACATAAAGAGATAAAATGTAGAATGTGTGATGTAGGGTTCTTTTAATTATAACATCTGGGGGATCTCTGGAAGTTGCATGGCAACTGAATCATACTTGATTTTTAAGTGCATCGTGATGCTGTAGTACTACGAATATTTTTATATAAAGTTACATGCCTAAGAGTCATTTTTGAAATTGATGAAATCTTCATTCTTGATGTTGTAACTCACCATAAAATAATTATGCTCCACTGCACAGCTGGAAGTGAGCTAAAACAGGCAAGAATAACAGCATAGAACCACATGAAAGCTTTAGTGGAGAAGGAAAGGGGTCAGAGAGGTCAGGGAGAACACCCATGAGAACTAGGGAGAAGGAGATAGTGTTAGACTGTTTCACTGTGTTGGAGACAGCTAGGTCAAATGTATAGGATTGGCCATTCCTAGACTATATTACCATTCACTGTGAATATTTCAACTGAATTATTTTAGAGCCTCATTATATAGCTTTATAGAATATAAATTGGCTATATCAGTGTTAGTTCAGTAGAAACTGTTTAGTTGGGACAGCTCAGTTTATTCTATTTCATCCAAATTGTGGCAATCCAGAGTTGTTATAGTTAATGATAAAAATTTTGGAAGGTTTATTACACCTCATGCTTCAGATCTTAAGGCAATCTCTTACTATTAGAGACCAGGATGAGACCTAATTTGAAAGACAAGTTATGCCACATTTGCCTACAGCAAAGTTCTGACACCTTCCTCTGCGGCATCTGGTGCTGGCCACTGTCAGAGACAGGACGCTGGACTGGTGGGACCATGGGTCTGACCCAGTATGGCAATTCCCATGTCTTTAATTATGCAACCAACTTGTTTAAACAAAGTTTATCTTGGTGTTAGTAGCTCTGTTCATGCAACTGAAGCATGATAATTTATGTATATTTAATTACTGAATACAATGGATTAATTTGTCATTTCTCACCAATTTAAAATATCTAACCATTAACATATAACAGATAAGTGTGTTACTGGTAATTTCCCAGTTGCCATTAGTGTGAAACAGTCTGAAAGTAAAAGAAAATAATTGTGACCCTTAACTGACACTCTAATGATAACCAACAGATCAGTTAGGCTAAAACTTGTCCCCCTGGGTTGTCTGAGGAAAGTGACATTTGCATCTTTTTTTGCAAACCAAGTCTTTACTTGTATAGGAATTCTCAGAAAATTATATAGTGGTAGTAACTTTTGTTTTCCAATTTCCATAAAATGGAGGCCAGGCACCCAGAATCAGAGACATCAGAAATGGAACATAGCTCCTTAAGGAGAGAATAATGGAACCTAGAAGAGTCCAACTTGCGTGGTGCTTTGTTTTACACAAATGAGGAGTGCAGGGACTGTTCCCTGGTAGACTCGAGGCTGCACATTATTCTGGAGAGAACAGAGAGGAAGTAATGCCATAGCCGTGTCCCCAACTTCACAGTGTCTTGCAGAACAGTGTATTGGGTAGATTGGGAGGTACCAGGTCCTGGTTCCACACCCCCTCAGCTATAGCCCAATAGTAAGTCCAGCCCTCAGTAAATTAAGGAATATTGCTCCTTCAAGACCAAGTGACGGTGGTAGGGAAAGTGAGCCCTTTTGCAACTCAGAAGGAACCTTCTTGGCCCCAAAGCTTGTGTATTGTACAATGTATTTGTTGACCCAATAAAGAGGTATTGTCTGAGTTACTGTGTTCCCCAGGGCTATAGCTAGATGTCCCCCCAGATGAGGAAAGGATTGGGGCTATCCACTCTCTCACAAACGTTCCCCAGAATCTTTTGCATTGCTTTAAAGTGGTCCTCTGAGGAGAGTGCCACAGGAGCCAGTGGGGAAGGTAAACATATTGAGGGTCAAGCAAGTGGGGGCATGGTTCTTCCTGTGGAGGAGTGAGGGGAGGTAGGAGTCTCCCAGAGGGATGGGGGCGCAAGAGGGATCCAGGATCTCCCTGTTGGGTTGCAAGGGGGACAAGCATCTCCGTGCAGGGTGCAAGGCAAATGGAAATACTGGGTTTTTGTTTTATTTTTTAAAAAGAAGCCCAGGAAGGCACTTTCCCATCATCATCTCACATATGGTATCTTAGATGGTGGTTTCTCATCACCAGTGCCTAAAGCCTGCCCTGTTGTTTACTTTTTCTCCAGAACCAATGGGACTACAAATATTGGGGCTATTCTTGCATTTTTTGCAAGGATCCCTTTGACTTCACTGGAAGTCCTAGGTGCACAGGGAATACAGAGTCAGGTACTGTAGTCCTGAGAGTACTGATTATAACATGCTTCCTAAGGAACAGAAATGCAGATGACTGACAATTGAACTGACCTCTCTCCTTCATTCTCTAACCTGTTTTTGCTCTAGTCCTCTGTGATGTCTGTCTGCTTTGCCCGTTTTCACCCCAACCTGGTTGTTGGTGGAACATACTCTGGCCAAATTGTCCTGTGGGATAATCGCAGTCACAGGAGGACTCCAGTTCAGCGTACACCCCTTTCTGCTGCTGCTCACACGGTAAGGCTTGATGTCATTGTGAAAAAAACATTCAATAGAGAAGTGCAGATCTCTTAGCCTGAGATGCCTCTACAATGTTGTGTTTTTTGTTACATGCAAGAAAATAAGAGAATGGATTTTTAAGGGGGGGAAAATGGATGGGAAACAGGCTAGGTGACAGCTTCCTGCACGTGCTCAAGGGTGATGGATGGCCTGCAGTTGGGTGTTCAGGAAGTCTCCCCACATTGCATGTCCAAACAAGGGCATCTCACAATAATGGTCCAGTGCTGTGAGGAGTGCAAGGACAACTTGCTCCTGATGCCCACCTGGGGAATAAGTCTCCAGAAAGGGATACGGATAAGGCAGGGTTCATGATTCCTCCCTGCACCCACTCTGAACTGCTCCATGGATTGGAGCCAGCACACTGTGGGAGCAATCTGCCCTCGTAATGAGAATGAAGTTAATTGCATGGACATACACACCCCAAGCAACTGTGCACAGTCATTGTGGGGTGATGCAGGGCATGGCAGTAGCTTAAATGCCTGATTTAGCCCCAACTGGGGAGGGATTATTCTGGGGACATAAGGGAGAACAACCAGGAATAATGGGATGAATTTTAGCAAAGGGTATGTAGGCTGAACATCAGGAAAATTTCTTAATGATGAGAACTTTTAGGCTGCAGAATAAACTTCCAATAGGCAATTACCTGAAATATAAAGAAACTGAACTGGACAAAGGAAGAAAATGATTCTGTGCTGGCAGGAGGATAGATCAGATGACCTAGTAGACCTTTTCCACCTCTCACTTCTGTGATTCTCTGATTATACCTTTGTAACTTGCTGTTCAAGTTTCAGCCTTTAGTTTGTCATGACAATGTAATCCCTGGGCTTAAAAGTCAATATCTAACCATCATTAAACTTAATTTAGTGCCAAAAATTCACTCTGGCAGAAATACGATGACTGCATTGCCATTTATGTTAGAAAAATGGCAGGTCTGCAATTATTGGGGTTTGGGGTTGGGAAAGGAATCCAGTTCTCCACATTTCTTCCACCATCTGTTTTGTCTGACTCTAATACCCCAGTTATGCTATGGATCACAGCTGCACCATTACTCTGAATTTCCTTAATGTTTGTGTCCTTTTTGTCAACAGTAAGGGGAGGGGGAGAGGGGACTAACACTGCTCAAACTGCATGGAAGAAAACACCGTGCCTTGACGTGGTGATGCAGTAACATGGGAGACCAGGAAACGAGAGGCAGGAAACTGTAAATATAATTGCAGATGGAGTGATTGGGGCCCAAAACTCAGTGAAGAGGAAAAAAATACTGGGAAGGCATGTTCTTCCCATGTGCCCAAAACAATTTTTAGACAAAATGATACCACCTGGGAATGATATTCGAAAACTTGGATCATTTTCCCAGTAGCAGAGGTCAACGTATAATGGTATGAGCATGACACCTAGAAATAGATGACTTGGTTTATTCGTAAGTGTGAATTGTGTGACTATGTGTACAGGTATAAATAACCATTTTTAAACCCTTAGCTAACATGGAATCATGAAGTTTGGTCGTGCTTCAGAATAAACATAAATTAAGTGCTATTCCTACAATCCTGACAGGCAAAATTCCTGTCTAATTTAAATTAAGTCCTGGTTTGCAAAATGCAGGCTCATGCCCATAACTGTTAAACGCAAAGTAGTATATTGAATCAAGAAAATTGTTCTTTTGTACAGTAAGCAGCTAGGTGCTGGTTTGAATGTTTATTTTTATTTTAACAAATATCCCCCATGAAAACATGTGTTTAGTTGTTGTTGCTCTCTTCAGTTAGCTGAATAAATAAAGATCATGTTGTTAACATTGTTAAAAAATTCCTGTGAGTTTATTCCCGCTGATTGGTGCCCAGGAAAGAGAGCCCCACCACAGCATACTCACTAATTTCCTTTCACACCCACCACACAGCTGTATTTGGAAGTACAGGAAATTTTAATTAACACAAAAAGCTCCTGCATGATGATTTCATTTCCAAAATAAATAAAAACAAGCTGGCATCTCTCCTGTGAAAGGAAGGAGCCAATTTACACTTTTTGCTAAGTACAGTTGGTCATCCTTTTTGCTCCTTTTGTTTACATCTTTTGAATTTCATTACTCATGAAACAGACAGCTGGCAGCACTGACTAGAGCCAGGCATTTTACAGGAAGGTACCACTGGTCTGGCAATATGTGCCCCGATGAGTCTGGCCTCTACCTGCCAACTTGACCTATATCGTCCTCCCATCCTTGCAATTCTAGCCTTAGGGCTGCTTTATCAATTTTTGTAGGTGATTTTGTGACAAGGACAAATGCCCATTACAACTTAGGCTGAGCAGACAAAATTTACCATGTAACAATATGTGCTCATCAGTTTTTATTCCTATGTTAATTGGTACACAAGGAGGGGTCAAGTAAAGGGTGCTTCCTAAGGGGGTTTCTTTAAAAATGTAGCTTTAGGGGCAAATTTTCCAAATCTGGCCTCTGTTTGTGACTAGCACTAATTCGCAAGGGCAATCACTTGTGCATACAGGCCTTCAGCATCCTGTCCCCTGTTCACACAAATGATGGAATTTGTACATATAGGGTCTGATCCTGCACCGCTGAAGTCAATGGAAGTTTTGCCATTCACTTCAAAGGGGGCGGAATTGCAGCTGTACACCTTATATGGAGACTGCTATGTAAGTTCCCTCATTTCTATGCACAAATGATTGTGCACACAAGTGATTGTCTTCGCTTGGATGAATATAGATGGGAGCTGAGTTGAGGCCACTAGTAAATTTGGCCCTTAATTAATTTTCTTTAATTAAATGTAGTGCTAGTGAAAAGTGAAAAGTTTCCATGTCTAGATACCAAAGTCTTCTCTTTATCCATAAAAAAGCACTGAATAGACAGTAGCAGTGCGAGTTTCCCAACACTTCCCTACAGCTATGCATGTTATCCTTGATCTGGACTGACCACCTGTACTGGCCAAAGGGTAGTTCATTCTCACTGGCCATTCTTTGAAGAGTGCTGCTAAGGGTGCTTGGTTGTGACAGTGGTTTGGTGATGAGAACACTTGCCCACTAGAAACTGAGCTTGGAGCAGCACCTCATTTCCCATAGGCCGTCAAACAGATGTCAAATGATAACTTGGAGCCCAAAGTATCGATGCCTGAGAATAAAAGTACCGTGTACATCCTAACATGTTAAATGGGCACATTTAATGCCTGTGGACCACATTTCGCTCTCAGTTCCACTGGTGTAAATCTGGAGTAACTCCATAGATTAGTGGAGTCACTCCCGATTTCCTTTGATATATCTGAGTATATTAATTGGCTCATGATTAAGAAGGCTGGTGGATTTGTTCATATTTTTTCCATAGAAGTACATTTGAAAATATTTGGCATAGCAGCCAAACTGTGGCAAAGTCCAAGTCTTGTGCAGCTGTTTTCTCCAATAAAATCTACATTTTCATTCCATTTGGAAGGTTTGCTTCTCTCTGCCAGTCATTTTCAGCATCAAAAGCTATCAGCAGAATCAGACGTGTCCCTGTGGTGAAATCTCGTCCACAGAATTCAGCATTTTCACAGCATTACTCAGTTGTTTTACAATGGAGTAAAATGAAGCTTTGAACTTCCACCACCATAATGTGTCTTTAAAGTTCCAACCAAAAGTTAAATTCCTACCTGGCAAGTAGGTGAGCACTGTATTATGTTGGCAGTATGCGACCGTTTAATCCTTTCTTAAATCAACATCTCTGACATTTGAAATTGAAATTTGGTTTTGAAAAGTGAGAATGCACTCTCTGATTCCTGGTGTTAATGTATTTTCAGCATCCCGTGTACTGTGTAAATGTAGTTGGAACACAGAATGCGCACAATCTCATTACAGTTTCTACAGATGGCAAAATGTGCTCCTGGAGCCTGGATATGCTCTCAACGCCACAGGTGAGTTTGTTTTCACCTACACAAAAAAAGCATCATGGTTAAAGCAGATACCTGCTTAATGGAACATAGTTCCTAAAAGCCAAAACTTCATATCCTACACAAACTAAAACCAATGATGCACTTGAAAGAGTGCAGCTTGCTTCCAGCAGTCTTCTGTAAGAGCCAAAACCCATTTCCTTTACCACAAATCATGTAATTATTGTAATACGTTAATATGTAGGTCAGTTTCAAGTGAAAATGAAATAATCCATTTTAAAGCACAGTAATTATAGAAGTAGCCTGTGGTATAAATTGCACTTACTCTAGATTGTTTAACAAACATGGACTAGATTGCACTGCTGCAGAACACACTCGACCCAGTTATATGTCTCCAAGATACGGTATCCCACAAGTAGGAAAGCTTAGCTTGTTCATGCATTCAGTAACTAAGGGAACAAACTATGCAAATCAAAAGTTTTAGAAATATTTCCCCCACCCCAGAATGTTTGTTGTTACTGGCTCCCCATCACACACACACACACACACACACCCACATGCTTTTTTGTATTGGAAATTAAAGGAAATCCAGGAAAAATTTCCAAACCACCTACGATTATAGTAATGGAAACTAAGCAACAAAGCTGATAGTGAAAGAGACCTTTGGAGAGGCTTGTTTAAATGTGTTTGTAGTCCAGTACATCCCTCTTTCTTCTGTTTACTGGGAAGAAGGATGTTTTATTACTGGGTTTCACTAAAATGTGTGAGATAGATCACCAGGTGGATGAGGTAGTATCTTTTATTGGACCAACTTCTGTTGGTGGGAGAGACAAGCTTTCCAGCTTACACTCAGCTCTTCTTCAGGTCAGGGAAACTAACTCAAAGCTCGTCTTTCTCACCAACAGGAGTTGGTCTAATAAAAGTTATTACCTCACTCAACTTGTGTCTCTAATATCCTGGAGCCCATATGGCTACAGTAACACTGCATTCTTGAGATAGATCACGACAGTTATATAATCTTGTTTTAAGATAGCTAGTAGAAATTTCTCTGAAATGAACATTTATACTAATTTTACCCCTGTGCAGATACATATCAGTTGTTTGGTTTTAATATTAGTTATTGACACAAAATGCATTTACACAGCACAGTGCTACAGTTGACACAAGGGCTTGTGAACATCCCCGTTCTGTAACCTCTCCATTTACATGGGATGTCCATGCATACAGCAACTCCAGAATTGGGTTCCAACAACATGATACATTCTACACTGAGTCAGAAATCCTATGCTGAACTTATGCTGCTGTTGCAAAGAAAAGCATGCAACTTGAAGTCAAGGTTCTAGTCTTAGTTCGGAATTTCATGGCTTTTGCTGGTTGTCTCAGTCTTAAACCTTCTAGAAATATGGAGGCAGATTTTCAAAGAAGCATTGGTGTGTATCCCCACAAGGTGGCAGTTGTACGTATGGGGGCAGATCCTCAGCTGATGTCAATTTTCAGAGTTCCATTAAAGTGAGATCTCCATGTAGACACCAGCTGAGGATCTGCCCTATGGAGATTTGCACCCACACAAGCATATGCATATTTTCTTCACATTGTTATGTCTATGAATTTGCTAGTTTTTGTTTTGGCTCTTTTAACAAAGGCAAATGTTTTTCATGGGAGGTTATATTGCAGCTCGTAAGGAATACTATAGAGCTGATTCTGCAGCCTTTACTCCCATCAGGCTTCAGTAAGACTTCTACTGGAAGGGAAGGCTACAGGTTTGGGCCCTAAAAGACCAGTGACTTTGGAATTTTGAAAAGGGAAAAAATATCTAGCTAAATAGCTATAAATGAAAATTGCTAAATCCATCATCTGCATTGTGGGTTCTTGAGTTACACAATTTAAGCTTCAAAATCAAGTGGTTTTGAGTTGTGTATGTGCAAAAAAAAAATCTGCTTAAACGATATGCTAATAAAATAGAGTATCCACTCTCATGTTACTTCAAAACATGGACACAGCTTATTTGGTTTGAAGCGTGGCTAGGGAAAGTGAAAGAAAATCGGCTCACATGCTTGCAACTTGACAATAGAACCCAGAGCGAATGTTTATGGTTGCTACAACAACCCCTTGAAAAATACTGTTTAGAATGGCAGTGGTGTCATGACACTAACTTTCTAAATCGGTTCTACTGAGGTACAAATAGCATAGTTTGGTAAGTGTGCGGGGTGTATCTGATATTACCTGTGTTTCTCAGTAAACAATTGATTTCAAAAATGTTTGTAAATAGAAGGGTATTGTATGTTTTATTAGAGCCTGGGGCTGACAAGTGAAGCCATTAAGGTATTATCTTTAGTTTCTGCACCATTAGTTTTTAAATTCTCACCTGTCATCTCTGTCTGACTTAAGAAGATGTAGCACAGACTGATGAATTCCAGCCGCTTTGGAACCTGGGATATGCAGCAGTGTGAATGGGAGTATCACGCATTATGACTGGTGACATTGTGGTGGCTTCTTGTGATGTCCTATGCAAAATCAACACATCATTTAGCCAAATGATTGTTTTCATTTAGAAAACAATTGCTGAAAAACAAAAACAAAAAAATAACTCTGGACTGTTTTGATAGGAGAGCATGGAGCTGTCCTACAATAAATCCAAGCCGGTGGCAGTTACAGGAATGGCTTTCCCAACAGGAGACGTCAACAACTTTGTGGTTGGCAGCGAGGAGGGTACTGTCTACACAGCTTGTCGTCATGGAAGGTGATTTTCAGTACTGCTTACTTACAGCAGATCCTGTTTCTGTCTTTAGGAGGTGAGGCGGGTGCTAGTGTGTTGTGGAGAACAATAAGCCTCTTGGGTTGGTCCATTATTATCAGCACTGTTCGGGTTCTGTAGTTTTACACAATTACAGATAGATTAGTTTTAGGATATTCAGATCTAAAATTAGTCAAAAGACAAGAGTGGGAGATAATGCGCCACATCCCCACACCCAATGTTCATAACCCTTAGCTTCATCGTAGGTCTCCACTCTGGAGAGTCAGCCCACCTTGTTTGTTCAGTTACACCTCCAGACTCTTGTTAATGGCAGGTAGAGATATAGTCTGTTAAAGGGCAAAATTCTAACCGTGCTCCTGTGAGTCTGGGGATGGGGACAGAAGAAGGCAGAATGGCAGCAGCCCACAGAAGAGTCTCAGAGCTATTCTGCCTGCACAGGGCAGAATGGCTCCTGGGACGCTGAGACAGAACATTCAGCAGCACTCCTCACCATTTCTTACAGCAAAAGCATTGTGCATATCTCCCACCTAGTGACTTACGTGTGCTGGGGGTCTGGGTGCAACCCCAAGGTGGCTAACTGCTCCTCCTCAGCCTAGAACTTCCTTGCATGATATCTTCAGCCTGCCTTTTTCTAGCAGGTTACACTGGGGAGAAGCTTCCTACCCCATCTTCTCAGGAGTGCACCTGCGTAACGCAGGACAAAATGTCGCCCAAAATGTATTGCAGTCTGATCCTGCAAACTGTACTCCCATTGACTTCTATGGCTGTTTTGCCTCAGTAAGCAGCACAGGATTGGGCCATTAACGATCTTCATAGGAAAGTGAGGCTTTCTTAAGCACAGTGTAAAGACTGCCCATTAGAATGTTTTCTAGCATTATAGGGAATCGACCCATGCACTGATCTTTCGAAGTATGAACTATGACTCCAAGTATTAGATCAGGAGGAGAGCCTTGGTGCTATGTACATTCTAACAATGATCTCCTATTCTTCACCCAATGTGGTGAAGGTGTAAATCCACTTCCATAATTTAAATGAGTTCCTTATTTTGCACCCTGTAAACTATTTCAGGATGCTGTTAGCAGCCAGAGGAATCTCCCCAGGGGCACTTCAAAGATCAGTTCCTCATGTTCATTAAAATGAATCTCAGCCATCTTGTGTGCTTGTGTTAACTGCTAACACTTTCATTGTGCAGCGTTCTTGAGAGCCTCTTGTAAAGAACAAGCTCTTCAGCTTTCCATTGGTGGGTTTACATTTTATTCAACACTTTGAAATGTACTGGGGTGATGTAGCTTCACATGCTGTTGTTTTCTATAATTCTAATGTCCAAATAATTTTCCTTAACGTTGATGCAGTGTTTAAAGAATGGACCCTCTGTTACATTTGTTCATAATATTAAACAAATAGTCGCTTTTGTAAAGGGTTATTTTCCCTTTTTTGCTGATAGTACAGCAACACTCGATGTCTCTGTCTAGGGGTATAGTGACTGATGGTTTGAATTAATCTTTGGCTGTTTGGATAAGTGAAAGCTGCCCAAGTCATTTCTAATTTAGCACTTCTAATCTTTCAGATGTGCCTGTTTTGTCCTCCACCAGAGGAGGAAAGTGTCAGCTGCTCTTGCTGTTCTTGCTTCTTTGCTACTCTTGCCTGTGTTTTGTTGGGAATCATTCCCAAACTGCATTTTATTTTCATTGGTCCTCAATGCTCTCCATCACAGCACAGTGCAGAGGGGAGCAAAATTCTGGAGAAAGCGGCATCTGAGAAAAACAGCTATCCAAGTCACTCTCCCCACATCCCCTGAACCTAGCTATAAAATATCCATGCAGCCCATTAGCTCTGTGGAAAAAGGAGGGAGGGCTGGAGAAAAGACCACAATAAGACTGGCGGTAAATCAGCGCTTCCTCAGAGGTATTGCAGAATTCAACCACTGGCTGATAGCCAATGGCAATGCAGCTACTGGTTCAGCCATGTTGCCATGGCTGATAGGGGTGTTTGAGGAGAGAGCCTGGAAAGGTTCCTTCTAATAGAGTTCTTGGCCTTGCTTCTGGCTGCTCTGCATTTACTCTGGTGCTACTGAGAAGGGATAAGACTGCATGGACTTTGCGGCTATGTTGGAGCCGGTGATATTTTGAATGAGTTTGTTCCTTTTGTGGTGTGACCGAACGGGAGATGTTATTATTCTCTTTTCTTTGTATGGTGAGGCAGTGCAGTAAGTTGATTTGGGTTGGTTGTTAACAGAATGAGTAACACACTACGCATACGCTCTCTAATGAAGATTTACATTTTTTCCTTCTTTATAGCTGTTCTGGTCTTTCCTCAGGTGATCTGCATTTCATGTAATAAAAATGGAGCTTGATAAGTTTATGAATGGGATTAGATAACAGAGTTGCCTCCTAGAGCAGGGGACTAGACATGAGGACCCAGGAGATCCCTTCCTGTTCTACATTCCTCTGAAATAGAAATCTTTTCTTTCAAACCAATAACTAGCCCATAGGACTTGGCGACAAATCCTGTTTGCCTTAATCATATGAGTAGGATTTGCTTCTTGGTGAACTGGCCAGCTGCCATGAGAAGGTTATTTCAGATATTTAGAAAGAAAGGAAGTTGCTAATGATGTGTCTTTGTTATTTATGCATTTTGAAATTTTAATGGCTAATTCCCATGATAATGGCTCACTCTGATTTATTTGGCTCTGTGAGTCTTCCTTTATTATTATTCATATTATTCTAAAGCACAGTATAGTTGATACTGTATATAAGTGCCACGTATGGATGTATTCTGCAGATTAAGGAAGTCTCAGTAAGTGAGGTTCTGGCCACACCAGTGCATGAATTGTGCCCACAGCAGCATGTCCCTAGAGACAAAGCCTGAACTGAAAGATGCTGAATTTTACAGATTGCATGACAGTTTACTAGGGAAACAGTGAGACAAGAACTTGAAGATAAAGAAAAAAGCCTAGTATTCAAAAGTCCCTGAATGTTAGTGTGTGTATTTTCTTTCTGCAGTAAAGCAGGAATTGGTGAAATCTTTGAAGGCCACCAAGGACCTGTCACGGGGATCAATTGCCACATGGCAGTGGGCCCGATCGACTTTTCCCATCTCTTTGTCACATCATCATTTGACTGGACAGTCAAGTTGTGGACCACAAAGGTGAGAGATCTGGGAGGGGACTGGGTAGGCTTGCTTAGATAACTTTTATAGGCAAATATTGCCCATTTTTGCAGCTTATAATCAAGGCCTAATCTATTCCAATAAAAGGTTGCATCCGCTATTATTAATTAATCATTCTTTCCCCCTCATATACTTTCCTTTTCCCTGTTGCTCAAGTTAACTGTTCAAACATTGCAAAAGAAGCACAGTATGAATTTGGGGAGTTGTCACATGAACATATCATTCTCAGAAATACTTTGAAACTTAAGCTTTAAATGAGGGTGAAGAATGTGTCTCATATGAAGGGGTAATTTAGCTATGGCAATGCATGAGGACTCCGTGGCTAAAATTCATCCCTAGTATATCTGCCTCAGCTAAATTCACACCAAGGTCTGTGCCATCCTCCGTAGGCAGCTTCTCCTTGCCTATACTTCTGCATCGTCCCCTGACAGAAGAAAGTCTATTGGGGGAGGATGTTGTGATGGCAAAATGCCACCCTAACCTACTGTTTACTGAGGACCTATAAGGGCCAGCACAGTCCAAAAAGTGGTGGCATTATCTAAGAAGATGATCACCCCATCTCCTTCCCAGCCTCTGTGGATGGGATGCAGAACCACCACAACCCCTAGCAGAATAGAGGGGGAGTCTATCTTCAACAACATCATCTGCCATCCCTTGAGCAAATCCCCCTGGGATCAGGAACATCCAAGTTGGTGCTGAGAAATAAATGGTCCAGTTCCAGCTTCAGCGAATCCAGTTCAGTGAACCTGGCCCAATGGAGCTGCACCTGTAATAAACTCTGTCGTATAATAATTAGAATAATATGCCATAGATCTAAAGGTACTTGACAAAATATAAATTAGGGTTAGTCACCAGAACAGCATTGGGGAAATCACTGGTGATGGAGTAGATGACTTGAATAATACTTTCTATCTCTAACAAATATGATTCTCTGACAGAAGTTGACATTTTCTGGCACCTTACTAAAGAACTGCGCTTCTGCAAACTGAATCAGAATATACTACTAATATTTTTGACTTTGATTACAGTTTGTGTTGTTTTGTATTACAGTTCACAAAGTGACCAACCCAGTACTCCATATGCAGGCCAGACTCCTAGGGTTAATAATATGCAAACAGTACACCAAGGTGTTGGCACAGAAGGAGGGTTTTTTTCCTTCTGACTAGAGGAAGCCCTGAGGAGATTTAATGTAGTTATTATCAGTTGTAAAATCTATACACACTATACATGTACATGTCCAGGTATGTATTGTGTACAGACCTCACACAGAGAGATTATTTTGCGCAACAAAAATGGCCATACAGTTTGGTGAAACTAAGCAGCTGCAAACCCCATCTTCAGTAGTATTGTCTTGATATCGGATAACTAAAGTGAGGGGAAAAATATGAAGCTGATTAAATAGACCAGGCTACCTTCGTTGTGGGAGCTGAATGAAAAACAAAATCTAAACGAGTGTGTGTGGTAAAAGGTAAATTAGGTTAATATTCTTGCTGATGAAATTATCTAAATTGAGTTATTTATCATTGAGTAGGTAGAGATTTGTTTTTGAAATGTCTGATTTTAATCTTGGCAATGTCTTTAAGAATTGCTGATGTTGTTTGGCTCACATCTTGAGCTGCACCCAACAATATTCCAGTGTTGGAAACTGACAGAACCAGGAAGCATCTTAGAATGTTTCCTCAAAGGCATCATGAGTGGGAAATGATGGTACAGATGCATAGCAAATGTAACTACAAAACGGGCTAGAGGCAGGTCATGTGACAGCATTATGCTCTAAATAGAAATGGAGCTACCTCGATACTTGTCAGTTATTTGAACCCTCCTTATGCAAAGGCTTAAATATATGTTTGTTAAAATATATAATCTCAGTGCCTGATCCAATGTTCATTGTAGACAATGGGAGTCTTTTCAATGACATCAGTGATCAGAGCTGCCATGTGTTGCACTGCTCCATGTCTGACATCTTACGGAAATTAACAACTTAATTTGTATGATTGTAAATAATTTGCATGTAACCCTAAACTTCATTTTATAGTCAACAGACCCTGTCCCAACTTGCGATGGGGATGAGATATGGAACTGCTCAAAACTTGGCAGCTGTAACAAGCATTCTGGCACATGTCTGGAGGATTGGTGGGTGCCAGAGGGGTCTGGGGGTAGCTAGATGATGGATAGAGGTTGTTTAAAGGGGTAGTTGGGATATCTGGTGGGGATATCTGGTGGCTGGGTGGAAGGCTGCTGGGAGTGCCTGGAGTGGCTGTCCAGAGGGAGGCAACTGGGGGCTTGGTGGAAATATGGTCAATTGGTATCTGGAGGTGGCTGGGTGAGGCTGATTGGGGAATGGGTGGGAATCACAGTGGGTGTGTCTGGTGTCTACAGGTACCTGGGTAGAGGAGATGGGGGATGACTAGGAGCTGAATGGGGGGGTAGATGGTGAACAGTGCTGGGGTAGCTGGGTGGGGGTGACTGATGGTTGGGTAGGAGCCTGGATGGGGGTGTCCAGTGTCTCTGGGTCGAGGGGATGGGGGATCACTGGGAGCTGGATGGGGGGATATGGCAAATGCTGTCTGAGAATGTCTGGGGTGACTAAAGCTGGGGAGTCTAGTGGAGTCTGGTCCCCATGTTGGACCCTCACCTTCTGCCCCATCCACTTCTGCTTGGTTTTGCTGCTGCCTCCTCTTCCCAACTGCCCCTTCCTCACTTAGATCCAATAAGGGGAGCAACCAGAGGGGAGCCAGAAAGACCACCCAGAGGCCTGCTCAGCAGTCGCTACAGTTGCCCCTAGTGGCTCGTAGCCACAACTACAGAGGGTTCCTGAAGCTCAACTGAAAGCGTGACATCTCAGGGAGGCTGCACTGTGGGGTACCAAATACGTGGTTGTCATGTGAGATGCATGATATTTGACAGACTGGTCAGTCAGTGTTGAATTTGTCCATAAGGGCCTCATTCATCAGTCACTTTAATGAAATTACGCCAGGGATGAAAACAACGTTTTATCTCAGGTGGTTGTCTTATAGAACACTTTACAAATAAAACCACAGTATTCTAGAATACTGGTCTAAAACGGCAATAGCACTATTGTAGAGTATTTTGGACGCAGCAAATAACAGTGCTAATAGTGGTCCACAGTCCGTCATCCCCAATCCAATGCCAAAATGTTTGAATCAGATCCTGCTGAATACAATAATTTAACAAAGAACTAAATTCATATCTGTAATAGGTGACCTTATGGTTCACTGTTCAGGAGAAGGCTCCCATGGTAGACAGCTAGCTTTTTATAGCAGCTACCTTTTAAAACTTTAATCTGCTCGGGAATCCAGCCAGACTGAGACACGAGACCTGTGCAGAAATGCCAATCTATACTTCCTTTTCCTTCTCATTTGACCACTGCAATATTTTGTTTGCATATCATTTGGTTAATTCTCTTGTTTGCGGTTAGTACAATATTCTGCAGAGAGAATTTAAGCCTTTTAAATCACACTGTTCCCCTTAAGAGCCTGATCCAAACCGATTGAAAAGTCATTGGAAAGGCATCTATGACTTTGGTGGCCTTTGGTTCATCCCTTCAAATAGTTTGATTGTCTACCAATAAATCAGTGGGTTAATTTTAATTATTAAGTGCTGATGATGCTTTACGACGGTTTATTCAACGTTGCTTTTGCCCTTTGCTCCTTATTTGTCAGATCACTCTTTTTCAGCATTCAAAGACTTCAGAGTTTGTTTGTTCATACAGATGCTGTCTTAATCCCATGCATATTATCCTCCTTGGTCCTGAAATTCAATTCCTTTCTTTTTAAAGCTTCAGAGTCACTGTCCAATTGCAAAGCGAAACATGACACCTACGTGTTTCTATTGTCTATTGACATTGTGCAGCACCCTGGGGTGCTTATGGGAAAGGCACTTGGGTAGTGCAAGTTTGACTGATAGATTGAAATCACTGGCTCCCTTAAAACAATCTGGCGTGACATTTTATAATCTGCCCTAGCAGTTAACATACTCTTCCATCCACTGAAAGGTAGAGTTCAGACAAATAACTGAGAAAAACATCCTCAACTAGCTGAGAAATGAAGACTCTGTGGGTATCAGTGGTAAAATGTCCAAGTAATCACACATCAAATTATTCAATAATTATATCACCTTTTTAATGCTTCTGTTAGCACCCAGAGAAATATTGTAGCTGGAATAAATGTCTTTTGTTAAGGTAGTGACAGAACCAGAACGGGGGGGAGGGTGATAAAAAATAATGTACACTCCTGGCTCTTTGACATCAGTGGCACCATGTGACTCCCGGTGAAGGGAATGGAAGGTTTGCCATTGACGCATGAGAGCATGCCATGTCCTGTAAGAACCTGGGATCCAGAACAGTCAAAATGGAGGGGCCAGTGGGAAAAGCTCTGCTGAGCCTTGAACTTAATTAGATATTGTCTGTACGGTGCCTTGAAGAAGTAAAGTGCTTTGGAAAGGCTAAGCATAATTGTTTAATTCATTAATGCTCCTGTTGATTAGATAATTAATAAATGCTGTGTTGTTAAATAATGCAATATAAGTATCATTAGTATTCTGACTGTAATTGCTGTGCAGAGTGGGGGTTATGTCATGAGAAGAAAGCAGGACTGTATTTTTGGGGCTTATCAGGACAGTGCATTATTCTGCCATAAGGAGACTTTAGCTGCAGACTTGAGGAAGTTTTCTGTGCTTGCTACTGGAGGGAGACTGTACGGGCTGGAAGAAGAGCTGGATTTTGACTTCCCTTTCCAGTCTCACCCATCTCTCCCAGTTCTTACCCTTCAACTCTGCTAGAAGCATGGGGAAGCTGCTTATGGTTGGTACACTGTTCTCCACTTGTGTCTTTGTCTAACACATGACCAGAAGGGGAGGCTGAGTAGAAGAGAGGTTGTATGTGTTAGAGCATTCTCCCAATCCATACTTGTGTCCCCGCCTTTGCCTTATGTTTAATCAGAATGGCAAATGCTGATCATTAGACTGAGAGAAGATGTGGAGTTGACAGGCCGTCAGGATCACCCCCACACTACTGGCAGTTTTGTCTTCCTTCTTTTGCACCATTTGCAGCCTCTTCTGTCCAGTCCCCCTTTCATGCCTTGTGTTACATCTTCCTTCCAATTCCCTTTGCTTGCCTGTTATCCCCTTGTTCTCCTCGGCTGCTCCAATCCACAGTCTATTGTGCTGGGCTGTGATGGTACACTTCATTTTAAACAGTGGAACAAACTTATACATTTCAGATTGGGCTCTACATACAAAAACTTCACAATGGACTGTGGCTCAGATGCCCAGAAAGACCTGGGCAGTTATTGGAAGACAGCGGCAGCTGGTGGAAGATTAGGGGAGGCACATGGCTGTTGAGGAGGAAAGCTGCTGAGGTGGGATATTTCTGCTTCAGGCCGGAGTCTTGGTAGCCAGATGTTGTTGTAGTTTACACTTTGTGAGTGGCTGTCGGGGGAATAGCAAAGCAATCAACTGGGGATTTGCTTTCTTACAACTTCCTATAGTCTCCCTTTGGTTGCTTTTCCTGATATGACCCCTCCTTCCACGTCTTGGAGCAAGTGACACCAACCTGTACTTTCACACCATCTTCCCAGCCTGAAACTTAAATCCACACTTACCTCAGTTTTGAATTTGGCCTGGAGACTGAACAGCCGTCTCCTACCGAGAGGTGGTCCCCTCCTGGAAGCATATCAATAGGGCGATGTGGAAAAGCTTGCATTACGCTGCTGCCTATGTCCTGCCAAGAATGAATCTGAATAGTCATAAAAAAAAGAAAAAAGATGACAATACAACCTGTGCAGTAGAACAAACGTACTCCGATGGAAATTGCTGTAGCAGGATGAATCAGAAAAATCGACTTAGTATGTGAGTTAGTCAATAAGAAAACAATTTATTCATAAAATGTCCATATTTTTAAGTTTACTAGTACACAGATTTGTAATAGTTTTAATTTTTACTTTTCTAGATAATCAAGGGATTATTGGACAAGGATCTAGAAATCTGATTAGTTGACATTGATTTGATCTAGTATAATACCAATTAAACAAAGGGTAGTCAGTGTCAGCGCCTTATATTTCTTATCGACTAACTCACATTTACTGATACAAGTACAGAAAAAAGTAAATACTATTTGTGATAAAAGTACAATAAACGTAACAAAACCATGGGAACAACGTATCAAGAGAGGTGGTGGTTCCTCCACCATTGGGAATTTTAAAAGCAAGATGTTTTTCTACAACATAAACACTAGTTCAAACAGGTGTTAATTCAGGAAGTCCTATGGCCTGTATTCCGCAGGTCAGACTGGATGATCACAATGGTCCTTTCTGGCCATATAATCTATGAATCTATGAAAACAATTGTACTTGACATTCTATTAAGCAAAAAGGCTCCTTTTCTCAGTCAAACAGAATACAGGTTGGTACTAATGGTACAGTACGTAGAACTTACTCCACTGCATCATTTTTTTCCTTTTTTATTTTAATTTCTAATAATTTCCTAGACCATAAATTGCCTGGAACTGAATACTCCAATGGGATACTCACCTTCTGCTTTAATAATTAATATCTCATTTTCCCTGCATGTGCCTTCTCACCAAAGCTATTGCTTTCATGCTTTTTCATGGAGCTACCGGAACTCGCACAGCAGGTAAGCACACCAGCCTTTCAGCTCTGGAAACTCTGGTTCAGGCTCTGTGGCATTAGGTAGGGGCATTGAAACTGAGTTGGGAGGGCTCCTCCTATCCTTAGAGGACATTTGTCCATATCACAAAACCACAACAGTTTGTAATTTCTGTTCTAGAAGTGGACAGATCTTTAATTTAAAACAGGAAAAGCAGTTAATTCAGCGGGGGCCTTGATGGTCCGCACAACCAAGTTGAGTCCACACAAGTCCACACAACCAAGTATTGGCAGAGCTGTGTGAGAAACCCATCTGATTACTTATGCTATTACTGGCACTAACTCATATCCTTAGGGACTAATCCTGAAATCCTCACTCATGCATTGACCCATTAGGATCAATAAACATCATCCTCAGCCCCAGTAGGTTGCTTTGCAAAGCTCAAGTGTTGCAAAGATTCCTTGAAAATGGCCTAGGTGGCCTGCTGAGGATTCCTCTTTCAAAGGGAAATCCCTGAGAGGTGGAAAGCTAGTATAGTGGGCTCTATTTTACCTCCATTTATTAGCCCTCGGCACAAGAAGTTGTGCTGGGGAAGGAAGCGTGGCTGGGGCACACTGTGCGTCAGCAAGCCATGACTACCAGTATGGCTCTTGAGGGTGTTCGAAGGCAGCTGTAGGTTATAGCCCAGGGACTGCTCTAACTTGTGCCTACAACCAGTTCATCCCCAGACAGCTTCATGGACTGAGGAAATGCAGAGGTGTTATAAAGACACCTTTGCACTCCCCCCCCCCCCCCTTGTGCCTACACTAAGTGCCCCTGGGCCTGACATAAGGATTAGGGCCACTGGAACTATTTGGGTGAGTGAGGATTGCATGCTCAGGTCTGTAATTCATAACTTTTACTAATTGTAAAAAAAAAAAATCTTTATCTTGGAGTATATCTCACAGCAGAAAGAGGGGTGGGGTGAGACAGGTCTACATTTCAACCTTTTACCAGTATATAATGTCAGTTAGGAGGGTGATGTATTTTTTTACATCATTTCTATACCAGCAAAAGCCTTAGTGTAGACACAAGAACAAAAGCACTCTTGCCAGTATAAGCTGTGTCTCCACTAGAAGGTATAACTTTCGCTATTCTGGCAACCTTTTAAAGTATAGACCATACCTAAGTGACCTGAATCCACTGAAACTTTGATGCTCCCCACAAAATGTTGCTTCCTTTTGTCTTGCACATACTCCTTCCAGCCCTCTTGGACTCTGAACTTACGTACCCCAAAAAACTTTGTCCCCATTCTCTCTCTGAATGGACTCCTTGACCATCCTCCAGTCTCCCACAGATTACAGTGGAGTTGTGTCCACTTAGCCCAGTGGCAAATTTGACCTTATTTTTTCATGGATGGACAGCTACATCACATCCCCTAGATTGCCAACTGAGATCCAGTGGCACTAAGAATCCTTCCTTAATCTGCCCCTAAGAAGTATATTTCTATTTAAGACTTCATCTCTTTAACAGAAGTAATTAAAACTGCTAATCACTGCATATGCTCACTGAATCAGATTACAGATTAAAACAAAAGATGATAACATTATCATGCTGGATTTCATGGAAATGTTCTGTTTGCCATGTGAGTTCAGGAATTTGAATTTTGTCCAAGACCAAAGCAATGAATGATTTTGCTTCAGAGCTCGCTTTTTGTCAAAAAGCCAAACTGACTTGGGGAAGAGGGTGGAGCTGCCTGTTCAGACAGGATTTTTAGTTTTTGCCCTTTACCTCTGGAGCCAGAGGTCTGGCTCTCATCCAGCCATACGAAAAGAAGATTATGGTATTTTCTAGGTAATTTTAAGGAGCAAAACCAAAGTGAAGTCAGGTGGTTTCAAGGCAGCCTTGAATTTTTCACATTAAGTGTTTCTCATGATTTTGGTTTTCGTTGTAACTGTATTTTAAATAGCGACAGGAAAATGTGCTTCAGCAGATAGGCATATTCCAAACCCTGTTTCTTCTTGCTTATGAAGCATCTTGTGAACAAATCTCCATGTAAGAAAATAAAATAGGAATATTGTGAGAGGTGGGGCTGGTGTGTTAAACCAAAAGGGCCAAATTCTGCCTGAGAATGCACTTGTGTAAATTCTGTTGTAATCAGTGGAAGCTTCATGCACATATTGAGAGCAGAAGTTAGTGTTAGGGATTCATCAACTGACACAAAATTAAGTCCCAATCCCATTGAAGTCAACAGCAAAACTCTCATTGACTACAGTGGTGCAGAATCAGGCTGCAACTATGAAGTATTTCAGAATAATTAAGACTATATTAAAAAAAATAAAAAATTTGTAATGTACCTAATCAACAAAATTTTCCCTCCATCTTCTACCTTGTTAAATACAGCAACCCCAGTTGTGCTCTTTGAAATATTTTGTTATTAGAAGGAAAGGAAATGTGTTCAGAATCCTACAAGATGGGGTTCTCTTCAGTAATAATTAAACTCTGAGTTTGCAGTTGCTCACCCAGAAAAACTCTGCAGACCTCTTGATCCTACCAGCCACAAAGACTAATCCTGATGGCTCAGTGTAAACTGCTGTTTGGCCACATTAGAGATTTGTCAATATTCCCCACCCTCCAGAGTGCAGATTCTAGCAAGTGGCATGTTGAGAATGAAACAACAGGGCTGCTGAGAAGGCATAATAATTCCCCGAGCACAAGTGTGATACCAGACTGGCCACCCTGTGATGAGATTGTATTTTCTATTTTTCAGAAAGAACAACTGGGCTTTGAGGGGCCTGATCGCGAATGTTCCTTCCTCTTTCCAGTGATACCCATGGTGTTGTAATAACTGTGGTCATGATCCTTTGTAACTGCATCCATTAGATCCTGCATCCCTGCCTCATTTCCCCACTCCATCATCATTGCCTATTATCCACAGCACAGAGCAGGAAGAGGAGCAAGATGGTGGGGGTGCTGCAGAATGACTCGGGCAATAGTTGCAGAAGTGGAGGAGCATAGCCATAACCATCACCATAGAAGAGGAGAGGCTTACTACAAGGCCTAGTAGTTTATCTGTTGGCAAAAGAGGAGAAGAGGAGGCAGAGAAAAGGGGGACAGAATGGTGGCGGTAGGAAATCCAAGACCTTCTGTGTTTCTAAGTCAGATGTGGGAGTGAGTGAGCCACCTAATCAAACAGCAATAGCAACATATTTCCCTAAGCAAAATATTCCTCCTCAAGGCTTTATTCTTGGCGTTTGGAGTGCACAGGTTACAGGCAGCCCAGGCTATAGTCCTTTCCTTAACAACTTGGGGCCTGATCCAATGAAAGATTTCAATGGGCATTGGCTCAAGATTTAGTTGAAAAGCTCTGATTCCTCTCCTGTCTAGCTGTCAGTGAGGTGCTTTTACACAGTCCTCCGCTTTTTTCTGAGTATCTCATTGGGTCTCAGTCTCCATTCCTACATCATTACTCCACCCTCTCTACCAGCAGATGATCTAAGGTGGATGTTAGCTCCTTAACTGTTGATATGAGAATAGGATGCCAGATTAGATGTTCTTAATTCTCCTTCAGATATTCTGAACAGAATGTGGTGGTTGTTTTGCTGAGGCAGCCAGAGTACTCTTTGGTGCTCCCACATTGTGGGAGTCAGAAGACAAGTTCCTCAGAGTGCTGGCCCCTCTGGCTCCATCCCCTGAGCACCCTCGCTCATGCAACAGTATCCAAGAAAGGTCCCTCCCTACACCTCCTCAAATCCTGCTCTCCCCCCCCCTTCAGTGAGCATACTGGTTCCATTGTGAGAGGGCCCTCTGTATGCGAGGGAGATGGGGAAGGATTCTCCGCTAAACAAAGAATGCACTAAGCCATATTCTTCGTAATGTCAGCTAGATAAAGCCAACTCTGGCCAATAGCTGCCAGTATGTCCCAGAGCCTTTCTCTGAAAGAACAAAAACATTTCCGCAGGCAGGATGATGAACTGAGTAAATTGTAAATCAGTCTGCGATGCAGTTAAGGCACAGTCATGGGACCTTCCGTGATGCAGAATAAAACAGGTATGATCGGTGGAGCTATGTGCTGATTTCTGTAGTAACAAGATAAGGATGAACTTTTTTGAATAATGAGATTCAAATTTATCATTTGATATAATATTGTAATGAGTCATTTACATATAGGTAAGAGCTGCAAGAAAAATTGTTTGAGAAAAAAAGTCCTTTAAAATAAATCAGTGGCAAAAATGCATAGTGTAGTAGGCATATGGAAAAGTGCCGACTTAATAAAAGGATGCTTTTAAAAATAAAAGGTTGAAAACCCCCACTAAAGCTTAGCTGATGAATTCAGCAGTTTTGAAGAAACATGGCCCAAGTGCAATTGGCCAACGAGAAACAATCTGCCAGTATAGCAAAGGCATACTGAAATCCCGGTCCTCTTGAAATCAATGGCAAAACTCCCATTGACTTCAGCAGAGTCAGAATTTCACCCAAAATTGCCTTTTTCAAAAATAAGTGGATTTGGCTCAAGACATTGCTTTCATCTATTTGTTCTGTATGTAAGAATGATAATGGGGGCTGAAACTTAAGAATGCAAGCTCATCAAGTTTCAATTCCAGTTGTTTCATAACATTAGCCATATGGTAGGTTTACAGCTTGTAAGTCAGAAGTTCAAGCAATTTAAAATGGTGTTAAAATAAACTTTACATGGACTTACATTTTAACAGTTCCTAGAAGAACTGGTTTGTAGTGATAAATGCGATCTTGCAAATGCATGTTCATAGGAGTAAGGACTACTCACATGACTAAGAGTTGACAGGCCTGGGCCCTTAGTTAGTGGGTTTACAGTAAAGTCTGAGGCCCCAGTCCTGCACTTGTGCACTATGAGTAGTTCCACTCAGGTCAATAGAACTACTCAGAGTGCGTAAAATTAAGCATGGGCCTTACTGGTGGCTTGTGTAGAAAGGTTGCCCAGTATTTATTTCTTCTCAAACGAAGGGATGCAGTTCACAGACTTACATTCCCATAACATGTTTTCCAATAATAAGCTAGTGATTGGTTAACCAGGCTACCTTGGCTATTTGAGCAGGTGGTATTGCTTATCTCCCTGTCCCATGCAGACCCACATTCAAATTCATTAATATGAGTCTCATTTTCTGAATGGTTTGGATGCTTCTTAAATGCACATTATTCTGGCTGTCCAGATTTTAGCCCTGACTTCCGTTTTGCATGTTTAGATCTTCACTATCATGGTAATGATAATGCTTAGTACTTAGACAGTGCTTTTCATCCATCAATCTCAAAGCACTGTACAAAGGAAGGTAGGTATCATTAATCCCACTTAACAGTTAGAAAAATTGAGCCATATAGGGTGAAGTGACTTGCCAAAGGTCACCCAGTAGTCAGAGTCAAGAATAGAACGCAGGTCTCCTGCTCTCTTTTCAGTACCTTATCCTCTGGATCATGCTAGTCATTATTTGGTAAATATATTGCTGGAGCTAAAAGGCCATAAAAAGTGAATGACAGAATAAATCCAATTTCAGTATTTCTTAAAAATGAAACGTTGATTGCAATCTACTGTGGATAGATTTTGTGCCTCTTAATCACATGGCATTTTGTGACATTTATGGTCCATAGTACTGTATTTGTAGTGTATTTTCTGTGCATGAGAAAAATATTTGCCTATCAGCAATTGGGTGGACTTTGTTTCCTTTAAACACTCTATTTTATAGTACTGTTAAGTTTTCTCCAGCAAACTTTTATGTCTGAAATCTTTGAAACACACAGCACAATTTACAATGAAAATATAAAATACTGCATGCTCTGTGTATGTGTTTTGTAGACATTGTGGAGTTGTGTGACCTGCTCTGAATTCTATTTGCGGGCTTTCAGCTGAAGATATTAGCTCCCAAGTATCTTTTACAATACTTCTGTCTCCTCAAAACCCTGATCATCACTTAGCCCCCAGTTCTGCAAACACACATGTGCTTAATTTTAAGCATGCATGTCTTCCCATTTACACTTCAATGGATCCATTCATGTGCTTTTCCTTATTTGGGAAAGAATTTGCTCTTGCTATTTTTGTTTTTGTTTTTGCAACACTAAGACTCCAGAAGACAATATTTAAACTTTTTAGAAAGAGTACACATCAAACTGAGGTAATTCCTCATCTTGAGCTCTAACTGCATTTTATTGTCAGTGGTTTACATTTTAAAAATAAAACAAAATATTTGTTACATTTATGAAATAAAAAAGTATAAGGCCAAATGTGAACACTTGATCCTGCTTCCACTGAAAGTCAGTGGCTAAACTTCCATTGACTCAAACAGAGTTAAAGCAGGCCTATAAGTAGTGTCCAATGCCTTTGTGTTTTAAAAAGACACTGTCATGTAATTAAAGCTGCAAATATACTGTTATAAAACCTATGCTGAATAGAATGTTTTCATTAATTCTTTTTATATTGCAATGAAAACACATACATTCCTTGGCAGTGTGTGTGTGTGTGTGTGTTTTGTGTGTACACTCACAGACACCGTGGAGGAATATATACATACATACATACATACGTATATAATATATAAAACCTAAACACTGCAGCAGTGTGTAATGCAGGATGACGGAAAATGAAACAAACAAGAAGTAACCTCTAAGTAGAGTTGAAGCTGACCATTCTATTTTTATTGACAAAAATTAATAAAATGCAAAAAGAAACAGCATAATAAGTAAAAATTCAGTTCCTTCACTTTTAGAAATAATGGTGATATTAATAATGCAGGTAAGAAACTGTTAATTAAAAATATTATTTTTAATTTGAAGGTATTTTTCTAGAACCTGATCCAAAGCCAATAGAAGGACTTCCATTGCAGTAGGCTTTGGATCAGGTCCTTAAATTCCACAATTTTATATGCAAATTGGTTAGTTATCAATAGCTTATTAGCAAATAATTACAACTGCATGAGCTATTTCATGTGTTCTCAGCATTAATTTATGTTTTCTTTCCCTTGTTTTACTATCAGGACAGGGTGTATTCTGCAGTGACCTTCCTGAGAAACCCCAAATATTTAAAACTAGTGTAAAAATAGGCTTACAAAGGTCTTCTGTATGTAGTGTTGTTGTAGCCCAATGGGTCCCAGGATATCAGAGAGACAAGGCGGGTGGGGTAATATATTTTACTGGACTAACTTCTGTTGGTGAGAGAGACAAGCTTTCAAGCCTGAAGAAGAGCTCTACCTACACTTCAAAGCTTGTCTTTCTTACCAACAGAGAAGTTGGTCAAATAAAAGATACTACCTCACCCACCCTGTTTCTCTAAGGGTCTTCTGTGTAATACTTTACCTGATACTAAAGTCCCTTTACAAGTGTAGGGTAGAATCATAACTTTGAATTCTTATGTTCTCTTTCTTCAGATCTCCATCATACCCTGCTTGCAAAGGCATTAAACCAAACCCAAAGAGCTCTTACAGACAGCTGAGTGGATGTAGAAGACGTTTCTTTAAAAATCCCATTGTTTAGATTTCTGTCACAGACTCTGAGAATACTTAATTTCTCTTATCTCTGGAGTTTTCATTATCATTTAAATTTCATTTTACATTAATTGATCAGGGATTAGTGAAACCATTATGCAAAAATTAGAATAAGAGAAGCCAGATGCGATGAATAATTCATTATGTCCAATTACATTTTATTTCTGGTGTACTTGCAAACTTGCCTCTGACTTCTAAGGTGTTTTGAAATGACAATGTTCGCTTCAAATAAGATCTGCACCACTTAATTTATGTGGCAACTACAGTCTCCCTGCTTCGCCTTCCCCCCATTTTAAAATTGAATTGTAACCAGTTTGGGAATATCCAGCTGTCACTAAACTAATCAGAATCACCTGGGAAAGAAGAGGAGGCACTCTCAGAGGGAGAGCAAGTATAAGCCGTCGAAATGACCCCATGAAGCAGCAGACAATGAATTCAGCGAGGCAACCCCTTTGCTATCGCGTCATCCGGGAGTCGGTCGCTCCCCTTAGCAATGCCCCTTGTCTGTCTTCCGCGGCGCAACTGGGAAATAGCAAAGGCTGCTAATTGGCCGCGGCAACAATGCACGCGCCGCTAGGTGGCAGTCGCTGCCTTCCAAGCAAGGAGCCCCTGTGGGCGGCTGCTCCCTGGGAATCTCGTGATCCTTATCAGGTCAGCCCACAAACCTGATCTTTTTGTGTGAGCAACATGCAAAGCGCTCCCTCGCTTGGACTCCCCCCCGCGTCCCAAAATAGGCCCGGGAGCTAAGGGGCAGCCGGGCTGCGTACCTGTGTGGAGTGTCTCGAGCTCTATTTGAGCCTGCTCAGCAGCTCCCCACCCAATCACCCCTTTGCCCCCCCCCCCCCGCCTCCCGTCCCACTGTATTTTATTTATGCCACTGGACAGTTGTTGCCCCATTAAAGCTCCAGTCCCACCTTCTGCAAGGACCTTTCATCTGGGGAAGTTTTATGACACTTGGTAAATGTGCAAAGTTTTTAATTAGACTCGCCAGACAGCCCGAGGCAGCACTAGCGCCACGAAGTCTTCATGCTTCTCTCTGCTTTACAGCACAACAAGCCGCTCTACTCCTTTGAAGACAATGCAGACTATGTCTACGATGTCATGTGGTCACCAGTGCATCCCGCGCTCTTTGCCTGTGTGGACGGGATGGGGCGCTTGGATCTGTGGAACCTGAATAATGACACCGAGGTGAGGCGGGGTGGCGGGGGGAGCCCTTAACCCTGCGCCGGCCGGGGCGGGGGAGAGGAGGAGAGAGAGGCTGTTAGGTCCCTGCCTCTCTGCCTGCCGCTACCAAACGCTCTCCTCCTTGTGCCCTCCAAGGGACATGGAGCTCCCCACTCCCTGTGCGTTTCAAAGATCATTGACCTGCCCGCCTTGTGTGTTTCAGGAGACGTGGCTCCAGCCTTCTTGTGTACATTTCAGGGGACACTGAGCTCCCCCCTCCTGTCCGTTTAAGGAACATTGAATCTCCCCCCCCTTCGGTGTGGTTCAAGGCTCCTTGTATGTTGCGTGCAAGTTAAAATTTCCGGGGGAAGGGAAATAATGCATTCCCCATTCAAAAAAATCAAGCACAGAGCAGCAAATAGATAATGTTTCGCTTATTTGGGAAGGATAAACTCCCTGCCTTTGGATTTATGTCAAGGCAGATTTTTAAAATCTCTCCCATTTTGTGATTTTTTTTTTTCCTTTTGGCACACGGTTTCAGTGAGCCATTTAAAATCTCACCATCTCCCTCGTTCAGATTGTCACAGCTTGACAGCCCTGTACCAACACCACAGACCTGCCAAGTCTGTCTCATGTAGAGTGTGAGACCTCCTAGTTTGGGATCGATTTTAAGGCAGCTTCGTAAGTCACTCACTCTTAGGATGAAGGATTGTTTTTATTTCATTACTGTTATTTATTTATGAATGATTGTTATATTTGGTTTGTTATGTCTTCAGTCTATTTCAATGGAACATTAACTCTCTTTCATAATTGTTTTTCCCCCCAAATCTCCCGCAAATTGTCACAGCTTGACAGCCCCGCAACAGTACCTCCAACCTGCTAGGAACTTAATGATGCCCATGTGTTTCCCACCACCTCTTACATTTCTTTCAACCCCATTGAAACAGAAAGGGCTAATAAGAGAACTCTTTGCAAAGATGAAGTAGCAAATACGGTACTTAAAAACCAAGCAGCCTCCTTCCTAAATATAGATAGTATGAATTTTATGTTCCTCTTTATTTTTGTGTCTGGTATAATTTCAATCTGAAAATATGACTCCAGATGTTTAAAAATATTTCTAGGTATTGAATGAGTACAATCTTGCTTTGATTTGAATTTTTCTTTGACAAATGTTTGCTGTAAGAACCATCACTGTTCTAAATGACCAGTGTGTTTTGATTATACCAGCAAGATTCATATTTTTCCATCACCCAAGCACTAACTGTTTTCAATACTCTGCAATAGCATAGTGCAAAAGTAGAAAACAAAACAAAAAAATCAGCATAAAAATAAGGTCACATTTTAATGGACAAGTTCTTCTCATTTTCTAAAACAAATGAGGAGAACGAATGCCAATATTTTCCCCATTTCCTACAATATTTCTTTAAAGTTAGCTCATTTATTACTATGTCTTTCATGTAACAATGATAGATATACATTTCAGCCAAAGTAAAATACAAGTACAGTTTATGGTCTCCAAATCAGTGCTGCTTGGCCATAAATAAATGTGGACAGGTAAGAGGAACACACGCTGAAAACTGTATTGTCACGTGGAGCAGCCATGCCTTTTGAAGTGTTCTGAGCAGGAAGTACTGCAGCCTTTTTAATTAGAAAGCATACAGCTGGAGGATATCCAGGAGGACTCTCCTCAGAATTTCTTTTGGGGAAGGGAGGAACATATCCTTCAGGTGTTCTCATTAATGCCACTTTAACAACATAAAAACCTGTTAAAGTTTCAAAAAGAAAAAAAAAAAAAACCCTTTCTGGTAAAATCCTGACCCCTCTGAAATCAGAGGGGACTTTGCTGTTGCCTTCAGTGGCACCTGAATTTCACCACAAATAATTACCATGAGCTGCCTGGTTCTGCTCCCATTGCAGTCAGTAAGCTGGATCATGCCCTAGATGACCAGGCTTACAGATACATTTTGAGTAAGAAAAGGCAAAGGAGCATCCACCAAAATGAATTCAGAGTTTGTTCCTGCATTCTGTACACACCCTCAGCCACCAGCAGTTTCACAAAGAATATTCATTCATAATGGTCAAAATCAGCTCTCATATAAGTGTAAATCTCTATCGAAGTCAATGGTATTATTACAGATTTACATCAGCATGAGGGTTGACTTTGGATCTCTGAAGAAAAAGTTACTATTCCAGTTCTTTAATAAGCAGTGATGGAATAACTTGAAAATGTCTAAAAATCATAAACTAGCAGCAACTAAATCAATGGGAGGTTTTGGATTCGCAACGAAAGCAGATCAGATAGAGTCAGTGAAAGAAAACCCTACACAATTCTTTTAAAAATTACAACTGAAGGTGATCAATGTTTTCTTTGACCCTTTGCCTG
Source organism: Eretmochelys imbricata (assembly GCF_965152235.1). NCBI lineage: Eukaryota > Metazoa > Chordata > Testudines > Cheloniidae > Eretmochelys > Eretmochelys imbricata. The sequence continues at coordinate 220,985,091 of NC_135573.1, read as the reverse complement.
GTATGTTAAAATTAGATTATAATGGTTTTCTGTAGTTGATTATTAAAGAATCTGAACAAATTATTCTGTTTACCAATGAAAAATCTTTGTCAGAGTTTTATTCATTAGTCATTGTAATAAAAATGAGATGACTAACCTGGGAAATTCATGGGACTCCTTAGCTGTGTTTAAACAAACAGAACTTTCTAGTAATAGATGTCAAATACAGATAGAGGAAAATGACAAATACATTAATGGCTTTTAATTAGATCTACTGATGAAAAGTGCTATATAAAAGGTTGGCTATTATTATTATTAATAATTATGTTTTTGTTTCTTTGATTTTAGGAAATTAGCTGCATTAATGTTTTGTTATTATTTTGGAAACTGATGGAGAACATATCGGTTTTTAGATAACTTACAAAAAACCTTCCAATTTCTTGAAATATAATACAATTTCTACTAGTCCTCTTCTCTATAATTATTTTTTTCATTATGATTTTTTAACAGTACCTAGCCCTCATTCTAGATGCTTTTTGATCCAAATGGCTATAATCTTTTGACTGTTATCACAATCAAACTTTAAAAAGGGCTGAACTAATCACATTCTGATTTGTGGATAACATTTGGTTTTTGTAATAACAATGAAAGTTATCATATTTGATTTATTTAACATTAACCCTCCCCCCCCCCTTCCCCAACACTTCTTTATTCTCCTGCAAGTTGTATAACATTTTTAGGTGTACCAGTATGTCAGATTTTCATTTAAATTTAGGATGGAAGATCTTGATTTCCCAGTAGTGTGTCCACAAAAAAAAAAATTTTTTTTTTTGCCTGGCTTAAAGGTAGAATCAGCATCCAGGTTATTGTTCAATCATCTCTATTGATTACTGTTCAAGAATGATTGATATTTTTCCACTTTGCTGCTCTATTATGTTGCTTTCAACAGTATTTTCTTTTGTATGTCTTGTATATTTTCGCTCTGAAACTATGTAGATGGCATTTATTTTGTTAAGTAGATATGAAAGATATCTCTAAACAGTTTTTTTAACACAACATAAGCAACAAAAATTAAAAGGTGAATTATTAGTTGTTGATTTCTCGGTGACTGATTTCTCAGTCTATTTGCTAAATTCATACGCAAAAATGGTTATAATCTGACAAGTGTCAGTTTATAACTTTAGATAATTTATAAATTATTTTAGAATATAACTTTAAAAACATAACTGTGGTGTCATATAACCATTATAAGGTAAATTCAGATCTCTGAAATGTTAAATAGGTGTGTGTAATTTAAACTATCATTATTCAAAGCAGTCAAATCTATTTTAAGATAATGTAGAATGACTACATATCTCTTTGTACAAAAGGAAAAAAGGAGGTGTATTCAAATATTTTAGAACTATTTCACGATTGCTTTGATGCTGTTAGATAAATTTGTTGTGTGAGAATGATTTTTACTAAACCATTAGAAGATTTTAATTTATAGAACCCTGAATTGGTCAGCATGCCCTTTGTTTGTTTTTCTGTGCAACACAGGAATAATGCTATATTAACCCAAAGCAGAGGTAGAGTACCTGTATATATTTCAGCATTTTGAAAGGTATAGCTAAAATTCTATGTCTGAAACATACTCCTTTGAAAGAACTTATATATTTTTGATCTACTAATTTTCTGAGGAACAAAACTAACTGATGAAATGGATTAAGTAATTGCTTTAGTGTTCAATTTTGTCTGTTTGAGGATTTTTTCCTATAAATTATATAAAATTAACATAGCCTTAGGAGTTAAAAGAATTGCAGAGACTTCAATGATGAGGAGGATGAAGCATATTATCACATGATAGTTTTTATTGCTACTTTTACGGCCTAATAACTCACATTGAAACCTCTGATTCCAACACACCAAATAATACACCTGAGATGAGGAATTACAAGAGATGCCATCTTTCATTGGTCATATAGCACTGATAGGACCTAGGCCTGAAACAATGAAGAGAGAAGCTCAGTGGCTTATTTGCATCTCAATACCGTCTTTACAGAGTGGGGGTGGGGGCAGGGAAGAAGATGCGGTAATCTGCTTTCTGATTGCTATCCAACATTATTTCTGAATTACTGTGTAAGCAGATCTATTCTAACTTCTCTTGGGAGGCTCAAGGGCACTATAGTGCAGTAGTTTACAGGGATGAGGGTTTAGCATGCCAACCCACTTGTTCTGAAGTATTAGTTGGTTTTGCAGCCTTTAGTCAGAGTCTGTAACAAAGGGACAGAGTGAGTTTCCAGATCTTGAGGTGCTAGGTAAATAGCACAGCTTTACAGTAATTGTTCTGCTGCACGAGTGACTGTGCACAGTTATTGACTGTAGCTGGAGTCTCCCAGGCAGTCTGCAAAGGCTCAGCTTCCAACTCTCACTGATACCTCATGCCATTTAACGCTGTGGTTTATTTCATGAACTGTACATTAACAGTACGTACATGTGCATATGTGTGTATCTTCCACCACATTGCCTTTAACAGACAGTCTTGCATTTACACTTAGACTTATTAACATAAATGCATCTACCTAATGAAATGTATTGGGTTTTTGTAACATAATCAGTGGTCTAAAATTGGGTGAAAATCAGTAAAAACTGAATAATAGCTTTTGTGAAACCTGGGATTTTTTTTTTGTAAAAATCGGTAACAACTGAAAATGGAGAGTCTTATGCATGAAGCACATAAGGGCCTACCATTGAGGAAGAATTAAAAAAAAAAGGAAAGAATAGTATGGAAACTACAAACATCTTGTTTTGAACTGATTTTCTTCTGTTTCTGTCCTACCTTGCTACTGAAATGCAAAACTAAAACCAAAACATTGACATAGGTCAGTAAAATATGGTTTTCATAAACGCTGCTACCATTCTGTGAATTTTCAAACCCCATTTTAATACTATCTTTAAGCCTATGAATTCCTGACACTCAGCTGATTCTTAACTCACTTCTTGATCAGAAGTCAGTGCATACTGAAAAACAAGCTGCTGTGGTTTTGCATGTCTCCAGCCAGGAAAAAATATTTGTACCATGTACTGTGAAAAAGTCTCCCGTACCCTTCCCAAACAGTCTGTCTCATTCTTCCCACCTCCCATACCTCAGTAGAGCATGTGACTGAAGAAACAATTAATCTTTTTTTTTCTCCCCCTACACAAGGGATGTATGTTACCTCTTGTAATTCTAAGGGACTTGTGATTCATCCACTGAAACAATAACATTCTAAACTGACATATTTGATTCACTCGCAGCATGATTTCATTAACATCATTATTATTGATGCAATAGGTTCCAACAGCCAGCGTGACAATTGAAGGAGCTTCTGCCCTCAATCGTGTCCGTTGGGCCCAGGCTGGTAAAGAGGTAGCAGTTGGAGATTCAGAAGGCCGCATCTGGATCTATGATGTTGGAGAGGTACTTGTTCTTTTAAAATTAATTAATTAATTAATATTTCCAATATTTGTCATACCACTGAATGTTAGAAAACATCATACATTTATGTGCATGAGAAGGACACTTCCCTTTGGTGATCCAGATGGTTTTTAATGGTGTCATTGATTTGGAGTGCTACACAACTTTAAAATGTACCTTTAAATACAGCTAAGTTTAGCTGTTTAATTCCAGATCTGAAGAAGAAATCTTTTTCAAATGTCTTGTGATTTATTCTCACTATTTATAGTTTTATTGTCAATAAGTGTTTGGTTTTTGGCTACATTTACTAGGGATAGAAGAATATAAAACATTACAATATAAAAGGTACAAAAGATAGATATTATAATATATAATATAAAATATTCCAGACACTCCCCTCTAGGATTCACCTTTTGCATTTCAGTAACTCATATTTCATGACTGACTCCACTTTATCTACCAATACAGATTTTTCTCATCATGACATATAAAGCACCACTCAGTATCCCTGATACCATTGCCTGAATATTTACAGTGGCTCCAACAACAGAAAATGGAGAGGTGGTGGTTTGGAGGTTAGCAGATGCATGTGTGGTGTGAAATAGCAGGATACATATTCTGTCTTTTAAGGCTGTTTTCAATTTCCTCTACTACATACAAAAAGTAAGCTGAAGTATGTTGTGCATGGATGGAGCCTGTCTCTTTGTTGATGAATGCAGTATGAAATGTTCAGCTGCATTACGATTCTTTGGAATAGTCAAGGGTGAATCTCTGAGCAATCAGCCTTTATGTAGAAAATTTGTTTTCATCATTATCTGTGATAGGATACTGGGGTATCCATCTCTACACAGTAGGGAAACATTACAGAATGCATTGAGTATTATCTGTAACTTGCATAAAGTGATTTTATGGCCCAGAGCAAAGTTGCTTGAGCATGACTCATATTTTTGGATTGCATATGCTTGTGCAGGAGGTGCCTTTCCTCACAAATAGCTGCTGAAACTTCTTGCTATATAATTTCTAAATTGTCTAAAGTTATTACACTCAAATGTCCACTACAGTGCTGGCAGGGGAGACCATTTTATTTATTTATTATTTTTGTATTATTTCTCTGAAGTGATGGTTTTTTTTCCCCCTTTCTAAGTGATGTGACAGACTATTGCAATATTTGCAATGACAGTATAGTCCGGTCTTGTCTATTGTCTAGACAGGCTATAGAAATGTCTCTTTGACTTATCATACACCAAACCATTCATAAGGTTGTTTCTCTCTGCAAGATTAATCATGAGAAAATGTACTTTATCCAGAGGGAGTAATATTTACATTGTTTTTCTTTTTTTCTGCATAATCAGAAAAATACTACCTCAGGGATATTAATATTAATCTCAGGGATACACTCCTCATGAAAAATAAAGGCGTACTTATATTACTTGTAAAAAGAGAGTAATCAGTATTCAGGTCTGAGAGTCCAGATCAGTGTTGTATAATGAAGACCAGTGATACTCAGACCTCAGTGGTTCAGAAGCCAAATTAGTGATGAACATTACTCAAGAGAGCAACAGCAGTGTGAATTCATTGTTTCATTCAGTGTCGTTTTCCTCGTTTTACATATGGGGAAATGGAGGAACAATGAGGATTCCTCCCCCTTTCTCTCCCCCCACAATTGCTGCCTCGTTGATTCCCATTTCTGTTTTTAAAAAGGGGTTCAAAGGGTTACCGATACCCTAGCAGGGCAACTCCTGTCATTACTAAGGGCTTAGCTACACTTGCGAGTTAGAGTGCATTAAAGCAGCCCCAGGCACCCTAGCTCACTACCCATCCACACTGGCAAGGCACGTAGAGTGCTCTGACTCCATGGCTAGAGCGCTCCTGGTACTCCACTTGGCGAGAAGATAAACGCTTGTTGTGCCTTGGCTGAAATGCCCGGGTGTCAGTATGAACGAGGTGCTGCATTACTGTGCTCTGATCAGCCTCCGGAAATGTCCCATAATCCCCTTAAGTCAAATGGCCACTCTTCTTATTGTTTTGAACTTGCTCTAGGAATATGGAAATGCCCTTTGAAAGCTCCATTTCTGACAGCCAGCTGCTTATCTGCCTCAAGACAAAGCAACCATTGCTGTGGAATTCTGTGAGAGAGAGAGAGTGCGGTTGGGGGGGAGGGGAGAGTCTGCTGCTGTCTGAACTTACAAGACAGCATGCTGACATGCTCTCAGATTCCCCAAAACCCACTCTCTCTCCCCCCACATACACGCAACACACTCCCTGTCACGCTCTATTCCCCCCCCCATTTGAAAAGCACATTGCAGCCACTTGCATGCTGGGATAGCTACCACAATGCACTGCTCTCTGTGGCCGTTTCAAGAGTGCTAATGTGGCCATGCCAGTGCGCTTGTAGCTGTCAGTGTGGACACACTGCAGCGCTTTCCCTACTGCGCTCTACGAAGGCTGGTTTAACTGAAAGCACTCTACATCTGCAAGTGTAGACATTCCCTAAGAGTTACTAGAGCTAGCCTAAGTCAGATGCAGACATACGCAGCAATCAGAGTGTACTTAGTACAGTTTAAATCACTAATAGGTTTTCATACTGGTGGCCCTGAGAACAGAAGTTGAAGATAGTGAATAACAGCAGCTTAATTTATTACACCCCCATGTCAGTTCATACAGAGTCCTCTTAAAAGTAATTCAGATGTAGGTACACTTAGGGCCTGATCTAACTCCTGTTGAAGTCAATGACATCATTGGATCAAGCTCTTAATAAGGGTCTGATGTAGGAAAATATGTTTGCAGCCTTGTCAGTGGTGCAAACTGTGGACACTGACTTCCTGGCAGATTGCCTTATCCAGAAGTAAAATGAAGCCTGCTGAAAAAAGACGATACAGTAGGGAAAAGCGTATTGAGGCTGGGAGCTCACTGCCTTGCCGTTCCAGTCCTGTCCCTCCTTTCCCTTCATCTCTCCTCATCCTGCCACACAGAGCATGGGAGTGCCTATAACCTCAAGTCTGAAAAAAATGCCCCTGGTGACACCCTCAACTGGGAGGAGGAGTCACTAAATTCCAACGTAAGGACAAGATGTTTAGAAAGCAAAGCTGACAATCTTACCACAACCCACTAATTCTATACTTATTGGACTATCTAATTCTAATCTAAACTCATCTTGCCCTCATACTGCCCGGATAGATAGTCTAAGCTGTGTAGATATTTATTCCTCACTGAGCATCTGAGGGTATGTCTACACTACCCACCGGATCGGCGGGCAGCGATCGATCCAGTGGGGATCGATTTATGGTGTGTAGTCTAGACACGATAAATTGACCCCCGAGTGCTCTCCCGTCATCTCCCGTACTCCAGCTCTGCGAGAGGTGCAGGCGGAGTCGACGGGGGAGCAGCAGCAGTTGATTCACTGTGGTGAAGACACCATGGTAAGTCAATCTAAGTACGTCGACTTCAGCTACGTTATTCATGTAGCTGAAGCTGTATAACTTAGATCGATCCCCCCACAGCGTAGTGTCTCTCTTCGGGATCAGTCCTGCACCAGTATAGTCAATGGGAGCTTTGCTATTGCTTTGAATGGGAACAGGCCCTTAATCAGGAGCATTGTCTCCATTGCAGGAGTGCTCCTCGGCAGCTTTCCTCTTTTCTTCAGCATATCATGGACAACAGTGGCCTCCCCCCTTGTGCCTTGATCTATTGGGATTTGCCCTCCCCGCTCATCTTTTTAAACTGTCTCAGTCCAAGTGGTTGCCGCATGGCTCCTCTCTTCTTTTTCAGTGGCTGATTTTTGAAACAGAGTTGTTAGCAGAGAAATCTGGATTTTTTGAGGCCGTGGACCCTTTAAAATTCACCCCTAACTATAGTGAGTCATAATCAGCATTCATTAGTGCCAGGGTACACTGTGCTCTGAAGTGGAAAGAGTCTCTAGGATTACATCACTCAGAAGGCAGCAGGCTGCTTTGCAGAGATCCTACATATGCTCATATCCTACAAAATAGTCAGATACCATATTTTTCATATTTGCCCAGTCTTTAAAACCTACCCTATTCTTCTTCTTGTTACATTCCAAATACTACCTTGGATTGGCCATATTGTTGCTAAATGGTGGTTTCTTGTACCCACAGTTCAAGAAGGATATTAATAAATTGGAGAAGGTTCAGAGGAGAGCCACGAGAATGATTAAAGGATTAGAAAACCTGCCTTATTAGTGATAGACTGAAGGAACTCAATCTATTTGTCTTAACAAAAAGAAGGTTAAAGGGTGAATTGATTAATCTATAAGTATCTAAATGGGGTAGAAATATTTAATAGATGGGCTCTTCAGTATAGCATAGAAAGGCATAACACGATTCAATGGCTGGAAGCTGAAGTTGGGCCAATTCAGGCTGGAAATAAGATTTAAATTTTTAACAATGAGAGTGATTAACCATTGGAACAGTTTACCAAGGGTCCTGGTGGATTCGCTATCACTGAAAATTTTAAAATCAAGATTGGATGTTTTTCTAAAAGATCTGCTCAAGGAATTATTGTGGGAAAGTTCTGTAGCCTGTGTTATACAGGAGGCCAGACTAGATGATCACAGTGTCTCTTCTGGCCTTGGAATCTATGAACTGAAAAAAGAAGATATGTTGAGTTGAACATCATCCAAAAGCACAATCATGTTTAAAATCATATTTCGTAAAATAATAAAATCCACTTTTCCTGTACAAATGAACTGGGGCACAAAACTGACATGACAAGCTTGGAACAGAGCAGGAAACCTATTTTGATATCAAATTAAAGCGATGAGGTTCTTATCTTGTTAGTTCCATCACTGTTTTTATTCTGTCTTCTAGAGAGCAATAGAATTTGCATCTGTGATTTCTAATTAAAATATATGGTGTTTAGAGAGCCTCATATGGCCTATCTGCAAACCTCAGATCTAGGGCCCAAACTTGCATTCCTTGCTCAGTCAGAATTCCCTTTGAGATCATGGATGTTTTGCCCAAGTAAGGACCTTAGGATAAGGCCCTTCTGTTTTGACAGGTTATCAATCGATGATCTTTATGACATCACAAGTGCAGAAACATGGGTAATGAGACAGAACCCATGACCACGGAATTAAAAATAATGGGGATATTTTCAGCTAAACCAGATAATGTTGTCTTTTACAGTACGTATTTTTAGTTGTTTGATTTTGACATCGTGTCTGAAAATAACTGAACACATTTATTTTCACAGTGAGGGGTCTATTTTCTCTTCCATGCTTGTGTTTTACGCCCATTAGCATTAATGGGAGTCATGTGCATGCTTCCAGGGGAGAATAGACTTAAATAATCCATATATATGTGCACGTGTGGTGGTTTGTGAGAACAACTTGTAGATCAGTAGCTGATGGCTTAAAAAATTGAGGGTTGGGGGAATCGGATTCTTTCAGTGTGACAGGATCTTAAACATACTTAATTCAATCAGAGAATATAACCAGTCGTTAATGAGTGTTCATTCCTGCTAGATCGGAATAAGTTCACTTTCACAGGACTTATAATTGAGAGATATTTTTTGAAAAGACTGTATGTAAAATGTACCGTGAGTCAATTTGGCTTCTGTTGTCTTACAGCTTCTTTACTCAGTAGCCAGGGCTCTACATGGTAATAGCTGATTTTAGAACATGGACCATTGACTGTAGATTTATTCACATGCCCCGATGATTGATTGATAGACCTAACTGTGCATGCTTCAGTGATGTTACACAGATGCTGCTGTCCTAAATATTCTCTATCAACCATGTTTGCTGCTTATCTGAATTGAGTTAGAATGTTGTTTGTAGCTCCAGTTGTGAAAGCAGCAGCTTCTCTTCCACCTTCCATTATTTCTTTTTTCCATTAATCCTTTCAGGGGAAGAATTTGATAGCGGTGGGGAAAATAGATAGAAATTTCAGATCAATAATCTGTTAGTTGATGGTAGTAAAACATAGAATTTGGAAAAAAAGAAAAAGCGTTTTTGACACAAGGAGAGAAATTATGATCTAAAAGAGTGTTTGAAGTTGTAATTTAGAGGGGCCTATTATCACATATGACTTGTTTCATTAGACTGATTAACTAATGGAAATAACAGTGGTTGCATCTGTTTGGCAGGGTTATCATACAGGTTAGTGTTAGGGTCAGTAGCAATCAGGATCCAAATGGAGAAAAGTAAGACATGATATTCCCCAGACTCCACCCACAAACCAAGTTCCACCCCCTGGAGACACTGAAAAGAGAAAGCATTCACAGTAAACTGTGCAGATCTTCATTAAAAGATAATCTTGCTCCTTTCTTGCATGCTTTGACCAGTAGTGAAATAATTAACAGTTAAAAGGAGCAATCCACATCTCTTTCAGCGCTGTTGTTTCAGGCTTTCTGCAGACTCAGGTATACATTGTGGCATTGGTTTATATGTGGTTCACATTCTGAAATGTATCTTTGCCACTATAAGGGCTAGAGTTTTTATTATTTTAAAAATGAAGCAAATCTTAGATTCTGGGATTCAAGAAGGCAGCTACCTGAAAGGGAAAAAAAGTACCCACTCACCCAGCCACCACAGATCAGTCCAGTTCAGTCCCTGATAGCTGTGATGTTAATGAATCCCAGAGAAAAAGATAACTCCGTTGACTACTTTATGTGCAGGCTGAAAAGCTTGGAAAAAATTACCAAAAAAAAAAAAAAAAAAAGTTCAGGAAAGGGTTGGAAAGTCTTAGGTGTATATCATCTCTTCAACACTGTAGCATGGAGAGAGAAAGTAAGAGCAGCTATTGGTAAAATCTAGCTGGAAGGAGGGATCAAAACCTGAAGAGGAATCATTCCTCCTTCTCTGCAAGATGGTGGTGACCGTCTGTGTAAATACATTGTGCTCAGGCCTCGGGGATGATTTTGAGAGGCATGGCCAGCGGGTGGGGAAGTAGCTGCTCTCTGAATCATGCCGGCAAACTGGTGGTGTTGTAAGCAGTAGCATAGCTAGGAGTGGAAATTTGGATGGGCCCCAACTTATGATGGACAGGCAATGAGCAAAGGTCTGATGTCACAGCCAGTCATGTGAAATGAATATATTCTATATTATTGCATATTATATCGCATTTGAATGCCGGGAGCAGGATTGTCAGGGGATAGCTAGGTTAGACCAGGGACTTGAGTGCAGGGAGCCCGGGGGCAGAGCTGGCCAGTGGAGAGAGGAGCAGGCCACTTAGCTCCACAGGCAGGCATGGGTTAAGCTGGAGTGGGCAGGGGGGTTGGTTGGCACCTGCATGGGGCCCGGCTCTCGCTGAAGTTGTCTGGGCTGGGAGAAGTTGCAGCCCTGGGTGGAGGCAGCAATGGGGCTGGATGGGCTGCTGCTCTCCACACTTTGCTGGCCCCAGCATTCCGCAGACAATCCAAGAGCCACCTGCTATTGAGCCAGGAGTTCCTGATCCACAACCAGCTTCTTCATTCACACAGGCTGATATCTGGGTGGGCCTGGGTGCTCTGTGAGCGGGCCGTGACCCACCCAAGCCCACCTGTGGCTATGCCCCGTTCTGCTCCCACTGAAGTCAGGGATAAAATTTCCTTTGACGTCAATGGCAGCAGAATCAGCCCCAAATATCTGCTCTATGGATTGCGAGGTTCAGAGCAGGGAGCACTGGATGAGGGGACCATAGAGAGGGACTAGCATTCCACGTATGTACCCTGAGTTTCACAGATTTCACCATGGATCTTGGGTCATCCATGGGGTCAGAGGGTCACAACGAGGGTCTCGTCTCTGCAACTAAAAGCCTCTCCACCCCCAGGGGATGATAGATCACAAACTGTATGTTTCATCTTGTGGGGTTTTCCAGGAGAGTTTTCTCCTGCGGTAGATCCTTCCTGAGGAGACATGATAGGGCTCTGACGTGATTTACAGTGGTTTAAGAAAGACATTTTTGCTGCAGTACTGACACTGGATTCCACAATTTGTAAACGTTTTATTATAAACATCCAAGATGAAACACTAGAATTAAAAGTAACTTTTAGAAGTCTGACAGCAGAATGGCTCAAGTGCATATTCTGGATATGTAACATAAAGTACTGCCAAGCAGTAACATAAAGTGACTCAGACAAAGTTTCACTAGGAAGGGTTGGGTACAAAGCTAGTGTCAGAATGTAATCATTGTAATGAACAGCAGAATCCGGGTATAAATGATTGTGAAGTGGAAGTAACCAAGGGTTTGATCCTGCTCCCAGTGAAGTCAAGGGGAATTTTGCCATTGACATCTATGGTATCCGGATGAGGACATTTGATTCCAGTGGATCAGGACTTTAGTCTCCTATTATTTTCAAAACAATGTTTTAACCAAGCTATAACCCAGACTGGTTGCTGCGAAAAGTTCTGAAGAACCATTTTAATTTCCCCCCAGTGTTGTAATGTAATTGGAGGCTAAAAAAGAAGGGGGTGGGAGGGGCTCATAGAGGAAGAAAAGACAGGATACAACAAATGCATGGTTTTCATATGGTTTACATTTAGGCAATGATCATTTTGCTTTATATGAAAAAGTGAGAGAAAGCTTTGTCATCTCATGCCTACTTATTTATAATTTAAATAGAAATAGTTGCACCAGTGACTGATGTATCCAGTGTTCACAAAGGTATTTTTGAAGTAGCTTAAATAAGAACTCCCTAATGAAAAAAATGCACTGTTTTGAAATCAGTCAATTTAATTACTGTGTTTTATGAAAGCCATTACCCATTGCTGATTACTAGAGTGATAAAATCTTTAAGCTTTGGTAGCCTCCATAGGGGGTGAGCTGATCTAAGTAGCGCAGAGTCCAGTCATTATCACCCTAAATACTTGTGTTTCTCATTACAATATTCATTACCTTAGGTTACTTTGGATGCATTGGTGTGTTTCCCCAGTGGAGAAATAACACTATATTAAGTTAAAACTTAATGTTTAAATCTGTTTTCCAGTTTCAAATCGGGCTTATTCATATCCATTCACAAATATACTTATGTGCGGGTATGTATGGGAGTAATGTCCATATCTAAAATGGTAAAAAAATGTGATTTATCTTGTACCTTCAATCTCTCTCTCTCTCTCCTTCATCTGCATAGTTTCTGAGAGCCTCACACTCATTAATGGATTATGTTCTCATGACACCCCTCTGAGCTAGGGAAATATTATGCTCATTTTACACATGGGAAACTGAGGCATGGGGTAGCTTAAGTGACTGGCTCAAAGACACACAACACATGTATAGCTGGACTGGGAACTGAACCTAGATACCCTCAGTACCAGTCCAGTGCCCCGTCTACTAGACTGTGTTTCCCTTCCTTTTCCAGATTTGTCCTTTTTACTGCTTCACCTGCACTCTGCCCTGCTGACCCACATCCATTGCAGACTCCTCCTAGTGTTCTAAACCTTTGAGCAGCTTCAAACATCTGCCATTGTTTTCAAGGTGATCTGCCAAAGGCTTTTTTAAAACCCAGAATTGTGTTTATATCAGCATAGGTTGTAGAACTAGGGGTGCTCCCGCGCCCCATGGCTCAAAGTGTTTTCTGTTGTGTAGAGGGTTTACAGATTGGCTAAATGAGTCTCAGCACCCCCACTGTACAAATTGATCCAGCACCCTTGTATATCAGTTTTTGTTTCTTTAAAAAGACTTGAAATCTGTATGCATGGAGGTTTCTAACAATATATTCTGCTTATTTACCATATAAATATGAGGAATGTTAATTCTTACCTTCCCTGGTTTTGCTGGAGGACTCCTTGGGAGTCTCAGGAAATGTTTCAGGTGAGCTTTATGCCTAACTGGCAGGAAGGGAGTTGGAATCTCTAAGAAAGATATCCTTTCTCTCAAATGTTAGCTAGGTATTCAAGTTAGAGGCATTAACAAAAACAACCAAAAATTCAGGTTTTAAACTGTATGATTTAAAAGCCCTTTGACTCTTAATTGCTTAGCTCTCAGTCTCTTATGATGTAACTTGTCACTAGTTCTCCAGATGTAACATTTCACTAGGTCTCCAGAGAGTTTGCTAGAGGAGACAAGACTTGGATTTCTAATATGAAACAAGAAAACGTCTCCTAGTCCTTTTGCTATATGGTAAAGAAGCAAAAAAGGTTCAACTCCAAGTGTTTTTGTTATTGTGTCACATTTAAAACAGCCTCATGTTTCCTATTTTCCCCACGAAGGCCCAGATCCTCCCCTGTGGAGAGGGAGAGCAAACAAACTACATATAACAGATGTTAATAATGTAGCTTATTCCACTGCTAGTAGGTGCTCAGATGCTGTGGGAGAGGAGAAAATAGACTAGGGGGTCATCCTGTCCCCCATGGTAAAACCTGCAGGAGGAAGAGCAAGGTCACAGATACCCTCCCACATCACCCAGCCCAGGGATGAGGGGTAGGGGAGAAGATTTGCCCCCTTGCAGAAAAGGCAGCGGGGCTGGCTGCAAACCTGACACGGCCCTTTCTCTGGAGGCTCTGTGTATTTGCACTAGCTCAGGCACCAGTAGTGGCTCCCCACCTGTGGCTGCCCTGAAATCCTGTGGGGAGGCTCTGTGGAAAAAATAATTCACTACCAGGCTTTCCTGAGTAGAGGAGGTAGAATGGCAGCCTCGCCCAGTCCCTCAGCACTGATCCTGGGTGGGTTGAATTAAATATAGCAGAGCAGCTGAATGCTGACAGTGAAAACTTGCACCTTAAAATAATAAATTAGTGTACATGAATAATAAAAAATTCACAGGAAGATTCTGCCCCTCCCCATTGTAAAAACCGTTGTGAATGTATAGGCATAAGCCCTATTTTAAACGTTAGGTTTTAACCTAATATAGTGTTGTTCCACTGGGAAAACCCACCAATGCTTATGAGAAAACTGGTAAATGTGCATAGCTCGTATGTAATGCAGAGTATCAAGGGAAAATACTTCATGCTGAATTCACTTAAATATGTTAGTATGTGTGCAGTGCGTTCATGCACTCTCATTGTGGGGATAAATGCTTCATGGAGATAAACCTTCTGATAAAAGAGCTAGTTTGTATAATTAATCTTCTGTGGTTTCAACCTGCCACATTCAACAGCAATTTGGGTTCTGAGGGAGTCCTTAATTATGGTGTTAATTAATTAGTTATGGTTTGCAAAATTGTTCCATTTAATAGTACAAAGCCATTGAATTCATGATTTAGAAAAAGAGCCACTTAGCCTAAAAACCACAGCTGAGGATGCAGAGACACTTGGACCCTCAACATATACTACCCAGCAGCTACGGTTGCACATCTGAAGTTTAATTTTTCTGTCTGATAAGTTGTGTCACACTGTCTGGAGTGGCTCACAATCGTGAATGCCAACCTCAGGGAAGACTGTCAAGAAGCAGGGCAAAAACTCCAAACTGTTTGTATGTTCTATAGTTAGATTTCATCAACCCAGTAACAAGTGTGAACTCCTAAAGCACTATAGCAGTCTTACCATGAAGTCACAGACAGTCCCCTTGGGATTCCGGTCTATCTTGCCACCCAGGCAAGCTGGACTTTATGATAGATGGTTCCTTACCCCAAAACTAACAACAACAAGGTTACTCCCAGTACCAAAAAACGAGTCACTTACCCCAGGTCAGTTGTACTCAGATCTCAAAGCAAAGACAACACTTGTAGCCAATCCTGTAACAAACTCACTAAAGGTTTAGTAATTAGGAAAAAGAAATGAGAGTTGTTTATAAGGTTAAAGCAGGTAAACATACACACACAAATGAAGCACTATCTTGAATTCTAAAGGTAATAGAAGCTTCTCTAATAAGCAAGCTTTTATGTCTTTTAGGGCCAACCCAAGCCAAGCAGCGTGGGTTTCTCTTGTTTATGTTTAGGAACCAAACAGCATAAAGATACCAATTTCTCCTTAACAGGAATTTTTATGCCCTTCTCCCAGAATTCAAGCTGAGATGGGACACGGGCTTGTGCACATACCCTCTTCAGGGTACTTGTGGCACCTTAGAGACTAACAAATTTATTTGAGCATAAGCTTTCGTGAAGTGAGCTCTAGCTCACAAAAGCTTATGCTCAAATAAATTTGTTAGTCTCTAAGGTGTCACAAGTCCTCCTTTTCTTTTTGCGAATACAGACTAACACGGCTACTACTCTGAAACCTCTTCAGGGTGTGGGTGTATGGGGGGGAGCAATCAACAGAGTCTTTTGTCCAGAATTGCTTGTCTGATGTTGATAGACCTTCTGTTGGGGAGGAGATAACACCTCTTATGGTGAACTAGCACTTGGTAATACTTCTCCCTGACTGTGAGGAAATTGCAAACTTGACAAACCTTTTTATAGTTACAGAGCAAACATTCAAACATTACCTTATAACGTGTGATACAGGTATTATAAGTAAGATTAATACATGCAGCATCCTACAAGCATCCTATAAAATCTCAACACTAAATACATTCTTATAACGCTAATATTTATTTCAACCGTACTAACGCACAGGTGAGCCAAACTGGTTTCCAGTTATGCATTTGTCAATGTTCAGTAAGGCCCAAGGCCTTGGCATGAGCTGGCACTTGGACTGCCAGCATCACAGGTTGTATTGTATTGGTGTGTGCTTGGTGTCTATACAGTGTACTTTGAAGGACAGCAGTGTGACTTTAAAACAAAAATCAGCGACTTCACATTGATGCTTTCAAAGAAATGAAATCTAGGTAATGGCAGCAGTTCTTATGCAAACCAAAAGTACTGTACAACTAGTAGGCAGGGTTTGTTTGTGTTAGTAGAACTCACTTGCAGGCCCCTGCCAGGTGAGAGTCCACTGAAAGCTGAGTAGTAGTGGAAAAAGTCTCCACAATCCCTGTTCAACTAGGAACCCTAGACTGAGCCATATATTCGTAGGCTATAAGGGACCGCTGTGACCATCTAGTCTGACCACTTGCATAACGAAGGCCATAGAACTTCTCCAAGATAATTCCTGTTTAAGATGGAGCAGTTAGAAAAACATCCATTCTTGGTTTCAAAATTGTCAGTGATGGAGAATCCCCCAGAACCTTTGTGTAAGTTGTTCCAGTGGTTAATTACGCTCACAATTAATGTGCCTGGAGGCTGGATAGCATGGAAGGATAGCGCTGGCCCGGAATGGGATGGGGTCAGGCCAACCAGTAGATGCGTAATTCATTTATTTTTCTAGGTGGCCCTGGTCTGAATTTCAAGCTGCTCTCCTCTGGTAAAACCCCAGAGTCAAATCCTCTTTCCGTTGCTGCTGCCCTTTTTGACACAGAGGGGGATAGTTATATCCCCAATGGCCCATTGAGTTGAATCTCCAGAATGGCTGACTCCAAGCATTCAAAAATCACGTTGGCCCTCTCTCCCCCTAAATTATGAGATTTTAAAAAATAATAGGTGTTGGGGTTTATTTGGTTTCTGGTTTTGAGCCCTTTGGATTCACATTTTTCAAGCTTTTCTCCGCAACCTTGAGGATTAGAAACCCTTTTTTAGATGAATGCTGAGATTCTAATGATCTTTAAGTGAATGCTGAGAGTCACATGGCTCCAGGATATGGAACTTTAAGAAAAAACATTAAATATCCTGAGTCTTGCACTAAAATTGCAGCAGTTGGCAACACTGAAAAATGGAAATTGAACTGGAGCTGGGAATCTTAAAGGAGACAGATGACGTTGGGGGTGGGGGAGAGTGTTTCACTCGGGTTGTGAAGCACCCAATATGTTTATAGTGCTGTAGAATCTATTAATAATATATAACTTGGAAACCCTTGCTCCCCAGGACAGCCCTACTGTGGAGGCAACATGGGTAGCTTCTGTGGAGCCTGGCAGAGCTGTGATGTTGTCCCTCTTACTCACATACTTAGTGACTGGCCATTACATTTAATTAAAGTAGCCTCATATTAGATTCTTTGTGTGTGTCTGTTTAGAGGGGAGCGTCCTAGTAAACACTGAGCATTCTCCCACTCCCACTGAAGACTTCATAGGTTTCAGTGGAAGCAAGTGCAGGTAGGAGAAAATAGCCATGAAATGGGTGGTGAAAGCCCCACAGTTTCACTTGGGTCAACGTGCAAGCCTTATCCTCCATCTTTTGCATGTCAGAGCCCCCTTTACACATATGCTTGGTGGGCTCAGTAAGGGGGATTGCCTTCTGTTGAATGCTGACCGCAATTTGCACACCCTTCCCCTGTAAAATTAAACCAAGCAATGCACATGCTGGGAGCCCATTCCTGCAGGCATAATTCACCTGCTCCTTTACCCACATGACTAGGCCCACTGACCTCATTGAGATTGTTCATGTCCATGTTGTTTTTAATTCAAAAATCAGGAGATTATATGACACTCCTGAGATTTAAAAAAAAAAAAAAAAAAGACCCAAGAGAACATTCCTACCTATCAGCCTATCTCCTTGTGGCTGTTCAACCCTTTTCTCCATAGTACAACAGTAATGCAGGATATCAGTGTGTTCATCATGTCACTTAAAAATAACAGAAGAGATTCTGTTTTAAACTACAGCTTGGAAGTGAATTTGTTTGAGACCCTGGATGTAAGGTCTTTGTAAGTGTATATGGCAGACTTTGAACCAAAGCTGCTATTTTAGGTGCAGCTGGTGGTGCTGGCTGTAGCTAGTGTTGCCCGACTCTTCTCTTTGCTTATAACTTTACCAATTATTCAGGCTGAAACTTTCTGTGCTTGGCATCTGCTTCAGGCTAAACTTTTTTGGAAAGACAGTTCCGCCAAGCTTGAGATTAGGGAAAAGAACATAAGGTTTTTTTTTTTTTTTTTTTTTTAACATGGGCAAAATTAACAGCTGTTTTGTTGAAAAGCTCGAGTGTCTCCCTGCTTTAGAACAGCCATGCAGTAAGGGACGCTAATTCAGCAGGGGACAATTTAGCAAATTGTTGGCCTGTCATCAGGGCTGGGTCTTTTGCTGCTTTTGTGGAAAAACACACCTTTGAAAGAAAATCCCTTGAAATTTGATTACATGATCCCCTACTGTTTCTTCCCAGGACTCCTGTGGGACGTGGACTGAGGATGAATCAGGGTTGTGTAGTGATGCAGGCTATTTTCTGTGGGACCCCTGCCTCATTTGTTTCAGAAGTTGGCAGGTATGCAGTGAATGAGGCAAGAAGCTGCCCAAGAAGGGCTCATGGTTAAGGCATTTGAATACTATGGTAGAGAACTGGGTTCCAGCCTTGCTTCTGTGGCATCATTCCTGTCTGAAGCTAGGCAAGTCATTTAAACCAAACTTTTCACAGGTGGTCACTAATCGTGTGTCCCTTGTTTTCAGGGTGCCTGACTTGAGACCCTGGTGTCTGATTTGCAGAAGTCCTGAGTGCTAAAAGCCAGTGGTGGATTAATGCATAGGCCCACAGCCTATTTGGGGGTCCCCACGAGGAGTGCCAGAACCTGTGTAGAAGTGGGGGGGCAGATGGAGGGTATGGGGCACCCTACAGTGGTCGGGGTTCCCTGGGTGGCTCTTACCACTGCCCGGCTCTGGCCTCTGGCCTGGTGAGGGGACAGGGCCTTGCGGGGAAGAGGAGGAGCAGGGGAAAGGGCCCACCTCAGCCCCTCACTAGGAAGAGGCTGGCACCACTAGCAGGGGCTGCACTTCACAGCAGGGGAGCTGATCAGCCCGCTGTGAAGTGCAGCCCCTGCCGGTCTCTGCCTGCCAGAGGCCTCTATACCCATGTAACAAAGTGGGTGGGCATGGCCCTTGTGATTCCAGCACCCCTAGGCCCTCAGGCTGTGGAGGGGCCAAATGTTCTTTGTGCCTAGGGCCCCAATAAACCTTCCTCCGCCTTTGCTCACAACTGTAGCTGAAGTCAATGGGAGCTGTGCTTTAAACATACAAAGTGCTATATGAAAAGGAGTACTTGTGGCACCTTAGAGACTAACCAATTTATTTGAGCATGAGCTTTCGTGAGCTACAGCTCACTTCATCAGATGCATACCGTGGAAACTGCAGCAGACTTTATATATACACAGAGAATATGAAACAATACCTCCTCCCACCCCACTGTCCTGCTGGTAATAGCTTATCTAAAGTAATCAGCAGGTTAGGCCATTTCCAGCACAAATCCAGGTTTTCTCACCCTCCACCCCCCCACACAAATTCACTCTCCTGCTGGTGATAGCCCATCCAAAGTGACAACTCTTTACACAATGTGCATGATAATGAAGTTAGGCCATTTCCTGCACAAATCCAGGTTCTCTCACTCCCTCACCCCCCTCCAAAAACCCACCCCCATACACACACAGACTCACTCTCCTGTGTGTGTATGGGGGTGGGTTTTTGGAGGGGGGTGAGGGAGTGAGAGAACCTGGATTTGTGCAGGAAATGGCCTAACTTCATTATCATGCACATTGTGTAAAGAGTTGTCACTTTGGATGGGCTATCACCAGCAGGAGAGTGAATTTGTGTGGGGGGGTGGAGGGTGAGAAAACCTGGATTTGTGCTGGAAATGGCCTAACCTGCTGATTACTTTAGATAAGCTATTACCAGCAGGACAGTGGGGTGGGAGGAGGTATTGTTTCATATTCTCTGTGTATATATAAAGTCTGCTGCAGTTTCCACGGTATGCATCTGATGAAGTGAGCTGTAGCTCACGAAAGCTCATGCTCAAATAAATTGGTTAGTCTCTAAGGTGCCACAAGTACTCCTTTTCTTTTTGCGAATACAGACTAACACGGCTGTTACTCTGAAAAGTGCTATATAGTGCTAAGTACTCTGAAAAAGCAGGTGCTGGACATGTCAAATTGGGTACACAAAGTTCCTGCTGGTAATAGCTCACCTTACCTGATCACTCTCGTTACAGTCTGTATGGTAACACCCATTGTTTCATGTTCTCTGTGTATATAAAATCTCCCCACTGTATTTTCCACAGCATGCATCCGATGAAGTGAGCTGTAGCTCACGAAAGCTTGTGCTCAAATAAATTTGTTGGTCTCTAAGGTGTCACAAGTACTCCTGTTCTTTTTGTGGATACAGACTAACACGGCTGCTACTCTGAAACAAAGTTCATGGCCAGTTTTGATCTTAATATAGGAATTGCCATTCTAGTTGAGACTGAGGTCCCTCCAGCCCAATATACTGTCTCAGACAGTGGCCAGCACCATTTGCTTCAGAGGAAAGTTGAAGAATCCTGCAGTAGAGATGTGGAATAATCTGCCTCCCATTTTAGGTTTCTCATTCCCAGTATGTAAAATGAGGATATTACATCATCTCATGGAGACGGTGAAAATAAATTAATATTTGTGAAGCACTGAGATACTGAAATGTTGAGTACCACAGAAAAGCCTTTAAGCACAGTAATATGAATAGAGTGAAGTAAATAAGACCTGGGGCCACCCGTCGACCAGAGATGAGCTAGCAAGACATTGAATAGCTGCTCATTCAGTGAGCTTCATCCAGCCTGTGCACTGAATAAGACAGAGGTACTGTGGAGAAAATAGAATGTGGTGTAATGTATTTATAGACCATAGCATAGTTCATATACACAAGGGGGCAATCGTAATACTGACATTTCCTACCTTTCGAGTGCTTGGCTTTGCAACTTTAATGCTCTTTTAACATAGTTGTTTGTGTGTAACATATGTATAGTTCACGGTCAATGTTTGAGTATTTTCTGGATGTTAGTGTTGCTCCAACAGAGCTGTGTATCAGACTGAGGAGTTTAAGTTTAAGCAATCAATATTTAAATGTTCAGTTTAAGATCCAAACCCATTACAGAAAGAAAGAAATTGTTTTGATCATTGTCTTCACACAAACACTGTAATTCTTTTTAAAGTTGTGTTTTATATCAAGAACAAAATGTACAATCAAATAATAACTTAAAAGCTATTACTTCTGTCTTACAGAAAGAAAATCAAACTTCACATAAGTTATATTCTATTTCTGTTGGAAGATAGAGGTTAAGTATTTTGATTGTGTAATCTAATCTTTAATCCTTTTTTTACTAGTATAGCACTAGTTAAATCAGATCCTGCTGGAAGTAACTCATAGCAGACGTTAATCTAGATGAGGGCTAAGTAATGAACTTCACAGAAGGCTGGTGTATACTGTGTCTGTGACACTAGACTGACTGCTGTGAGTAGAATAAATGCAGTATTTAGGCTGCTTATGGTATTTCAGTCCTTCAGTTAAGTAAACAAATATATACAGAGCTACACTGGAGTGTATCCTTTGTGGTCTAAATACTATATCATCTGCATGCAGTATGCTGGCTTTGAGTTCTTACCAGTGGTTTCATCCATTGTTAACAGTGATGCTAGGCTCTCCCAAGAGTTAAATACAGTGGTACTGTAGTTATGTGAAAAAAGGTGCCCTTGGTTACATTGGTGGCCATTTCACTGTGTGTTACCTCCCACTTTGTTTCCATCCATGTGTGTGGCATAGGGAGTCGTCTGGAAAAATATAGACATTTTTCAATCATATTTTATAATTGATTGAAAAAAAATCATAGGGAGTGGCCTGGAAAAATATAGACCCTTTTCAAACACACACATGTATACATATGCTTGAGAAAAATATCAAAGGCATTTTGCAACTGAGTTCAGTAGGGCAAGCTCAGGCCCAAAATGGGTATGTGCATAGAAATGTTTGTATATGTAGATATTATTTTCGCTTTGACGTGCAGCATTGAAATTAGTGATAAAATACTTATTCACTGAATTTGGATTGGATTGGATGCCTTAGGGTGAATTATAACTGTCTGGATTTTTTATGTGTAAACTTACGGGCCTGATCTGAAAATGCTACACTTCACACAGAATGCAGGATTGGAACAATAATTAGAAAAAAGGTATCTAACTAGAACACTCTGTGTAATATTTACACTTTATCATCTTAAGAATATTTTTCTCAGCCATTTAATACATTTTCTCATGTGGAACTCTATTCACAAAGTGTTTACAATGAATTTCTTTTCAATACAGCACTTCATTTTATATGATAATATGGATAGCATTCTGTGTAGAATAAACAAAGTAATATTCTCTTGTGGTTAGAGGGTTTTTTTAAATGACTCCATCAAATTGAAAGATTATAATGATGCCGATAAATCACACAAAGTATTTATTCTGAAGCATACCGTCTTAGTCATTATAACTATCTTACCATACTTATTGTATTTGACAAATCAAACTAAACCGAACGTGAATACTTTTCATGTCTTAATTAGCCACTCTTCAAAATGTTTTAACCAGTCCTTTTCAAGCCAAGCATAATTTGGTCTGAAGTGGTTTAGAAATGAGAAAGCTGAATTGTGAATTTCAGTATAGTTTTAGTCCTTGTTGGATCTGGGATTTTTGTAAAGAGAGCTCTTGTAGGAAGAAAGGCAGAGAAGCATGGAAAGATGCCAATAAAAACCCAACCACAACTCATAAATGATACTTTAAAATATTTTAAAATGTAGGCCAGTTTCTGATCTCCATGACATGGTGAAAGTTTCTGCATTCCTACCATGTAACTGAGATCAGAATCTGTCCCGTTATGTGCAAAAGACATCAAATAACCAGTTATGTTCCGCACATACAGAAAATAGCTTATATACTGTGGAGGGAAATGATCTTTTTATGATTCTGGTTTTACACCTATATGCAGGGGATGCTTGTACAGACACTGGAGAGACCCAAGAAATGTATTCAGGAGGGCTAAATTCTCCTGTCAGAGACATCCTGAAGCAGTTCAGCACCATAGCGAACTGTGCACAAGCTCACTGTCCATGAACACAGGCAGTCCACAACACAGGCAGTTTGACTCTTAGCTTAGCCGGCGAATCGCTAGTGCCACAGCTGGGCAGGGCATAGATTTAAGCATGAGATTTAATCATTTAAAATAAATGTAACTAGCAAACGCAGGCCTCCATGCCCCCCTGAAAAGAGGAAGGGAGCTTGTTCCCATTGCTCCAGGGTAGGGGTGAGAAAGCTGGAAGTGCTGCCTGCATGGCATGCTCCTACCTGACCCTCCATAGGGACTCCTCAGTGTTCAGATTCCATGGCTAAGTGAAGGGGGAAGGAGTTGCCAGGTTTCCATCCTACACCCCTGAAAACCCTGGGCAAGGTGGCACAGGTTACAAGGTGTGCAGGAATTGGGGCTGATTTTTTTTCCCC
The DNA here is from genome assembly GCF_965152235.1 of Eretmochelys imbricata. Taxonomy (NCBI): domain Eukaryota; kingdom Metazoa; phylum Chordata; order Testudines; family Cheloniidae; genus Eretmochelys; species Eretmochelys imbricata. The sequence goes on along the minus strand of NC_135573.1, from coordinate 220,961,631 downwards.
ACTATGGTTTTCTCTGCCTCCGATGTGAGGTTTCAGGTACAGCAATCATCAAGGGAGTTCCTGGTAGCGCAGGACACAACTCTGCATGAACACAGCTTGGTTTTGGGACATCTTGGGAGCCTTCATGTTTAGGAGGTGGAAGCTGTGGGGTCATCCACATATGGTGATGGGGAAACCCTAGCCTTGGATGAAAGAATTAAAGCAACTCTGCAGGTGGATACTTGCAGTTTCCATTCTCCTGCCTACGAAGAACCGGCATGCGGAGAATTAGCCCAGCACGTAAGGTGCTCCATTGCTTCTTACCAGAATGTGCACAGACAATTCACCTACTTGGAATTCACATCTGAAGCATTTGTTTGTGCTGGGAGACCAAAGTCACAAGAGACTATCTTTCCGCCTAAGGTAATTATCGTGTTATTTTTAACAGAATGTTTAACAGAAATGTCAGAAATTTTGCAAAGCCAAGGATCATATACTGTCTGTGTTGGCACCTCTAGCCAGTCACATTTACTGTCGCTAGAGGATTAAGTTTCCAAAGAAATCAAAAGAGGTTGCGGCATGTCAGAGAAGGGAAAGGAATGCGATATCTTTGCCTTCAGTCTGAGCCCTGCTACCTTGGTGGTGCCATATTATTCATTCTTATCTTAAATTCTGCTCCAATTTACACCGTACCGCCATGCTGACTGAGGCCTGAGACACGTGGATACAGATTTTCTTTGATTAGGGTTAATGCTGGCACAAACTGACTGAGATTGTGAGAGTAAAATCTTCCCAAGTACAGGCAGAGCCATATTTATGCTGGCACAACTCCACAATAGAGTGAATTTGGCTCATAGTGTTCTGAAATTACCTATCCACGTCCCTAGTGACTCCATATTACATGGGGCTGCCGCTAATAAGGTACTGCATGCACCTCACAGCAGGAATAATTTTTTGCAGCTGAACTAGCTTTACTTTAAATTGGGTTTTGGAGAGTAAGGAGTTGTAAGATGTTGTCCTGAAGAGCCTTTGCTTTTGGAAATTGGCTGGTTTTTTTTTTTGTTTTTTTTTTGTTTTTTTGCAGAAGTGGTCAGAATCCATAATCTACCACCATTCAGTGTATGAAACCATCCCACCAATCCATGTTTTCTTGCTGAATCAAAGATGCAATTTAACTTAAATCTGTTTATCTGAAATCACAGTGGTAGAGCTGGTGGGGAAAAAATAATCCCTAAAGTTTGAGGCACACAACTCAGTTGCTAAACATCAGATAGAAACCGGTTGGAATCTTTATGGTCCATTTGATACATAAGTATGTATCAGTCAAGCAGGGCTGGGTTTCAATAGGCTAAAAATAATGTAGGTTTATTTCGATTACAGAAGCAGAAACAAAGAGTATTTTTCATCAGTGTTTCATTTAGAAACAAAATGTTTTTTGTGATGCTGAAAGATGCATGCTACACTTAGCAAGAAACTTGTAGTTTGAGAAAAAAGAGAAAGGGCCAAGTATGGCCTCCTAGTTGAATGCCTGCACCCAAAAGCAAAATTTAATCCCAAATTCAGCCGCATCATACTATCTAAGGCCTCAGTCCTGCAAACAAGTAAGCACACGTGTAACTTCGCATACATGAGCAGTCTCATTATCTGTGTACATAATGTTAGACGTATGCCTAAGAGTTTGTAGGACCAAGGCCTAAAGTCTCTGGTCGAGATTTTTCAAAGCTATGCAGGTGATTTAGCTACCTATCATTCAATACTTTAATGGGCAGTGTATGGCTAAATCCTTCACACTCATTTGTAAATACCAACTTCTGTTATTAGTATTGCTATCTGACCATTTATAAATATAACATTATTGTAGCTAGGCTAGAGTGAAGTAAAAAATTTAGTTAATTAAGTGCTCGTAGGTGCTTAGTTTATCATCATGAAGGGGCTAAGAACCTAGATAGATACCATTCACTTTCTTTTTCTGCTCACAAAATAGCCATAAGCTGATGGCAATTTATGCTAATATTTTTATTATCCAAATATACTCAGACACTAGCATTTTTGGAAAAAAATTTACTGTGTGTAATACACATGAATATTTGAACATTCTTGTGGTGTTGCTTTGTTGTAAGTGGAGGGCAACAATAAAATAGCAACAATTGTGAAATATTCATGATAAAAATCCTATAGCTTTTCACAGAAACTTCTAAAAAAGTTGGCCATCTCTAGTAACTGATCACATAAGCCACACGGTATTGCTTCTCTCACCTAATTTGTGTGTGTGTCTGTGTGTGTGTGTGAGAGATTGTTGGAACTTTTGTGGAAAATGACTGAAAAGGGGGTATGTGCATGGCCCAAACAAATTCATGTAAAAATGTGAATGGATATTTATGGGTGTTGTATGCATATTTTTCCAAGTCTAATGTTGGTTTTGCAGATCTTTTATTTTTAATCATTGTACAGTAGTTATTTGTTTATACAGCACACAACATTGTGGCAGGCAAAATCCAAAGACAAGGAGTGTAATTCTGGCTCCACTGAAGTCAATGGAAATGTTGCTATTCATTTCAATAGGGCTAGGATTTCAACCCCTTTCCCTACTGCTGTCCCTTTCCACTGTAAGGCCATCACCCTGAAAACAGTTGTATTTGCAGAACTGGGCCCTAACATTAGACATAACTCTGTAAATGAATTGAACAAGCACTAAGTGGAGTGAGATGAAGGACAAAAGTTGCAGTAATAAGCTCATGTATCATTATTCTCATTTATGGTATGTGTACATAGAACATCAGGATTGGAAGGGACCTCAGGAGGTCATCTAGTCCAACCCCCTGCTTAAAGCAGGACCAATCCCTGATTTTTGCCCCAGATCCCAAATGGCCCCCTCAAGGATTGAATTTACAATCCTGAGTTTAGCAGGCCAATGCTCAAACCACCGAGCTATCCTTCCCCACTCTGGCTGGTTGCACCAACTTTTCTCTTATTTACTTTTGTATAGTAAATGCATGTACTTCACTTCGTTTGGTTTGGTTTGGTTTTTGGGAAGAGGTGATTTCTCAAAAATAAGAGACTGACCCTGTAAACACTTTCTGCTTAAGGTGGTGCTTACATCTATGAGTAGTGAGAATTTGCAGGATCAGTACCAAAGTTGTTTTGACAGCCTGGCATTTATTTATTCTATGGCCTATGTTGTGCAGGAGGACAGCGTAGATGATCATGGTCTGGCCTTACACTCTATGAATGTATAATTTTGTATTAAAATTCATTATTGTCTTTATTTCTTTTCCGGTGTAACTTTACCAATTCACTTCCTGACCTGTATTGTACAAAATAACGCTCTTTAGCTTGGTCACAGTTAAGTTGCAATGCAGCTGTTACTCAAAAAGAAAAAAACATAGGGACAGAATTGCCCCTATTTCATTATTGAATGTGTTAGTTTTAGTATGTATTTGGCTCTTTTTATATTTTGATGCAACGTGTTAATAAAATTACACTATTCTGCTCTGCAAGAAGATGAAACCCTTTATGAAAGAAGCATCAGTGGGTTCAGTGGTAAAGCTTTTAACAGCTGATCAGGGTAACACTGCAGCTGTGTTGGCCTCTAGGGTCCTACTTTGATCTTATATCTGTGGGCACGTATTGCAACTTAGCTTGGAAAATCATCTCTTGCAGGGGTGTGTAATCATGATCAAGCTTTCAGAGCTGATGTTTTTGCATACTTGCCTCCTTAGCTTTGATTTTTATTTCCTGCAATCATATACTGTATGTTGAAAGAGGGCAGATCTGTCTTTCAAATAAAAATAAGAATAGATCCATTTCTGTATATGCTTTCAAACAGCTAATTCAGGCTTCTTGCGCCTTGAGTGTTGGACTCAATTCCTGAGTGCTTTCATAATTACTAAAATCAAGGAGAAAATATGCAAAAAATGGATATTAGAAATTCAGGGTTAAAAGTAGCAAAACCAGATTGTGAGCAAAGGCACAATGATATATATCATTCAGTATTATCACCAGCTGAGAGAGCTGTCCTAGAAAGACTGCATTCTTTGGCAGTAAATGAAATAAATATTTAACCAAAGTCCAAAAATCAAAATACATAGAAAAATAATTACAGTTGTAAGCTCACTTTTCATACTGTAGCGGAGTGGTTTGAATACATGCTATATACATGGATGTTTTTAAACGTCAGCATGTTTTTCCAAATATTCATTTTTAATTGCCTCCTGACTGAGAGATAGATCCAAAGCTGAAGTAGCTGGAAAGACCCTCAGTGACTCCAGTGAGATTTGGATCAGGCAATAAGGCTTCACCCTGCACACACTTACATAGGTGATTTACTTTGCCTGTGAAGGTCGACCACATGGGACTCCTACTCATATGCTTGCACAATTGGGGCCTTGAACATTAGTACAGACAATATACTTTTTTTCTCCGCTTCCATTGATATTGATAGTTGCCTGTGGACATCGAGAGACCAATTAAGCTGTTTGTCATCCAAAAAATGCCTGTTACAGTTCTGCAATCTATTGTTTCTAAACGAATAAAATCCACCTTAAGTGTGAATAATATTTGTTACCTTTTTTTAAAAAAAAGAAGTAGTAAGCTTTCAATTGAGCCTATATCAATTGCATATTGGACACTCTAGACTGGATCAGTTATTTTCTTTCTTAGTCTGCGAAGCGTTCCTCATGTAATGCGCATAAAATAGCATATAATAAAACTGAGTTACTAACAGCCAACCTAGTGTACCATACTGTTTCATGTCTTTAAACAGTTCCTTTTTCAGTACCAAAAGCTGCATAATGTCTGTAAACAGTTCCTTTTTCATACTACCTTCCAGGGAAAGATCACAAGCTTTAAGACAGCAGCAAATACATGCATGGTTAATTTAGATGCTTGTTGCCATTTTCTTTTATTTGAGTCAATAAAAATGTATGTTCAGGAAGTTTGAATTTTTCCATGATTATATCAATCCCATTTTGCGTTCTCGCTCGAGAACTGCGATGCTGGATCGAACTGGAAAGGACTACAGCATTATTTTGCCATATCACTAAAACATTCTGTCTGGAAGTTCAATCAGATCAGTAAAGCAATATTTACTTGGTCTGCTTAAGCAGTTTAACATTTCTATGAGAATGTATTTCTTATTGTCACTTATTTAACATTGAGGTGGGCAACTAAAGTAAGCATAATTTATTTAGATTGATACTGGAAGCATTAATGAACTTTAGAACAGTGTAATTCTTTACCTAAAGACTGTGTTATCATATGCACGTAGGACTACATTTTTGAAGGTATTTAGGGGTTTAACTCCCATTGATTTCACCTAATTACCTTTACAAATCTGGGCCCTCGGCCCCAATCTTGCAAATAATTATACTCAGGAATAGTTTCACTGACTTCTTTGAATGACTCACCTTTATAAAATTAAGCATGTGTGTAAACATTTGCAGGATCAGGGCCTTGTGTTGTCTTGAAAAATATCAAATATACTAACATAGGGCCAAATTTCACAGTCTTTACTCAGAAAACACATTCATTGACATCAGTTAGAGCTTTACTCAAGTAAGGACTGGAGAAATGGGCTTTAAATGCAGCAATTATTTCCAACTGATTCTAAAGAGGGAGATGATAAATTTGTCCTGAATCCATGTCATTGCTTTACAACTGCAGAAGTAAACCACAGAGTTCTTTTGCGAGGGCCCCATGTTGCAGTCCTTAATCACGCAAAACTCACATTGACTCTTGGAGGAATTATATGTGAGTCAGGCCCGCAATATTATCTTTGCACTGCAAAGTATTCTCTTTTTGTGCATACCCACTTCACCTTTTCATTTCATTTATTTTCCAGCTTGCTGTTCCACACAATGACGAATGGACCCGTTTTGCTCGGACACTGGTTGAAATCCGTGCCAACAGAGCGGACAGCGAAGAAGAAGGGACTGTGGAATTGTCTGCCTAGAGAAAAGGAGGTTTCAATTGTTTGTGTAGCGCAGTATCTATCCCTTGTTGAGTATGCCAGTTTTTGGTGTCAAATCAGTATCACTGTGGCTTTTGATGCCAGTGTCCCTGTCAGCATTGCTTAGAGAGCTCCATGTTAATCACACTGCGCTTTACACAAGGCTGAGAATCTCCAGAGCAGTTCCATACTTTATATTTCTGTCTGAAACGTAAGAAAGAAAAGACAAATCAAACCTTTATGGGTTTAGCTGTTGCCTTTTAACTACTTAGTAGCTGTATTTAATAGCTAGAAACCATGGTTAAACTTGTGCTCACATGCACTTCTGGCAAAGTCCTATTAAATCCATATGAAGCCAGATATGATTATGTGCAGATGTGGTGTGCTTCATGATATGGGACTGGGCCCAAGACTTTAGATGTGGTGTTTCACATGGTGACTTACATTATGAATGGATGTACTATACAAAAGTTGCTGCTCCTTATTTATTGCGGTGTGCTGCATGGAACATATTTATTTGAAAGCATTAAAATAAACGATCCTAAAGCATGTGCATAATGAGAGCACTGCATTGTCTCTGTGCTGCTGTAGAGGCTACATTACCATTCAAATACTAAAGACGTAAGATCTATAAATGTTTGTTTGAGTGGATGGAATGATTTTTTTTAAATGCCTATTATTTCTAGGCACTTTAACAATATTTCATGTACAGTCGGTCGTTGATGCTTGTCATGGTAACACTAACAGGCTGACAATTGTAGTTCCTGAGTATGACACCAATATTGCCAATAAACTTATTCTGGAGCAACGTGGTTACTCCTTTCGGGCCAGCGGTACTCAGCGTTTTAATCACAGGACATTGGCTAGGCACTGGGAACACGTGACTTCCAGGAATTGCAGAATGCTCATACAACTGCTATGTAAACAGATACCTTAGGCTTTTGTTAATGCATTTACATGCATCAAATTTTCACAGGAGTCTAGAAGAACTAATCTTTGTTGCCTTCTAGATCAGTGGTTCTCAACCAGGGCCCTCTGGGGGTCCACAAGCAGGCTTCAGGGGGTCCACCACGCAGGGCCAGCGTTAGACTTGCTGGGGCCCAGAGTGGAAAGCCAAAGCCCCACCACGTGGATTTGAAGCCCAAGGCCCTGAGCCCCATCACTTGGGGTTGAAGTTGAAGCCTGAGCAATGTAGCTTTGTGGGGGGCTCCCTGTTGCAAGGGGCCCCAGGCAATTGCCCTGTTTGGTACCCCCTAATGCCAGCCCTGGCTTTTATATGCAGAAAAAACAGTTGTGGCACACATGGGCCATAGAGTTTTTATAATATGTTGAGGGGGGCCTCAGAAAGAAAAACCTGTTCCAGGTGGTGTTTTTTCTATGTATATCTGTGCAGAGTTAGACATTTCTGCTCTCTGCTGCATGCACAAAGAGTGTAAGGTAGAGAGCTCTTACGTGTACTGCCCCCTTGTGCAAGGGTGGGCGGGTGGAAAGGGCTGCAGGCAGCATTTTCCTTTCACTCCGTGCAAGTAGCATGGCAGGATGCCATGACAGCATTCAAAAAAGCATTAGCCAAGTCTGCATCCTGGTGCACCAGCCCACGCGTCTTGGCCCAAAGGATCATACACAAAGGCGGATTCCATGGTGAGTCAAACTAGGGCGAGTCTGTGTTCTGAAGTGTTCTGTGATTGGACATGGCTGCGAAGAACAGAGTTCAAGGAGATGCTGCTGCCCGCAACTTTCCAGTCAGCATAACCAGGACCAATTGTGTCATGTAACTAGTCTTAGACCCTGCACCCACCAAACATGTGTTTAGCATTGTATCAGCCAACTGTGCTTCACGCCAGGCTCAAACACAGGACCATTTGAAATGTGGACCAGCCCTAGGAGTGTCTTCATTGGTGTAATTTACACACAAGGTGACCAGTGTGTAAATCAGGACTGGGGGAGGGAGTTAACAGTTGCTGATATAAGACAAAGCCTCTAATATCGGGACATCTAGTCACCCTACTAACACACTGAAATGGCAAGCAGAAGGTGTAAGTCAGACTTCCTTACACTTACACTCACTTCTAAGCTGCCTGCAGTCTGCCTGCTAGAAGGCCTCTTTAGCCCTATTAGTAGGGCCCTACTAAAGTCAAGGTCCATTTTGCTCAATTTCATGGTCATGGGTTTTTTAAAAAAAATAAATTGAATTATTTCAGCTATTTAAATCTGACAGTTCAGTGTTGTAATTGTAGATATCCTGACCCAAAAAGGAGTTGTGGGTGTGTGTGAGTCACAAAGTTATTGTAGTGGGAAGGTTGGGGTACTGCTACCCTTGGCTCTGCCTTCAGAACTAAGCACCTGGAGGGTGGCGGCTGCTGGCCAGGATCCTAGCTCTGAAGGCAGAGCCGCTGCCAGCAGCAGCGCAGAAGTGAGGATGGCCTGGTTTGGTCTTGCCACCCTTATTTCTGTGCTGGTGCCTGCAGAGCTGGGCCCTTGGTCAGCAGCTGCCGCTCTCTGGACGCCCAGTTCTGAAGGCAGCAGCACAGAAGTAACGGTATGGTATTGACACCCTTATCACCGCACTGCTGCTGCTGGCAGGGCGCTGACTTCAGAGCTGGACGCCCAGCTCTGAAGGCAGCATAGAAGTCAGGGTGGCAATACTGCGATCCCCCTAAAATAACCTTGTGACCCCCCCCAACTCTCCCTTTTGGGTCTAGACCCCAAATTTGACTGGTCTCCCCCATGAAATCTGTGCTTTTACCCTATCCTATACAGATTTCATGGCCCGTGATGCCTTTTTCAGGGCTGTGAATTTGGTAGGGCCCTGCGTATTAGATGGCTACTACACATGCAGCTATCTGCAGTACTTGCTAATCAAATAGATAAACTGGTCCTGCCCAACGGAGCACCAGACAGCACTTCAGAGTTCGACATCTTCACTCCCCACATCCCAATCTATGGAATCCTGCCGTGAGTGACAGACATCCTTTTGCAGAAGATGCACTAGACATCCAGTGTAAGTGCACTGGTAAGTCAGAGAACATCTAAATGATGCCCCTTGCACACCCAATTGAGTACACAAAATTGGAAAGCAAAGGTGAGGCCTATTGGGCTTCCAACAGGAAGTCCAATAAATCCTGCATTCCAGGCACTATGTTGCCTCTAACTCCCCGAACAGTGAGCTCAGGTTTAGGGGGAGGGGAAGTATTTTTCTGAATATGTTGTTCCATTATTTCCAATCATAGATGAAAAAACTCCCTCATCCACTGTGGAAGTTAAGACTAGCCAGTTCTTCCAGTGCATTGTAAACTGCTGGCAAATTTGCCTCTCCTTTTTCCATATTACCTTTCAGTTTTGAAACCTAAGGGGAAAATGCTGCATATTTTACCTTCCGATCTCTCGCGCCTTCATTGCTTTAATAGCTTCTAAAACAGTTTTAAGAGAAACCTCAGAAGACTCTTCAGGATTCACGGCTGTGCACACAGGAAAATGCCCACCTGGCATAGAACACTGCTCCTCCTGGCCCCCTGGCAGCAGGCCTTGATCACAGAGAAGAGGCTTTTTCCTTTGGGGACAGCGGGCTAAAAAAAGAGGCTCGGTCCAGGAGCTTCAAACAGAAGAGGTCCAGGCACAAGGGCAGCATAGAACATCATAAGGTTGAGACTAAACTATTGCAGCGCAGTCCAGGAAGAATAAGGTTCTGCTGCAGAGTAAAGCAACTGCTTGCCAGATATGTGCTTTCACTCCACCTCTCCTGGACAGGCCTGCTGTATGGGGTTCTTTCCTGGCTATCCATGGTTAAGGCTTTGAGTCTGTCACATAGGTCACGGATTCCATGACTTTCCATGACCTCAGTGACATTGGGGCCCCACAGCAGTTCAGCTACTGCAGCAGCAGACCCCACTCCCCCAGCCCTGCAGGACAGTGGGGGATCCTCCAGAGCTACCCAGCCCCAGAGGGTGGCAGGGACCCTGCAGTTCCCAGTCACCGTAGGTGGTGGGGGACCCTCCCCCCTAGCTCTACAGGGTGACAGGGGATCCCCATCAGCTCCTAGCCCTGTGGTCAGGGGTCCCTTCCAGCTCCCAGCCACTGGGCAGGGGGCAATAGCTTCCTGCTGTTGCATGCAGTAGGGCAGGGTACTGGCCCCTCCTCCCTCCCCATTTTGTCAGGGATAGGTCATGGTTTCTGTGAATTTTTGTTTAGTGCCCATGACCTGTCCATGATTTTTTCTAAAAATATCCCTGACAAAATCTTAGCCTTATCCATGGCTGATAACCTTCTGACACTTCATACAATCCATTTCCAGACAAGTATCTCAAAGTTGAGCCCATACGTCCACAGAGTGTTCCCATGTTTGCTCAAGATCCCACTAAACACAAAATTCCACTGTTTCATAAAAATGAAGCCACCCCTTCCACTCCCAACATGCACCTTCCACCAACAGCCAGCCTCAGACAAGATGAGTACAACAACCATTTGTGGATCACTGCATGGTTGGCATTTAAACAGCAGTTAGGCAATATAGTAGACTACATCTTTGATTTCATTTGTAATCTTTCCTTTCCCCTCTACATTTGTACAGCCCTGAGCACATGCCTATTGGTCAAGAATGAGCAAGAAAATAGTATCTCTAGGCAATGGCTGCAAACCATTGTTAGTGGGTCCATTTCTTCTAGGCATTGCAACGGAAACAAGCCTGGAGAGCACAGCAGCCTTTTAGCTGGATCCAGAGAGGGCACTGAAAATGTAAGGATAGCATGGAAGGAACATAGATGATTGTTAGAGAAGCAGACACTTGGGATATTAAGGGGGGGGGGGAGGGCAGACGGAGGATGTGACAAGTGTTGTGAAAACAGGGGCAGACTTATGAAGAGATTTAGAGGCGGGGTGCGTGGCGGGTGAGGCTTGAGTTTGGTGTGTTGAGGAAGAGAGAGCCAGTGAAGGTATTTAGAACCAGCTCTTCAAAAGGTATTTGAGCACCTAACTCCTACTAATTTCACTACCTAAAAACCTTTGAGGAGCTGGGCCTTATTTCCTGAACTCATTGAAGTCAATGGCAAAAGCTTCTTTTTTACTTCAGTGATGCAGGATCAAGACCTTAATGAGGAAGAGTCCTTGGTAAGAGCAGTTTTAGCAGAGCAGATGCCAGAGAGGAGAGAATTCATTGTGGAGTTGGAGGAAAGGAATTCAAGGCAGTAGCTGTAAATGGTAATAGGGTTTACTTCTCTTGCCACCAAAACGCAGCCTCCTCTGGGGCAAAATGGGGTAGCTATTTAAAAGTGTGCAAAAATGCTAAATAGGAATACGAAGAGGACTGCCATATCCAGTTGAAGCTGCCAAGGTACCATAATTAGCTAAGCTGGAATTTGGCCAGGACATACTGTTTAACGCTCCTATTCTTAACAAAATATACAAGGGGATTTTAACGATTTCAAAGTGACCAGACCCTCTGCTTCACGGCTCATCCAGAACATGTGAATAATATAATGGCAGCTGGGCAAAGAATCAGACTAAATACCATGTCATCGGTTTGAAGCCACTTTTGGCAGCTTCAGGTACAATGTGAAAGGCTTGAAAATTTAGTCTTAAATTTAGCCACTGAGATGTAGACTCAATGTATTCGTCTAAAGCTCTTATTTAAATAAGGATAATCAAGGCTAATGCTTAAGATTTTGTCATGTATATTTTTAGTAAAAGTCAGGGACAGGTCACGGGCTTTTGTGAATTCTTCTTTATTGCCTGTGACTTATACTAAAAATATCCGGGGGCCCTCCATCACCTGTGGTGGCTCGAGCGCTAGGGTCCCTTTTCCCCTACAGGGCTCTTGCGCACCAGGTTCCCTTCCTCCCATGGCTCTGAGCTGCAGGGTTCCCCCTCCCACCCACAGCAGTGAGGAGCCCCCCAGCTGCGAGGAGCTGTGGGGTACACCCACTGCTGGGGGCCCCTGCCATCCGGGGCAGGCAGGGGATGGGGGGAGCTGCTGGGGGCCCCTGCTGTCCATGGGCAGTGGGGGGGGTCTCTCAACTCCCCCCTCCCCCCACAGCGGCCGGGAGCTGCAGGGTATGCCCACCATGTCAGGTGGCGGGGGTACCCTGCTGTTCCTGCAAGCCACTGGGGGGGGGGGTCCAGCTCGTACAGCTCCCAGATGCGTGTGGGCTGAAGTCATGGAGGTCTTTGGAAGGCACGGATTTCATAACTTCCACGACCTCCATGACAAAAATCGTCATCTTAATCAAGGCAGAGTAGGTGGTGGTAGAGGTTGATATTTCAGAGTCTAGACGGGTACATTATAAACACTTAAGCGGTGTTTTCAGGGGATGCAACAGTCCTTCCCCTTGCACATTCCAGGGCAAGGACTCCGGGGTGTTTTCAAAGAGTCTATTTTGGATGCCCAACTTGCGGCACCTCACAGGGTTCTGATTTTCAAAGGATCGGTGATCAGCACTGTCTCAAAATCAGGTTCCGAGGTAAGTACCCCAAAAATTACTGTACTGAAAATTTAGTTCCTCGTCGTAAACTGTGAACGCACGTCACAAACTCTTCACGTTACCTGTGCTGGCAGAATGGTATTTGTGGAGTTAGGGCACGCTGTGACAGGTGGACAGTCTTTGGTATAGAAACTGCTATTCCTGCTGCTGCTGGGTTTTGAATAATCCTTGGTAAAATGCGATACAAAAAAAAATTCAGCTATATGAGGGTCTGATCACCTTCACTGGTTCAGAGCAAGATTGACTGATAACCTTAGCAGCTGATGGAGACGCAAGGGTCTAGGGACACAGCCATCGCTAAAGCAGCAGGCAGGCACGTTCGATGGAGGTAAGATGGTTTTCATAGTTACAGATGGCTGTCAATAGGGTTAAAAGAGTGATTTTCTGTCAAGATCCTAAGCAGGGTTAATTCTCTAGTAATATAACTGTTATAATCTACTGTGTTGTGCATACAATGAATCCCCATCACTTGATTTGGGGGAGGAAAGAGAAAAATCAGACAATTCTTTAACACATAACCAAAGCTGCTGGGATGAACTTTGCGAGCGGCTGAATTGCTTCCTAATGCTATGAGGAATAGGGCATATAATGGCAAAAAGCCACTAACATGCATCTTAAAATATCTCCTCTTGCTGAACAGTAACATGTAAAAAAGCCTTTGCCGAATGCCTTTTGGATAATAAATAGGAATACAGAGCATCATGTGTAGTTACAAATGCAGTTTGCTCAAATGCTTTTTTTCTGGGTATTTGCTGCATTTTACCAGAGAGTTATAAAATGCAAGTGTCTTGAGGTTTACATATTCTGAACCATTAAATACTTTATGGATAATCACTAGATTTAAATATTGTTTTCTAGTCTAAGCAATGTTAATAAATATTTCAGCAAAAACACTGAAGCCTGAAATTCACAACAACTGTTTCAATGAGAGGTGGCAGATTTCTCCCCCCAACAGGCAGTTGCTGGAATTCATCAGCACTGAAGAGCTAAGCAGGTAGGAACACACCAGAAGTGATGTTATACGTGGGGTACATGAAGACAAAAAGGCCATCGATCCCTAAGAAAGCTGTCGAGTGGTTTAATGGTTTTCATATTTTTAGGTTTAGGAAAACTTGCTTAAGTTATTTTTGAAGCTTGTGGTATGTTGCTCACAAAACTGTTGCTGCAAACTGTAAATATTAAGCTATCCAACTCAAAAGCTCCACAGTCACCTGGCCAAAATACATATGCACTAGCTATGGTGTAAGGAGAGAGCCAGGACATGGATTTAACACTTCAGAAACACCCCAACATGCTACTATATGGAGGATTACCAATTCTTGAACAAAATTTGACAACAGATTACTCAACAGAACTGCAAAATGCAAATAAACTGAGGTTACATCCCACCTTACCCCTCCCAGACTGCATAACTTATCCATAAACCAGAAGAGTGCAAACATCTGAAAGCTTTTTTTTAAAAGAGAAACCAAAGAGCAAAATCTTACAAGATCTGAGCCAGTAAGTTCTTCAGCATAAGAGCTTATACCATGCATCTCCATACAGCACCCAGAGCAAGAATGTGTCATACAGCCTCTCACATGTCGATCCTGACTAGAGTCTTTGGATACTACCATAACATTAATGTGGTTTTTTGTTAATCCCCTCATCATCTGTAAGAGCAGTTAGGGGCAGAGGGATATTTTGTATGTGGCTTTACTAAGAATTTTTGGTTGAAATTGTGATAGCTCAATATCTACACTACAAACAAAGAAATAAGGGAGGGGATTGACACTATCACAGATCAGTCTAGTTTGCTATTGCCTGATGCTATCAGAGCAATTTGTGGGGGTTCAGAGCCTTCCATGGTACATTTAGTATCGTGTACTATATCTGAGTTGGAAGCATGTAGTTAAGAACTATTGCCCCATGGACTGAGAAAGCAGCCAGCTGTGGAATACGGTACCAGAAGCTATGAGGCAGAGGGCATTAGTGACCAGAGGACTTGGGTTGGATTTTTTTTTCTAAACCCCAGGAAATGGTTTTTCCTTTTAAGTTAAAAAATCAAAACCTGCATGGGTGTTGATTAGAACCATTTAAAAAACGACTGAACCTTGCTTTATTGGAGCATGTGCACAGGGACAAGGGGAGTTCCAGTTTGGCTCCAGCAGCACACAGGTCAAATCCTTCCCAGTGAGGCTTCCAATGCGCGTCGTGTCGTGTCGTAAGTAAGCAGTTGCTAAATGATTTTATGCACTTCGTGTGTGTGTGGGGGGGTGTCTTCCTCCACGGGAAATGCTGCCTGCTATGTATACAAAAGAAGTCCTTCCTTAGCTGCTTGAGTCTCCGCATTTGCTCTCATCAGCAGCTAAGACAGACAGGAAAGTGCACATTCTAGTGACGGCAAAGATTTAGAAAAAGATATAAAAATAGCACTAAAACCAAATGGCTTGAAGTTCTGAAGTGTTGATCCTTGGCAGCTGCCATTACCAGTATATTCTGTGGCTTTTTTTTTTTTTAATATATGAAATAGTTTGGTGGGGGAATGGAGTTTATTTTTAACAGAGTAGCAGTTACTTTTGGGGACCAGAACTCAGTGAGCTGCTCCCATCACCTGCCTCTCTCACACAGAGCTCATGAGCTCAGCAGAATTCAGTAATGACACCTGGAAAAAGCAGTGTGCATGGCTGTCAGGGTTCCCAAAACAGAATTACAATCAGATTATATTTGTGTTTATTAATTTTTAAATTTATGGATACTCCAGACTCCTCCTGCTGCTCCGTTTCCCTGATTAGTTTGAAATGTAAACACTGCCAATTAAAGCAGTTTTCTGTAACAAGCCATATATAATGCAACTAATATATCCATTTCCATTTGGCATTTGGACAAGTTACAGTGTAACCAATATGATGTCATATACCTAATAATGTAATATTTTTACAAAGTACAGAACTTTAATATTCCCATAAACTCATACTTCACATTTAATAGAAATGAAAATATTTAGCAAGGATTACTGCCCTGTAAGGACCTAAATCTTGTGACACCTTTTAGGAGCAACATCAGGGGCCCACTTCAACCTGCACTGGCTATATAGGCAAATTGTTTAAAAGTTAGTTACTTAAACAAAACAGAGAGAGCTTCAAACTAATGAAAGTTTGCTCCAATTCAGGCTTTTAACTAAAGAAAAGTTTCTTCTTGAGCCACAGCCGCATCAAAGGGGCTCTCCTCTTCACAATCCCAAGTTGTTATGCCTCAGGTGGTCAAAAGTAACTACATTCCTAACCCAACCTGTAAATGCCTGTACATAATGAATGAAGTTAGCCTTGAAACAGAGTATAAAATTGAAAGACACACATTAAATCTGCTGTGCAACTTGCATAACAGACATTTGTCTCGCCGTTTGAAAGGTTTATTTCTAACTTCATAAATACACAATCCTCTAAACATTGTGCAAGGCACTCCCTCCCCTCCCCCCAGATAAAATCTTGTGTTCTAGAATATTTTAATCTCTTTATTCAACTGAATAAAGTAAATAATCTAGAAACAAATAATTTCCAATTACAAGCCAGTAGTTAAGGCAGGTACCATTGATACAGTGCATGGATTTTTCTATTGCATTTATTTAAACAAGCAGCATTTACTAAGTGCATCATACAAACAAGAATCCAGATATCAGCATGTCCAAGATAGGCACCTAGTCTTGTAATTTCACTGTACGCGTAATAAAATGCCAAAAGTACTTCCATAAAGTGCAAAGACTATGGACAATAACACTTCCTTCCTAGCGTTTTGATACCATTAACAGAATACCTTGACTCAACATTTATAAATGTGGTTTCCATTACAAAAACATGTTCCACATAAAAGCTTCACAATACAATCCAGAAACTGAACTTGTGCGTGTACTTATTTAAAAAGTTGAAGCCATAGTGGTAGACTCAGGTACTGTGTGTGTGAATATATATATATTTTGAAGTCTACAAACGCACTAAGCTTATAACCAATTTACATGTACAGTCAAAATCATTCTGCTTGAGCACCATGATCTCTATTGACTATTTCAGTGACAATGCGTGATATCCAATATGCAGCCACTTTGGCATAACAATCCTTATTTGAATGTTACCTGTCAGATGATCGCATTCATAACTCCCACCCCTAATCCTGCCCCATAAACAGAATCTAATATTAGTGCCTTCCAAACATAAAGCACATGTCAGATGTGGACAATACATTCATGGTCCTGAACCCAAAGAATAACTGGTAATAATTTCACAGTGATCTGGTTAAGGAAGCACGAAGACCAATGATTACGTTTAAGAAAACTGCCTTAGAACTGAAATGACACTTAACTGATATATGATGAAAAGCTAAAGGAATGAAATATTAGACTGATCAGAAACGTGGCTCTTTCACCACTAATAAAACTCCACAGCAGTAACATGACATCTTAAGGTCCAATGGCTGCAGCAGCCTGTGAGGTAGGTGGTGATGACTTAAATCGAGGTAGGTATAGTCCAAATTTATTTTCAATCCCTGCAAATGTGGCAACTGCTAATTTATAACCTCCAACATGGTCAGGGTTAGGAGCAGGTAGTGTGATCCTGGATTTAGGAACGGGCTCTGATCCAGCTGGTTTTCTGCAAAATAAAAGTTAAACTTCCGTAAAAACACTGACACCAAAATCGCTCCATAAATTGTAAATCAACTATCTTAAGGTCAAAAATCCCACAGCCGCTTGGCAAAAACATCCCTGCTACAAAGTAATGAGAATCACATTGTAATATTTTAGAAAGATCCCAACAGCTTTCATGCTAATCATCACAGAGAGTTGTCAAACCTAGATGAAATTGTACAGCATGTTACTCGATGAGACTGCAGTAAACTGTGGCCATATCCCATCCCCAGCTCCTGCACTCTGCATCACTCATCCAGGAACCGGTAGAGTTTGTACAGCTAACGTTTTTGTATAGGTATCTACATCGCAAATGAAGGCGTGATTGTGATAACGGTAGGCATACCCGTGTTAGCTTTCATCTAGCTGGTGGGGGTAACAAAAGTAGTGAAAACATGATGGCAGAGGCTTTAGCGTGGGCTAGTCACCCCAGCATAAACCTACAAGGACCCTGGGTTCGTTCTTACCTGTGCTAGGTAGATTATGCCTTCCCACGCTACAATCACACCTTCATCTGTAGTATAGAAATACCTTAAGAAGGCACTGACAGTACATACACAGCAATGCTTGGGGAAAGGGGATATTTTGTGCATGGTTTTACTAACCATGATTTTTTTTGTTAACAGTCCCAGTACTTCCACTGGAAAACCAAAGAATGGCAAATTCAGCTACACACTTCTAAGGGAACTGATGCCAGCAAAACCCACTCTTGCTTCCTCCTTGTGATCTCCCTGATGCCATCGTAAACCATTTAGGTGCGTTTAAAAGCCTTATCGTGTTAACATTGCCTAAATGCAGTTGCATTTGTTGCAGAGGACGCAACAGAGTCAATACATTGTGATGGAAATATCAGATCCCTGTTCTGCAACAAGCAAACGTGGTGCATGCGTAAAGGGAGGCAGAACTGAGGCTCCACCAACAACTGAGCAATCACTGCATTCAACTGCTACAGCCCTTTTAACAATAATAGGCTGCCCAGTCACATGCAGAACCCCTCCCCAACAGCAATGTCTTAGTAATGGTGCATTGTTGCCTATTAGTTAGCGCAGGAAGGAGTCAGGAATCCCAAGTTCTATTCTCTGTTCTGCCATTTATCCTCTGAGGGTCTCATTTTACACTGACGTCCAAAATATCCTCTCAGGGTCTGTTATGGTACTAAAATGAGGCCCAGCTTGCTGTGAAGTGGGTACAGAAATGCTTGCTCAAATTCCACTGAAGCTTAATTAATTTGGTGCAGTGAAGCCTTTTATCTCACGATCTCAAAGTTCTCTCTGTAACTGCAAAGCATTAAGAACTAATGTTCCAATCCTGCAACTGACTCTGCAGGGGCACAGGGGTTCGCTTCCGCAGAGCCAGTTGCAGCATCAGTGCCCAAATGATACGTTCACACAGTATACTTACACTCCCCCAAAGTCAATGTAAAGCCATCTCTGCAACAGCTCGTAAGTCACCAAAGTTACACCAAACTGAGGAGAGGATCGAAACACACGAGCTTGAAAGAAAAACAAAACAAGTGTGAGCAACAAAAATCAATTAAAAACCACAACTGGCTCCCTGTCATCAAACAAGTGGCATCTAAGTTGTTTTACATACCACCAGCTCCTTTCCACAAAGCTTTCGGGCCTTCCTCTCGCAGTATCTTTCCAAAGCAGTCTATGACGCCACTGTAAGTGGTTTGCCCTGCCCGGGCTGCCACTTGTAATCGAGTCTTGATAACATCAGCAGGGGTCACTAGGGAGGCCGCAGGCATACCTAAAAATGAAGCGGGGGAAAAAAAGAGACTGGTATCAGTAAGTTGTGACACATACTAGATGCTTCCTGCACGGGAAGGTTACTGTGCCTTTCATTCTTACCTCAGAAAACTCAGGCCCCAAATATTTGCTTTTAATGAGAAAGCAGAATAGTGAATAGGGCTAGCCACTGTGAAAAGTGCTTCACGCATATAAGGCTCTGGTTAGATGAACAGCCCCACCATATTTTTATTTGAAGTCAGGAGGCGCATACAGACATTTTCAGTACAAACCATAACCCTGAATAGTTAACAAGTTAACAGGTTTTGGAGAGGACGTTCATCTCTCCCTTTCACGCCCCTTTGTGGTTTCTGACATTCCCATCACACAATGCGCTGGAAAAAGCATGTTCACACACACCTTAAACAACCTCATGCAAGATGTTACTGGGAGCTAGGTAATGTTGTGCACAATCAGCAAGATGCACAAGCGAAGGTTTAAAGGGTTCATTTTTCTCATTAGGAAACTCACATTTCTCAGCTGCAGAGCAATGTCTGACATCCTCAGTTTAATATTTGGAGGTAAATTTAAATTTACTCTGGCAGATAATCAACTGAAAGCAACAAATACTGAATAACAGCAGGCGAGATTTCTAAAGTCATTGTAGCAAATCAGGGCTGCCCATGTTGAGATTAAAAAAAAAAAAAAAAAAAAAGCAGCGAGACTGTGCTCAAAAGACACTGTCTCTTATGGTTTTATTACTTTTCCATTCTGCATATGTTCCAAACCAAGTTGGTCAGACACAGATGCATAAATCTCCTTTGCTTTTTTTTTTAAGGCTTAATAATTGTGTAACAATTTTTGTCCAAACCAGTATGGTCTGGCTCAAAGCACCATCTCACCCTCCTAACAGACTGCTTTGAAAGCTGTGTGTAAGTGTGCGCATATCACTAAAATAGGAGCCGCTCCTCCTCTCCCTAAACCCAGAAAAGAAGCGAGCACGTGAGCATGCATGAGCACGTGCACACACACAAACTTTCACGTTTGCAAATTTGGCAGGCAAAGGCTAAAACACGGTTAAAGTTTCACCTGAACTAAATTCCAGAAATGCTGATTTACTCCCCCACTTACCATTACTGACCACAGGATATATTTACGTCTTCAACTTAAAGATGTCCTTTAGAGATCAACCAATGTTTTCAAGGAAAACCAAAAGACATACTTAGAAACAATACAGCTTACTCTATGTTAATTACCATCTCTCATCTCTCTCCTCACCTGTTATTTATTACTAGGGACATTTGTGTTTAAAAACAAACTTACAACTGAAATTAGACAAATTACACAGCAGCAGATGACATAAAATGAAGAGGGATAAGGGGGAAGGGATGAGGAGGTTCATAGGAGAAATAAGCAGAAAGAACAAATTAACTTGTGATCCTCTGACATTATTATAATCTCCACATCAAATGTTGTAACAAAGAAACTGGGATATTAGGTGAAGAAAGAGCAACAGGAGAAGATCAACCTAAGGAAAAAAAGTTTTGATTTTATACATGTCCCTAATAACAAAAAAGGGGAAAAGAAATATATAAATAACATGGGTCACATCTTGAGAAACAGGCATGCATGCATAAGATACATGTGCACATTTACATGTACATGTGCTGTGCAAGATGGGTATTTTCCACAACTAAGATGAGTTCGAGCACATTTTGAGGCTCACACACTCCTGAAAACATAATGCAATTCTACTGATGCAGAATTGGCTCTAACTACGGTGGATCAGATTCTCAGCTAACGTAAACCAACCTGCCTCTGCAGAAGTCAAAAGAGTTAGACTGATTTACACCAGCTGAGGATATGACCCAACATTTTAGAGATGTTTTTCCATGACATGCCCATGACTTTTTAGTGAGAGCGCCAATCTTCCAGTTCATCAATCCCTTGTTTTGATCTTTAGAGTTACTAGCTTGCCTCTAATAAAAGAAATATCTTGCTTCTGTAAAAATAGGGCACCCATGTCCCTGCACTGTTCCACATGATGAGCATCATGACTCTAATACTGTGCAGGAATCTGCTTATGTAAAAGTTAACCTGGAATGGAATTTTACTGAAAATACTGGATAAAATTCCCGTTATAGCTGATTTCCTAGCACATATCAGCAACTATGCGGACTGCTTCTGTGGCTGAACTTCAAAGCGACAGTTATCTCAGTCTGCAATCACCTGACAATGGCTAGAAAGAGAAAAATACTAACATCTAAGAAATGGGTTGGCTTAAGAATACCAGTTTATATTTCAGGTCTGTAGATAGGCTCCAAAGTTCAAAAATTGTTTTGTTCCATCAAAATGGGTTAGAATTAACATGAGTTTAACTCAATCTTCTTTCAACAATTTCTGTTTTTTGTTTTTTTTAAGCACCAGCCATTCGATTAGAGATGTTTTGACTGGTGCCAGCTCAATTCCTATGCTCTACAAGGCATTGCACAAAGAGCTAGTAGAAAGAAGTGACGGCACAGGATTCATCAAGACTATCTGGTTTTTAGAGTTAAGCCTGGGCCATAATCCAGCTGAAGATGTCCAGAAGTTCCAGGCTGCCCAAAGTCTGGACACACACAAATGTTAGCTATATAAGCAGGCTACTCTTCCCAGAGACACTCCTGTGCCCTTGACAACAAAAAGCTGCCCAGCTGTCTACAAGAAGAGGGGAATTTAAAAAAAAACACAAGTAACCACATTCTGAGCAATTCAACTACCTGTACTGGGTTTATTTCTCTCCATCTTCCTCCTGATCCACTAGCCCTTTACTTACAACTGCTGGAGTGTGTGCTGCTTACAGAGGAGATGTCTAGGTCAGGGGTTCTCAAACTGGGGTTCGGGACTCCTCAAGGGGTAGCGAGGTTATTACATGGGGGGGTTGCAAGCTGTCGGTCTCCACCACAAACCCCACTTTGCCTCCAGCATTTATAATGGTGTTAAATAAATAAGTGTTTTTAATTTATAAGGGGGGTTACACTCAGAGGCTTGCTGTGTGAAAGGGGTCACCAGTAAACAAGTTTGAGAACCACTGGTCTAGGTCTAATAGTCTATGAACCATTAACATGGGGGAGGGGGGGAGTGGAAGGAGGGAATTCCTTCTCCTTATATTTGTATTCACATTTCCCTCAGCAGAGCCTCTGCATCCTTTGCCTGTGATTTGGAGTCTGCTGAGCTTTAGGATACAGAAAGTGGAAGGAGGAGGAATTTTAGGCTGATGGGCCCCTCTCAGCTAAGCAGATGCTCAATTAAGACTGCAGCGACCTTTTAAAATCCTCACAGCCCTAGAAGCTCAGCAGCAGCCACAGAGGCAAATTTGGGTTGGAAAATGCATCCTTACATTATATATTCTAGCCCTTTAGTGCATACACACTTAGAGATGAAACTCATCAGTACAAACACATGCTGAATATAGAACACCTGTCAGCAGTGCAGCAGTTTCCCAAGATGAGTGCCAACATTCAGTCTCAGTCCCCAAAAGCAGAATTAAACGAGCCCTGAGGATTGACAATTTGGGATGCACAAGGAAAAAACCCCCAACAACTGCCTTTTCTGACCAGATTTCCCATGTGGCAGGTGAGAAAAATGTGGATTTGTGATCCATACAATCGCCCTTCCCACCAACCCTTTAACAACGCAGCAGGGTAGAAACAGGCATCTATTATCTGTCTTTTCATATCATGCAAAACAGAAGCAGGCTTTTTCCAGGACCATTACATTTCTATTATCTATCATCATAACTGGTGTTCAGTTTTTGGACGGACTTTTATTTATTATTTTGCTTATGCTGCCTTAAGTATATGCTGATTCAAAGAAACTGGATCAAAATCACCAGAAATGTATTAATATTTTTTTTAATAAAAAAAATTAAATAGAAAAATAAAATATAAGAACACAAAGCCAAGATGCTGTGTGGGATACTGTGGTCAATGACTTACTTTTACCATGCTGTCAGAGTCTGCTAGTGGCCTGCTTAGATGTTTGTATCATTAGTATGCATTTGGATTTCATACCAAAATGGATACTCAAGTTTCTTTTGATCACAAAGAAGTAGAGAATGAAATGAATATTTTCATGAACCACTTTTACAGTAACAACTTGCCCAATCAACCAACCAAAACAGACAACAGCATAATAACTTGACTAGGCAAGATGTCACACTACATTAATATTTCAGGACTAAAATCTTGCTCTCTTTTTACTACTACAAATGGTAATATAAATGCTAACGGTAGGTCAAAAATACAAGGAGTTCCTCAATATTAACACCAGCTCATTTGGATCAGTTATATGTCCTGCAATTTAATACCTAAATGTTAACATCTTGGTATAGAGCAATTATTTTACACCGTCACATCAGGTATCTCACTAATAAAAACATTTCTAAAGCATCTATTAGTGATATCTAGGTGCAATAGGATGCCATACACAAAGAAAATCAGGTACTTACCAGCTATTGATCCAGCCATGAGCAAACTTCCAGGACTAACTTGTCCATCTTCATTTGCAAATGCAGTTTTCAAGTGAGCATAACATGGAAAGTAAATGGCAGAGAAGGGAATATCGCGTAGAAAACATGCCTTCGCGCCCTGTGTGAAACAAAAATTGAGTAGTCAGAGAAAGAGTATAATGAGACCAAGAACGGAGATGAGAAAGCTGAGCAACATTCCAGTTTTTCCTCCCTACTGCAAAAAAAAAAAAAAAAAAAAAAATGCAGAAAAAGCAATATTTTTCAAAATTGTGTGAAATAAAGACATGTATTTCACTCCATACAGAAGTTTGTGTATTATTTGTTGGTTCAATAAATGCTGTTTCTTTCCACTTGTTCTCCCTCTAGCCTTAATACTGCAGTTATTTGCCATTAATAGAAAAAAATGCCATCTTGTTTGGGTAAACTCTGGTAACTTCTTTAGATAACAAAAAGTAGTTGAAATTTTTGCAATCCAGCTTTGCATGAGGTTCAGGATGAGTTTGATACACGTCCTAAGTCACAGGCTGGGTCTTCACCAAAAAGCTTCCCCTTTACAATAATTACCCCATAGAAAAAAGTGTAGCCCAACCAATTTACAGACAATAGACTATGTAACTGCTGAACAAAAATAAAACACAGTGTGACAGAGAGATCAATGAGCCATGCTTTCCTTTACAAAAGAATGATAATGTGCCCATAATCACAATTCTTACACAAACACGCTTTTATATTTGCAGGAAAACACGCTTTTATATTTGCAGGAAAACACAAGGACTACATTAATTGTAGATTTTTTTAAAAAATAAAACAAAGATTTTCAACACTGGCTGATAAAATAATTTGCCTTACTATCCATCTGCCGAATTGATGTGAAAACCCAATGGAGTTAAAGATCTGAAATATTGCTTGCTATGTTCTCTGAAATAATCCTTTTGTTTAAAAGAAGAGAAGAAAGCAAGTGAAGTTTTGGGGCAGCACCAGACAACCGGAGTTCTTCGGAAGCATGAAAGTAAAAGAGTCAGACAAGATGGGAAGAGGTGTATAGCTTCTGCAGATGGTCAATGAAAACTGGGCACATGCCAATGCCCACGTTACAACTTCAGTAAGAAATTGCATACGAACATCAGTACAGAGATCCAGCAAAGAGTTTGAAAACACCAAGATTGTGATTAGAAGGAATGTGTTGAGACAAACAGCTAACATATTTGGAAAGAGGGGAAGGAAAGGAAGAGAAAAGTAAAGGTAAAAGGTATTTCACATCTTTGGCTAGGACCCCTGTGTCTCCCGCCCTGGGCTGTCTACCCTTCCAGATTCAGGGTAGACCTTTTTTTTGCTCACAATCCTTCCAACAGGTGCCAAGCTGCTCCTCTAACCTGTTGGGGTTATTTAGAGTCTTATACCAAAGCCATTATTAAGGTATCACGTCTCATACCAGTTTTACAAGTGGTAACTTCAACAGAGTTACTTCAGATTTACATTAGGAAGACTGACAGGCAAATCAGGACGAAATATCTCTCAGAAGTCAACCTATGCCTAACGGAGTAAGTAGTCTCTGATCTGCACTTATCTCATGAAATCTAATGATATGCCCAAACATATTAGAGGAGTTTTTCTGTGCTGGAATATTGTATAATATTGATTACTTGTTACAAGTATATGCTGTTTAGCAGACAAACATGCAGAAGCACCAAGGTGCCAGAGTAACTGAAAGGAGAAAAAATTTGGATTAGGGAAAGTATAGTCTGATGTACAGGAATTGTATTGGCAAAATCAGTTCCTGGAAAAGGAAGGAGGTTTCCCGGCAATACGGTGTGGGTGCAGTGGCCAGAGAACATTGCAACAATGACTAATGCAAGTTGCAACACCACTGTTAGTGAGATGCTGACTAGTGCCAGCAAACATCCTACACAGAGAGCACTGGATAGGGCTGGATTCTCAAGAGTGCCTGGTAACCCATGTATTTCGTTTAGGATGTACAAAGATATTTAGTGCATATCACTATCTACACAAGCATTCCTGTTATATGCTGAGGCAGAAGCCTGTTTTATGGTGATCTTTAATCTTCCCGTAGAATTTCCACTCTCTTTTAAACAAAGTTACATGTGAACAGACAACATTATGCAACAACCAAGTGTGTGCTCTGGTTACATTTACCTCACAGGCAACATTCAGAAACTATTGCTCTCTAGCTATTGATATTTTGCAGCATGAACATTTTGTTTCCCTAAAACTTTATTTTTAAACATTCTTTTCCCAAGGCAAATCTCCATATTGCCTTTGCCTCAAGAGTTGATTGCTCTTATTTTCTTTGCAGTGCTATCATTAAACAGCCTGCATATTTTCCTCTGCGTTTCCTTCATACTCTGACATATCTCCACATAATTAAAATAACCTGTGGAAATTAATACGCTACAACTACAAGCAACTCTTCATTCACTCTGAACTGCTAATATTTTCCCCCTAGTAACAGCACTCTCTTAGACGGAAATAGCATATTTTTAATACCCCTAATATTATGCATTCAGGTACACAGAGAGAAAGTCTGTCAACTAAGTTGGCTTAAGTGTAAACAAAGTTGGATCAAAACTTGGATCCACTTTAATAATAACCCACTTTGGCTCAGTTCCAATATCACAACAGTCTAAAGTTTCCTCTCATCGTTCTGTTTAAAGTCTGGGAAAGCATGTTTAAAAGCAGGCCTCATTTAACTTCAAGTTAATCATCCGCAACCAGCCTAGGCCAATTAGGAAGGCTTAGGGAGATTGGCCACAGTATCTTGAAACGCTAAAGAAACATTTATTTTACTTCTCACACCTTTTTGATGTGGACAACGTGTTGAAAGCCAAACAGAGTTTTAATCAGTCCTCAGCAAGTTGTTAGGATCATCCGCCTGAGTTTATTCTGGCAACGAGGGCGCAGACCCTGCCAGGCATGAAATTGTTGGGAGATCCTACACACCGCGACATGCGCCTCCCTAATGCAATTGCCAGTTGGCTCCCATCTTCAATCTCTTTAATGACCTTAAAGCTCTTAATCTTGGATAGTATCTCACTGAACAAACCAATAGAGAAAAAGCATCCCTGGTTTTCCCCGAGGATTCTGATAAACAAATCCAAGTCAGAGCTGGGGCAGTTCTTTGGCATGCTAATTCCTGCTTATTCCAGCCCTACCTGCAAATAAGGCTCTAAATAAACTATTTCTACTACAAGGGGAGGGTAATTATACTCACAAAGGCACCTCTGTGTCGGGTTGGGCACAAGGAGCCAGCAGGTCTGGGAGACGCAGGCTTAACCTAGTCTCCTGCAGTGAATGCACATTGTCTAGTGCAGGGGGGAAAATGCCAGACTGGGGGGACCTAGAAGTATTCAAGACAACAGTGGTGCACCTTGTCTGAGAGGGTTATTTAATGCTTCTGGCACCTGTACTTACAGCCACCCCCTCTTTTTCTACCTTGCAGGTTTAGAATTTATTTGGCATGTATAATTGTTATTTTGATCCTATAGCTACAAACAATAGGCAGCATGTCACTTCTTGATCCCTTAGCATTCTTCTTCGTTTTTACTAGCAACTTAACCCTTCAGATTCAAAATGGTAACAGCCCCCAAGTAGCACTCCTTTGGTTAAGAGTCAACCAGCAACCATCCATGTTACAGAATTAGACATAGCAATTTTGGGGGGCTGTAATTTCCTTCATTTTAAAATCATATTGGATTAATCCAATATATATATTTAAACCAATAAACACAACTGTATGCATTTAGAGGGGAAAAAGTACCAATCTCAAATGCTTTGATAAGTCCCAGATAAACATTATCAGCATTACTTGATGGGTTGGATTTTTACCTTTTTCTTTTTTGTTATTTTTAATACAACTATTCAAACTGCATGTATTCATACATGAGAACTAGTATGGGTGACAATGAGTACTCTTATGTAAACACCCTTTAACTTTTACTAAATATTCCTGCTTAATATGTTTATTACACTGTTGTGAACACACCATTTGTGTATTTGTGATACCTCTGCTGTTTTCAAAAATCTATCAAGTGGAAGCTTGGCATACAACATGTTAGCTGAGATCAGGCTTCCTGTCTCAACTTCCCAAGAACCGATCCATAACGTGGCAAGATTTAAGCAGTGCAGAGTTTTGGAAGTTTTTTGTACTAAATTCTAGCACTTAAAGTGCAAACCTTTGCTGGCAATATCTTGTTTTCTGATAAGAATTTGACTTGAATATATTCTAATATTAGCTATTTAAAATGGGACCTAACATTTATTTTTTCATCAATTAATATTTTAATGCAATGTTATTTGTTATATGTTTAGGTAACAAGATACACTATTACTTTGGATAGTATTTTGTTGGGTAAGAATACATCCTGATAATGTAATTGCATTATATTGCAATTAAAAGATTTTATTAAATGTTGTGTTAAATAAGTTTGAGTATTATACAGTAATTTTTTTTTAAAATATTCCAACAGAAATGAGCAGAACACTCTACAGACTTCAGTTTGACCTTATTCATAGCACAGAGAAATATTACAGTGAAAGACAGACTGTAAACCTTGCTGAATCTTGTAAGATGACTCCAGAACTCTGTACTGTGAGATGTATAAGTCTACTATACTACCATTAAAATAAACCAGAAATTAAAGAAAGCTGTTAAAGACACTAACCCGACAAAACCAACTTTTCCCTTTCTTCTGCAAATACAAATAGCATATTATGGGTTAGAATAAGTAAGTATTCTGTCTGCTTTGGGTGTCTGCCAACTACTTTTTCACAATAACTGCCATCCACAGAACACCCACCTCTGGTAGCTGCAGAAGAATTTGAAAGATAACTAAGGAAACAAACTGGGTCAATGTAAGGGGCACAATATTTACGTCCCCAAAGGAGCAGGTGGTATGAACGGTAGGATATTCTAGAATAATTACTCTAAAACGTGACACAAGTAGTTCAAAAGTTCAGATAAAAAGAAAAATATTTGCTGACTAGCTTAAATAAGCAAGGAGGGTCAACCCAACCTTTCTCAAATGATGGGATTTTCTGACCAATAACAGATTGTGCACCACAGGCTTCTTAGAGGTGGGGGAAAAAAACAAAAACAAAACAAAACCCCCACACCTGACTTTTTACACTTTTTATCACAAGGATATATTTGTAAAAAAAAAAAAAAAAGGTAGATAAAGAATGTCAATTATCTGATCAGGTCACTAAACATCCAATCAGAATGTAGCATTTTTTCCTCAAAAATTGCTTTTGGTTTATAATTATACAGTAGGACAACAAAGGCTTCATATTCCTCTTTCATCTCATCCATATTTAGTTCTGCCCAGGAGATTCTCATTAACGGTGCAAGTAAACACCAGAATAGCTGGCAATGTAGGATGAAAACTTTGCAATACAAGACACTGCTCAACTTGATGCAATGTGGGGTCTACATAACATTTCCTTTTTTTTAATTTGCAGACATTAGAAATAATACTTAAAAAGAAAAGGAGTACTTGTGGCACCGATGAAGTGAGCTGTAGCTCACGAAAGCTTATGCTCAAATAAATTGGTTAGTCTCTAAGGTGCCACAAGTACTCCTTTTCTTTTTGCGAATACAGACTAACACGGCTGTTACTCTGAAATTATACTTAGTCATCTTTACATAAGGCTGCTCTATTTATTAATGCAGAAAAGGAATGCTCACATCATCCACAACCAATAGTGCATATTTTTTACTTACGACATTGGAAAAAACTGTTTCAGGGCTGGAAATGAACACAAAAATAGATGGAATTTGGCCAAAGACTGGGAGTTCCTTTCAGGTTGTGCATGAATATTTATGGTGAAGACAGGATCAGCATGTATGATTCTCTGGTTCCTAGCTAAAGTTTCAGATCATGAAAACATATTCTTCCATGATACACAGGGTAATTTAACTTGGCTAGTTTAGTACTTGGGCTCCTTAGCAAATCTTCTCTACATTTAAGAGCCATGATGGAGATATTAAATTTCTAAGATATAAGAAGAAATTGATTGTGTGGTGCGCTAATGTTCTTGCTTTCTAGTTCCCAGTTCAATGCTCAGTTGAATATTATGCATTTGCTGAGAATTCACTGTATGCTTAAGTGATAAAGTCAGACAAAAAAACTCCAACTGACCCAAATCATGACGTCCTTGATCAGTCACTACTTAGGCAAAATTCTAATAAGGAGACTTCTTCCTGCATAACAGATATATAAAGTATAGGGTCTACTGTAAATAGGCCAGCTTTGATACATACACATTTATTTCTGATTAAAGAAAGAAGAATCAATGCAAATCTTTCAGATTCTTCCTTGCTGTCCAGAAATCAATACAGTATCAAAACAGCATGAGAGGAACTGAAAAGCTGGCATATCGCAGACTGGTTGACCATTCTTTAGGAAGAAGTTTGCAAACTCCCAATATAAAAGCTAGTCTTGTACAGACAAGTAATACTTTAGGTCTATTATTGTACTAACAGATGGACTAACTGACTGATATGCCTGTTCTCATCCATCATAGTTGAAAAGATTACTTAAGGTATCCATTCCCCTTTTTGAACAAATTATCATTTTGCAAGCATCAGACAGTTTCAAGGTAGTTGTATGAGCCTCTGCTAGCTTCTTGTTTTCCATGGGCCATCGCCTCTGCCACATAATACAATGGGAGTGGGAGGGAACCCCCACCCCCAAAAGAACAATTGGCAGGAAACTCTGCAAGTGGAAACTCAGAGAATCTTGTCTCTCTCTACAGGAAAAATCCATAAAAGGACAATGGTACTTTTACTGCTACAATGTCTCATACTAACCCACTTTAACCTTGTCTAAACTATCATTTTTCTTCAAATTTCCCAGATGCACTACCACTGGCCCTAGGGACAGGAGAGTTCAGAAAGCAGGAGTAAATTAACACTGAAGGAGTTATTCTCTGATGCCTCATAAGGCAAAGCAGTGGGAAACTATTCAGATAAGAATGGGCATCGCCTCCCCATTCAAGAGCACTCAGGAAGGGCTCTTGTAGGGTCAAATGGAAAGAGGAGCAGTGTCATGATGTTGACACTCCCCCTTTCAAACCCCACTCAGATCCATGTCTACAGTAGCATTTAGCCCTGAGCAACATTACTAGCAGCTTGACAGTCTGATGTACTGAAATTAGGGTTGCTAGATGTAAGATGGCAATATTTATCAACCCTAGGTGAGCCAGGTTCAGTTCTTCATCAACTTTATTGAGGATGGATAGAGATTTATCTGTCTGTTAAGGGGTGGGGAAGGGGGGACAGAAACCTAAAGAGATACCACCATATACAAAGAAGTCAGAGCTCGATAGTGCAGATAGCAAAAGGTTAGTTCTACATTCCATCTTTCTTGAACCAGAGTGGATGCTCCCTGAAAGGCTTAACTGAAGGCTCTAAAAGAGACGCCTGGCACCTAAGACCCCCTGAGGGGCAAAGTCTGCTCACTCTGTCAGAAAGATGGCTTCTAATGTTTATATCTAGATGATAAATTCATTGGTACTAAACAGCATCCGTCCACCAGAATTAGTTACTAAACAGACTGAATATTTATATGAACTCCAGACAAACCTCTGTCAGACTGTTAAAGTACTCTACAATTCAAAAACACAAGGTCAAGCCATCATCCAATAAAAATGTTTCTCATGTTTCTACAATGCTGAGGGCGGGGTGGGGTCTGATTTATACCTAATAAAGGAAGGAAATTCACAGTTTGGGATAGAGTTTTAATCACAGAACTATCTTTTCAAGGACACTGAGCATAAAACAAACAAGTTCAAAATATTGAAGATCTGTCTTACCCCCATTAGAGTAATTATTATCAACATAAACAGATATTTTATCAAGGTACTAACATTTTATTATTTAGCACTGTGGGGTCCATATTTACTCAGATATTTAAAAAAATATTTAGAGCACTTAATATTATCTAGATATTCAACTGCAGTATTTACTTAATTTAATAGTTTGCTAATTGAACTAGATAGCTTTAAAAAAAAAGCATAGTGTCTTTCAGTTCAAGTCACTGGTTAAAATTCACTCCAGATTGGTAGATACTTTGGGGCAGTAGTTTCTGATGGTTGACTGGTGGTTTATGTCAAGTGAGTTACTGATCTCACTCCAGTTTCATCTGTGCTGTCTAAGAAAATTCAGAAGAATACTACTTTCACCCCAAAGCCTCTCCAGGTCGGGGTGAGGAAGACTGGTGCAGGAGTTTGGAATAGCTTTACTGCATTGTGTATACTGTATATGTTCCTTGGCGAAGTGTTATTTTGATGGCCAGGACTGTCAAGGTTTCATGGGCACTGAATTCCACATACGTATAAAAGGACAAAATCAGAGACAAAAAATAGGCTTCTCTGGCTTTCACA
Source organism: Eretmochelys imbricata (assembly GCF_965152235.1). Taxonomy (NCBI): domain Eukaryota; kingdom Metazoa; phylum Chordata; order Testudines; family Cheloniidae; genus Eretmochelys; species Eretmochelys imbricata. The sequence continues at coordinate 220,929,935 of NC_135573.1, read as the reverse complement.
GTGTGGTTAAAAGCTGGTCTCTTAAGTGAATATTTAGCACAGCAACGGCATAATCTGTGATTCAACTTGGTACATGTTCAGAAGCAAAACTACATTTGGAAATCATCATTATAAACCGTTAACAAAAAGTCCTGTGCCTAGCAAACAAATATTTCCAAAGCTTCTACACCAAGATATGAAAATTAAGTGACAACGACCTGTGATGATAATGCTGTTTAAAATAAAAAAAATACAACCAGTTGCATGCAACTAGTACCGGCTGCTCAGAAAAGTTATTTATACAGTCTACTCTAATCAAGTAATTTGGCATTCTTTCTAATCATAATTCTAATTCATTTCAACTAGAATATGTAGAGTTCACTACCTGTCCTCTAAGCCTGTATAGCCTTAGGGATGTGGAATGCTTAACACAGCCACGTTTTCAGTTGTAATGTTGGCCCCAAGCAACACCATAATGTCATCTATTGGACGGGTATACAATAGGATCAGCTACAGTAAGATGGCCAAAAAATTAGCAAGTCAATTTAGAGGGAAAAACTATTCCCCATTAAGTCCTATTCAGATGTCTGTACTGCTCTCCAGGCCAAAACACACATAGATCATCCACGTATGCTCACATATGCCAATTTCTCCATTGTGATGTTAACAGAACAATTTAAGAACTGTATGACTACAAATGGAAATGACACACAAATTTGGTGGCACTTTTTTTTTCAGTACTCAGATGGTGTTCATGCTGTCCTTTGTTTTAGTTTAAAACTACATCACTACAAAAAATACAGACAAATATTGCTTTACGCCACCAAACACTGGATTAGGGATGTACAGTAGGAAGGTGGTCTATCCTGCTTCTCTACACAGTACACTGCGGAATGGAAAAAAAAGTTTGAAAACTACTAGAATATAGCCATTACTTTCTGTCCTGCGGTTAAACTTAAGACATGACTTTTAACGTTATGAACAACGAGATGTCCTATCCTTCCATGCTTATCTACAACAAGCTCCAACCTGGCTGCCCTTATTTGCATAAACTGAGGAGAACTAGATTACCCACTTGAGTGTGGATTGCTCACATGGGTAATGGCTACAATGCACGGCTCTCTGTGCCCACTCATAAAAATAAACAATCCCATCCCTATCCTTTCTACTAACTGGTCCATTAATCTGGCAGGGAAAACTTGCCAGAAAACTATGGGGTTAGCCCTTATGCCAGCCTCTTTGGTTCTGTTGGCTGTATTTCTGCACTAGTTTTATATGGCACTTAAATGCTTATCACTAAAATTAATTATAATATCTGGATAAACTGGTATGTGAAACATAGCAGCAGATCAAAACCACAACTCCAAAAAAAACGTGTCTCTACGTTTTAACACCTCAAGAGTGGATTTAAAATCAAGTCATTTACACTCTGGAAAACAGTTAATTTTTATTATAGCTTGGGTAGGACATTAGGTTAGATCCTTAGATGCATGAAGTAAAGCAGTGCACTCTAGTCAAAGGAGCTATACCGATTTAAGCTAGCAGACGATCTGGCCAGATAGTTTTGAATAATTCTACATTCACAATGTTTCAATAATTCTAAACGCACAACATTAGATAAAGACTAGCTATGATTGGAATGCATATATTTTTCCACAGCCTTTCTGTTTAGGTATATGCAGGGAACACTAGAGGGCCACAACATTCCATGCTTTTTATTGCCATATCTCTACCCCTACCCCTCCCCTGTGTGTCTGTGTGCGCATGTGGCGGGGGGGAGAGAAATCTAGGACTATGCCTACAAGTAAACATTATTGCTACAGTATTTCATATAATCTTTTTGTTAAGTAAAGAATAAGGATGTAGCCATCTCATGCAGCAGTAAAGAATCAAAGATGAGTCCTATACTGATCATATTTGTACATCAACCTTCCTAAGCATGATGGAATTAATCTACTTAAATTAATGTCTCTTGTTTACAGAGGCTCTTAAGAATTGGATTTCAATTCACATTTAATAAAAAGTTACCTTGTAGAGGCCAAAAAAGCCTAGGTCCCGTAATACAGTGAGGGCACTAACTCGTGGACCAGTGGTAATTTCGCCAGCCACCTGCAATCGGATCTTGACAATTTCTAGTGGATTTGTGAAGATCACTTGCGAACCTCCAGCCTGAAAGTAAAAGGGGAAGGGGAAAGATGAACATGCGAACACATTAAACTGTGAGTGCTGAAGATCTTGCAACATTCAAGAGAAAGAAGTTTCATTCCTGGTACAGACAGCTAAGCCATTACAAATTATGGATTTTTAGTAGTAATTAGTTAATGCATTATAATCCACAAGGTCAAACATCTACCCCCACTCAATGTGGAGGATGAGGGAACGGAGAAGGAGAGAGATATATTAGTAACATTGCAGTACATCAATCAGACTAGCTCAGTTGTACCACAGTACAGACACTAGCTCAGTTGCTGTTAGAAGAAAACATTCAGCAACATCAATTTTCACAATACCAACAAGCCAAGAACGTTGTAAAGCAAGTAATAAAATGAAAAGGAAGAATTAATAACTAAGTAAAGAAACTGAGATCTGCCTGCCAGTACTTAAACATGCTACTGAAAAGCAGGGTCTGGCAGGATCTCTCTCACAATTCTGGCACTCGTTCAGAGAACACTAGAGAACATATGAATTTAGAGCAGTGAATTTCCTATGCTTTTTAGAAGTTACGAAACTCCAAAATTTGATCATCATCAAATGTCATTTTAGTCCGTCTTCAGGAATCTGTACACAGGATCATTATTTTGTTGCAAAACATTAGTTATTTTGCAGCACTGCAAGAAGTTTATTAATAAAAAAATCTCTCTTTGTAAACTGGGTTTATATATTCTTTTTAAATCTTACAAATGGATTTAAACTACTTGTAATGGTCTTTAAAATGGACAAGTATTTTAGAGTCTGAACTAGTTCTGTTAAAGTTAATCTTACTCAGGATAACTACTGCAGCATGCAGCCTTTTCACTTTGACTATATTGACAGATCTGGTTAAAGATTCATTCCTGCATCAAAATTACAAAAAAGTATTACATTAAATTAAGTAGAAGCAATATTATTCATTCAAACCCCAATCCAAAGTTCTGAGGACAGTTTTTCCAACACATATCAATTTGCTTATACAACAAAAGTATTGTATCCTGCTTCCGTACCAGGTATGCTACCACATTTGCATGAAAAGCAAAAACTAATGCAAAAAAAAAAAAATCATATTTTAGAATGAAATAGCAAAATCAAAGTAGCCATAAATGAAAGAGTAGCATATCTGAAGCACTATGGGCACCTGTTCGGGGGGAGCGGAGAAGAGGCTGCAGGTTTTTAAAATTAATAATGGCACACATTAACCATCTTCCAATAAAAAGTGTGCTGTAACGCTATTTATCTAATACACCAAAGAAACAGCAAATGGCATACGCAACTATTCTTGCCTCCCGCTTAGACTGCACTTATATTGTGTGGTTACAAATTAAAGTTTTTACATAACCTCCAAAATATCCCTAATGTTTCCTATTTTGACCATAAAAAGCATGCTCTTGTGCAGCTCAATTGGTTTTGACTTTCAAATTGGCATAATTTAGCTGCCTCTACCAAACCAGCATACTGATACGCATAAAACTGCTATTCTTGTTGACAACAGAAATCAGAAATTTTTCAGCATGCACTCTGACCTCAATTCTGTATTTTAATGAGAAATACTCTTCAAACAAAATATTAGTGATAAAACAGCCAGTTTGCTGCAATCACAGTTTCCTCCCGATCCACACACCTCCCAAAAAATCAGGAAACAAAATTCTTGGAAAGCCTTTATGGTGACTCATAAATAAAAAGCTATTTTACATAAGCTTCACTTCATGAGGCACAATACATGCTAAGTATTCCTACATGCAATTAGACATTTTTCCGTTTGAGGAAGAGAAAAATCCTAAATGTAATGTGTTATATTCATTTGTGAATATACATCATCACAGACCTCCTCTGAAAAAACATTATTTTAAGCCTTACCCCTTTTCTTTTCACCACTTGGTTTCCAGAGTTAGCTATAAGTCAGTGCTCCTGCTTTACATAAATCTTCAGTCCTTGGCACAATCTTATGTAATTTTTCTATACTTTAGTTTTAAAGACATTTGTTCTTGTAGAACAAAGATTTTTTTTAAAAAGGTAAAAGATTTGTCCTAGCACAGTATCCTATAACTAAAATTCAGACTTCTCAACCCTTTTCTGAAGATCAGATAAACTTCATTCCACCTATATGAACAGATTTACATTAGTGGAAAATAAACTATTTTTTCTGCACATTTTTCTCCAGACTTAATTTCCTTGCAGTTCACTGTGTCCTGACTGAATGTACACATATTTCTTTTATTTTCACTAACAGGAAACCAAATATCAAAATCCAAAAGACGACGACAAAATGGAAGTTCAATTTATAAAACTGAAAAAAATGCTGAAAATGTAAATCTGAATGCCAGAGCAAGGATACAGATTCAGTTCTGAGGAACAATGAAAGATATGTATAAAGCAGATGTGTCTTTCTGAAATAATATATATATATATATATATATGACAAAGCTGTGTCTTGTAGTTCAAGTCTCAGAGTTGCATGGCCACTTACGACATATACAGAATTAAGTGTTAGTGACTCTGGGCACTTACCCTTCCATTGAATCAATTTCCAATCTGCAAAATGGGGATTCTACCACTTAGCTTCCTCATATTGGGAGGTTTAATTTGCTTACATTTGTAAAGCACTCACGGTATGTCTACACCGCAATGAAACACCTGCAGCTGGTCCATTTTAGCTACTGTAGACGTTTGAGCTTGGGCTGGAGCCTGAGCTCTGGGACTTCGTGAGAGAGGAAGCCCCCACAGCCCAGGCTCAAGCCTGAGTCCAAATGTCCACAGTGCAATTTTACAGTCCCCCAGCCTGAGGCTCACGAGTCCGAGTCAGCTGACACAGGCCAGTCGCAGATGTTTAAATTGCCATGTAGAGACACCCTCTGGGGTCTACAGACAGAAAGTGATATTAGAAGAGCAAAGTATTACTGAGGACCCAAAAGCTAAATGGTGATTACTTGTTTATCCTGCCCATATAGAAGATTTTAAGAAAAGGAAGACTATTCTGTAGAAACAGCTTCAAGTGGCAAGACCAAGAAAATACTCTTAGAGAGGTTAACTAGAACCCCTAAAACATCTTACAACTTTTGTCATTTGTTGAGCTTACCTTGCACACTGATTTGACCAAAGACATAGCAGCTGTACCTCGCTGCAAAAGTCCAACCATTAGTAATTCACAGTTATGAGCTAGACTGTACTTGACTAAAAGGTTCAAGATACGTTTGCGTACATTTTTTCCACCACACCCCTTCTTCACCAGCTAAAATTCCAAGGCTGTATGAACACCAGCTCGCACTGATACACCTCCAGCGGTAGCACTGCCATACACCGGTGTGGTGTTCAACTAGCCCGGAACGTTGGTATCTACTCTATCTTAACACCAATGGTGGGAAATTTTAGGGGGAAAGGGCTAATGTGTAGAAGGCCAGAATAATTCCTAATTAAACCATTCTCTACTTGTTTAGTATTGACGGGCCTTTCTACCGTATGAAAGCCTCACAAACATTAAAGACCATTTCCTTACAACACACCTGTGGAAGAAAACTCAGTCTTCACTCTTAGGTTATTTGCAACAAGTCAGACAATTTATTCATGCAATTGCAGGAAAGACAGCAATTGGACAGTGTGTCTCTCCTTAGGCAAATCTTCAAAGTACAAACAATATAAAGCAATATGTATACCCTTTCGTTACATATAGCTGTGTCCTGTTTATACATTTTTCTTCCCATTATCTTAGTCAACATTGCATTCCATTCTTATCTTAAAGCAAGGTCCCTTGTAGTTTTCCCATCCGCCTTGCACAAACCCCCTTTCTACAAATCTCGTTATTAGGGTTAAGGTTGGCCTGTTTCTTGCTCTGTCTCTTAACCAAACCAAAATAACTGCACACAAATCCTCTTTTCCCTTTCACACTTCCACACACCTATCAGGTAAGTATCATTATCCTCATTTTACTAATGGGGAATTTGAAACAGAGATTAAGTTAGACACTCAAAGTCACAAACCAATTCTGTGGCAGAGCCAGGAACAGAACCCAGTCCAGTAGCTGTAATCACAAGTGTATCTGCCTCTCTTTATCCACACCAGGTGAAACAAGACTAGCCACTTTCATCTGTTTTCTCCAGTACGCCTTAGTTGCTGGTATTGTCTATTTACGGAACTCACTGAGACAAAAACCTCATGTAAAATATCTTCCTGTCATTTTTCTTTTAAAAATGGTCAGGGGCTTTAAATCCATTTTTTGTAATCTTTGCAGTAGAAAATTATTTTAATATTGCTGGAGCCTGCACAAAAAAGGCAGACTTTGTAAACAATATGCTTAGTCAAACTATCAAAGAATTAAAAGCTATTAAATCCAAAATACTTAAGCTTAATTGTCTCCCCTCTATGAGCACTATACAACATGATCCCTTCTGGGTAAATTTTATTAACAGTTTAATATACGTTTTACCTTTTAACTATACCTGATAACACCCATTTTTTCTTCATTTAGAGTTAAAAATTTACATTTCGCAGGATTTCTGAATTTCTTTCTACTTCATCTAAACTACTATTTAAAAGTACAAATGCTTTAGTTAAAAAAGTTAAACACATTCCTTTTCACAGATCCTAACATTCTTAGGTTAAAAATTCCTTCACAACTAATGAAGACAAGCCTTCCATAGGCTGAGTTATAATTGTGTCAATACAAACCATGGATGGGCTCAACCTCGCTGCATCCAATTGCTGGGTTGAAATTCTCCTCCTTTCAAAATCATATTTTAAATCTCATTCATTAACCCATAAGGATGCTACTATAACATAAATCAGCCCAAAAATCAATCCTGCCATTTATGTCCTACTTCAGATAAACAGAAGAAAATCTGCAGCCACAGTAGTAATGTCATCCTTAGAGGAGTGTGACCAATGTGTGGGAATTCACCTCAAAGTGCTGTATAGCAAATCCTTTGCAGGTTCTGCAAACTACACTGTACTGCAATGATCCAACAACTGATGTAAAGACATAACTTATTTTTATTGTTTTTAAAGCATCACTTAAACTTACAATTTGAGTGGTTTTTAATGATAATATATTAATGTTTATACTCTCTATTTGATGGAGGGCATGAGACTAAAAGTTGAATATGTCCATCATCCAAGAATTATACATAACACACAACTGTACAAACCATGATGACTATAAAATTATTAACGTGCCTTCATATATGGACACAATATAAACAAAATTGCACTTTTAAAAAAATGTAAGTTAATGTTTTCCTCTTTACAGTTCCCCATAAGTGACACTACTCTGATCTTGGAGTTTATGACATTATCAGACCACCTCTAAATGGCAGTATAGCCTTGTACAGCAGTCTAGATGCATCTATCATACCCCTTCTCCTAATTTCACTCTGCTTCTCTGGGTGGAAAAGGAAGAGTGGAAAAAGTCTATGTATTTTTCTTTTGTTTACAAGAAAATGGGGTTCCACCCCATGGAAAAAATATTAACTCAATACACACCACTTTAACTACACATCAATGTAAGAAGTAACTTGTCTGTTTTATACTTGACTACTTAGGTCAAAAGTCACCTAGCTGTGCTGTAAGTATTTTACAATCATAAGTAGGATTTCATCACCGCCACATTAAAAAGAATGGGAACTTCATGTCTTAGTGTAACTGGAGTTTTTTACACCTATGGACTAACTGAGACCCTTCTTCACAAGTGGAAATTGTTAGGAACTCGTTGAAAAGATCAAGTGTAAATTCAAGCTTAACTTCAGGAAGCAAGTTCTGTGGATTTGTACGTGGTGTGAATTTAAATGACCCCTTGCCCAAATGAAGATTTCTCCTTCCACAGATTTTTTCAGTAATTGTGAAATGTAATTTTAACTGCTCTGACCTCCATCATCTCCAACCCATGATCTCTTTTACACTCTACTCTCAGCAAAGGGTATTTGGAGATTGCTTACACTTTACAGCTGGCTGGATATCTATTGTCACTTTTTCCTCCTTCAAGTGCCTCCTCAAAACTCACCTCTTCTGTAATGCATGCAGGAAAGTACAACCAAAGCTTGTGGAGAGTTGTGATCACTACTATGGACCAGCTAACAATTGTGCACATCATATTATAGTTATTTGTTACCCCCTTCCTCAACCTCCACCCTGGACTGCTCATGTGTTCCATTCTCCTGTCTTGGTTTTAGACATAAAGCTCTTTGGTGCAGGGACTGTCATTTATTATGTTGCTCCACACAATGGTTGTGGCCTTCAGGCACTACCAAAATACAGAGCTTAAATCACTCTGGATCAAAATATTATTTTGTAACTAGTATGGCCTATCAGAGGGGTCCTATGCTGGTAGCTATAAGAAATATGTCAAAATTTCTCAATAGTTATTGCACAGTGTTGCCTAGGGTATAGTAGTAATTTCCTATTATAAGGATGGAGAAATAATGCAGTAAATGAGAATCAGTACTGCCTTTTTAATGGCAACCATTGTTTTTATTTATATATACATACACACACATATATACACACACACACACTGCATATATATATATCCCATCCGTACCTTGTACAAACACATAGTAAAGAAGATCCCTTCCCTGAGGAAGATAAGAAACTAAATAGACAAGATACACAAAGAGAGAAAGGAAGAAGCATTTCATATATGGGCAACAGATTATGTGATTTTCCCACGGTAACGCAGACAAAACCAGACACTCAACCTAAGATGTACCGAATCCCAGTCCAGGGTCTTAAAACAACCTTAGTCTCTTCAAAAGTCCTGTTTCACAAATACCAAAAAAATTAAAAGAGGATCGCTATACATGCCCTTACACTGGGCATCTCCTTTCCTATCTACAGGGTTCTGGAGAAGTCAGCTCTGTCCCAGATTACTGAAACCCACGCTTGAAAATTGTGCCAACCAGCTAGGAGGCCAGATAGACTTCAAGACACATTTTCATAGGAGCACTTGAGGGGAAGTATTTTGGTGAGAACAGCTTGTTCAAAAATTTCAGACAAAAAGTTTATTATTTGAAAAGTGTCTTTTTAAAAATGAAAGATTTAATGATTTTTTTAAAAATTCCACTAATTTTTCACATTTTAATCTACATTTTTATCAAAATATTTCATTTACTGAAAAGCAAGATTTTTCAGTAAACTGATTATTGAAAATCCAGAAGCTCAGTAGATGAAAAGTCTTGATAACCATTTTGATAAAGTTTTGGCTAAAAAGAGGAGTTAATTTTGGAGGGGGGAAGAAGGAGCCATTTCAAATAATGTAAAATGGAAGTTGCTTCGCTTTTTTTCATAAAGTTCTTTTTCTATTTTTCAACCAGCTCTAGGGGAGATACCCAGAACAGTCAGCTCTTGACTTGACTTCTTTGTCCCTTCCCAGTTGCTGAGAAGGGTGATCCACGTATCTCCTGACTGGTAGGAAGGTGGAGAGCTCTACTCTTTCACCAACTACTGCTCACCCTCTTCCTGGTTGTGCTATCTATAGAGGGGTGTGGATAGCATTCTCCGGCAATGGGCATTGTATGCAGTACATGTACATTTGCCACTGAAAATGTGCAATACACCTGTGATCACCACCACTTGGCTCACTCTGCTTATGACTGGACATTGATAAGCCCAGCAAAGGAGCCAGACTCATAATGACAGGTCGCATTTTCCCAGTCTGTCGCTCCTTTGAGGGGTAGTTATTCCAATTCTGGTTAAAGGTTTTTAGTTTGGATAGTCTATACGGCAAAGTTGCCACGCTGCAATCTCAAACACTTAAAGCTTCCTCAGTGTCCATATGTAGCAAAAACTGGGGAACATGCTCCCTCAGACATTCACATTAAACAATCCATAAACAGAATTGAAGTTAGTCCTGCTTGAATAATTTCTGAGTCAAATAGATACAAGTTGCTGAGATGTCTTCACCCTCATTTTTTAACAACACGGCTAAACAGAAAACGGTGGTTTATTTACAAAGCTCTGACCAGTTCTGCAATGGAAAAACAGTAGATTTGCTATTTTCCACTTTACAGGTAAAACTGTTCTTCAGAAGGCTAGCCAAGAAATCGAAGTGGAGCCTACTTGATTGGTGTTATAAAAGCAATTAAGTTACAGCCCTGTCAAATATGTTAACATCTGGCTCTGCCTGCTGTACTTTTGTCTATTTTGACTACTAGTGGTATCATTTAATGATTTACAGACCTTCCATGCCTTAAGGCATGGTAGCTGTATTAAAACTATAATCCATTATTTCTTGGTATTATCACATTATAAGTATCTTCCCGTTTCTATTAGATAATTGGATCTGAATTCCTGATTTGGATTTAAGATTTTAGGTTTTTGGACCTGTACTGGTTAACACTAAAAATTTCAGCTTCCTTTAAAAGGAGGATTGGAAAGTGCAATGCAGATAAAGGTAATTTAAAACAAATTATATTTTTGGGGTTATAAAATATCATGTCAATACAATAAACTTTCACAATATAGTAGTAAAACAATGTTTTAAATATTTAAAATGTGCAGAACATTAAGCACATTCAATGAAAAAATTGGATTTTATAGTCCAAAAAGATTGTATGCTTTAGGTTTTGGAAAATCTAACTTTAAAACCATGCTGCCACTCCCCCCGATTGTTTTATGATCTGTAAAATATACATTAAATGAACAAGCCTAAAATAAGAGTATATATACTGCAGAGAAATCATCACTTGGAACAGGTATTTTGTGTGTGTACATGAACATGCCCTATATACTTTAAGAAAGTAATTTTAAACAAATAAGGGTGGGTGAAAGATTCAGTGAACTGGTGGGAGAAAAATCCAAAACTACAAGGAAAGGTGGCTTGGAATTCCTCATCTAGTCTGAAGGGTAGATGGATAAATATATACCACAGTCTCTCCCTCCCTTATAAGAGGACTTTCTGCTACAATTACCTGGATAGAATATTATGTTACTTTATACTGCCACCACTCTTCAACACAACACCTAAAACTAAGGTTGGATGAACAATTAATTGGAAACAATTCAAATGTAACGGTTTTAAAGCACATCTGGCTTTACCAAATAGTACCTCTCAAATTAAATTGGAGTCTAGATCTAGATATATGTACCAGAGGTTAATGTTTTAAATATATAGTTAAAATGTATTCATACACAATAAGTCATAGAAGAAGGCCATACACTTAACAGCTAAATGTAAATTAAGGGATTTTTAAGCAAGTTAATAAATAGGCAGCTTTAATTTCAATTGGCAATGAAAATAAAGTTGGATCTTCCCGAGTTCCTCCTTAAACCAGAAAAGTGAATCTTGGGTTTTTATATGCATGTGCAACTCCCATTGACACTAATGGAAGTTATATGCATGTATCGATGGGAGAATAGACCTCTTAGAGTTAATCTGTTAAAGAGTTCAAAAAAGTGTACTCAGTTTCCTTTCAAAGTTAATATCAGCAATCATAAAGAACACCATTATTTCTCTAACAACCTTAATACACTTATGAGAACTTTTAGCATTAAGAAGAATGAGGCTGTTCTATTTTCTCTCTGACACACACATTTTTTTTCCTGGCATACAGCTCTGAGTTTCTTTTTATCCATAACCTAGATTTCTCAGCCAAATATAATAAATTTATCAGTTGTAAGTTTCTGCACACGGAAAACAGAAATGGCACCTCCAGTTTCCTTTAGTCTACAATCTTGTAAGAGTTTCTGGATTCTTGCAGGCAAGACATCCAAGAAGGTTCTGGCAGTTGTAATTCTCTAGCTCTGTGCCTTGATTACAATATGCTAGAGAGAGAACACAACTCACAGGACACCACTAGACTGACCTTTATTACCTTCAAAAACAAAAGCAACGTTGTAAGTAACAGTATTAAGAATTTGCAGTGGGATTGATTATTTATCACAACTTCCATGGAATGTTAGTGCATTTACCTTTCATACACTATTGTTGACAAGAATTTTGCACACTTTCTAGTTAAGCAAACCCTAAAATTCTATAACTTCTAATTTTTATGTTCCATGGGAGAGTTGGGATTATCCATGCAGGTCTAGTATGTCTCAGCTTTATTACTATAAACATAAAACCTCTAGAAATATATAGCTAAATCTATCTCAACAACTTAAATAAAAACAAGTCTGTACGGGAGCTGGAATCGTACTGTGCTACATGATTTAAAATCAGCTAATAGTGAGGAGACACAGATGCTGTGTTGGGAAACACTGTATGTACTTGCACATTAAGGGAAGAACAACATTTTGCTTTGTAATTGTTTCTTACAAAGTTTCAGGCTACTGATTTATATGGGTGTTTATATCAGTAAATGAAAGTAGTTTAGAGATTTTGTATAGACATTTATTCTAAGTCATACTGCTTATTTTTCCTACTCTTGCTAACAATCCAGTGACCAACTGTTTGTATTTTTTATATATATTTTATTTTCAGCAACTTAAATGTCTGCTCCTACTTCCAGAATTAACACAAGTTACTCATTTTGCCACCACTTCATTTACAAAGAAAACTAATATTTATGCAAGCAAGCAGAATATTCATCTCAACGTTTTATGACACAGACGTCTTCTTAAAAAAGTCAGTCTTACTTTAAATCACAATGCAACTGGAGTTTTTACTCTGTGATTGTGATCCAAATGAGACAATGATTCGTGTTACTGTATCAAAAAAATTACTTAATGTCTTAACCAGTAACAGCCCTAAGTGGCTATGTGCAATATGAATAACCATTTTTCAAAATAAAATTGGCTTTCTACATTTTGTTGGTCCCCCTTTTCCTTTCAGTCAATACTGTGGTATGTATCATTAAAGCAGGATGGCCTCAGACGCCAGTAGCTTTCACTGGAACAGTTACCAATGTGAAATAACTTGAAAGTTGGGAAGAAAAATGTTTTCTTTTGGAAGCCTTAAGCATATGACTACTACAAAAGGAGCTCAGCCTCTGTCACCCTGCACCTAGCCATAAACTCACCCTTTTATTATGGTCTCCTGGCAGGTAGCCATAATATTAGGACAATTTCATGTAACATGTTTTTGCATTTTTAAAGTTGAGGAAATTAACCTATATTTTCTGCATAAGTCTTTAGAAGATCTGAATTCCAGGCCCACCGTATCACTGGACACTTTACTACATCTTGGAAATGAAGATTTGTACTATTATAATAGTGTAAGGGACTACAAAGAATTCTCAAAAACCACAAATGAAGTTAGGAGTACCAAATAGGTAAGGACCATATCTCTTCATGGCTGAGAAGCACCAGGAAAATTACTGCATTAAATATATATTAATAAATCATAATAAATAATGGCAACAGTTTGATCTTATAATAATAAAATTCCTTATAAGTGAGGAAGCAAAATTTAGCACTTCTGATTCAACAGAGTGATTTACACTTCAACTCTCCTTAAACCACTGTATCAAAATAATCTATAAAGGTTACAGTTCTCTTTTAATTGTGTTCTAGGAATTTTTTTTATTTTCTTTTAATTTTAGACAAACTACCACTTTCATCTTCACATAATAAAAGCTATGAAACAGGCTGTTAGCTGAACTAAATACCATGAGGTCATGAAGCAAAGATCTTTCTGCATTTTTTTGCAGGGGAGAAAACAGTTTACAAAACAGAAAAAGGCTTGTTCAATGAAACAAGCAGCTTTGGTTACAAGTGCAAAAGTCAGCCATGTGTACTAATTCTCAGTAATTATGATGCAAGGTGAGCTCCCCAGGGACTTAAAAGTCAACGCCTAGCAATGGTTGGGCGAACAGCAGAGTGGAACTGCTCATGTGATACTGAACCCTTGAAAGCCCTTTGTATTACCAAAGAGACAAATATATCTACAGAGCTGCTTGGTCCTCCCACTGTGCTCAGAGCTGGAATAAAAAATAAATACCCAAGTTTATTACATGAAAAAGTGTAGACGTTCCTGCTTAATCAAATATTTCAGACCTAGGAGATCAGAGAAGGTGACCAATATTTTTAAATGTAAAATTTATCACCCATTTGTAGCTGAGATCTGAGCATGCGGAGTGGAAAGCTGGTCTGACAGCTTTCCCCTACAAAATTCATCTTAATTGGCTGCTCTAATTTAGGATCAATTCTGATATTCTTGGAATCCTGTAAACTTCTGTAGGATAATGATTAAAAATAAGCTGTAACAGAGTCTTGACACGCTATATACCACTGTCTACTTGCCTCCCACATGGGGGATTATCAATGTTTTAAGTAGACGTAAAAGACAAGGGTGGACTTTTCCAAAGAACTCTCTGCTCCCATTGAAGCCAACAACTAGCATCACTTCTAAAGACAATCTGTGCTGTAAATTTGAAGGGGATGCACAAATACAAAAAAATGAGACCACCTGCAGGAAGATAATACAAGTCACAACCTATCTACCTGGCACTAAACTGTATCCTTAAGTGAAACACTTGAATTAAAGAAAACTCAAGCCACTCTGCCACCACATCTCCTACCAGAACTTTATGCAGAATCTCAATTAACTTTATATTTCAAATACCAACTGGGATAATCCAACATTTACAGCACATTTAAAATAGGTCCCAAGCAATCTTCCTCTTAAAGCAGATCCTTAGTTTACAATGAACTATTGAAAAAGGCTTGCTGCAGCAGTCTCATAAATGATAGGTTACAGTGAAAGAACTAGTGTTACCTGCACTATATAAAAAAATTCAGATCTGCCAATAAAACAAATCAGGCTAATTTAGTGCATTTTCATGTTGAAAAGATGCACTGAATTCTATATGACATATGCACACAACTAAAAATGTTCTAAATGGGAGGGGGAAACATTTCTGTATCCACAAGTACTTTATTGCATTTTCCCTTCAGTCAGTGTGCGCTTTTATTTGGGTCTTTAAAGGCCCACATTCTTTTTTTTTTTTTTTTTTTTTTGAACGCTCCTAAAGTTACAGAACAAGGGGATCCTACCTGGCAGTCTACGACAGGTCAGTGATCAAACAGAAGCAGTAGTCAGACAGCAGCCAAATCCTGCCTCATCCCATGAGAATTACAGAAAGCCGGGACTTCTCAGTCTGTACTACATTCAAACAACTGCACCCTGAGGCTCCGATAATCATAATGTGCTCTTTGCAAGCACATACAGCATGAATCTCTGCACTACTGATGTTAAGATAGAATTATTTGTTTTTAAGTTGTTCAACATAATTTTCAGCACAGATAGAAACTGCTTTAAAATGTGACCTCATTTGTCTTATGACAGCAGAAACTAAGTTAGATTGAAAATATACCAGCACTGCTCTGCCCCAGTGATCAAAGCTAGTTTAAATAAACAGTGTTCTTTATCTTTAAAGTGCACTAGTCTTTGAACAAGAGTTCATTTTACTTAAAGTATTTATATTCGCTTGAACAAAATCAATACACCAGATAAAGTGAGATATAGTATGACTAGATAGAACTAAAGTGTAAAATAATGAATAACCTGTATCTCATTCTGCATAAGATATTATTCTGTGCAAGAAAAACAGTCTTCTAAACTATGGTGGGTTTTAAATACAGCCTACATTCAGGAATGCATTATGCAGTAGTTAACATTACACAGCCTACGTCTCCTATGAACGCAAGGAAGCATGAGTAGTGTTTGCCATTTACAAAGCCAGTATCACTGCAAAAAGTGAAAATTAGTGGGCGCGATATAACATCAGGAAAAAAGTGACATTGCAGTGGGTGCCACAATGAAATAATGCACTAATTATTAACTTCTGGAAAGGTTAGCATGAATCCTATTTAGGACATAAGCTGCAGCCAACGTGCCTTTATTAAGGAAACAATTCTAAGATGTGAAGAATTACACAAATTAGTTAAAAGGCAAGAAGCATACAAATGTTTACCCTTCCACATCAAGAATGGGACTATCTAGGAAAGAATTGAGTTGCTCTAGTAGATTCTGTCCTTGTACTGGATCTGTGGTTAAACAGAAACCTTAGTCCACAAAATTTAATCTTATATAGTATATTTTAATCTCTCCCAAAAGTAGGAAATGTAAAGAAGATACTTACACAACCGCCAGCAAGAATTTCTGCTGCCAGTGGGACAGAACGATCTTTGTTCATAAATTTGTCTCTCACAAAATCATTAACCTTAAAAACAAGGATTTATGAAAGCTGGTAAATAAGGAGTGAGAAGCACACAGTAATTACAAATTTAGTGCAATTAAAAATGCAAATAAATCCAGATGTTACATCTATCAAGGTGCCAGTCATAGATATTAAATAAAATCTTATGTAATATATGAAATATTGTAAAGCTGACTGTAGTACTGTTCTTTCAAATCAACATATTATTTTAAAGATATATGAAATAATCATAAGTTTCCATAAGAGTCTCCAAAATGGTAACTGAAAGCTGATTTAAAATTGGATTTCAAGATACAATACATCTTATAGCAATGTTAGCTTAATGAAAAAGAAACATTATCACTGGCTTTTGTGTATAAACAATGCATTATGATTAGTTTATAATGAGAAATTCTTTAATGCCTTCAAAATATTCAGAAAATCTAAAATTACGTGAGCTAAAGAGCAAGTAATGTACATAATAGGAATACATGCAAACAGGTTCCTTTCATATCAGAGTTCCATTGTTGCCAGCATTCTTTTATATTAATCTAGGAATTAAACAACTGCTGTGGGGGAAAAAAAATCTTATTCCTTTGTGAGAAGAAACAAAATCAAGGCCTGGGCTACTTCAAAACAAACAGAAGAGTAAAACTAGTGGGTTAGGGAGACTTTGTACATTTTGAATCAAGCCCCCAAATGATAGGTTTAATCAGCCCCTTTTCAGAAATACAAGTATGCTGCTTGTACACCACTTCCAGTGCCCATGGTTGAGATCTGAGCAATTGCCATACCCTTTGGAAGTAAAACCTCATCTAACAAAAAACATGGAATATATTCTAACACACTAAAGCACAAAAACTCTACGTCTCCTCATTGGAAATTCAGACATACAAATGATGGCTAAAGGCTAGAACCCCCACTTTCAGACTTACAGTAAGTTTTATGGCCTTCTCTGGGGCTACTCCCAATAATTGTGGTAAAAGACCTGTAAACACACAAAGAGAGCTTAAATGTATTAAATAACTTAGTATTAGCTAAACAAATCAACGGCTATATGCAAAGATCACCACACAGAAACGATGGCAATTTTTTAGGCAATTTTCTGCTATTACATTTAATGAGTACTTAAACATTCCATTTCAAGAACAAACTTCTTATTGCCACATGAAGTCAAAGCAACTTCCTATCCATATTTTCGTTACTTTGCACTTAAACTAATATTAGTGATTTAAGAAATTTATATACCAAGGCAGGTTTACCAAAATAATACTGTATTCTTCTCTACACATCAAAATTTGTTCTGTTATTTCTTCAGACAAAAGTTAAGGTAGTTCGGCAGTGTGAAACAAGTTATCTGCATTTCAGAAATCAAGAGAATAAAGCATTTTGCTGGCATGAAACAATAGGATAAGGTGGAATGACCTAAGGGGATATGAAAGAAAGTAATGCAAAACAGCCAAACATGTACAACTGCATTCTTAAGTCGAGCACTTGTCTAGAGCGCTAATTCTCCAAAGCTTAGACACTGGAAGTTATATTATTTAGATACCAGTATGTGGAATTTCTGATTTCTCTTAACTGAGCTGCACTATACAGTTGGAACTGAGAGTCTCTAGTCAGCACAGCTTTGTTGAATTAAAGTGAACAATCTATTTTTGTAAAAGTTCAGCTGCAATGATCTAAAGAAGTTACAAAACCTTACAGAAGGGATATGGGGATTTCAAGTGCAGCACTGTGCACAGTGAAAAGGGAGTGTGATTTACAGCACTATTTACATACGTGAGAAGTAACCCTGCGAGCAAGAGTTGCAGGAGCAGGCCTGAAGTATTTCAGTAATGTACACAGTACTTCTGGGTAAATTACACTAAATCTAACATTTGCAATTCTCATGTTTGGGTGAAGAGGCTACAACTATAGTTCTATGTCTAAGGAGCCTGCTTGCCAAAGGGCTTTTTTGCCACCAAACTGGATGTTTGGATGACAAATAGGATGAAAAATACATTAATCTGACTCAGAGATTTTTTTTTTTTTCTGTCTTGCTCCAACCCTCCAGCTTTTCTGGTTGCTATTGACATTTCCTGAGAACAGTATCGTTTGGCTTGCTGTTTCAGAAGCAGTCAAACTATATTCTGCATGTCAAGAAATAGTCGGGTATTTATTAATTATGTGCATCATAACAAGCACACACACGTACATGTCTCCACACAAAACAATTATGTTAAAACAGCATTACAATTACATTGTTCAACAGTCAAACAAAAGAAAATTCCAATGGTGCAAATGCATGTACAGCTAGCCAAAAAAATGGGAAAATTTTGTGAAGGCAAATTGTCCACATTTGGCTGAAGAATTTTAAATTTTGAATATTTTCAATTAGTTCTAGTTGCATGTGCAACCTTAACTCTGTGTTCTTTGCAAATACACTCTGACAATGTGTGATCATGTAATGAATGACTACTTTTTCCACAGGACCCCGCCTCATTCAGCCAGTTGTGCACAATGAATGAGGCAGGGACACATACTGAATAAGACTGAATTCTAACAATCCATGTCTTATTTTGGACCTAATTCTATTTGCAATCATCACTTTATAAATATAAAGTAAATCTGAATTTACATCAGCATAAACAGAGTACACCTGGGCCTTTCCTGGATATAACGACAGTGCATGCACACTTCACACACTCCATCTCAAGCCCAACGAAATCAAGAGAAAAATTCCCATTGACTCTGATAGACGTGCAGTGACAAAATATTGGGAGATCGTTAATTTAAAGAAATTGTATATATTCAGTGTCCAATTTTTGGAAGCCTTATAATTGGGACAAATTGAACTGATTTTTACTGGACAGATTTGGGAACGGTCACTTTGCCATATTTTTTCTACCCCAATTGTTCAAGGTAGTAAAGGTACTAAAAAAAAAAATAGCAAAAATGTGTTTATCCTGGCAAAAGTCATTTCTTCCCATCTGCCTTCTTCTGCACTCAAAAAACCCAACTGAATTGTTTTCACTCAAGCTTTCCACAAAAATTTACCTGAGAGAGGAAGTTTCAACCCAAAAAGTGAAAATTATAAAACATCTAAAAAAACCAAAACCCTTCATAGTATGAGAATACTTTAGGCAATTTTAATTAGACGTGTTGCTGTGTGTGCCACCTATAAACTATTATATATAATAAAGAGAAATGCTACTTAATAGTAGTTTCCCCATATAATCTATGCATATATTAGGTTTCTGACCTCACATTATACTAGGGCTCTGAAAGAAGGCAAAGATGGATATGGTAAAAAAAAGTAGTATTACAAATTAAATTAAGAGCTTATGGAATCAGAGAAAAAAATTTCAAATCAGTATATATCAAATCAGCACTATAAACTGTTTCTGCTTCATTTCAGTAGTGGGGGAGACAGGTCTTATTAATCAAAAATATATTATAGGTTTCTGTGGATGATCAGATCTTGGTTTCACACCATGCTTTATTTTTATTTTTTTAGTATCAGCTAACTATACCACACAAACAGTGAGTAAGTGGGACGACTTGTTGCTCAATCTATGAAAAATGCTTGAAACCCCAATGACACACAATGCAGAGTTGGTAATTGAACACGGCAAACTTTCCTCTTACATGATTTACACAGGAAAACAGACAATATGGGAGTACTACCACTCCATAAATTGGTACCCAATTGCAAGTTTCCAGAAAATGAAGTTTCTATCACAGAGATCCCATTTCATTAGTAGTATGAGACACATGTAAATTCATATGGTGACCAAAAGGCATGATTAAAGTCTATAGATCATGAGGTGTTGGGGGGTATTGTGGCACTGGAGGGGTCATCTTTGGAATTGAGAGAAAAATAAAGTCCCTATCATTTGGTCAAAGATCCCAGGTCTCTCCCCTCACCTCAGTAGAAGGGGTATTTCCACATTGGCACCTTAGAAAGTTACAAAAAGTATGTACCAGTGTTTATATTGTGCCCATAATCACTGTCATGTAGGTGCCTTCCAAGTGACACCATCCCAATTACCCTGAGAACTGAACTCTCTCTAAAGAAAATTTAATGCTCTCTTTACATCCACAAGATGGTGTAATTTATCCTTATCTGAGATTGGTGGTTTAAGATATGGTATTTCTGCTCTTTTAAAAATTGGAGTGGAAATAAAAAAAATCTCTGTTCGCTCCAGAGAATGGAAAAATGTGATCTGTTTAAAAAATATCCAAAGTAGGGTCTGGAAGACCTGCTCACTTGTCTGACACTGCAGTGCACAGAGTATCTAATGCCCAACTATCTCAATTCTGAATAATTGCACTGTTAACAGAGTTCTTCAGATTACTGAAGTTTCCACTGCTAACAAACATGGCTCTGAGCGCTGCATATTATCATAAAGAGCCTCAGTTATTGAACAGTGGGACATATGTGCTACTTTAACCTTAAATACTGAAGGTTAAAGTAGCACATATAGTATGGGTGAACAGAACGATTTTAGTGGGCAACATAACAGTGTTACAGTTAAATGGTCCTCCAATCATGGAAAGACCCTACCCACATTTACTTAAAAAACAACCACCCATTAAGGCACACGTGGCACCCATAATAACAACAGTGGGACACTTCATGGGAAGTTTTTCTGTCAACTTAAGTATAGTGCTATATAGCAGGTGAATGTACTAATCTGTAAATTCGTCCCTCAAATTCTTGTCATCCCCCCTCAGCATCCAAACCTAACTGGAACCTCTTCAACCTCCCCTCAGCTGCCAAATTTTCCCAGTGTACTTTTGTCATACACCTGGCAATCAGGTAGCAGCCCAACAGCCATTGCAAGTAGCTAGAGGGAGTTCCAAATTCTTTAATAAATTCCATCTATATTCATCTTTAAAAAGGGAAGTTACACCATGGCAAACTTCAAACAAAGCATCTGTACAAAATGCAGTTTACTTTGCCAGCAAATTGCCTCTACAATGACTGTGTTGTTCAAAATAATCCAGTTTCTTCTCCTGTTTAAGCCTGAAATGAGATCATAATCCTGTGTTTAGGGCATTAACACTGTCAAACTGATTGCAAATTCACCAATTCAGAATCTACTTCAAGATAACAGAGATGATGGGCTATGGTCGAGGAAGCTCATAAACCCAGTATTACTTGCCTGAAAACTGGCAAAAGGAGCAACACAGGACAATGTACAAACAACGTGATGAGCAAAAGGAGTTTATCTTTATGCAGGACATGTCTGATTTCCCCAATTTGAAATTCTCTCTGTGTTAGAGCGGTTTATACAATTTGTCAGAAGAAGATATAATGGAATTCTCATGGCATCCTGATGGCACCAATTTGCTATTTCGGAAACACAGGTAAAGCAGCTGTACACTAGGAAATTAAATTATATTTTTCATCTAATAGTTGGGCATTTTCTAAGGTTTTGGTTGCTAGAAACCCCTAGCAAGAAGAAAATATCTGTCACCATTCTTTACTAAATTACTAGGCTTGATCAAAAAACTCATAGCACATTTAGCTACCTAGTCATTAAATATCCATTGTGTTTAATCTACATAATCTGTATCTATAGAGGAATTAGTCAACCAACATCCAATAATAAAAAGCACACATTACAGCGGTGGTGCCCAAACTTTTCCTGCTGTGCTCCCACTGCACACAAGTAATGAATCTGTCCGTGCCCCCCTTCCATTAC
This sequence comes from Eretmochelys imbricata, assembly GCF_965152235.1. Lineage (NCBI taxonomy): Eukaryota > Metazoa > Chordata > Testudines > Cheloniidae > Eretmochelys > Eretmochelys imbricata. The sequence goes on along the minus strand of NC_135573.1, from coordinate 220,908,007 downwards.
TGCACAGCCCAGGATTCCTCAGCAGAGGAGCATGGGCTGAGGTGGAGCGGGGGCAGAACTGGGGGTGGGGGAGGAGCTGGGGCTAGAGGCAGAGCTGGCCTTCGGATGGAGAGGAAATGAGGGCGGGCGGAACCATGGCTGGGGATGGAGCTGCAACTGGATGGCACTCCCTCCCTGCCACCCCATGGGTGTTGTCCCAGGCCCCGTCGCACCCCCCTCCCCGAAAGTTCCTTCACACCCCTTAGGGGGGCATGCCTCAGGGAGCACTGCGTTACAGGGAGAGTGTGTAGCAACACCTATTATTAAGGTTGAGACAAGGTAGGTTTTTATTGGTATTTATTGGACCAACTTCTGTTGGAAGAAGGTACAAGGTTTCAAGCTGCACAAAGCTCTTCCTCAAGTCTACATCACCACTGTAAACTATTATTACGGTTGTCTAACACTTTGTATTATAACTCTGTTTTCTGTTGCTCATAACTTTGTCAAACTGTAATCTGCTGGACTGAAATTGTCTATGCTTCATTTGTGCCTCAGGTTGAATTTCTTACGGGAAGTCAGACCAAAAACAAGAGTTGTTTTCAGAAATTATGTTCAGTCACTACAGTATCTCGTATGCTTACTCTAAAAAGATATCCAAAATCAGCTTCAATCCAGGTTTGTATGAGGGCAAAATAGGAAATGAAAGTCGAATCTTCACTGATGTGTGTCAGAGGAGCATAAACTACCTCTGGTAGTGTACTTAATATGTCTGATTCCAGAAGAAGAGTAATTTACTTTACCTGTGTGCCACCACTGGAAAAACTGCAGTCACGTGTATCAGTTTATGATTATCTGTGACAACCTATCCATAACCTGAAGTAATATTGTTGATGTTTTTTCTTTTTGTGTCAATACTTGAACCCAGCAGTCTCTTGGATTCTGAATTGGAGCCATGGCTGGCAAGATAACAGGGGCTGGTGTACATAAAAGATGACCAACTCTATTCCGTGGACAACATGTGATCAGTGAAGCACATGCTGATGGTCCAAGAAGAGCTAGCTGTTCACATGGTATTGACTTTCCTTCTTGTTTTCAGCCAAAAGAAACTTAACAGACGGGAGGGTACAATAAAATGAAGAGCAGAAGTAGATGGTTTGATTAACTTTTGTCAAAAATTACAAGATGCTCATCATACTAAAGACTGCAAAAGGACATCAAAGCTTTTCTAATGCTAAGTTTTCCCTGTCAGCAATTGCTGTAGTTGCCACAGCAGTGCTATACAATTGCAGATGGGAGGGGACGTGGTCCACGACATTGTGAATGAAGAGAGGAAGAGGCCCCCAAGATAATTTCTCAATTAAGATGTGCTTTGTACTATGAAAAAGTTCACAGACCCCTGACCTAGAAGAGAGTTGTGACTTAATATTAGGAGCAACAAGTCTGATCAAAGACATTTAGACGACACAAGCATAAACCAGGCCCAGAATATTAGTTTTTTCCCTTTTTATTCAAGCCCCAACAACAGAGACTGAGGAATTCAGGTTGGCAGAAAATTTTTTTTAGTTTATTATATATTATATATGACATTTGGAAACTGACCTCTGTACAGTCCAAAGAAGCCTTCATAACGCAGCACTTTCTTAAAGCAATCAAAGCTGTTTTTGTACATAAGTTCTCCCACAAATGACCCGGTAGAGCGCTGGTTTTGCATTCGAGTTTTCACCAGATCAATTGGATACACTGCAGTAGCTCCAACAGCTGCAAATAAAATTTGATGTGTGGGAAAGTGTTTTTCTGCATCCGTTTTATTTTTTTTTAAACACATTCTATGCTTATATCTCAATAATCACTTGTGTCTTTTTCATCTACAATATAAGCTGGTTCAGTAAAGGGGTGTCACAGTCCATTTTAATTAAAAGTGCATATCACAGCCCTTCCTCATCATTAGCCTGTCTCTTATGAAACCAGTCTGGTGACAAGCCAGGCAGAAAAACCACCTGTAAATCTCGGATCACTTGCCAGTACAGAAGAAATTATACAACAGGTTCCCCCTGCTCTAATTCTCTCTCATAGTTATGGCTCAAAAAGAAAGATAGGCAAGGCTTTATCTTCCTACACTTAAACAGGAGAAAGAAAGACAGAAAGATGCAAATTCTTGCACTTATCCATGACTAACCTCCAGCAATTGAACCCAGGGCAAACCTGTAGGCCGATTCTGCTATCTGGATGAGAATAGGGCGAGAAACATCACCTGGAGCTTTCTGCAAGGGGAGGGGTTGGGACAATGAGAAGAGTAAAAAAAAATTAGACTACCATTTCACTACAGTAAATCTTATAACCAGATAGATACGTGGACAGTAGATATGTGTAGAGTGAAGCCAATGTCAGATACCACTAGGTAATCCCAGCGGTATGTTAGAAAACAACCCCTAAAAAATAATTGAAAATTGCAGTTCCATTTTCTGTGTTATTGCAAAAATGTAACCTGTTATGACTGGAATGGAAAAGACAAGAGCACTGGGCGTTCCCAACATAATAAGATATCCCCAAAGTCAAACAGTGACCAAAATGCTTTATAAAAACAGCACTAGCAGACAAATCACCATTTCCTACACCTGGAAACAATTCTACTTTGAAATTCCTGTGTGTTAGTATTCAAACACTGATTGGATTTACATTTAAGAAATGTTCCATGTTCAGAATTGCTTTCTAGTTGCAGAAAGGAGCTCAGAGACAGTGGTAATCCTTACACTCTCCTTTCCCACCATTACCTTCTCTAATAAGGTTGGTGGATGCTCTAGGGAATAGGACAATATGGAAGTTTTAATTTCACTACTGAAATAGTCTATTTTTCCTTATTTTATTTTATCAGTTTTTTTTAAAATGAACTGTTATATACTCCAGTGATCTAGAGCAAATAGCTTGAATTGCCTAAAAATAAATTATATGTATCACAGTTTACTGCAAGGTAACTGAAATTCTTTCACTACAAGCACCAAGTAGAACCAGTGGTTCTCAACCTTTCCAGACTACTGTACCCCTTGTAGAGTCTGATTTGTCTTGCGTACCCTGAAGTTTCACCTCACTTAAAAACTACTTGCTTACAAAATCAGACATAAAAATACAAAACTGTCACAGTACACTATTACTGAAAAATTGCTTATGTTCTCATTTTGACCATATAATTATAAAATAAATCAACTGGAATATAAATACTGTACTTACATTTCAGTGTATAGTACATAGAGCAATATAAACAAGTCATTGTCTGAAAGAAATTTTAATTTGTATTGACTTTGCTAGTGCTTTTTTGCAGCCTGCTGTAAAACTAGGCAAATATCTAGATGAGTTTATGTACCCCCGGAAGACCTCTAAGTACCGCCAAGAGTACATGTACCCCTGGTTCAGAACCACTGAAGTAGATAACAGTAAAATAAAAGCTGGATGGGAGGAGTTAAGAGGTACAACTGACAACCGAAAGTGGGGATGATTTAAACAGGCTTCTTGAGCATTTCCTATCTTCTTAAAAACAGCATAACGCAGAACAAAGAACACCTGAACAGACATTCGACCCCATGCAGAAAATTTGAGAGAATGCATGAAGCAGATGTTTCCATCACTGCAGTTTTAGCTGCACTACTGCTACCTACTGTAGCTTACACTAATTAATACATAGTACAACACAATCGCTTCTTAGCTCCCTTGCAGGACTTCTAGGAAGAGATGGTCAGCTTTTGGGAGTCAGCTAATTAGAATTCATCATAGTACACTCAATATTTACAAATTGCTAAAAAAAACCCAGGATACTGCATTGGATGGGGGGGGATGGAACACACATGCACACGTACACACACACACACACACACAGAGGCCTGGCTGAAGGCCTGTTAGTCCTAAAAACGTAGCCTGCATCAATTCATTGTGGTCAAACTGGCGTCTCTGCACAGACCCAAAGCTCAGAACAAAAAAAAATTTAGTCTTGCAAGATACAAAGCTTGGTTTCCCTTAAACTATGTTTTTCTAAGACTATCTACACCCAAGACTGCGTCAATTTTAAGAAAGTTGGAAAGACCCACAAAAACGTGATTACAAACTAAAATTGAAGACGCCTATGAGACTAAAAAAAAAAAGGAGTTCCCAAGGTTCTTTTTTGCCTCACATAATGACAAAGATCATTTTCTGATAAACCATAGAACAGTCCCACGTCTTACATTTTTTCCCCATAAAACTTATGAATCCTTCCACACAGCAGAGAGTCTTAGTTTTTAAACTATGATGGCACACTAAATGTAAAGCACAGCAGACAGACAACGTACTGAAGACTTGAACACGTACATCTCTTTAGAAAAAGGACTTCCGTTTTCATTTAGCATGCTGGATGCCAGAACTGACATCCACACTGAAATCAGAAAAAAGAAAAGGAGTACTTGTGGCACCTTAGAGACTAACACATTTATTTGAGCATAAGCTTTCGTGAGCTATAGCTCACTTCATCGGATGCATTCAGTGGAAAATACAGTGGGGAGATTTATATACACAGAGAACATGAAACAATGGGTGTTACCATACACACTGTAAAGAGAGTGATCAGGTAAGGTGAGCTATTACCAGCGGGGGAGGGGGCGGGAGGAACCTTTTGCAGTGATAATCAAGGTGGGCCATTTCCAGCAGTTGACAAGAACGTCTGAGGAACAGTTGGGGGAGGGGACGGGGGAGAGATAAACATGGGGAAATAGTTTTACTTTGCGTAATGACACATCCACTCCCAGTCTTTATTCAAGCCTAAGTTAATTGTATCCAGTTTGCAAATTAATTCCAATTCAATTTTGTTGAAGAATTGCCGCTTTTAGGTCTGTAATCGAGTGACTAAAGAGATTTGAAGTGTTCTCCCACTGGTTTTTGAATGTTATAATTCTTGACGTCTGATTTGTATCCATTTATTCTTTTACGTAGAGACTGTCCGGTTTGGCCAATGTACATGGCAGAGGGGCATTGCTGGCACATGATGGCATATATCACATTGGTAGATGTGCAGGTGAACGAGCCTCTAATAGTGTGGCTGATATGATCAGGCCCTATGATGGTGTCCCCTGAATAGATATGTGGGCACAGTTGGCAATGGGCTTTGTTGCAAGGATAGGTTCCTGGGTTAGTGGTTCTGTTGTGTGGTGTGTGGTTGCTGGTGAGTATTTGCTTCAGGTTGGGGGGCTGTCTGTAAGCAAGGACTGGCCTGTCTCCCAAGATCTGTGAGAGTGATGGGTCATCCTTAAGGATAGGCTGTAGATCCTTGATGATGCATTGGAGAGGTTTTAGTTGGGGGCTGAAGGTGACGGCTAGTGGCATTCTGTTATTTTCTTTGTTGGGCCTGTCCTGTAGTAGGTAACTTCTGGGTACTCTTCTGGCTCTGTCAATCTGTTTCTTCACTTCAGCAGGTGGGTATTGTAGTTGTAAGAATGCTTGATAGAGATCTTGTAGGTGTTTGTCTCTGTCTGAGGGGTTGGAGCAAATGCGGTTGTATCGCAGAGCTTGGCTGTAGACGATGGATCGTGTGGTGTAGTCAGGATGAAAGCTGGAGGCATGTAGGTAGGCATAGTGGTCAGCAGGTTTCTGGTATAGGGTGGTGTTTATGTGACCATCACCGTAGTGTCCAGGAAGTGGATCTTTTGTGTGGATTGGTCCAGGCTGAGGTTGATGGTGGGATGGAAATTGTTGAAATTATGGTGGAATTCCTCAAGGGCTTCTTTTCCATGGGTCCAGATGATGAAGATGTCATCAGTGTAGTGCAAATAGAGTAGGAGCATTAGGGGATGAGAGCTGAGGAAGCGGCGCTCTAAATCAGCCATAAAAATGTTGGCATACTGTGAGGCCATGTGGGTACCCACAGCAATGCCGCTGATTTGAAAGTATACATTGTCCCCAAATGTGAAATTGTTATGGGTGAGGACAAAGTCACAAAGTTCAGCCACCAAGTTTGCCGTGACATTATCGGGGATACTGTTCCTGACAGCTTGTAGTCCATCTTTTTGTGGAATGTTGGTGTAGAGGGCTTCTACATTCATAGTGGCCAGGATGGTGTTTTCAGGAAGATCACCGATGGATTGTAGTTTCCTCAGGAAGTCAGTGGTATCTCGAAGATAGCTGGGAGTGCTGGTAGCATAGGTCCTGAGGAGGGAGTCTACATAGCCAGACAATCCTGCTGTCAGGGTGCCAATGCCTGAGATGATGGGGCGCCCAGGATTTCCAGGTTTATGGATCTTGGGTAGCAGACAGAATACCCCTGGTCGGGGTTCCAGGGGTGTGTCTGTGTGGATTTGTTCTTGTGCTTTTTCAGGGAGTTTCTTGAGCAAATGCTGTAGTTTTTTTTGGTAACCCTCAGTGGGATCAGAGGGTAATGGCTTGTAGAAAGTGGTGTTGGAGAGCTGCCTAACAGCCTCTTGTTCATATTCTGACTCATTCATGACGACGACAGCACCTCCTTTGTCAGCCTTTTCGATTATGATGTCAGAGTTGTTTCTGTGACTGAAGCAAATACTCACCAGCAACCACACACCACACAACAGAACCACTAACTCAGGAACCTATCCTTGCAACAAAGCCCGTTGCCAACTGTGTCCACATATCTATTCAGGGGACACCATCATAGGGCCTAATCACATCAGCCACACTATCAGAGGCTCGTTCACCTGCACATCTACCTATGGGATATATGCCCCTCTGCCATGTACATTGGCTAAACTGGACAGTCTCTATGTAAAAGAATAAATGGACACAAATCAGACACCAAGAATTGTAACATTCAAAAACCAGTGGGAGAACACTTCAAATCTCTTTGGTCACTCGATTACAGACCTAAAAGTGGGAATTCTCCAACATAAAAACTTCAAAAACAGACTCCAACAAGAGACTGCTGAATTGGAATTAATTTGCAAACTGGATACAATTAACTCAGGCTTGAATAAAGACTGGGAGTGGATAGGGCATTACACAAAGTAGAACTATTTGCCCATGTTTATCTCCCCCTCCCCCGCTGTTCCTCAGACGTTCTTGTCAACTGCTGGAAATGGCCCACCTTGATTATCACTACAAAAGGCTTTTTCCCCCCGCTCTCCTGCTGGTAATAGCTCACCTTACCTGATCACTCTCCTTACAGTGTGTATGGTAACACCTATTGTTTCATGTCCTCTGTGTATATAAATCTCCCCACTGTATTTCCTCTGAATGAGTCCGATGAAGTGAGCTGTAGCTCAGGAAAGCTTATGCTCAAATAAATGTGTTAGTCTCTAAGGTGTCACAAGTCCTCCTTTTCTTTTTGCGGATACAGACTAACACGGCTGCCACTCTGAAACCGGAAATCAGAAAGTCTTCCTTCCTCATTAAAAACTACTTTGAGGGAGATAATCAGGGAGGGTTAAACTTCTTTAGTAAGTGAGCATACATCATCTTTTTGTAAGTGGTTAGATGACACTTTTACACTTTTGTTTTATCCTTACAATCAAATCTATCACATTTCAACTTCTTAAATGGCAAGAGTAAAAAATTAGCAACTGTTTTGGATGAAAGGGGGAGGAGGGACGGGGGGGGTGTTTAAAGTGAAGATTCCAACAATACCCTTTGTTCTTTAGGTTATAAAGTGCAAAAGAAAGGAAACATGGCTAACTCAGACAAGAAGAGAGGAGCAGGGCATTGAGAGGGTGGAAGGAATAAAAAAGTATGCTAAAAGCATCATTGCAGCTTCTTTTCTTACCTGTCTCTGAGCCTCAGCAAGATTGTAGGGCAGTGTTCCCTCTTCCAGAGGAGCAATTCTTTCAATGTCAGCTAGTGTCATACGTCTGTGAGGACCAAGCAAACACTAAACTGAAATTTACATTAAACAGAGGGTTTTTAAACAACTATAAGTTACCTGTACTTCTAGGCAGTGTTCTAGAATATCACTTCCCACTGTTTTAAAAAAAAAAAAAAAAAAAAAAAAAAAGACAGAGAGAGAGATAATTTCTACTTACCCCCGTGGCTCATATAAATCCGCTAACTGAAACAAGATGTCAACTTCCATTGGTGTAACCTGACCAAATTTCTGAGCTGCCAGAACAAACTCCTCTACAACAGAATAAAAATATATGAGAGAGGAAAACTAATCAAACCAAAACAGAACACCCCGAGCATCCCAGAGTCATCATTCATTTTAGTATTAAACCAAGACACTGCAAAAAGTGCTCCTACCACAATGTAAATGTATGTTTTAAATTCTACATCAAGCATGGAAATAGAGTAGCTTTCTGGTTTTCAAACTCAGTGCCATCAGCAGGATTTAAGATATCTGACATACGGTATCAATCAGTTGTGGGTCCGAGGGGAAAAAACAACAACAACAAATCCAAACACCCCATGAACAAAGATGTGGACCTTTTCATGTATATGTCCCAGTGGGCCACATTAAATGAAGCTTTGGTGTTGCAGAGGGAATTCTCTATAAAAGCGATTAGATAGAGCAGATAACATCTTGTTCCAAGCTTGTAGATCAGCTTACTATGCCGCCACTACAAGTTTATGGAATTCTTCAACTACCCTTGAAGGTCAGTTTTAATAGGCTGCCAATTTGGCAGGAGTCCTAGGAAGTTTTTGAAGACTTTGAATATCTTTACATTCTCTCCTCACCCAGCTCCCTTCCCCCGCAGACATCTTCAGTTTCCTAGGACTTTCTCCCTGGCGGTAACAAAATGGAAATCCCGGAGGGTGGACTAAACAGGAGCATGAATGGTTGAACAATACACCACAAAGAGCTGAAAACACAGGCACAAGTTTGTTTGTTTGCTTTAAAAAGCACATGAACGAGTTCCCTCCCCCAAGCCAATGCTCCGACTGCACAATCAGAACATTTCTACTAACCTTTAGTCACTTCCACATCTTTTCTATTTCCAGCCAGAGTACTGTAGATCTTCCTAATGAGCTCCATGTTGTTAAGGAGGGAATTAAATCCATTAAAATAGGAAAAGCTGACCTGATGGGAAGTGGTACCTCCAGCAGCCTGCAACAGAGAGAGTAAAAAAAGAGAGAAGGAGAGGAGCTATTTTAACCGTTTTGCAACACTTTAGGATCAAGAAAATCTTTGAATAAAGCTTTGAAACAACATTAGTTTACAACAATGACAGTAGCAAGGGATTTCTTTTTAAATGCAAAATAAATAGCCATATGAAGAGTCTTATGTTACTGAAACTAATCATAACCAGAACGTAAGACTCACCCCACCCCTAGAAGCCTAAACAAATACATATGCAGGATTATAACAACATGACCAGCAGTAATTTACAGAGTTCAAGTTTCAATACTGTTTCAGTTGGACATATTTTATAAGTTGGTTTATTTCTTCAATTGAGAAAATCTTAAAACTTATAGATATACAGAAAAACTTAATCAAAACACATTTTAAAAATGGTTAACCCAAACATTTCAATTCAGAGCACACTGTGTTGGTTAAATACAATAAGTACATTCAGTACAATATAATTTAAGTACAGCATTCATAACCTAGCACATTTCTGACCACTGAAAACAAGAGATATGTCACAGGAGATGGGGGAAAAGAAAAAGACACACATGCAAGTCATTGTTAGGTTGGATATGCAGAGGCAACCCTCTCTACATGGCTCTGAAGAGACCTCACCCACAGTAGCAGGTTCAGATCTAGGCACTACCACAAAGATATAGACCAAATTAGTCCAAAATTAAGATATTCAGCACAAGGCTGGAATCACTGACCAAAGGAAGGGGTGGAAAGTGTAGTGTGTGATACATTTAAAATCTGAATGGAAAAATATTGGGGGTGGGGGGGAATATATTATAGGGAATAAACCCAAACTGCCACAGAATAGACTGGATGAACCAACCAAAGTCTTATCTAATTTCTATTCATTCTATAATATGGTTTGAAAAGCTCTTTCAACAGTTTCTAGTGACAATTTCCAGCTTTCACTGTTCCAGATACTACACACAATTGTGAGCTATTAGTGGAACTTTAAGCTAACAAAACAAATATTTCAAGAACGATTGCTCAGATGGAGCAATGGCTTGTTGGAATAGAGTACAATTTGCCATGATAGAACAATATGTTGGTATGACACAGCCCAAGGTTTTTAACCATTCATAATTTGCTTGGGCTCTTGTGTGAGGAATTGACAGGAGGATCTCTGAAGAGATATAGCCTGAGATGAGAGTCTAAGTTTGTGTATGTGGACAATTATGTATCAAGTGATGGGCACAGGGTGCAAACAGAATAATAAATTTGGGGAAGGGACTGTCTCTGTGTCTGCACAATGAGACCCTGATCTCTATGACAGTACAAATAAGCTATGCACAACTTACTGCTACTAGACATTCTTCTACAAATGGTGTCAACATGTGTGGCCGAATAGTGACCATAATGTCCCTGAAGTCAATGGCAGTGACTCTTCCAGCTTGAGCATTGTCTCGCTGCACAAATGCTTGTTTTGCATGTTCCAACTGTATCTCCTGAAAATGCATTAAAACAAAGTTATATTTTGCTTTAGCTGTATTATGTACATTAAAAGTTAAAATCCACAGCATACCTGATGCTCTACAAAAGAGAGTTACATGTTGTCCTCCCCCCAGATAGGGACAGAGTTCTGCATTTATTATTGTTCAACCTCAAATAAGGTCTCCACTAATATTTTTCTACATCTCAAATACAAAATTCTCTTCCTTCTCTGGGCTTGTCTATGCAGGGAAGAGCCAAGAATAGCTAACGTGGAATAGCTATAAGTGCAAATAACTATTCTGCCCTAACTTCCTGTGCAGACACACTTAGCATGAAACAGAAGTGTCCACAAAAGGAGTGAGTGCAGAATTTGGGCTTTAAATTCACACCCTAGCTTACTTCTCACTAGCTTCCCTTTAGGTTCTGCAATTCATTTACCAGAGAAATGTGAGCAAGAGTTTCAAAAGACCATACAGGAGTGCTCCTATTTATGTATTTCAATGTAACCAAAGGTGTCACATCAGAGAGCATTTATCAGTTTACTGTAAGTTTTAGAGTAGGTCAATCAAATCTTTGTAAAATTATATTTGTCTGTGTTCAGCTCCCACAAATGATCTCTGCAAGGAGGAGAATGTGAATATTCCTTCACAAGGCATCTTTATTTATTTCTTTTAAAACAGAAGGTCTCTTATTTGTCAAATGCTGTAGTGAAAAAGGTAAAATCAAACTAGAAGCCAGTTTAGAAAGCTTTGCATCACCACACCTTTGTTGTTATTTCCACTGCTACCGAACCACGATCACCTTTCAAGATATCAGCATTAATAGTAGATGGATATCAATCATTTGATTTACCTGATAGCAGCACTCAATGTTTTCACAGCTTGTGACTCAAATGTACTCGGGGGGCGGGGGGGGGGGGGGAGGAGAAGAGACACATGACAAGTAATCACTCCAAAAATTACAAAATTACATCTTCTCCTACAGTCATCTACATCCTGCTCCTTGCAGCAGGCAGATTGTTTTGCTCCTTTCGGTGAAAAACTGGAGGTTTTTATGACTAAACTACACCAACAAAATCCAAACTTAGCATAGGACAAGTTACAGATTCTGACTTACTACAAAACCAACTGAAAATCTTTGACATTGTCCAACACATAGTGACAGTGAAGACACAGACAGGTAGACTCCCCTGTTTAGGATTAATCCCTTTTAATGGGAAGAGGGGGAAAATGCAGACATTCCAGCAGTTACTACAATGTTATCCCTTGCAGCTTCAAATCTCATTAAAATGTCTTTTCCCTGGAAGGATATTGCTTATTTCTAAGCCACAGCTTAAATGAATTGGTGTGGAATGCTTTCCTAGATACTGAACTTGTCTTGCAATGGGACAGATGCACTTTGCTATTCTCTCCACTACTCACATTTTTAAAAAACATTCTAAAAAGTCAAATTAAACTGAGACCTTGTACTAATCAAGATTCACTATTATGCTGCTTTTAAAGGTGCAATGTCTTCAATAATAAATAGAGGAAATCAGTATTTGTCTCATAGGCAACGCCAGTATTCAGTGGGATAAAGAATAAGAAACAAATGGCAAATACAATATTTGTGCCACGACTTCTTACATCCTGGCCTCATGGGCTTCTGAAACAGTTTTAATTTAATTTCTAATCAACATCTTTAGAATTTGTACCTGGTCTTCAAGTTATGAGGAAGCAAGATAATATGTTAGGCAAAAAATGAGCACTGCTAAATGTTTCAATACTCTAATTTACCCACTAAACTATTCAAAAATTTCTGGTTCTAATGAGAAATGCTTATGGAGGTTACAATATTTTAGCCATAAAATTTGAGTTACGATTCCAGGTCTGTCACATTTCCTTTACGCTACAACCCCCTGCGGGGAGGCTAGGGAGGGGATGCTATAATTCAGCAACAACATTCACTGGCTGAAGGTGGCCATGTCAGTTCTTGCTTCAGCCTGGCTATGACTATAATTTCATTTATTATAACAAATGTTGAAGCAAGCAGTTTGGGAAGGCTTTAGATGGGAAGAGTGCAAGAAAACAAAGTTTGTCAACTTGAGGCAGGCAGCAACTTGGGAGTTTGCCTGCACGGAGCTCAGATGATGAACTGGACACAAAAATTCTTGTACCCCTGTTGAATACCATCGAGCATATGAACATGCTCATTTTTTGCATCCATTGCAGTAACACCATGAATATTCAAAATGAATATCTGGAACATGCTAAAGAGGGTCGTCTTCTCTCTTATTTAAATACATTTAAAACATCTTTTTTTTTTTATTCAAACTGCCAGAGAACTTCTGGATTGGCAGAATTCAGCACTGCAGTGCTGCATAAATCAGGGAGCCCTGCCACAGGACCTAGGCACAACCTGCCATAAAGTATAAAGAGCAAGTCCTGACTATGTACACTGAAATGTCAAGGTAGAGCAGAGAGTGTGCAGGACACAGTTCCAGCCTGTCCTGCTACATTTCCTTGCTTCTGATTGTAAATTAGTTCATTGTCAGGGTAGCAGTTTATGCCCTAATTTGATAGCCACAGGGATTATTAAAAACTTTACAGCAGTACCATAATACTAATGTCGGTATGAGAATGTAGTAATGGACAAGCACAATGTCTCACCACAGGACAACAAGGCACTATCCACGGGATATAATGACCAGGATCCAAGGACCCATTTTTCATCAGGCCGCAGGTGACCTACTAATGAGGGCCTCCTGTACAATCCTATTTCCCTCATCCTTATCTTGCCAACACCGTTTCTCTATGCTCCGCACGTGCTGGGCGGGTTTAACTAGGGAGAAGAATTACCCAACTTGGTTAACACAGTAATAGTACAGGGCAAAGCACACAATGCTGCCACCTGACCCCATGCCCCAACAGCTGGCCAAATGGGGAAGAGCAGATGACAGCTGTAGGAAGGCATAAAAGCACCTGTGGTTCCTATGGACCATGACACACCCCTTATGCGCGCGCACACACACACGGCCAATTTGTGAACAGTCACTCAGCAAACCCATCCTGGCCTGATGACGGGGATTCTGTGTGATCAAAGGTTTTTCCTCTGCACAGTTTAGAAACTCTATGTGTATGTCTACACAGCAAAAAAAAAAAAAAAACCCACTGCTGGCCTACATCAGCTGATTAGGACCTGAGTCCGAGGCCAGAAGTCTACACAGCAATGAAACAGCCTGCAGCCTGAGCCCCATGAGCTCAAGTCAGCTGACCCGGGCCAGCAGCAGGTTTTTCTTTGCTATGTAGATGTACCCTAAATGGTTTGAGCACATTCTCAAGATTTGGAGAAAACTATCCACACCCCTCCACGCTCACTGCAAGGATTTTAACCCAGTTTTTATGGGTATGATTAATCTGAGATAGTCAGACAAACATCTTCTTTCAGAATTAAATGGAAAGAGCAATTGTCCTCTGTCCCTCACTGCCATCCAAAACATCAGCAAAGTGAAGAGGTGGTGGAAAAGTATATTCAGGGAATAGTTACACAATAAAATTAAAGTTTCGTTACAAAAAACAGCAAAGGAAAGCCAGATTTGGTATATAAATACCATCATAAGGAACATACTTGTTTAACATCAGTAGATTTCATAACAATATAAAATTCTAAACTGTTTAATTTAAAAGAAAAGTGTATGCAATCTAGCCATCTCAAAGCCTGAAAGTTAAGACATTTCACAGCATGACTAATTATACTTCAAAAGTATGCTCAGTAGCCACTAGCATTAGTCTGGGAGAAGTGATGGGATATCAAAAAAATAAAATAAAATAAAATAAGCAAAATGGTACCACTAAACACCAACTGTAAATAAACTTAATTTGCAAATAAATTTTGCTTTTTAATCAAGCTGAGAGGTGTTTCACATCTTTCACCCTAAGACTGCTTAGAAAATATGGGTGAAAAGCAGCTATATAAGAAAAACAAACTTAATTGCTTCTCAATGCAAAATACTTACCCACTGAACCCTCCCTAGATTAAAGTTTCTGTAATCCCTACACATACCTTAAAAAACAAGTTTATCCCTTGATGATAGGAGCCTGAATTTCAACAAGCTACAATAACTGTTTATGCAAAATTAATTTGCACAGTCACAGGCACCCTGGAACCAGAGTTTTAATGAAAGGATTTCCCACCTAGAATTTCACCTCAGCTTTCCCATACAGCTAATTAAAAACATAATTCATTTTCCAGTTATGTGGAGATTTATTTTCAGGTACGGCTGATATTTCCAATTGACTTGCATTCATTAGCTGCAACACAATCCTTTCCACTGCAGCTGATTGTGAGGTCTCATTTACAGGTATTATTATCTCATCAACCAGCATGCCAAAACTGACCAAAACCCTAGCTAATGTTTAAATGTGTTTGACAGACCTATACATTAGCCAACACAAAAGCTGATCAATCAATCGATTTTAAACTCTGGGGTTGGGTTTGAGATGGTTGTTCTTGAAGCAGATCTTAGTATTTAAGCCTTGTCCAAGTCATGAGGGACTGCATCTCACAGAGGAAGCTCTTTATTTGTTTAGAGCAGTGAAACTCAGACTGAAGCTTGTGAGCCGCAAGTGGCTCTTTAATGCATCTCCTGTGGCTTTGCAGCACATGATATTAAAACACGGTGAGATTTAATTATTAACCAATCAGGATGTTTTTACTTTGTTATTAACCAACTGTAAAATACTTGGTCAATCATTCTGCTGTGAGACTTATATCAATAAAATAGTAAATGAAACAATGAATTCACACTACTGTGGCTCTTTCTGATTGTGAACTGGCTCCTGAACCACTTAGGTCTGAGCATCACTTGTTTACAACAAGAATAGATCTCAATTCCTCTTGCATTTAGAATAAAGCTTGTTGATTAAATGTTCATCTAGCTTTCTTGTGTCAGAAATGAGGATTAACTAAACTGCACTAATAGAATATGAATATGGAAAAAGTGTGTGTTCCAGAGGAATTGGAGTGGATAGATGGCAAGAAATATGAACTACTTTTAATCTTAGATTTCACTAAAAACCAGCAAGCAATATTTACAAAACAGTAGCTGCAGTACATTAAGGAACCCATCTGGTCCAAGTTAAGGGTAATATAAAAAGTATTTATACATCAGGAATGCCAAGAGGTAACTTGGCATCCACTGTGGTATCCTGCTGCCTAAGGTCCAAGGTCTAGACCTTAGACCAAGGAGACTGACTCACATACAGAGAGAAGGTCAGGAGGAAAAACTGAGTACCAAAGGTTAGGAAATTCAAAGCAAAATTTCTACACATGTGAAGAGTAACTCAAATCTGTGCCAAGAACAGTTTCTGCCATAGCTTCAGCATTTACAACGTAAGGGCACAATGCTGTAAGGCAAAGGATAGTAATGACATCATATCTACATGAACTGGGTAACTAGATATACCAATTTACTAAAATTGCTGCAGTGTCACAATTATGTTGAAATTGAGCAGACTGTTTCAGTAAAATCCCAGGACTTCTGGTCACCTGGAGCCTCCAACAAACATGATGGCAACTTAACCAACTACCTCACCTTCACCCCAGATGCCTCTCAGCTGTCCAGTGCACAGCCAAAGTGAAATCTTTGCCCTGCTGCACATCGGAACTGCTGCTGTAGGCGCAAAGAGCAAGATCATTGGGCTGGCCACAGCCCAGGTGGAAGGAGAAGGGGACCATGCAGCAGCCAAGCCATCAGATGTAGTACTGCCAGGTTTGGGTGCAGAAGACTGCCGTGGCTCTGGGACAAAAGGTCCGACCTGAGCGTCAGCCGGAACGGGGTTGCCACTGAGAGGTCCAGCAAAATATTGAACCTTCTGGGTTCAAGGGCACACGTTTTTGCAGGTGCGACACCTGTCCTTTCTGTAGCTTTCTCCCAGACATTTGAGACAACTGTCGTGGGGATCACTGATCAGCATCGGCCTGCTGCACGCCGAACACAACTTGAAGCCAGGAGGGTGGGGCATGTCCCGCTTGGGGCAAACTCCCAACCAGATCTCTACTAACTAATTTAAACACTAGAACTAACTACTATGAACTATATACAACGAGTAGAACTAAGTCTATGAAGAAACCGCTACTGCTCTTGCGATGCAAGACAAGGCAGTCCAACCAGCTGTCACAGGTGATAAGAAGGAACTGAGAGGACACAGGGTCGCGGCACCTGATATACCGCCACATAAGCGTGCCACTCCAGAGGGCGCTACAGCTGGCCCTACAGATTCCACTAAGGCAGAAATCTCCGACAACTGTGCACGTGGGCATGCACACACCTAAAATGGAATCGACATGAGCAAGCACTCGAAGAAGAATCTAATATTTTTCCTTTTTTATATATCTATGTAAGTAAATTTTAGAGTTTTCAAAAGGTGCCTGTTTCCAGTGCTGTCAAAATAACTACTCTACCCACACAGAGGTCCACCATAAAGACTGGTCATGCAAGCTTTTCAGCCCCATCAAAAAGCAGTGCTTGGACCCTGCAGTAGAAGGAACCCCTTGCCCTCCTCATCAGAGTAGCAAGGCACCATTTACTTTCCATGCCCATTCAGTCCATGACGTCTACCAAGTGCCAATGTGACTGTCAGTCATTATAGAGACAAGATGGGTGAGAAAATATCTTTTATTGGACCACTTATGTTGGTCCAACTTCAGAAGTTTGTCCAATAAAAGATATTACCTCACACACCTCGTCTCGCCAATATCCTGGGACCAACACTGCTACACCTACACTGCATATAACATCAGTAATTATGGAATTTTTGTGATGTAGACACCTGCTCCCTAGGAACCGGGAGCCTTTTTACACAGGCTATCAAAGCTTTCCAATTTGAAAGGCACTTGATCACTATAGAACCAGGGTAGATTTGCACTGATGACCCACAAGTGAGACTCCATACCCAATTACCAATCCAATTACCTTCTTCTAGAATTTGAGTTTTTCTTCACACCTCCAAATAAGCAGCTAAACTAAGCAGGATTATCAGATACAGAACCAAGATTTACAGTCTACCAAAGTCAGCATACATGTCTAGCCTAGGTATTTAGCAATAATAGTCATTATTAAAACCAAGAGAATATGATTGCATTTATGATCTCCTACATCCTCTTCAGGCAAAGAGTTAATTAGGCTCTGTTTCACAAAGTCTATTTGAAACATTTGTCTCAATAACATTATCTTAATTATTCCTCATCAAAATGATACCACCTCCTACTGTGAAATAACTTCCCTGCATAAACAGAAAAATAAAAAAATACAACCTTGTGGTCTTGAAGTAGGTTCCTATTTTAAAACTATTATGTAAAATCTTTACTGGCACTCAGTATGTTCAAGATTCAAACAAGGCACCCATCCATCTCATTTTACTTACAGCAAGCATTATCATTTTTTCAGAATCATTTACTGATTTTTCGTTTGTATGATATTTTGCTATGTGTAGCAATATACCCAAAAGCATAGACATGAAAGGATTCCCTCCAGAGGAGGTATCTTTTATTTATTCTCTACACAGCACAGGCAAAAATAAATAGAATTTTCTATCTGTTGCACTATTTGGTTATTAAATGGTATCAAACTAACAGTGTGTGTAAGAAGTCTGCAGCAGAAGGAATACCATTACTGTATTTTACCACTAAAATCACACAAATTTGGTAAACACAGAATTTTGATAATCAAATGAAGCATTCCTTAATATCAGTTTTGGCAAGCGAGTTCAAAATGCACAATATTTGGTACAAGCATCTATTATTATTTAACATATTGGATTCTCCTAGTGAAAGATATCCTACAATTTTTAAATGTCTTGATGTCTGGGTATTCCCCCCTCATGTCTCAAAGATTAGCTTGAAACAGTGGGCCAGATCCATTAAAAAAAATACTCATGCCACATTCAAGTGCCAAAAAAGTAACAACTACCTAGATTCAACCATTTTACCACAAGCAGATTATATTGCCAATGCATAAAGTTCTAAAATCCAGCCTTCCGACAGTAAGAAGAGCTTAAATACAGCATTGTTAGCTATGTTGCCAATATGGTGTTCGCTAAATTTACTATTTGTGATTCTTGCACATTTCTTACTATTCATTGTGACAGACATGGCAATTACCTCTAATATCTTTGGGAGATCTCACTGTACTAAGTTTATGTATCATTGTGGGCCAGGGAATGTATGCAGTTCTGTGGGCAGGGTGACCAAGGAACTAACAGTGAGGTACTGATTAGGGAAAATTCACTCAGGTTATAACACCTCCAGAGAAATACCACCACCTTGAGGCTCGCATCTACTAGTTCAAACTGGATTCTTCAGAGACTAACAGACAAAGAAAGGGCTTTTGGATAAATAGCTTGAATTTAAACTGACTCAAGGCCTTCTTTCTGATCCATCAAACCAGCAGGACATTCTGTCCAACTGTGGGACATCAATCCAGGACTTTTGCCTACTGGACAGCCATAAGACTGATGGATGACCTCTGGTAAGTGTTTATCATGTGTAGTAACTTTTTTTTTTTTAAATATGTTTTTTCTGGAATACTTTCACTTTAAAAATAAATATGCTTGCCTATAAAGGGCTGGGTGGTATCTTATAATTGCTATAAATGACTTTGTTATAAGCCTTTGAAGAGAAAGCAAAACGCAGACACTGACCTGTTTAGGCAGTCTGGCATGCTGGCAGTATCACTGTGTAAGCAGAGTATTATGCAGCCTGAAAAATCCCCATCAGAAGCGGGAGAAATGCGTGTCTCTACCAAGAGAGGTGACGGCTGAGGAGCCAGGAGCCTAGAGTGCGTGCCCTCAAGGGACTACAGAGAAGGAATACAGATGCAGTTGCCCTGAACTGTGATACTCATGACAAACTTTATTGCATTATACCCACCAGTAAGAACTGAGTAAACTCTGCATACGTTAGGCGTCTTTTTCCATCTTTTCCAAAATGCAGCTGCACAAACTCTGAATTCCAGTTAAATGGAATGTGTTGATGAATTGTGGTCTGGCCAAAAACTTGTTTAACATCCTCTAGAAAAAGAGAAAAAAAGATCTGCTTAAAAAAATAAGGAGTCACACACAGAAAAGTAGTACTGATTTTTTCTGACTAATAGGAAAACATTATTCACATAGGAGATTACCCTATAAAATATATTAACAAGCTTGGATTTTATTAACTAAATCATAAGACTAGAAAAAACTACCCATTCTCACAAAGAAAACTGTTTTCAAGTACAACTCCTCACAAAACAAGATCCCAAAGAATCTTTTTTAATTATAAAGTTACATACTGACCAAATCTGTTTAAAAGAGAACCAAGTAGACACTTCATTGTTTCGAAGTGGTCTCTGTCAAGGAAAAATTAAGATTACTGAAATTCTATGTACAAGATGACAAAACTTAACCTGTTTTCAATTTAGTATTTTAAAGCTGTTAAGAACAATGAATTTTTGGATCGGTCTACACTTCACACTTCATAAAAGCAGTATTATTCAAAGTTGTCTATGTTCAAAGAAACGTAGCTACAAAAATACCAATATTTCAAGATCCATTTTAGTAGTCTGCTAATCCTATACACCAGAAAATGTATGTATAAAAACAAACCTTAACTTTCGAAATCTCTGGTTTCCTATTAAAAAAAAAAATTTAATCTGACTACTAAGTACTTGCTTAGGACCTGATCCTGCAAACTCAGACTATCAGGTGCATTCCTTACCACTATGAAAATCAGTTTATTAGAAATCCTACACAGTTGAAGGAATTTTTTAGACAATGTAAGGTATCCTTAATTGATTTAGGGGCATAGGAATGATGAATACCAATTGGAATATTACAACATACGGGCAGCGGATTGCTTGAATCTAATTATATACATCTTCTAGCTAATGAGCATAAGAATAGGTATGAAAAGTTACACATCTTTTAGATGTAATGATGTGACAAACTCCTTGGACTTGATTGTGACTCTAAAGGATCAAAAGATTCCATCTTGAATTTATAGTCCTAGAAGAATTTGTCATTGCTTGAGGTCTAGAACGTGACAGATTACCCATGATCTTTGATACTAAAGTAGAGGAAACAGAATCCTCTACCTCAGTCCTCCTGATGAACCAAGTGAATGGCCTTTATGTCCAGCAGATAACTTACGGTGTCTGGTATTGAGTCCTTTTCCAGGAGGAAGAAGGGGAAAAAGGAAAAGGGAGCCACTGAGGAGTTGGCGAAAGATAAGAAAACTAATGTGAATGATTTTTTTTAAAATTATTATGGAAAGACCTCTTGGTCTGAAGTGGCTTTCTACTTTGTTCCCTAACACAGAGACCACTTAGACACACTCAAGCCCAATGAATTCCTCATGCCAACTGATCTAAAAACCACATATTTTCTCATAACAATTCTAGATTCCTATCAGAATTACCTTCAATCTGCACTCAGAAAGGTCCATTCCCAGTGCTCCCTCCTTCCCCTTGATCTTACCTGACTCTGGGGACATTAACAAAGACCTTAGTTGTGGCAGAAGCAGCAATCCATAAAAAAATAATCATAATAATAATTATCTCTCTCTCTTACATAGCACTTTTCATCCATTACACTGCAAAGTCCAGGTGATACCCTACATGGAGAACTAGCTTGGTGAGGGGGCTGTCAGCCATTTGACAGGCAATACACAAGTGATTAGTGTCTCTCCCATCTGCGATTTGTGATTAGCATGGAAAAGAGCTCTCCTCTCTGACTACGTCTCAATGTCTCTCCCACCTGGGAGCAGAGCTGATTTCTCAGTTTGCTGGCAGATTCAAAAAAACTGAAAACAAATATTGGTTTAGGTCGTGCCAAATCTGACATTTGAAAATTCTGAAAAAAAGTCCATTTCAGGTCAAATAAAATGTTTCAGCCAATCCAAAACATTGTTTCCAGGTATTTTTAAAAGGATGGAGTCACAAAATGGCTAGAGGAAAAGATGATAGCAGTAGATTTGGAGGCAGTGGTGGCAACTCCTTATAAGCTATAGTCCAGTGGTTACGGCACTCACCTGTCATGTAGGAGACCCAGGTCCAATTTCCCCCCTCCGCCTGGTGTAGAGTATGGACTTGAACTTGGGTCTACCACACTGGAGGAGAATGCCCTAATCACTCGGCTATGGGATACTCAGTGTCTCCTGCCGAAGCTGTTCCACTGTTTATAAACAAACAGTCATTTGGGCAGAGAGATGGGAGAGAGAGAATGACTCTGCAGGCCAGGTGATCAAGGAACTCACCTGAGCAGTGGGAGACCCAAATTCATGTCCTTGCTCCAATAAATATTTAAAATGCATTTACTATTTAAAAAAACAAACAAAAAAAAACCAAAAAACCCTGTCCAAATCTACCTGGGAGCCTTCGCCACAGCAGAGAAGATTTGCCTGAATCAAGGCTACACAGCAAAGATAATTTTCCAAGGCAACAGCTCTTCAGATACTCTAACATCCAGAGTCACATTTTTAAAGGCATTTAGGTGTGTACTGGGATTTTCAAAAGCACCTACACACCTAAAACCCACTGCACTCAATGAGTTTAAGGCATCTATAGGCTTTTGAAAATCACAATAGGCACCTTATTACCTTTAAAAATCTGAGCCTTGAAGTCCTCCATCATCTGGGACGGTTGACAGTGGTACAAAAACTGGTTCTGTTCGAGACAGACTCCACTGTAGACTATTACTTCTTCCCTCAATGGGATTATTAGTTTCATCTTTTATCAGACCTAATTTGTGAAGATCTGGAATTCTGGGTGGTGGAAGGAGAACTAAAAAATTCCACACAGGATGGACTGATTTAAATCAAAGCAATTTAAAATCACCATTTTCAATCATGATTTAAATCAACAAGCAGGAAACCTTAATTTAAACCATCAATTTTTAATGGTGTTTTGCATTTTTAGCGATTTTCCTAATGAAAGGTTAGTTCTCATTGGCAGATAACTATTAAAACATTTGAATTACAACTAAATATAGTCTTTACACTAAATTTGGTGCTTCTTTTTGTTACCACGAGGACATGCTGTATTGAAAGCATTTATTTAAACAATTATATAACTTAATTTACATTTATTCAAACAATTATATACCTTAATTTACATTTATTCATGCTAAACTTTTACACATTTTATTATGTTAGAAAATGGTGAACTATGCTTGTCTTATTTACTAGATGATAATATTTTACTTGTAATTTGTGTGAAGCTCCATTTGGACGGAAACTTAAATTCTATTAAAAATACCATAAAACAGATTTTTTTAAAAATAAAACTTCCTTAAAGGTGTTGGATGCATAAGTAAAAAAACCTCATGATAAACTTTATCAAAACATGTTTTTACATTTAAAACCAGAAGATTTAGTAAACAACAGTAGTAGTACCTGTAGTTAGCAGATCTTATTCTCTCACACCTAGTTTTTAATTCATAGACTGGAAAAGAAAAAGAAGCTTTCCTGATTTTTCAGCTTCCAATTGGTTCTTAACCTTGAATGAACTAGTCAGTGAACTGAACTATCTGCATAAACTGAAATTAAAACAGAAGAAGCTGCAGAAGAGGCTACTACAGTCTAAAACTGTTTTAGCACTTCAACGAACTCTGGTTCCAGCTAGGGTGGACCAGATGTCCCAGTTTTATAGGGACAGTCCCAATATTTCGGGCTGTGTCTTAAACACCTATTCATCCCCAACCCCCGTCCCAATTTTTCACACTTGCCATCTAGTCACCCTAAGTTCCAGGTGCTTAGCCAGTGACAAGTTCAGCAGTTTGATTTTCTTTAAAACGTGGTAGCAAAAAATGTACTACTTAACTTATTTTTATTTAATTGAAATGATTTACAAAGATTATAGTATGTTTAGGCCTTAACATAGGTTGTCAATTTCAAATTTAATTTTAAATAGGGTTATAAAAAAAGCCTGTATTGAATTTAATTTTTTTTAAAGATCTAATTTTTTTTTTTAAATAAAGAAAATCCAATTTTGTCCACCCTGTTTTCCCATCATCTGACCCAAGTTAACCTGGCGTTATCCCAGCAGACACTGAGAACTAAACATCCAGAGGCCACTTTCAAAGACTAAAAAATAGAGCAAAGAAAATTTTTCTCAATAAATTTGGGACAAAGGTCTCACCCTACACAACACTGTTCACCTCTTTCTCAGAGCCCCTCCTCACCCCCGCCGCACCCCACAGCAGCCTTGTATTTTGGGTTGCCAGCTAGCACATCCAAGCACAAAATTCCACTCTCGAGGCAATCAGAGGGAAATTGGATGGTTTCACAAGCAGGTCTCATCCCTTTTCCAAGTGCACTGTATTAGGGCCATTTCCCACTGAAACAGCAAGTTGCCCCTGCAGCCCCTCTCTGGAGATTTTAGAGAGTTTTTGTTGCTTTATTTTGAGCCTAGACTACTTGTTTTCAAAACAGCCCCAATCTCTTCAGTCAGGCAAGCTGACGAACCAGCTGCCTCCTTCTGTTAAGAACCACTTCTGATCTTCCAAAAGGATATAGATGTTCTCAAACCAGTCCTGTGGTTTACTCCCAAGTCAGTCTCCCTTCTGTAGCAATTAGGAAAAAACTTGGTAATATCCTATTTTCTTACCCACCTCTCCTCCCTCCAGGATGAGACTAGCCATTGTTTGCATGTCATGAGAGCCCTGAATGTCTGTTTACAAAGAACGTATCCAGTCAAACTCTCAGGCCATGTCTTCACTATGAAAAAGGTGTGTTCCTACATGCTGCGACAGCATACATGAAGTAACTAATATGAGGTAAGATCTCGTGATGACAAGCCAGTTTGTAACTTTCACACCTATTAGCAGGTTGTGGTAAAGACTATGGGCTGCCTAGGGTTTACTTTAATAGCTTACACAAACGTTTGCAGATAACTGCCTTGCCTTCATTAGGAAAATACCTCATCGGTTAGCTAACTAAAAGAATACTCCTTTTTTTCCCCAATGAAGATGCATCCTCAGACTCCTTTGTGGCAAACAGAACAACCTCAACTCAAGAAAATGACAAAAAGAAGGGTAAGAAAGAATGGTTATTTCAAGTCTGAAAGTATGCTTCCTAATGATTTGTATTGCACCTTAACATTAAGGTGCTGGGCAAATTACAAATGCCTAGATAACCTACAGCAAAGAAACTGAAACGCTTTTTCAAAAGTATTGGGAAGAAAGCAGTATCAAAATTAAGATATATTTACCCTAATATTTTTGTCCTATTACTTACTTGCATTCACAGGTCTACATATGTATATACCTGTACCGCCCCAGGAATTCAGATAAATACAAATATTCCTCCGAACAGCCAAAATAGCTGAAGGAGAAGAGGTAAATGATTTCTTACTACAGCTTAGTAGATTTGAGGTGCTGCCCCAAACAAACTTCAATATTTGTTTAGCTGTTTAGTATAATAGGCAGAGAGCTTCAATACTTAAGAGCATTTCAAAAAAATGATGTAAACTTACGTCAGTGTGTTTTTGAAACTAACACCGGGTGCTTTTCTGACAGTGTGCATGTTGGATTATATGGTGCAGTTAGCTGACTGGAAGATTGCCTACTGCGCTTTTATTGACTACTTGATGGTATGAGACATGGTATCCCCCCCTTTGCCCAAGACTTTTTACACATACCATATACTTCCTTCTCATCACTATTCATGGTTCACAAACTCCTATAAATGTTCAGTGGACTGGATGTTAAATTTTTCCCTTTCCCCCTCACTACACTCATCACTCACTCATATAGAACAACTTCACTGATTCGCGTCATTTGTAGTCTTACTGTCTGATTCAGAGACTAAAACCATTCATACTCCATGAACAAATTTACAATGGTTTGGCCTGTAATTTAACTGTCAAAAGGTACCAGAACATTTACTACAATTCACTGCAAGCTGTTCCTCAGTTCAAACTGAACTGTTCCCTTGTCTTCTAAATCCAGCATTACAACAGAAGGTGGTCACTTTTAAAATTTAATTTTACTTCAAACTTTATGGCAGCATTCTACAAACTAAACCAAAGCAGATGATACAAAGCAGACAAAATACAAATAAAGGTGAATTAAAAGAGCACATTTATGCCCTCTCGGTAACTTTAGAAAAGTCTTTTAACACATTTTTCTCAACTTTTAAAAAGACTTTGACAGATCAAATTTCACCTTAAATCTGGATTTTATATACATTTTTTTTTTACAAAAAAAAATTGAAAATTCCAGCAGAAGCTCCTGCCTCCCAGACTGGGGTGGGAGGTGTGCACTTTTGGGGGTCCCACAGTCCCAGAGTGGCCTGGGGGATTAGCTGGGGGCCGGGAGGAGCCCGCTCCGCTTCCCTCGCCCCGGTCCCAGCCATGTCGCTCAGGGGAGGGGGCTTGGGGGAAGGGATCCTCCCACACTCACCGGCAGCAGCGGAAGCGGAGTAGCCCAGCCCCAGCCTGCTCCACTCCGCCAGCTCCCAGCCATGGCGCTCTGCTTCCTGCTGCAGGCAAGTGAGGGACCTTTCCCCAACTCCCTCCCCCCAGCCCGCGACACAGCTGGGACCGGGGCAAGGAAAGCGGAGCGGTCTGGGGCCTTATCACTCCGCTTCCCGCCACTGGTGAGTATGGGGGGCGTCCTTTCCCCAACCTCCCCGCACTCATCGGAGGCGGGAAGCAGAGCACAGCGGCTGGGGCCGCGTTGCTCCGTTTTCCGCTGCTGCCAGTAAGTGCCTGTCAGGGAGCGAGGGGTGTGGATGGGGTCGAAGCAGTCAGGGGACAGGGAGCAGGAGGGTTGGGTAGGGGGTGAGGTCCTGAGAGTCATTTGGGAAGGAGGTCTCTGGAGGGGGCGGTCAGAGAACAAGGAACGGGGGGGACAAAGCAAGTTTGATATAATACAGTCTCACCTATAATGCAGTGAGATTTTTTGTCTCCCGAGGACCGCATTATATTGGGGTAGAGGTATATCAGTTTTCTGTGCGAGTTCATTCGAGAGCATAGAGACTGTCTGGTTTCACTCATATAGTTGCTCTTGTGGCATTCAGTGCACTGGATGAGGTACCACCAGATGTTGCGATAGGCATGTATAGGACTCATGGATCTTGAAATGTGCCTTGTGGGGGATATTGATTATCGTAGCACTGGAGATAGGTCTGAAGGTTTTGCATCTATTGTCACGGCAGGGTCTGGCGCCAGTTTGAGCTGGTGGATCCTGGTCTGTGGGGAGCTTGCTTCTGATGATGGGGACCTCATCCTGAACGAAACTCTTTCCCAAATTCAACTCTTCTGGCCTTCAAATAATCCCACAAGCTCATCGGGCTCCCCACAACCGGAACATACCTTCCCCCACTAAGGCTGGAAGCAGCAGTACAGTGCACCAGTGCTAGGCAGTGCCTTATATCCCGTTACTTTCTTGAGTCAGTCTGCAAGATGGATCACAATCTATCCCACAATTTGGGATCCAGAACTCAAGCTAACTTCTTTCCTTCTTACACATCACCAATAAGATATTGCAGGCCAAAAATCTATTTTCAGTTACACATATCCAATCCCCACTGTCTTCAAATTATGTTTTCCTCTGTTGAGCCTGTGAAAACTGCAGCTTGCACAGTAGTAACTGAGGGCATACAACTGAAGACAATGGGGGGAGGGGGCTGCCAAATGTGACTGGAAGGAGATTTTGGTCCACAAAATAGATAACTGAACTTACTTGAACTATTATCTTCACTCTATACACAAAGCTGTACCAGTTTAACTAAAGAGGTTTCCCTGTGATCGGGCACAATCTCTCTTTAAACCTGACTTATGTTAGTTTAAGCTTGCACCGTTAAAATAGGGCTGACCTACACACAATCTTGCACCAAAGTAACTGAATTGGTATTAATTCATCCCTTTTGTCATTTTGGTGCAAGTCTACATTTGGGAGCTTATTCTGGAATACGAGCACCCGATTCTGTTTTGCTGAAGTCTGATCAAAATAGGACAATTACTCCAAAACAAGAGTATCTGCCATACCGACTTGAACTGAAACAACAGAAGGTGGTAATTTAAACTAATTTAGTTATTTTGGGGCAAGTCTGCCTGTAGATCAGCCCTGATTTCCAACTGCAAACTAAAGAGATATAAGCAAAGTTTGAACTGATTGCATCTACACAGGCGTTTGCACCAGTTTAAAGTTAAACCACTGCCATTTACATATAGCTAAACCCTTAAAGTCAGATTAAGTTTCTGGATTTCTATAGGAGTTAAAAAAAGACATTATCTGGTCTGTAGTATCTCTGTTGATAATAACATCTCTATTACTCGTGATTATATGAAACAAGGAAAAAAATCTTAAAGCAAAAGCTGGGCTCTAACTTATAGCCCCAGGCAAGCAAGCAAGCAAGCAAGCCTGGATTCAATTTTGTGTAAGGAAAGTAGATAGGGCTGGGCTAAAACCCACAGAACAGCTTGGGTTAACTCTGCAGTGAAGGCATACCCTGAGAGTCCAGGCTGAGTCAACAGCTTCCCTTGATTGGTGCAAACCAATTTTGTGGTGGTGGTCCAGGAACACAAACTTGTTTCAGAATTCACAGAATCATTTACTAGCAGCTAGTTAATACAAAACACCAACTAAAGTGACAAAATGCATACTTCTAGCTTAGAGACATTATTCTGAAGCAGTCCATGTTGTTATATTTTCTCTCTGATGCAGACTTGTGAGCTCTATTTCTTTAACAGCTCTTTTGTTTAGATGGATGTTACAAAAATCATTTTCTTGTAAAAGCATACAGTCCCCTCCCCACATACATTAACATACAGTCCCCTCCCCACTTAAATACTCTAATTTCAAATGTACCACAAAACATACTCCCACAGCAGTGCTGTATTAGTATAAAGCTATTTTAGTTCAATTAAAATGTCTAACTATCTACCCCAAAACCTACCTAAACTGCAATTTTCACTTTGAGCACTTCCAACATGTTCTCAGTTTTGTTTTCTTTTATCAGCTTATCAAATCTGGTCCTGCATTCCAACTGTTGGGAAAAAATAGTCATTAACTGCTAGGTAACAGCAGATTTTCCAATTTAAAAAGTAAGAAGATACACACACTGTGTGTAAATATATTTTGCTATCTGAAACTGCATATTAAAATTCATAATAGCAAAAAATTTCACTGCTCCAAGAGTCTGTTACAGCATTCAACTTCCAATATGCAACCCAGTACAACTTTAAAAACGATGGAACCAAATTAAGGCTAAAACATACGCTGCCGTTGCTACCATACAAATGTGTACAGGTGGGGGAAGTTCTGGTTGTTCCCCAAATTGCCCCATAGTATAAGTATAAAGGATGGCTAACTTTCAGCTCACAGTTAACCAAAGAATGATCTTGTATGGTTGTGATTTACTCTCAAAATTGGCTGCATGCCACCTTCCCCACACTTTTTTTCTTTTTAAGTAGCGTGAAGTAGCAGCAGAAAGCACAATATTTTAGCCATTTGAGCATGTAGTATTCTCAAATTATCCCACCAACTGGAAGTGCTCTGTTACCTCTAAGCTTTCAAAATTGGAGCCATTATAGTCAATCGCACAAATCCACATTTAGCCTTTCATAAAAAGTGGATTTTTGACCCACTGAACTGGAAAGGCTTCTGTGTGGTTTTACTGATCTTTGACAAGATACCCCAAAACACAGACATGCCAATCTGATGTTGGTGTGCATCTGCATTCAATTGTTTAACACTTATTGTTCATAAGTGGGAACTGATTTTCCATTGTTTGCAACCTGATCATTTAAAAAATTGTAACAGTTGTAAGTAAATCAAAAGGTGAATGACTTGGTAATGGGTTGTGAAACCTTTCACCTCTAGATAATACATTAACCTTTGGATTACACTGATGGAAAGCAAAAGTCATTGCTTTGGATGGCTGCTAGGTAGCCTATGTAAAATGAATTGGTAGGCTTAACCCAATTCTAGGCAGAGAGGTGTGTGTATCATGTCAGCAGTTACCGTAGTGCCAGCATTCTTGCTGTCTGCAGTGCTGTTGTAACCATGTTGGATATCAGAGAGAAGGTGAGTGAGGTAATATCTTTTATTGGAGTATCTTCTGTTGTAGAGAGACACACTTTCAATCTTCGGGTACGTCTACACAGCCAATGTTAAAGCGCTGCTGCGGCAGCGCTTTAACATGGCTGGGTAGTTGCGGCTTCAGCGCTGGAAGAGAGTTCTCCCAGCGCTGTAATAAAACCACCTCTGCGAGGGGAAGAGCTCCCAGTGTTTGGAGCGCAGCTCCCAGCGCTGGAGCACTATCTACACTGCCACTTTACAGCGCTGAAACTTTCATCGCGCAGGGGGATGTTTTTTCACACCCCTGAGCAAAGACCAGGTCAGCGCTGTAAGTGGCAGGGTAGACAAGTCCTTACACACAGTTTGCCTTCAGGTCTGTGCAAGCTTGAAAGCTCATCTCTCTCACCAAGAGAAGTTGGTCCAATTAAAGATATTCCTTCACCCACCTTGTCTTTCTAGCATTCTTGCCGGCAGTCTCAGCAAAGGAGCAAAATGGTACATGATCCTAGAGTCTTGCATTAAAGGAAGCCATGACTCTGCAGCATCTGTCTGGTTTTCTTTTTTGTTAGGTGTTCTATAACCAGGACTTTTGACTTGACTGCTATTAATCCAGGACAGCAGCACTATAGGGACTTTGGAGAACAAAAACTGAAAGCCCAATTCTAATGTTACAGGAACAGCACACCAGGTTTTTATTTTAGAAAAGAGATAATAGCCATGAGACAGAAGAATAAGAAATCATTTAAAGAGTCATACAGCTTAAGAACAGCTGCACAATTTATTTTAAAGTTAAATTCCAGTCATGCAAAATTATTAGAAAAATTATCACAGCGATCCACATTTGTGTCTCAGTGATTTCCAGATTAAACAAACAAATGTAAGCTATGACTTCTGCTTTTCTCCTCAATTCTGTTCATATTTTCATCCTCCCACCCTTCCTCACCCTGTTTGTGTGTCTTCTGTCCACTCTGGACAGGGCAATATCTTTGTTACATAACTGTACCTCTCTAGCACAATGGGACTCTAACCTCTGAGTGGGGTTCCTAGACGCTACTGTAATACAAATAATTAATTGGTTTAATAAAAAGAGCATCTTTTTATAGCCATCACCCCTGTGAAATCTAGCTACGATCTCAGACAAGCTGTCTCTTTCCTTCTCTTATATCTCCCTCCATAATAAAGATTCTGGACGCCAAATTATGCCTTGATTACACTTGTGCAAACCTTGTGTTTCCATTGAGTTTATACAGGCCTAACTATCAGTAACTTAAACAATTCTGTGTTGGTGCACATGAAGAAACAGAATCCAACTTGCCCTAAACCAAGCTGATCAGAATGATTGTGAACTGAGAGTAAATCGATTAAGTAAGAAGATGACATTTTTTATTTTCCAAAGTAGAACTCTTTATATTTATTTAAAAACAAAAAATATGCCACACCTCCAGTCACTAGACAATTTTAACTTTGGTGGTGCTATCAGGCATAGCTATACTTCCAAAAGGCTCAATAAAAAACAATCATGAAAAGGGTTCTTATATTAAAATGACAGCCTTAACTTATATCTAAAACATGTTTTGTTTAACTTAGCATGCATTCATCAAAAATGTGTTATAGAACACTTACAACCAAAACCAAAACCTACCACATTTACAGAATTGTCTAGAAACTAAATATCTATGAAAATAATGTCAAGGTCGCAAGCAAAAATTTAACATTTTGGAGATAAATATATGAGCAGTCTAACTTATACCCACTATTAATGACACCAGTCACAAATTGTGCAGAATCCTATATCAAACAATAAGAGGACTAACGGTCACTGAAAAATTACAGAGATCAGAACTGCTCCATTAGGATAGGTCTACATTGCAGACTCCTTATGGTGGCATGTAGAGTACAATACTGCACTCCCTCCTAACAGGGGTATAAGTAGCAGTGTAGTCTCTGAGGCACTGCTTAGACAAAGAAAGGCATGTCTGAACCCTTTTAGAATTTACCATATAGGTCTCTCTACACACCCAAGCAATGTCTCCCCGAGTCTACACTGCTATTTTTAGCAACGTAGCATCCCACTACCTCCCTCCCCACTTCCAGAGCCTATCCCCACTGTCTCCTCTCTGCCACAGCCGTTCACTGGTGCATACGGCTATATGGCAGTGTTGACACAGCCTGTTTATAACTGCAACGTGTAGCTACACATATGTTAAATATCACCATGGTGGTGTGCAGTGTAGACATGCCTTTAGAGAATAAAAGTAAGATTTTGCACTTGTAGCAATGCTATATGGCCCATAGTATCTAGACAAAAGTTGAAACAACGTTACATTATATAGGCGTAAGCAAACACAGCAGTCAAAGACAGTAATTCCTCACCAATTTGAGCTAATAACTTGGAGATCCATCACGTATTACTGAATATTCAAGTTAGTGAGTAAGTGAACAAACCACAAAGAGTCAGTTCTTTATTTTGATTATTCTAGAGGCCCCGATCAAAACTGGAGCACCATTGTACAAGATGATATACAAACAGGTAAAAGTACAGTCCTTGCAAGAACAGCTTCCATTCATAAAAAATAAGCATATTATGGCACATATCATAAAAATAATGAAATCTTGATCATACAAGCACTAACTACAGCACTCTGCTGTTAAAGCATTGGTCATTTAGGTGTTCTATAATGATTCTTAGTGTAATGACAAAGTATCAAAACAATACCATGCAAAGGGTACTCCGAATCTGTTACACAAGAGTTGCAGAAATAGTTAAATATATGTGAAGAGTTGTGTACAATTAGAATGCTTATGTGTACACAAGCTTATAAAGGCAGGCAGATAAATGAGCAGAAGTGCTGTTTGGTAACTTGTATCAATAATTAACATGTTCCTTGGATACGTGAACTGCCATAATTAATAACAGAAGATGTGTCCCACAATAAATACAGACTATATACTGATTGCACCTTCAGACAAAGGCTTGGAATGAGTTATTCAGTTCTGCAATTACACCCATCTAACAATTTCAGGGTCCTCCCTCTGCCCCCACCCCGCCCACACCCCCCGCCTCTAGTTCTGAGAGGAAAGGGGTTTTATTTTTAAACTGATACTGTGCAACTATCTTACAATCAACTCAATTTTTCCACAAAACATCTTAATATCCATTTGGAATCTGCATCAAATTGAAACATATAGGATTTTTTTTTACACTATAAAAGAATTTTACTGTATCCATGATCACTAAAACGATAAACTATTTATCAGTAGAGCTGTACGGGAACTAGAATTTCTGCTCCACAGGAAATTCCGTGGTTTTGAAACAAAATGTGAATGAAATCAAGAATTTAATATTGTTTTGGATCAACTGAAATGCTTCAATTTTTACTTTAATTTTTTATAATGTAAAATTAAACAAATTTCAAAACAAAAAGTTGTCTCAAGACAAAAACTGACACATTCATTTCTGAAAATGTTGAAACCAAATGTGTTTTTTTTCTGAAATTCATGCATTCTTGTAAAAAGGCTTGATTTCAACAACACAGCATTTTCTGATGGAAAAACCGGAAAATTTTCCAAGCAGTTCTATTTATCAAACTTTAATTCTGTCACCTGTTTATTTCTATTTTAGACATAAATGCACTAGTAATACCTATATCAAATTTAAGCTCTCAGAGTGTAGCTGACTATTCCAAAGCTCTGACATTAGGCATAATAACTTTATTATAACGAGGAGTACTTGTGGCACCGTAGAGACTAACAAATTTATTTAAGGTGCCACAAGTACTCCTCGTTCTTTCTGATGATACAGACTAACACGGCTACCACTCTGAAACTTTATTATAGTTAGCCTACTTGTATAAAATACAAATACTTTATCTGAAGGGAAACTATAGTATTATAAAAAACAAACAACTTTTATATTTACACTATCATAATTTTTCTGCATATTGCTCTATCATTTTATTTAGTTAATAGCATTCAACTAAGCCCGCAGAAATGTACACTCTTTGCGCCCTTGTTTTCTAGCATTACTGATTTTAATTGTTGGTCTTAAAGCACGGATCGACTCTATGCATCGTGGGTAAAGAACACTGTGCATGCAGTCTCCCCAAAATTTCAGTACAACTCTTCTGAGAGAGGAATTCATCTTTTGAGCATTTACAAGTAAACCAGCCAATTTATCAAATTTTGTTTGACAAACAGCAAGCAACAGGCAAAACCCTGGTCACACTGAAGCAACGGTAAAACTCTCAATGATTTCAAATCAGGTAAGGATTTTTCCCAAGGTGCTTAATATTTTTTTCCCAGATGTATTAAAAAGCTTCATATACACAAGATAATTTAACCTCACTGGAATACTCTATTAGCCCCCCCGCACACACACCCTCTCCCCCATCCTCTTGGCATTTGTTTATATCAGAGGTGCCCAATCTATGGCCCACCAGAAGATTTCATAACATCTGTGGCCTGCTTCAACACAACATACTAACGGCTGATTCATTAGCATTTTGTCATCATGTTTACATCATTGTAGCTTACACAAGTGTGTCAATAGACAATACATAGAAGCACCCTATCTAAATACATACGAAACAAGCTGAACTTAAAAGATAAATAAATACAGGTGACTTTAAATCTTATTAAAATTTACAGAATCTGTTTGGCCCACACCAGGTTGTGATTAGGTTTATGTGGTCCTCCTGTGTAATAAGGTTGGGCATCATTGGTTTATATGATTCATTTGAATATGCTCAAAAAAATCAATGTCATTTAATTTTTACAGTGTTTAGTACATTTTAACATAACATGCTTTGGCTTTATCATTACATGAAGGCAGATACAGTCTCTCAATTGCAGAGAATACTGATTTCATTAAGATGTCGTCATGTTGTATATGAAATTACGATTAAAAATAAATTCTATTACATGGCTTAAGATACAGTTGCAATAAAATCTTGCTTCATAGAAAAACGTTTTTCGGTCCTCTTCTATGGCTTTTTTGAAGTATAAAACTTTCAGAAGCCTATACTGAAACTAGCGAAGAGCATTCCTGCACTATAGAGAGGAGACAGAAGATTTAGTCTAGTCATTAAAGCCTAGATTTAGGAAAACAGCTAAACTTCTAAACCAGTGGTTCTCAACCTATTTACCACTGTGAGCCGCATATGCAGCTCTCTGTGTATTATGTCACAAGCAGCCCCCAGGTTGAGAACCACTGTTCTAAACTGGTTTCAGAGTAACAGCCATGTTAGTCTGTATTCGCAAAAAGAAAAGGAGTACTTGTGGCACCTTAGAGATTAACCAATTTATTTGAGCATAAGGTTTCGTGAGCTACAGCTCACTTCATCGGATGCATACTGTGGAAACTGCAGAAGACATTATATACACAGAGACCATGAAACAATACCTCCTCCCACCCCACTCTCCTGCTGGTAACAGCTTATCTAAAGTGATCACTCTCCTTACAATGTGTATGATAATCAAGTTGGGCCATTTCCAGCACACCCAGCTATGCCAGTGACTGGATGCGTGGACTTGGGCAAATCACATACCATCTTTTTATCTGTTTCCCCAAGTGTAAAATGTTTATAACTGTTACCGGCCTCTCACAGATGTTACAAGGCACTCAAATTAACATATGGAAGAAGAGAGGAAAAAGTTGCACAGAAATGAACATGTCTGAAAAGGACAATACAAGTTCTAAGTTTTGTTATTATAACACACAAGGCCCTTTCATTCACCCATTCAGAATCCAACATGGAGGTCATCAAATGGACTTAATTTTTAAATTTTGACATTTTTACCCAAGCTTCTAAACTTAAAAAAAAAAAAAAAAAAAAAAGCTAGATAGTATAGAATTTCAAAGAACTCTGACTCTTTAATGAGGCATTAAAATACTGTAATACAACAAAAAGGCAACACTGCTAAGTCTCTTAAACCCCTGGACTTACATTATCAGCTTTTATGTGCCTGTCAACACTCAACAGTAAGAAGCAATGGGTTGCTCTTTGCCTCAAATTTAAAAGCCAGCTAAACTTCCTTCCACCTTCCTGCTGAGAGTTTTAACTCCTTGCCAACTGTTGAAGCTTTGACACATCAGCAGCAGATAAATCTACAAAGTATGCAATGGCCTGATACAGTCTCAACCAGCCAAGAGCCAAAGCACGTTACTTCCCATTCCACAACTGCAGCCTCTAGAAATGACACATTAAAAATAATACCTTTTCGTACCATACTGCATGCAAGAAAACTCTTCTTTAAAACGAATTATACTTGGTTACCTTTGTTAGAGAGACTTATTTAAGTTACAATTTTGTTATGAACGTAAAGGCCCTTTGTTTTCAGTTTTTACTGATTTTTACTGAAAAATTTCAAGGTTTTATAAAAGCTATTTGGATTTTTACTGATTTTCACCCAAATTTTGGATCACTCAAGTTCACAAAAATACAGATTATGTTAAGAAATCCAATATATTACATTACATAGATGTTTATTTTAGTTATAAGTTAGTGTAAGTGTGAGGGTGTCTGTTAAAGTAAGACAATGTAATGGAAGATACACATGTGTACATGCCTCAGTGTGTGAGTGTATGTACCATTAACGTATAGTTCATTAAAAAACCACAGCATTAAACTGTTATTACCTTCAATACTTTTTCTTTTCTCTTTTTCTTTCCTCCCATATCCCAATATTAACTTCCATATTTACCTAGAAAATTGTCCAGTTAATTTTTTGTCTTGAACTTTCACCCATTTTTAAAATTTTTGTATTAAACATTAACATTTCCTGGGAATTTATCAAACATAATAAAAGCTAAACATGAAGGCCCTTTTATATACTTAAAACTTGAAGTGTAAAAAAGAAATTCTGTGGACAGTTACACAGTTTTCAATTATATGCCTAAACTAAGAAGGAAAGAAACGTTATCCGATGGCTAAAAAAAACTTTAAATTTTTCCAATGGTACATTAAGTTTTGGGGATTTTTTTTAATACTTTGCATCACTACAGCACCCAGAACAGTCCCATAACAGTGTACCAATATCCAGGCATATAACATTTAGACTAAACAAGCAACTGAAAAGCAAGTACATTATAGATTTCTGCACAAACATTATCAAGATCAATGTATCTGTGAAAAAGCCAGAGTTGGGTGACATGCATGGGGTATTCTATTTAGCAGAAAACACAATTACCCATTGGAAAACCCTAAATTATACTGAATATAAACTAGAATAGTCACAGTTTCCCTATTAGATAGCCAAACAATAACTCATCTAGATATGGTAAGATTACTTTTCAGCAGTCCAGATTAACTGTAATTTCCCAGCAGCAGCAAACTAGCTACGATTTATAATTATTGAGATACTACATTTATCAACAATCCTGCAGACATCAATTTCTTCTGCTTCCCAATGCTTAACCCTACAATTGAACACTATACAAACACCCAGTTCAAAATCTCCAGTGCCGACTCAAGGGCTTAATCTTGATCCCATTCAAATCAATCGATGTAAAACACTCATAATTAACTTTAACGGTGCAAGATCCAACCACTGAGTTGCAAAGTTATAATATAGTAGTGCAATAAATAACTTTTAAAGATCAACATTTTCATAATTTAAAAGAAAAAACGCTCACTTTCTCCTTATATCTTTACAATGGAAACCAGAAATTAAATTTATTTCCTTACCTGAAGGTCTTATATCCAGTGTATGCACTACTGTGCATGCAACATTCACTTCACCCTCCCACATCTCACCATTTGTTTTGGAAGAGAACATCCCAAAGCACTATGACAGGTTTCAGAGTAGCAGCCATGTTAGTCTGTATTCGCGAAAAGGAATACTTGTGGCACCTTAGAGACTAACAAATTTATTTGAGTATAAGCTTTCCTGAGCTACAGCTCACTTCATCGGATGCATTCAGTGGGCTGTCGCCCACGAAAGCTTATGCTCAAATAAATTTGTTAGTCTCGAAAGTGCCACAAGTACTCCTTTTCTTTTTGCCAAAGCATTATGTAGAAGTTGCAAATAAATATTTGCAACTTTTCCGCTCCTCTTCCAAATGTTAATTTGAGAGCCTTCCAACCTTGACAGAGTCCCTTTAAGAACTGCCACAAGACAAAGTTGAGCACAGAGCAGGGGTGGGCACACTTTTTGGACTGAGGGCCACATCATGGATATGGAAATTGTATGGTGGGCCATGAATGCTCATGAAATTGGGGGTTGGGGTGTGGGAGGGCTCCGGCTGGGGTTACTGGCTCTGGGGTGGGACCAGAAATGAGGAGCTCAGGGTGCGGGAGGGCACTCCAGGATGGGACAGGGGGTTGGAGGACAGGGGGGTGTGAGGGCTCCAGCTGAGGATGCAGACTCTGGTGTGGGGCCAGGGATGAGGGGTCTGGAGTGCAGGAGGGTGCTCCGGGCTGGGACCAAGGGGTTTGGAGGGCAGGAGGGGGATCAGGGCTGGGTATGGGGTGCGAGGGAGGGGGAATGTCAGGGGTGTAGGCTCTGGCGGCACTTACCTCAAGCAGCTCCCAAAGCAGCACCATGTCCCCCCTCCAGCTCCTATGCGGAGGCGCAGCACCAGCCAGGCAGCTCTGCACATTACCCAGTCCGCAGGCGCTTCCCCTGCAGCTCCCAGTGACCGCGGTTCCTAGCCAATGGGAGCTGCAGAGCTGGTGCTTGGGGTGGTGGAAGCGTGCACAGCCCCCTGGCTTCCCCTACGCGTAGGAGCCGGAGGGGGGACATGCCGCTGCTTCCGGAAGCCACATGGAGCCACGGGGTGTGGGGAAAGCCCCCGACCATGCTTCCTGGTGGGAACTCGAGGACCAGTTTAAAAGGTCTGATGGGCCGGATGCAGCCCGTGGGCTATAGTTTGCCCACCTCTGGCACAGAGGTTTCTTCATACAAAAGGGATGTCAACAGAGAAAAATTTCAAGCAGATAAATCCTTGAGTTTGAAATTGACCCACCCCTTTGCAAGCTCTTTTCTTACCATGAGTCACTAAGTCACTTATCATGAGTTCAATACTTTCCCTTGGAGTTGGAGAATCTACAACCTACAATAATGTCACTGAGAAATACGACAGGCCAATATTTTTAACTTTTAAACAAGAATCTTACATTTACATTTCCACATTTTATGCAAAGTTTGGGCTTTGTTCTCTTCAACACACCCTCTGATTCATTAAAAAAAAGTTATCAGATAACTACTTTCTATTTATTTGAATTGAAGCACTTTTTCCTTTTGAAATTCAATACTATACAGACTCTCATGCTGTGTAAAAACTAAACATAAACCCTGAGGAAACAACTGGGTTAAGGATAAATAAACCAATAAGAATTCAGTGTTAAAAAGTGGAACTAAACTGATTCAGTATCTGAGTACAGAGGAAAGAATTTTAGTTGTTTCAAGATCATTCACTAATGTTCCAAGCAAGTGGAGCTCTGAAAGAGGCAACAACCTGTAGGATCACAGGTATTCCATGAGCCTTTAGTTCTTTGGATTTGTTGAAACAATCAGTTTCACTATAGACAGGGATATTCTGTAATGTGTGTCTAAAGGGGATAACGCATGGTCAAATCTCTCTCTCTCTCTCTCTCTCTCTCTCTCTCTCTCTCAACACAAATACACACAGATTACATATTAGGCATAAAATATTTCCTTCACTGAGATTAAGGACAGTAGAACTTTTATTATTCGTTTGATTTGTTTAAACATTTTTAGTGCCCATTCTAAGCTCTGAGCACTCTGCAGCTGTTAAAACAAGTAATATTTCACACAGAGAACTAGATGTTTAATAAACTTAGAATACCAAAACACCTATAAACCAAAACATGTCTATGGTTTGCTCCACTGACTACAAGATCGAATGTGGCTTTATTCGCAAAAAGAAAAGGAGTACTTGTGGCACCTTAGAGACTAACCAATTTATTTGAGCATGAGCTTTCTGTGAGCTACAGCTCACTTCATCGAGCTGTAGCTCACGAAAGCTCATGCTCAAATAAATTGGTTAGTCTCTAAGGTGCCACAAGTACTCCTTTTCTTTTTTGCGAATACAGACTAACACGGCTGTTACTCTGAAACCTGTGGCTTTATTGTAAACATTT
The DNA here is from genome assembly GCF_965152235.1 of Eretmochelys imbricata. Taxonomy (NCBI): domain Eukaryota; kingdom Metazoa; phylum Chordata; order Testudines; family Cheloniidae; genus Eretmochelys; species Eretmochelys imbricata. The sequence goes on along the minus strand of NC_135573.1, from coordinate 220,868,399 downwards.
GCCTCAACAATGGCAATAGCAGATCTTCCCATTTTAAATGGAAAGGGAAGGATGGATGCATCTGTGGGTGAATGTTAAGATGAAACAAACGGTGCTTGCATTAAGGGGGTCACCATGCACTCAGTTCAGAAGAGACCAAGAACCACTGGCGTTCACCGATTGTTGTCTCAAACTGTTCACTCACTGACACTACTAAGAACAACGACATACTAATAATTGAGTGTATATAGTAACACAAAACTCTAAGTAGCAATTCTTTAAAAAATAAGAAAAACTTTCTGAAGTGCAGTCCACTCAGATTATTCGCAGCTGCTATTTGTGTATTTTTCTTCCAAACAGAATGGTAACATGCACCTAGGCAGGTGGCAACTATTTCTACAGATGTCAGAAGCTATCTATATAGTTGCTAAAAGTAAATAACCCCAGTGACCATGATGTAATGTGACAACTCCATAAGAAACACACGTGTCAATGTAAACCCCTCCCTCCCAAAGAACAGACCAGATTTTCAGTAGGGATAGTATCAGGTTTCTTACAGAAAAGTCTCACCAATGAAATTTTGAAAAATTAAAACAAAGGAAACCAACTTGAAATTAGCCAATTTAAACAAAAAAACTATTCAAATTAACTTTGAGCCATGGATCTCCTCAAATCCTCCTGCAGTTGGGGGTTGGTTGTTTTTTTGGGGGTGTGGTTTTACAATAATTGTGCACCCCACCCTCACCGTGCTATGTGAAAGACCCACACAAGCAAAGGAAGAAAGTGACTGACTCTACAGAGGAAACAGTGAAAAGGACTGTACACAAAGCGAAGACAAGTGCACAAAGTAAACTGAAAAAAAAAAAAATTATTTTGTTCAAATAGCTTTCAGTTATAAACACCCTAGTTGTTTCATATAATGATAGATAAAATATTTTCAGGCAAAAGTCTGATTTTTAAGTTGACCATGTCCCTTTAACTTTGTATATTTCAAAGCTCGAACATAGTAAGTCTTACCAAAAGTAACTTCTCCTTCGCCAGTTTTGTCAAACAGTTGAAAGGCCACCATGAACAATGCATCTGGAGCACAAAGGACTGATTCAAATGCCACAAATTCTTGAAAGGATATAAGCCTGCAAATAAGACAAGTAAAATGGCGTGAAACCAATTTACTCATAGAAAATGTAACTACAATTTAAACACAACCTATGCAAGGCTAAGCACAACTAAAGTGTTGACTGAACAATGGTACAAGATATTCTCAATGCAACATGTTGCAAAACATATTAGTACAAGGATTGACAACATGCTGTTACACCAGTGGATAGAAATAACTCTGGTGAGAGCGCAAAATCCTTTTTCACTAGCAATTCACAGCAGAGTGTAACATTACCAAACTAATTAGGTGCTTTTGAAAATCCCACGCAAGTGACTCAGGAGCATGAGTCCCTTTAACTTTCAATGGGACTAAGTCACCCAGACACTTTTCAAAAGCTCACCCTTTAAGACCTCAGTGCTGTCAATCATCTCAAAGGGGACTAAGCAAAATGTGTTCTCTGTATGCTAGTAACATACTAGTCACCTACTGCAGCCCTTGGATATTGCACACAATGCCACAATTCTTCAAATAGTAGCCTGGGTCACCTATCAAACCACAGGTAAGCGCCAAGAGAGCTGTTTATACAAGTTCACTAGTACACTCAGGTTCTACAGTGTATTCAAAGTGCAGAGATGCAAGCAGAAGAAGTATCTTTCCTCCACTCAATTCATACACAGTAATCAAGAACTAGGTGTATGAAAATCTCCTATTCTTCCTCTGGCATAATCTGCCAAGAGTCTGGTGGGTTCAGACTTCTCTGAGTTGTACCTGATGGACAAAGTAGGGGCTCAACATCTTCTTCTTGAGACTGTGGGAGATGCAGTTTCTTCAAACTTCCTCGGAAGCACCCATTGTCAGAGAAAAGATAAGGGACCAAATGATCCATTGGTTTGATCCAGTATGGCAATATGTACCCTTAAAACGTAACCAAGAGTTCAATTCTTCAAACCCAAAGTAATAAAGCGGTGTATTACTCTCGTATTTATTGTTTACAATCTAAGCAAAATAAATAGAACTGAAATTATTATTTTTCATTAATATTTGTTAGGTGTTGACAATGTACCGGATATTGAACAAGACAAAACGAAAATAGTTCCTGTCCCAAAGAGTATACAGCCTAAGCAGGATGGACAGAGTAGACGGAATGCAGTAAAAGCCCAGAGGAAGGAATATTAGATTTTTCTTTAATCATTACTTATATTGTAGTTCACTCACTTCTTGGTGGCATTGCAGAAGCAGCAATTCTTTAAAGGGGATTTCAATGAGAGAAAAAGGCATCTTGGAGAAGAGAGTAGGCAGGGCATTCATGCCTCAGGGAAGGCATGAAAAAGACTTTAAAATGGTTGTAAAAGAAAACCAGATAAACAGGTTTGAGACTGGCATCAATGGTGCAAGCAGGGATGGAGCAGATCTGTTTAGAAAACTCATTACGCATACTAGAAAGAAAAATATCCATGAATTCTACAGAAAACCCCAGCCCACAGCAGCAATGCTGGAATTTAGCAATGGAAATGCAGCTACTTTACATCCTTAAATAGTGAAACAAGCCCAAAACAAGGCATTGAAGGTAACAGCCAAACATCATGTTGGACTGGTTAATATATATAATATAAATAAAGCATGCAATGCTAGTAAGAGTATAGCAGTTACAGAACCTGACAAATCATAAGGAAACAGCACATCGCGCACACTTTCTGTGTACCAGACAAGGATTAATAAGATTCCAGGCATTGAAGGATGCAGCAGGAGTTTTTTTAATTTGGAACACCTTCTCTGTCAGTACTTCCAAGTAATAAAAACCCCTAATAAGTCTGAGATAGATTATTGAAATAACCTACATACATTTTTTAAAAACAATTATTCATGGTTATGGGAAGACTTTAAGTGTACCAATGTGATGTTCTAGCTAGATATTACAGAAGAGACATTAATATCTGCTGTGCCAGCTGAATTCAAATTAACCCAATTTTTACATGTTAATTAAACCAGCTATTTTCTTCTTATTGTATTTTTGCTCCTAAAGCAGACTACCCTACTAGTGATTCCCAACAGATCTACTCTAACAACAATGACGTATTCATTTACTTCTATTATGACCATACAATACAGTAACTGAGCAGTAATTTTTCACAGTCAATTACACGTGGTTCTTAATGCTTAAAGATGCTGCAATAATGTGTACTACATAGCCATATGCTTAAAGCTCTATACTGCACAAGGCCAGTTGCCTGGGTAACACATTTTCTTTCTGGTTTAGCATAACCCTTCATTGAATATCATTAGGTGTCATTAAACAGCAGATATTAACATGAACTTCAATACACTACTTAAGTTATTTTACCTACATAAATAGGTATTCATTTATAACATGAAAGCCCACATAGAGAAAATCCTAATAGTCCTGTATTTTAACAATGCAAAGAGAAAGTACTAAAATGGTTACAAATTATAAGTCAAGCATGCAGATATCTTATTTAACTGGTTAAAATCTGTCTCCAAACACCCTACCCCTATTAACATTGGCAATTCTGTTTTATAACTTATTCAGGAAAGAATGAAATCCTGAATTTTAACACCCATACACAGTAGTTACAAACCAAATCCACCCACTGGGTTTGGTTCATCAAGAACACAATTTACTGCCTCCCTATCTATTTATCCAAGCTTTTATATTGGTGGTCATAGCTGTAGAATCTGAGTCCCAAGCAGATGTAATGCTTTCCATCAGAAAAGTCCACATGCAATCATGAAAGGGAAAAGCCATTACCTACCATAATAATACATACAAATCCAATGATGAAGAGGTTTCTTATGTAATCAATGCATATGTTTTACTCTGTCAGCAATTTAAGTATGATAACATAATGAGACACAAATTGAAGCTATATCTATTATTTTATGCTCTAACCTAAGTAAACTAAGTACAGTGTAAATTGGTGCATTAGAGATAAATTTATATCCAAAAATAATGGAAAATGTTGGCATTTCCAAGTGTTATTTTTGAATGGTTTGTCCTTTCTAAAAATAAAGCACATAGTATTTCTCAGTGAAGTGTGTTAGTTACTGCAGTCCAAAATAACTGAGATATAAAGTAAATACTTATTTTGTTAGACAGGCATTTAAAGTACAACAGCACACAAAAATACATTATGTTAAAGGAGGCAGAATGAGTAACTCCTGGACTGCTGCGTCAATGACATCCCTTGGTATATACCAAGGTATTGTTGGAAGATATTTGTAATCCAATCTAAGCAAGTCCAATTATTTTATAATTAAGAAGAGGAGGGATCAGTTGGAAGAACTCTTTCACAGGATCCCCTTGCATAGACACATTGTCCTGATGTGAGGACATGACTTTCTCTGCATGAAAAAGGGGGGATCCACAATAGGCCAGGGCTGTCTTTGTGGAAACCGTGGATCTTTGCTGCACCAGCGGCAGCATCTGTGGTAACCCTCAACTCCTTTATTCCTGGCAGGGCAGCTCCACAACAAGAGAAGTCTGTCCATGGTTGCAACTGGGGAGATCCATGTAAAAGACAATACAGTCTTAGCCTGCACTCTCTTTTCCAACTAAATTCTGGGGGAAGCAGGGGACAACATGCATCCCCCAGAATCCTATTTCTTCTGTCCAGTCCACCCAGTCTCCACGATGCAAAGCACATGCCACAGGATCCAGAGCTGAAGGGACAGTACCAAAGAGTTACCTGAGCCTCCCCATCTGCACAAAAGGGGAAAAAAACCAGTGTGAAACTCTGTGCCCAGATCTCAGGGTTGCGGGGGGAGGAGCACACTAAGAGCCTCCCCAACTCTGAGGTAAAAAGTCCTTAGCAACCAAGATGTTTCTGCTACTGAGTCAGGAGCTGCTTCATGGTCCTCCTTGTCTGTCTGTCTGAGCATCCACCATGGTAGTACTGAAGCTTCTCTCAGTAAGAGTGACTGCACTTGGCCATCCTGAGGGCCAGATGGTCTTTAAGACTGGAGTGAGGCCTAGAGGCAATGGAATGGCTGCCACAGTATCTCTAGAACACATTTAGGTGAGCATCCACAACCTCTGCACTTGCATATTTCACAGCAATTAAAAAATACACCAACATTAATTCACAATTCCTCCTGCAAGGTACATTCCCTGTAGATGGCCTGTGTTATACAGGAGGTCAGATGAGATGATCGATGGTCCATTCTGGACTTAGAATCTATGAACATTCATCAGTCACCCAAAAGCCTGAGCTAGCAAGAGCAGCCTTGCATTTTTCCCCAAAGCTTGCAGATCTGGGCTTTGAAAGAATGCCAGGATGGAGTGAATTTCAGAAGAGGAGACCACCTGTTGCCAGTGCTAGAGAATTTAACTACAGGAACCAAAAGCAAGAGTGAGCCAAGTAAAACATGATTGCTTCAGGTTGGAGATCACGGAGAACTTCAGTCATCATCAGAATGATGCACGAATGCCTGGGTACATGTGGCAGAACAATCCTGTGACAGGGTGCTACAGGGACGTATCAAATCCTTTTCACTTTCTGAACCTCCTCCATTCTTTCATAGAGTGATATAACAACTAAGACTAGAAAATTCAAGAGATTCTCCAAAGACACGCTAAGGGCATGAAAATCCTCAGTGACTGGCTGTTGCTACTGGATGCAGAGAGAAGCACCATCCACTCTAGATTAGTAGCCATTGAAACACAAGCACAAATACCTACATTAAAATTAATGCAAAACTCCAGTAGCGAAAAGGCAATATAACATAGGGTCACGAAATCCCAATTTGGTGATGATTTAACAGAGGCTACAGCTGTAATTTTGCTATCTGTGGCACCAGCCTCCACTAAGGTAGGATAAAGTTATGTATTATACTCACAATCTTCCTGTTACAAAATGGCTTTGAAGATCCACAATGTAGAAAAAGCAGCCTTAAAACACCAAACGAAGAGAAGAGTGGTGGAAGCCTGGAAAGGGTTTATCATTTCCAGTTATAATCCATTTAAAGCCATCCTCACCACATTATAGTTATGTAACCTTTTAAAGAATTCCTTCCCAGAGATCGCAATCATCACGTTAACTTGTCTGCAAGGTCCATAGTGCCTAACCACAGGAGGTTTGCGAGGTTAAGTCGGGCAGGAGAAAGGGCACAAAAATGAACATGAAAGCAATTGGTTGTATGTGTTCATGCTGGAAAGAGTATGCATTTTCTATTCATGCTTCATTTTTATATTTTACTCCCTACTACATACATCGTTCTTCACTTTTTTAAACCCACAACTATGGACTTAAGGACGTTAAGTTCTTCTAAAGACAGTGTAAGGCAGAGTCTGAAAAATCTATTCACCTAGTGTGAGGCAGCAGCTTGCCTGGGCAAGTATCAACAGCAGAACCTATGATTGCATTACAAAACAAAAAAGGGGGGAGGGATAACCTTGATTGTTGGCCAAGTCAACCTTCTAAATGTGACTCTAAAAGCTGCATAAATGCTGTCTTCCCAAGTCTGCCAACAGACTGCTCCAAACCCTTGATTGCTGCTCAAGAGATCTGCTCAGCAACAGCAAAACCAGATCAGAGCTTTGTAAGTTTTCACTAGTATTATTCAGAACCATGTAAGGAAAAGCAAAGGTGTCTGTTGCTTTGGTCAGACCTTCTCTCTCTCCCCCACCCCCTCCTTCCCCCCCACACCTTATTTTATTTGGTCACCAAGATCTAAAAAAGAAGAAAAAGGGAAAGGGAAAGAAAGGAGTGACAAGAGCAAGAGAGGTTTATTAAATTTAAAAAAATAGTTTAGTAAATATAAAGGTGATTAGCAATATGACAATTATGTACAGTGCATAATAGAGTATAACTGTTTGAGTCTTTTAACTGCAGAGATTCAGACAGTGTTTTTCACTCCAGCTGTAGGCTTATTGCTTGGGCTGACACATTCTAGATAAATTTTTCAAAGTGCTCTCTGCTTGTTACACTGTGGTGGATATTGAAGGCTTGCTTGTCTCTTTGAATTGGGAGTTTTAGGTCAGGTACATGAGCAGTTTCTCAAAGTGCTATTCAATACAGGTGAATGAACAGTGGTGAGATAAGATTCTCTTAAAAGAACAGTTTATATACTTTCTAAACTCATTAAATTAGAATGAAAAACACAAGACATACCCATCCTTAGTCTGATCCACCACACCTCCCAGGAGCTGCACAGTGTTTGGATTGGGCACCCCAGCTCCAATTATTCCCAGGTACCGCGTGATAAAGTCATTAGGAGACATGAAAAATTCTCCATTTTTTTCAACACTTGCATACTGTAAAACAAAAAAAAGAGAATATTTGTCTCAGATGAATTCGTCTCTAAATTGATATTTTTTGGCATTTCAGCAGCATCCATTGGCTCATGTTAAGGATCAGGGCCACTGTGTTCCACATATACATACTAACAGACAATTCCTGCCCAGAAGAGTTTACAATCTACATTAAAACAAGATGTAACAAGTAAATGAAACAGACAATTGAAGGGGGTAGGGAAGATAGAAGAGAGTAACACAGACAGGAATACATTAATCAAAAGCATAATAAGCAGGGTTCAAGTCAAAAGATACAAAAAACCCAACAATACTAACAATATTAGCAATTCTTATACATTTAACTTAAAAATAGCATATAATTCTGCAATAAGGTCTTGATTCAGGAAGACACTTATGAAGCATATGTTTAAAATGACTTCCATTGGACTTAAGAATGTGCTTTAATGATCTTCCTAATTAAGGATGATTTCCTGAACCAAGTCTTAAGTGTTTTGCCCAACAGCGAGATAGTATATGGTATTCTAGGCCCAAGGAGATGCAAATGGCTCTTGTTTATTTTTTTTATTCCTTAATTTGCAAAAGCTACAAAGTACATTAAGAGTGTACTACAGGTACAAAACAAGGTTTAAAAACATGCAAATGATCAGTATGTACAAAAAAAACCCAACAAAGTAACCTTGGACAGTCTCCAAGGGTATGCATAAATCTTAGATCATTATTTCATTTCCACCTTCCCAGGCACAGAAATATGCATTAGTTACTAATATCTCACCATTTTGGCATATAAACTTTGGACTACTGAGCGTACTAAAACAACTCTGTCCCCAAAGAGCATTTGCCAACAAATGGAAAGAAAAGCAACCAGTCAGTCATACTCAGGGAAAGCCTGCAACCTATGGTGCTTCCTTTCAGCCATCTTCCACAGATAAATCCTCCCGTGTGTAACAGAACATGACAAAAAGTCTTTAGCCTGATCCTTGTCATAAAAGCATATCCCTAATTAGTCTGAGTTTAGTCAGATACTGTACTGTGAATATTCTTCTTTTTTCAGTGAGTCATTTTACTAGCATAAGGAACATTGTTCTCTTATTTAAGATTTAGCCTTTTGTTTTTAAAAACTCTTTCATGGTTTATTCATGTAAAAGTTATAAGTCTTAATGAAATAACGACTGTCCTGGAGAATACTGAACCAACAGCAGGAATACTTAAATAGGATTTATGCAGAAAGATTGGAAATATAAATAAGAGGATAGAAATTAGTAAGGGCCTGATTTTTCCACATCTATTTATGCGGTGTTATATCTTACGCTTTGCCTACAGAGAGAAATTGACCAGCATAGCTATTCCAGTATAATTTAGCTATTCCAGTATAACACCTCTGTGAGGACACTATTCTGGAATAAATTATTTTGTTCCAGAATAACAAACCCTTCCCGCCCCCACCGCACTCCGCCCCACAAAACCAAAATGCCTGTGACGAAAAGAACAAGAAAAGCAATAATAAACATGCCCTAATTGTATTGGCCTACCTCCCCCACCCCCCACAAAAAGTCACCTGGCATTACTGTATTTATTATCTTCCTGTGTAGGTTTGACAAGAGTATATTTCCTTTCCCTGTGCAATGCTGAACTAAGCACAGAGTCTCCAAAAGAAAATATATATATATAAAAAGAAATCAAGAACATAGAAGTGGAGACCTCATGCATTTAAAAACAGGAGATCCAGAGCTCCCAAACAGCAGCCGAGGAAGAGACACCAAGGACTTTATCCCCTTCTTTATGTTTCTGTTAACATGCGGCACACCACCTGTGCAACAGCACTAGTAATCGCCAAACAGACGAGCCTCAGGAGATCCCAAGCAATGGGGTCCAAGTACTTTGACATTAAAAATAATATTTCAGCTACAAGATTTCCTCTCCTTTTCACCACTGTGTCCCCTACCCTTCCCCAAATACGTTCATGCCTCCGATCTAGGCAATTTTGTGTCAATATGCAACATGTATAAAAAGGTAAATATGGCCTTATTCCTCAAATCAGCTATAAAAAGTTTTAGGGGGAAAATAAGTTTAACTCAATGGTAAAGGAAAAATCTAGGCAGTATTTATGACACCATATGTTTGCTTCAAGGAAAACAGATCTATATCAGGAAAACAAACGTGCTGAACAGGAAAGAAACTTGCTAATTGCTTTTTTTTTTTGTGGGATGATAAAACATTGCTAGAACTCCCCAAAGCGCATTCCCCACACTGAAGTAATAAAATAAATTAGGTGTCTATTGCTATTTTGTGGCATACTTCAAAGACATGCATTTTGTTTTACATTGCCGTTCCTCTTACAGGGAAAGGAAACCACCATTTCTCAGTTCACAGAGCCCCACTGGTGCCTGCTGAGTACTGTTAGGTTTACTCTAGCTATCTCCACTTTGGCATCCTTCTGAGAGTTAGCAGTATGTGGATTTTTTTCCAATTCTATACAAGTACAGTAATGTCCGCAAGGTAAGTGTTCTGCATTGGCAAAAATCATACGAAAAACAGACTAATTTACTTACATTGGCGCACATATGCTGGTTGACGTTATGGGATTTATATTGCAATAGATACTTATTTTTAAAGCAAGCTCACTAGCCGAGATGCTGGGAGGAATTTCCAATTGTATAAAAACTAGCAGATCCATTTATTTCAATGTAATCTCTTGCAAGAAAACAATCTTTAAGGATCCCAGACTCAAAAACTTTTAACACAACTGTTATTGAGAAACAAATCAAATAAATCAGCCAGTCTATCTTCTATATTTCATTTTTTCTTCCAGGCTGACCCCCTGCTAGGACACTCAATAACAGAAAGCAGCACAGGGTTTCAGTGTTCCCATTTCTTGTCACTGTGATTTACTCGCATATTTGAAATCCAATCACGTATTCTGCACTACATATAGAAAATGACCTTGAAAAATGTCAACTTGCTCATTTTTGACTAAAGTCTAATCTCTTAGGGGTTATGGTAAAACAGCTACAAAAAGTAGAGTTACTCTTGGAAATTATCATAACAAAAGAAAAAACATCAGTTCTACTGGGTTTTGGAACAGAGGCATGGAAAAAACATGGTCCTTCACAATCATCTCTTTTCTCCACTTTGGCAATTATACCCACAGAGAATTTGATCTAATACAATAGTACTTAACACCTTTTCGGTTACTTACTTCCATACATTTCAGATTGTAAAGTATTAACCAGTTCAGCCACATTTTTAGAAATGGTTTACAAACATTTTACTGGGACCTTGGTTTGTTTTTTTAATTAAAAATGGCAAAATGGATTATAAGCAACTAAGGATTTAGACTGGGTTATGTGAAGCATTTAATTTGATAGCTATATTTATTTCTACATTGTATGTAATATTATAGTATGTTATTTTGGCAAAGATTTTTTTTAACTCAAGTGCAATAGGGAAAAATTGCTGTTAAATTATATTCATAAATACAGATCCATCAATCTTGAGAGACAACTGGATTGGCCCCACCAATTACATTCACATGAGGCAGCTTAATTAACATTTGTGGCCATAACTTGTCCTTAATACAGTATAACTGTGTGATGCACCCACTCTCTCCCATCTCAGTGACTGGTGTAGCACTTTCTGCATTACAGTGAGCAAAATATTCAGATCATTTTTCACTCCTGAGACCACTGAACTATCTACTTTACTTTCCAGTCTAATAGAGGAAGGTGCAGGTGAGGAGTAGAAAGGTGGGAGGAGGTGAGACAATTTGCTATTGTGCTTAGCATGGTTCTCTGTGGCCCCTCAGATTCTTGGCCTCAAGCAGCTGAAGGCAACCAACATGATGAAGTTAATCTTCAGAGGCACAGTTAGGAAGGATGCTTGTGTACATGCCGTAGAAGAATTTCACACTGTTCTGAGAAAACCAGTCTAATATTTTCCAAAAGGGAGAGTCTTCTCTCTGTGGACCACACTTCTTCTCCCCACTCTTTACTCTTGAGGGAATTCTGCACCACTGCACAATGCAGAACTTTACAGAAATTAACATTGTGCGTGCAGAATTTCCTTTCCCCCACATAAAAGGCCTGCAGTGCTGCTAGCTGCCACTAGACTCAGCAGAACCCAACTTGCACATAGAAGACACTGCTGAGGGGAGAGGGAGAGAGCTAGAGGGTTCCTGGCAGCTGCAGTTCCCAGCATGCCCTGAGGGAAGGAGAGTGTGCTGCACAGGAAACTCCATGCAAGCCTGGAACCGAGCATCAGGCTATTTCTTCCTCTGGATCTTTGGGCTCTGCGGGGTTGGGAGGAGTGCAGGTATCTGGGCTGTGAGGAGGGGCGGGGCAGCTGGGGGGAGGGATTGTGGGTGTCTGGCTCCCTGGTTGGGCTCTGGGGGTGGAGGGGCAGAGAAACAGGAACTGGGTTGTCATCGGGGTTTCTTTAACTCTCTACTCCTGGGACAATGTTTGTGTGTGTATGTATATTGTTACAGACATACCTGTTGACAGTATTTATAGTGTCATAATTTATTTCAAAATAACTGAAACTGGTGTGATTATGTAGTGTTATTTTGACAAATAAAATTTGCAGAATTTTAAAATATTGTGCGCAGAATATTTAATTTTTTGGCGCAGAATGCCCCCAGGAGTAACTCTTGCAATAAAAGTCATTGGAATCCTTCTGGCCTGGCTCCTCTATTTGTTCTTGCTCCTCAAAGGAGCACAAGAACACCTCCCATAAGGCCAGTTCTCCTGACAGATACCAGTTTTGAGACAGTCTTTTATGACTCAGTTTTCATAACTGAATGTCTAGCTTCAGGTGCATAAGTACACAGATGGGAAACTATATCCCCCCATTTTCCCCGCAGTTATAATTCACAAGAGTCTACAATGAGCTCATGAAGTTGGGTAGAATTTAGTATGGTATTAGATCTTTATCTTTCAACACCTTTGCAAAAGAAGGTAAGATTCAAGAAGTCACCCCATTGTACCACCTCCCCCACTCTGACAATCTAAATTGATCTGAAGGGAAAACTTTCCTACACATCCATATTCTCCCTGCTCGTTACACATTTCTACTTTTCTCCATTGGGGAGCACTAGCTATACACTGCTATATTCACTGTACCATTAAACCCTTAGGGCAGAGGTGGGCAAACTACGGCCCGCAGGACTGTCCTGCCCAGTCCCTGAGCTCCTAGCCCAGGAGACTCACCGCTGGCCCCTCCCCTGCTGTTCCCCCTCCCCCGCAGCCTCAGCTCACTGAACTGCCGGCACAATGCTCTGGGCTGCGAGCTCCTAGGGCAGTGCAGCTGCAGAGCCCGGCCTGACCTGGTACTCTGTGCTGCGCGACTCCCTGTCCTGGTGCAGCTGCGCCACCAGCCACCGGTGCTCCAGGCAGCGCAGTGGGGGGGGGATAGAGGGCAGGGGAGTTCGGGGGGTGGTCAGGGGCGGGGGTGTGGATAGGGTCGGGGAACAGGGGGGTTGAATGGGGGCAGGGGTCCGGGGGGGGCACTCAGGAAGGGTTGGATGCCGCGGCGGGGGCACTCAGTAGCTGGAGTTGCAGGGGCAATCGGAGACAGGGAGACAGGGTGGTTGGATGCGGCAGGAGTCCGGGGGAGGGGGTGGGGGGCAGTCAGGAAGGAGACGGGGGTTGGATGGAGCGGCAGGGGGCAGTTAGGGGTGGTGGGTCTGTGTGCGGTCAGGAAGAAGGGGTGGTTGGATGGGGCAGGGGTCCCAGGGGGCAGTAAGGAAGGAGAGGGGAGGTTGGATGGGGCAGGGGGTCTGGGGGCAGTCAGGGGACAGGGGGTGGATGGAGCATGGGTGGCTGAGGGCAGTCAGGGGGCAAGAAGCAGGGAGGGGTCGGATAGGGGGCAGGGGCCGAGCCATGCCTGGATGTTTGGGGAGGCACAGCCTCCCCTAACAGGCCCTCCATCCAATTTCCGAAACCCGATGTGGCCTTCAGGCCAAAAAGTTTGCCTGCCCCTGCCTTAGGGCATTTACTGTAAAAAAACTTATTGTGGTGATCACAGCCTAAGACTACAATCCACTAAAACACTTCAGCACAGACTTAACTTAAAGCATATGAGAAGTCAGAGTGAAATCAGTGAGACTAGTCTCATGCTTAAGTGCTTTCCTGGATCAGAAACTATAGAAAAGGTAGCAATGTATTTCACAATCTCCTTTTTTCAGATCCCCTTTTTACTTTAAAAAGAAAAGGAGTACTTGTGGCACCTCAGAGACTAACAAATTTATTTGAGCATAAGCTTTCGTGAGCTACAGCTCACTTCATCAGATGCAATGTCTGATGAAGTCAGCTGTAGCTCACGAAAGCTTATGCTCAAATAAATTTGTTAGTCTCTAAGGTGCCACAAGTACTCCTTTTCTTTCTGCAGATACAGACTAACATGGCTGCTACTCCGAAACCTGTTTATTATGAAGCAATCAGAGGTGTTCCATAAATTCTGTTGCAGTGCCCGAGGCCTTACTGAAGTCAAGATATGACACATCTACCACTTCCCCCCATCCACAAGGCTTGTTACCCTGTCAAAGAAAGCTATTAGGTTGGTTTGACATGATTTGTTCTTGACAGGCCATAGTGACTATTAATCACCTTATTATCTTTTAGGTGTTTGCAAACTGCTTGATTACTGGTCTGTATCACCATATATTATAATAGGGGCTGGAAGAGTTTTGTTCACCACTAAGAGAGGGAAGGTCTCAGGTAGCCATGTAAGGGGAAAAAATTTGGGCCACAACTGAAGGAGATTCCTTCTCCCTTGAAATAGGAAGCAACATCGGGGAGAATCAGAGCTTCCATGGTTTCCCAGCTATGGCAGTTTCAGGCTAGATGAGTACTTGGGTGGATGGGTCATTACACAAAGTAACAGGTTTCAGAGTAACAGCCGTGTTAGTCTGTATTTGCAAAAAGAAAAGGAGTACTTGTGGCACCTTAGAGACTAACCAATTTATTTGAGCATGAGCTTTCGTGAGCTTCTGCTCACTTCATCGGATGCATACTTTGGAAACTGCAGAAGACATTATATACACAGAGACCATGAAACAATACCTCCTCCCACCCCACTCTCCTGCTGGTAATAGCTTATCTAAAGTGATCATCAAGTTGGGCCATTTCCAGCACAAATCCAGGTTTTCTCACTCTCCACCCCCCCCACACACAAACTCACTCTCCTGCTGGTAACAGCCCATCCAAAGTGACCACTCTCTTTAAAATGTGTATGATAATCAAGGTGGGCCATTTCCAGCACAAATCCAGGTTTTCTCACCCCCCCACCCCCCTCCCAAAACCACACACACAAACTCACTCTCCTGCTGGAAATGGCCCAACTTCATGATCACTTTAGATAAGCTATTACCAGCAGGAGAGTGGGGTGGGAGGAGGTATTGTTTCATGGTCTCTCTGTATATAATGTCTTCTGCAGTTTCCACAGTATGCATCCGATGAAGTGAGCTGTAGCTCACGAAAGCTCATGCTCAAATAAATTGGTTAGTCTCTAAGGTTCCACAAGTACTCCTTTTCTTTTTACACAAAGTAAAACTATTTCCCCATATTTATTCCCCCCATCCCCACACTGTTCCTCAGACATTCTTGTCAACTGCTGGAAATGGCCCACCTTGATTATCACTACAAAAGGTCGCCCCCCCCCCCCGGCTCGTAATAGCTCACCTTAAATGATCACTCTTACAGTGTGTATGGTAACACCCATTGTTTCATGTTCTCTATGTATATAAATCTCCCCACTGTATTTTCCACTGAATGCATCCGATGAAGTGAGCTGTAGCTCACGAAAGCTTATGCTCAAATAAATTGGTTAGTCTCTAAGGTGCCACAAGTCCTCCTTTTCTTTTTGCGGATACAGACTAACATGGCTGCTACTCCGAAACCTTTTTACTATGAAGCAATCAGAGGTGTTCCATAAATTCTGTTGCACCACAATGTAGTGATCAGTTTTCCAAGCTTTACAACAACCTTGTTATGTTCTGGTAGTCACTTTGGATCAGCTGATAGAACTTTTCATAACAGAACTATTTTGCTCTCTACTTTTAAATTAGACTTAGACAGAGCCAAATTCTAAAAGACAGGCCTCTATCTCCAGCAGTTCACACTCCGGGTCAGGTTCCAGAGGCAGTTTCTTTCACTGGCCCAGGGAAGCTTGTCTCCTGCTCTGGGCCGGGGTGGGTGAGTGGGTAAAAACAGAGCCCGCCCACCCACCCCCAGCCGGGAGAGGGGAGGTGAAAATAGCAACCACGGCTTACAGGAAAGCAGCACAGATCCCTGTGCTGCTCCTGCTCCACCAGCCATCGGTGCTCACAGCTTTGCTTGTGAATCCGAGCATCTTCACTTCCTAGCTGTAAGTGGGTGTCCCGTGTGTGAGGATAGGGGTGGGGACAGGCAGCCAAGATGCACCTACCTTTAAGATTCAATACAGGCACAGTACAGTATTTGCTTTTTTTTTTTTTTCCGTCTCTGCGGCTGCCTGATGGTTGCTTCTGGTTTCACATGGTGTCCGGTTGACCAGTCAGTCCATAACTCTGGTGTTCGTATCTTTGAGGTTCTACTGCATTTGCACACTTTTAAGCACCATCACCGATATACGTTAAAGCGATGATGCTTCAGAAGTGTAGGCACGTGAAAGCAGAAGCACAATGAAGCCTCCTTGCAAATTTGATCCTTAGTAAGACATCTGCAAATAAAGTCCTAAGCCAGAAGTGGTGGGTATGCAAATATACCAGAACAAAATACTGTTCATTTTGAGATCAAAAACCAGGAAACATCCATTTTTAGTTAAATCTCATTGCTTAAGGGTGGGAAAAAAAAAAAAAAAAAAGGTTTTTTCTAAGATTCCAAGTGCCATTTCTGAAATTCTGGGGGGAAGAAGATAATGCCTTATGGCCTCCACTGCTCCTGCAAATATATCCATGGCAGCCCAGCACGGGAAGCAAAAATAACATGAAACTGACAAGTATTGCAATCACTACATATGCTGATCCTGCCTGCACCTCTAGGGAAGAAGATGCACAAGTGCAACACCACAGAGGGTAGAAGACCACTTACCCAGTGGTCTAACAGCAACACGTCTTCACCAACATTTTTACCCTGTGTAGGAACAGTACTGAAACTCCCTTCCCTTTTTCTGAACACTTTCTTTCCAAGATATTAATATTTTCCTGAGCCAATACAATAATCACTCAAGAATGTATTTGACTTCTTGGTGAGCATTGTTCAATTTTGATAGTTGTATTTAAGTCTAACATGGTAATAATACGGTGAATGATTAATGGTTGAAAAAACTATCAAGAGTTGAATGCTACAATAAAGGATCAAAAGATATGAAAATTTTAGTCTGAAAGAGTAAAAATATTTACTTTATACATACCTTCAAAAATATTGTTTTCAACTCAGTTGGATCAGCTCTCTTGGTTAGAGCCACCTACAAGTAAATACATTTACATTAGTATGCATATTTTATACAAAAGATGTAAAAATGTCATTTAAAAGGAAAAATTCAAACAATAGAATTAATGATGAAAATAAATGTTTGTCTTCGGTAAATCAGCAATTGATTTAGCTGGTCATGCTTACTCACTTAACATTACACTAAGTTATTCAACATTTTTGCTTTAAATGTTTCTCCTATGCATTTTACAATTCTTAAAGACGGTTGCATATCTGCCAAAGTACCAACTCCCTCCAAAGTACTAATCTCCTGTATCTAAGCATTTATTCCATGCTCATCACATAGCTTTGCTCTTACCTCATCTATCATCTCAGGATCTCAAAGTGCTTTATAAGATATATATTATCCCCACTTTACACTAATGATAGCTTGCACCCACCCATCTCACAGGCTTTCCAATAATCCTGTCCTGCTGCCGGCATGGTAAGTGGGCGGGGGGACGGGTGGTTGGATAAGGGGCAGGAGGTCCCGGGGGGGGGGGCAGTCAGAGGACAGGGGGCGGTTGCATGGGGCGGTCAGGAGAAAGGGAGCAGGGGGGGTTGGACAGGTGCTAGGGTCCGGGGGGGGGGCAGTTAGGGACGGAGGTCCTGGGAGGGGGTGGTCAGGGGACAAGGAACAGGGGGGGTTGGATGGGTCAGGGTTCTGAGGGGGGCAGTCAGCGGGCAGAAAGTGGAATGGGGTGGGGACCAGGCTGTTTGAGGAGGCACAGCCTTCCCTATCTGGCCCTCCATACCATTTCGCAACCCTGATGTGGCCCTCAGGCCAAAAAGTTTGCCCACCCCTGAGCTATAACCTGTAAAAGCTACTCAAAGCGCACAGTTAACTTGCAAAAAGAAAAGGAGTACTTGTGGCACCCTAGAGACTGACCAATTTATTTGAGCATAAGCTTTCGTGAGCTACAGTGAGCTGAAGGAAGTGAGCTGTAGCTCACGAAAGCTTATGCTCAAATAAATTGGTTAGTCTCTAAGGTGCCACAAGTACTCCTTTTCTTTTTGCGAATACAGACTAAGACGGCTGCTACTCTGAAACAGTTAACTTGGGGTTTTCAGAAAGTTTTTGGATTAGGGCTGTCAAACTATTAAAACAATTAATCGCGAGAATAAAAAAAATAGTCGTGATTAATCACAGTTTTAACTGTACTGTTAAACAATAGAATACCATTTATTTAAATATTTTTAGGTGTTGGAGGGGGAAGAATATGTGAGAGAGACAGGGTGTGAGTGTGTGTTGTAGGGAGCATGTCAGTTCGCTGTCTCTTTAGCAGAGCACTCACCAGCCTGAACGCTTGTGGACACATCAGCAGCCGCTGGCAGCTCCCACTTTGACCCAGAGGCAGCGGCACAGACAGACTCCCTGTCCCCCACCCCAGCTCAGCAGAGACCAGGTACACGGGCAGAGGGACTGGGACACCCCATCAGCCTCCCTCCCCCTGCTCTGCATAGCAGACAGGAGACTCCCAGTCCCAAGCCACTTGGTCAGGAGCGGCTCCAAGGCAAGGAGGGTGGGGATAGGAGGAGCAGCAGCGGCTGCAGAGGACAGCAGAGAAGCAAGGGGAGGAGGGACACCCCTGCTCAGGAGGCACCCCCCTTGAGCACAGTGTCCTAGTCGGGTGGCCCGGCCCAGCCCACCCACCCTTAAGGCCAGCCCTGCTCCTGAGCCAGCAGCAGACAGGCTCCCCCTGATCCCAGCTCAGTGGCAACCGAGTACAAGGATGTGGGATGGGGCACCCTGACATCAGCCCCACACCCACTCCCACTCTGCCCTGCAGTACAAAGCAGCTTGGCTGGGGTGGCTGCATGGGGGCAGGGCACAGGAGCAGCAATGTAGCAGGACAGCAGGAGGAGGGGCACGCTGCCCCAGAGGCACACAACAGTGCCCCTTTTGAGCACAGTACCCTGATGTGCGATTAATGCTCGTTAAAAAAATAACACGTTAATTTATTTTGAGTTAATCGCATGTGTTAACTGCAATTAATTGACAGCCCTATTTTGGATAGCTCCATCCATTATGGGTTAAAGAAAAACACAAGTGGGGGATATCAAGTAAATTCTTGTCAAGTTAAAAACTGGCTATTTGGAAACGACATCAAAAGTTATTATTCTTCAGCATAAACCTGAATAGAAATATAAGCAATGTTTAACTGAACAGACCAGTTCTCCAGCTTGTCTGGTATCTTGATCCTGCCCGTGGGTTCTATTAGTGTACTGAAGAGGAATGGGTTGGGGGGTGGGGGGGACCTATACAACAGCATAGTGACCTATGCTAGAAGCTGGTGTGGGAAACTGTACAAAGAGAAATTTCTTCATGATGCTAGATGATGAAGAAAGTTAAAACTTATCAGAAACTGTTTTTTTTGGTAAAAACTGTGTGTGTGTATCTTTTCAAAAACGTAGAGTAACTTTAGTGATTATTTTGCAGCCTCAGGCAAAAATAACTGACAAAAACAACAAGTGCTACTACTCTAACTGCAGACCCTATTTTTATTATGGAACCTAGCAGAGACTACACAGTTGGGACTTGCATTTGTCCTTCCACTGGCACAGAGGTCTACCCACATGGAGGCACCTGCAGAATCAATACCTACAATTTTAACTATTTAATTACTTTACCTTTAATTATACAGTAGAACCTCAGAGTTAGCCACACCTCAGGAATGGAGGCTGTCCGTAATTCTGAAATGGTCCGTAACTCTGAACAAGATGTTATGGACTTCAGGGAGGAGTTGAGGCTGCAGCCGCAGGGCTGGGGGTGGGGGATCAGAGCTCAGGGCAGGGAGAGGTTGGGGCTTCTGACCTACAGGCCGCCAGGGCTCCAGGCTAGGGGCTCAGGGTGTCTATCCCTTGGGAGCACCATGGCTGAGGGCTTTAGACCTGGGGAGAGCGCTGGGGCTTGGGGCTCCAGCCCCACAGCTCCATTCCCGGTTTCAGCTTGGGGGGTACCAGAGCTCAGCGCTAAAACCGGCACTCCCCTCGTACCTCGTAGCTAAAGCCCTGATCCCCGGAGCATGACCCTGCCCCCACTTCCCCTGCTGAGGTCAGGAACGGTGCTGTGGGGTTGAAGCCCCGAGCCGCAGCACTCCCCCCAGTCTAACGCCTCAGTGGTCCTGAAAGTCAGAAGCCCCGAGCCCCGCCTCCGCCCAGAGCCCTGACATCTCCCTGCCGACCCTGTGACTGCAGCCCCAACCCTCCAGTCGCTTAAGCCCCAATGCAGCACAGTATTTGGGTTTTTTTCTTTTGGGGGGGGGGGGGAGGGGGTCTATGCTGTTGCTTGATTGAAGACTTCCGGTTTTACAGGGCGTCTGCTAGACTGGTAAGTCCCTAACACTTGTGTTCATATCTTTGAGGTTCTACTGTAAACCAAATTTTGACTCCCTCTTTCACCATGCCCCAACACTTGTTTAAAACATCCTTTCTGATTACAATTTCTGTGGCCTTTTGAGTCTCATATTTTGTGACCCACTATTTTCTCCAATAAACTTGCTTTTATTTAAAGACAAACTGAATTGGATTCAGTGACTTAGTGCAGCAAATGCTGTCAGCCCTGGGAAGGAAAACAAAACTGACCTCTGACTTCAAGGAGTAGAATCTGGAAGAGTTCACAGGCTGAACACTTAGGGCCTAATCCAAAAGCTCAAAGAAGCCAGCGAGAGTTTCTCCATAGAGAATGAGTTTTGATCAGACCCACGTTCAAAAGTTAAAACAACTATGGATACCTCTGGAAAAGTCATGATGAGGAAGCTGGCATGAGCACAAATATAAGATTTGAAGCGTGCTAGAACCTAGTTAGAATAGGCTTTAACCAGATGTCTCCCATTACACTGAAAGTTGCAAACTGGATCTATTAGCAAGCCCTGTAAGTTTACTTACTGTACACTAGCTTTGTGGGGAGTTAACAACATTTGGTAGCTCTTCTTCCGAAAGTCATCAGGGCTACGTGCAAAATTGTGGGGTTGAGAGTCTGAAAACATGCATAATCTAAGTGTCATCTTCTTTTATTAAGATGGTTATTTACTTGAGAGCCTATGGTCAAGACTCTGTACGCTCGACAGTAAGCTAGATCTAAATTCTGTAGAAAGGTCCCTTGATTTCTGCAGCACTCCTGTGTTGAATTCTGCAGCACTATAAGCAAATTAAAAAACCTATTGACTATAAAATAAATAATATAATCAGTACAACATTGCATGCACCATTAATTTTGTCATTAAGTTTTACACTGCCCCCACGTTGTCGATTTGTGGCAAAAATATACCTGTAGAAATTGTTGGGTAAAATGGGGGAGGAGATAAGAAATGGCAGTTTTGATAGTTACATAGCGGTGACCCATACAGGTTCAATTCCAATGCCATTAACAACTTTGAGAAACCTAGCACAAATGGCTCTCCAACTCCAGCAGCCATTTTCAGTATTGTATTGATACTGAAGGAGGCAGCTGGAGTTCATAAGCCATCTACAGTATTCAATGGGGCTGATTCCAGTGGAGCTGAACCAGTGTTAGCAACAGTGGGAATATTTACAGTTGTTTATTCCCTAATCCAGACAAGGCTCAAGAGATAAACACATAGGCCTCGCCCACACCAATAAAGTGACCTGTTGCCGATGATGGCTGTCTTTTGTGAAAAGGGTCTTCAGTACACTTTCTGAAATCATGCTGAAAATTGTTGCATTCCAGGTATGCCAGCTGACATGTTGGCTGACTCTGGAGATTGAACCAGACACCTACAGACCTAAAACATGAGCTGCTATAGCCTGAACTAAAGAGATAATACTCCCAACACGGCAGCTGTAACAACTCTCATCCTTTGTTGATGACCACAAAGGGGGACCTGTAACACACATTCACCAGTAGGTTAAACCAGTAGTTAAACAGTTTTTTAAACCAGTTGAGGGTAGACTAGGGGAGTCTGTTGCCTAAACCACTGTCAGCCAACAGGTAGTTGGCCTAGTGTAGACTGACCCACAGACACTACTATGCTGCTTCCACTCTGGTACAATTCAATGTCGTATTGACTGACATTCACAGAAATTCCTTATTAAAAATCTTTTGTTACTCACAAATTGTATCTATTCTATCTTGTCCCCCCTGGGGGAAAAAAAACCAGAACACTACACTGATAGGCAAAGCATCCATCTCATCATGTGAAGAGACATCTGAAAATGTTGGTTGTTGCCCTATACACAGAGTAGCTTTATAAAAGCCGGCCACTTTTTTTAAGACACATTTAGTGGATAAAGCTTTCCAACATTTATTTTTAAAAACTTGAAGAGAAACTGAACACAGGCTCTGAGTAACAAGCAAAGTTACAGAATATTCATGAAAGTGGGTGACATACTAGATGAGAGTCTATGGATAAAAAATGTTAAGCCAGTGGGCCACTGCCTCCTAAGTACCTTAGGCATTTTTGAAAATTTTATCCAATTATCAATTTTTTTTTATATTTGTGTATTATATTAAATTGTTTTAGTTAACTGTACAACAGACTATTGAAGCACTACCTGGCCCCGGCACACCAGGGGTTAAACACCAAATTCCTATTTCTCTCCACTAGCGAAGGTGTTCAGGATAAGAGTTATAGAAAGGACCGTTGGAGAAACAGGAGCAGGATATGTGGGGAAACAGAGGTACTCTCCAATCAGGCTCAGAGGACTGAGTAGATTCCCAGGTTGGGAAAAAGTGTGGTTTTTTTTACTCATTTTGCTTACGTTCCCTTGTCTTGGTTTGTATTTATAGCAGATCCTCTTCTGCTAACTCCTTGTAGCTGTGATTTGCTTCTGTTGATATGCAGTCATCCCACCAGTTTATTTTAACATATACTTTTAATAAGTCACTTCAGCAGTGACAGTATGCCAAGTCCTGGACCAACACACAAAATGAATACAGTCCTTGCCTTGAGAAGCTTATGATTTAAGAGATACATAGAGACAGGATACATTAAAAATCAAAAAGGAGAGAATACATTGGACTTTGGATGGTTTTAAAATAATTAACTACTAATTTATTTATTGTACTTAATATTCAAGGAGCAAGTCTTTAGGAGGTATTTGAAAAGGAGTGGTGGATTAGTGGATAGGGAATGAATCTCACAAATAGGACAGAAAGAACAGAGGAAACAAATAGGAAAAAGAACAGAGATGAAAGAGGGAGACAGAGTGCAGCAGGAATCATAAGAAGAAATGTCCAAGCATGCAGAGCCTTGATGGTAAGTATAAGAAGTTTGAACTTGATGTGGTGAGGAAGTGGAGCCATCGAAGGGATTCCAGAGTAATGGTGATATGGTCAGTAATGGGTGAAGAAGAAGAAAGTTTTAGTGGGCATATTTTGGAAGGGCTGGAGGGGTAACATGACTTTTAGGTAGGAAGAGATGTAATTACCCAGAAAGGAGATGATCAGGGCATCAACAAATGTTTTAGTCTCTCCCAGACAGGATGGGATGAACTTTCAATAGATTGTGGGAGGAGAAACAGCAAGATTTGGAGGTAAAAGGAGGGGTCAAATATGATCCCTCCATCCCACTTTCCATAATTGCTCTTTTTATCCTCCCAGAGTCCAGTTCTGGAGTCCGCGCTTCACTTTTTCAACTTTCAAAAGAAGTGTGATCAGAGAAAAGCTACAGAAATTATCTGAGGACTAGAAAACCTGACTTACAATGAAAGACTTAAGGAGCTCCATCTACTTAGCTCAAAGAGAAGGTTAGGAGGCAGTTTGATCATGATCTATAAGTACCTACAGAGGGAGAAGATTTCCAATACTAGAGGCCTCTTTAATCTAGTTGACAAAGATCTAGCATAACGAGATCCAATGGCCAGAATTTGAAGTTAGAACCACTCAGAATGGAAATAAGACACATATTTTTAACACTTAGAATAATTAACCATTAGAACAGATTCCAAGGGGATGTACTGGACTCTCCATCACTTAAAGGCTTTAAATCAAGACTGCAGGTCTTTCTAAAATATATTCCCTATTCCACCACAAATTATTGCTCCTGATGCAAGAATCACTTGGTGAAAGCCTGTGACCTGTGTTATGCAGGAGGTCAGCCTTAAAAAGACATTAAAATATCTTATGAATTTATTATATATAGATAGATATACACATACACACACACACCCCCTAGAGCAGAGGGACACAGCCTTTCTGCTAAACTAAGCCCCAGAGGTTAGAGACTGGAATGTTTGAAACCTTTTTAGAATGTGGTTTTAGGGAGAGTTTGCATTCACACAATTCTTTTATACTGATTAAAGATTATCCTAAAACTATGTCTTAAGCAGCACTGGAATCAAGGATATAAAACAGCTGTGGTGCAACCAACTTGCTTATGTAGATGAGAATTTCACTTTTCCTATGTGTCTGCAACTATGTTAGCTAAACCATATTAGAGACTGAATAGAGAATAGAGACTGAATAGAGACTGGGTTATTGAATCTATTTCCCCAGGGTAAGCATCCTCACACCTTCTTGTCAACTGTCTAAAGGAGCCATCTTGATTATAACTACAAAAGTTTTTTTCTCCTGCTGATAATAGCTCATCTTAACTAATTAGCCTCTTACAGTTTGTATGGCAACTCCCACCTTTTCATGATTCTCTGTATTTTTTTATATATATATATATATATAGAGAGAGAGAGAGAGAGAGAGATCTTCTTACTGTATGTTCTATTCTGTGCATCCGATGAAGTGGGCTTGATGCTCAAATAAATTTGTTAGTCTCTAAGGCGCCACAAGTACTCCTGTTCCTTTTGCAGATACAAACTAACACGGCTGCTACTCTGAAACCAGATTAGACTGTCCTCCTTACTAGCAGCTCTCCTTGAAAAAGCCAGTTTCATTATGCATTGCATCATGAGTTATGTATCAAGGTTCTCCCAGTGCACTCTGCCCCCAAGGTTAGTTGCAGTTAGCCCCAGAATGCAAATGATTGCAAGTATCCACATCTGAGACAGCATTTGTAGTGTTTCTACACAGTCAGAGTCTAAATTAAGGACCCTTTATTACGGCAAAAGATGGAAACCAACCAACCAACCTAAGCAATAATTCTTGCATTCCTATAGGTTGCAAGCACCTAAACCAGACTCTAGAAAATTCTGTCAAGTTTAAAAAAGAAATGTTAATAAGATCAATCACCTAATACGTCCCAAAAAGCAGAGGAAACATGCACACAGTGATGAAACTAGAAAGTGTACTGAGCTCACCCTAACTTTGGTGACTAACGGGGACCAATCAAATCTAAGGTAAACTACTTTCTCCCATCATCAAGTTGTCTACTGATTTGTAGTTGTGACATCTCCCAATCTACAGGTACCAAGCACCAAGGTAAGTAGAAGTCTTCACTTCCTCCAGGTTCTTCTTAGATCTACATGAATAGGCAGTTACAGGTTACTTTTGATTCTATTTTTAGAGCCCTGCAAATCTATGGATATCCATTTTATATCTGCAGACCATGTTGGTGGACCACAAATCAGATGTGGATATAAATTTTGTATCAGTGCAAGACTCTACCTATTTTCAACATCCCAAAGTATACGGAGCAGGCTTGTTCAAAAGATTTGTTCTTGCTCAACAGGTTCAATATTCACAAGAAATGCCTGATAGGCCATAGTTTAGTTCAGGGGTCTCAAACTCAAATGACCACGACGGCCACTTGAGGATTAGTACTTTAGCCCGAGGGCCGCAACACTGACCACCCCCCCGCTGCCCTGCCCCCCTCCACCCCTTCCATGAGGCCCCACCCCTTCCCCGTTCTCCAGTAGAACATAGTATTACATGATGGGCATATCACAGCCAAACATGCTCTGTCAAAAGCGCCTCTGCAGACAGGAAAGCATCACTCATTCAAATCCTCCCATTATAACAGGGAACATTGTTAATGGCAGAACACCTAATAGCAGGATTTTATCACATAGCACACTTCCAATTCTCTCTCAACTGGTGACTTCCTCACAAAGCAACAGAAAGTCTTTTGCCTACGAGGGGTGCAGCTTTCTATTGGCAGCCTGTTGCTGTGTGGTCAAACTTCAGCTATAGGCTCAACTGCTATCCTGGTTTGGAATTTGGAAACCAAACCATTATAAAATCATCATCATCAGTAGTCCAGGTCAATGGCACTACAGTACATACTCCCACTAGTGAGCAGAACAGACTCTACTCCAAATGTAAAATAATGACAATTGTCCTCTATTTCGTGATGCAGGGTGAGCTCAGAAATTTTCAGCAGTTTTACTAATTTGACAAGGAACTGTGGTACCTGAACACAGACTCTAAGAATACCACGCAACATGGGAACCACTCAAAACACTTGCACAGCAACAATGCAACACTATGTGACAGCCATTCAGAAATGCTGCCATATGTATCTGCCTACATTGTAGTGAAACTTGTAACCAAAATGGCTGTAATGCAGGTTGGCTGGAAACAATGCTGAAGAATCAAAGACTGTTCAAAGTATATAAAGTGTTTCTATGACATAACTTAACACTTTTCCAAACTCCACTATACAGGGGAGCTAAGTTGCAATACTGGGACTCAATAGCCTAGCAACAAGATCTTTAGGCATCTCCTCATATAGGAGCAGCCCTGTGGAATAAGGATCCTGGAGTAGGTAGAAATATAGGACAAGAGGTAAATATGTTTACAAGGGATTACAATTAAAAATGAGCCAATCTAAATTTACCAACAAATCACTCTGAGCATAACATTAAGATTCAAGCACTCAAAATACCATAATGATAAGCATGCAATACCTACACAGAAGATAGAAAGGTCATCTACATCAAACTGTTGTGAGAATAACTGTCATAATTCTTTATATGTGACATCATAATCATGAATAAGCAGGAGAAGTAAATAGACTAGAGAGAAAATTCCTATACATTAATGTCTCAACTAATAATTGTGTGACAGGAATTACGTAGGAATAACTGACAGGTGATGTATTTTGTTTCAGTGTTATGTTTTCTTTTTTGATTGAGCACAAAAGTTCACTTTTAACGATCCTATTTATAATCAAATCTGTCTATTCAAGTCTATTCAAAATGCTACACACCTCAGTAGCTCAGAATTGGGGAGGGTGTGTGAGTGGGCATGAATCCATATGTATGCACGAATCCATTTCTATGATCTTAGAAAGAACAAAAGACAACTGCATAATGGAAGCAGACAACATCACACACAAGTAACAATGTTATTGTGCATTATAAATGGTAGGAATAAAAGAAAATCCTTAATCTTGGAGTCAGAAACCTTTCCTTAATGCTGACAGAAGAACAGTGGTATCCCAATAGAGGGCCTAGAAACATATAAAAAAGAAGTAGAGACTTGAATATGGATTTTTTTATAAGTATTTCAGCACCATCACTTTAAATTCTTGAAGACTACATTTCCAGTGGGCAGAGGTTCACTTGCATATGAAGTTAGAAAAGGTGGTTACAGGTCTAAAGCAGTGGTTTTCTAACTGTGGGTTGCAATCCAGTACTGGGTCACGGCATGTAAGGCATTGGGTTGCAGTGGCTCTGGTCAGCACCATCGACCGGGCCATTAAAAGTCCAGTCGGTGGTGCTGCCCAGCTAAGGCAGGCTAGTCCCTACATGTTCTGACACCATGTTGAGCCCCGGAAGTGGCTGCTGGATCATATTAAAGAAGTTCTGTATTAAAATCACAAATAATTTTGATTCCCAATAGTTTAAATTCCAGGGTATTACTAATTAAGAGATCTCTTGGTTTTTGGTACTGTTTCTCTCCCTCTACGTGTGAAACTTGCAAGCTGCTAATTGCGTTAGTACATACTAAGACAGAGTCTGTTCTCAAAGCAATTCACACAGAGAGAGACTCAAAGCAATATTCTGTAACAACAGAAACAGCACCCAGAGACTCCCCGCCCTTTTGTTAACAACTGTGATTAAAATAGAGATAGAGGATGTATGTGGATGGATGCTTGGTGTGGATAACAACAATGATCAGGGAGGTGCCAGCCTAAGAATCCAGCGTCCATCGGCTGAAGAAGGCATCAAGTGGAAATAATCAGAGGGCCCCCGGAGGGCAGACTGGAATCCACCCAACAGCCTCAAGAATGGGAGAACCAAAGAACAAGATAACATCTAGCAGCACGGAGCCGTCAGGAATGTGCCATCTGCTGATTGATTCAGCAACAGCATGATGAAGCAATTCCCATAGACTGGCATAGGAAGAAATTCCTATAAAAAAGGACTCTAGAAAGTGAGAACTTTGGGGGGTCTGATTCTGAAAACCAACTTCCAGGAGCATCAGATGAGCATCCTGCTCCCTCTTCATGTCCAGGCCACCTGGCCAGTGGTTTGTGTGTGTGTGTTTATATGAATGAATGTGTGAATAAATATGAGATTGAATGGAATGTTATAGCTATAACTAAGTGCTTACTATGATTCTTTCCGCATTCACAATAAATGTGGTATTTTGCATTCTCCTCTTTAATAAGATCTTGCTGGTTTTTATTTTATTGGTATAACATGGCCAGCAGTAGGTCTGGCTCCTAGGCGGGGGGCCACGGGGCCCCATGCACTGCCCCCTGCCCCAAGCACTGGCTCCGCACTCCCATTGGCCTGTTGCCAGCCAATGGGAGCCGGTGGGGGGGGGGAGATTGCCTGTGCGCCTCTGCCTAGGAGCCAGACCTGCTGCTGGCCGCTTCCAGGACAGCAGGAAGCCTGCCTTAGCACCCTGCTGTGCCGCTGACTGGGAGCTGCCCGAGGTAAGCCTGTGCCCCAATCCCCTGCCCCAGCCCTGAGCCCCACCCCAAACCCAGAGCCCCTTCCTGAACCCCAAGCCCCTCATCCCCGGTCCCACCCCTGCACCCCAACCCTCTGCCCCAGCCCTGAGCCCCTACCACACCCCAAGCCCCTCATTACCAGCTCCGTTGGGTCACGGGTATCAACAATTTTCTTCAACTGTGTCGTCAGAAAAAAAGTTTGAAAAACACTGGTCGAAAGAACACATTTGCACCTGCAATCACAGTAACTCCATGCTGAAAGGTAGCTGTGCAAGCGTGCTCTTGTGCATGCAGACTGTGGGTCTCATGGGACTGAATCTGAGCCCAAGTGTAAATTTCAGCTGCAAGTTTAAACTGTTTCCCCACCACGCATGAAACAAGACAACTACAACATAAGGGGGTGGGCAAGGTGGTGTGTTAAATTTTCTTTTTAATTATTCAGACCTCAGGTACTAACATTAGGTGTATTCTTAATGCTTAAATATCATCAGATTGGTGTGTGTGTGACTAATATGTGTACATGACCTTCACATCAGGATGGGCGGGCAGGAGAGAAAGTCTGGGAGAGTGCTTGGAAACAGCTTGCAGTCTCAAGCAGAAAAATAAAATAAACTGGTATGGACTTCAAAGACTGCATCAAGGGGAGTTAGTGATGTAAAGGACATGGTCCTATCCTGGTCAGGTACAGGTTATAGAGCTCTTCTGAGCATAATTAAGCTGGCACACCTGTGAGGTATGTTGCACCTGGAGAGGTACTCCTTAAAAGGAAGGATCCAAGCTTAGTGCAGGGTGGCAGAGCTAAAGAACAGAGCTTCCTAGTGCCACAGAGCAGGGGCTGCTTACCCAGATAGCTGCTGAAGAGTCTCTGCCACCTGGACCCTCACTAGAGCCCAGGGTGCTCAGCCTGGACCTCTCAGACACTCAGGAGGTTAAGAACCCAGCTCCTCCAGAGCCTATTTATCTGTTGCCTTGTGAGGAACAGTGGGGTGAGCCTGTACTGTACTGTGGGTTGCAGGAGTATTTTGTTTGCCTTTTTTTTTCCTGGGACTGCAGTCAGGCCTTGAAGGGGGGGAGCTGCCTCTCTAAGACTTATAACCAGGAGACTACATTCTGCACCCCAAACCAATGCTACAGCAACACCTACAGCCAAAGAGGGATGGTGGGGATGAGGGAGGTGCCCAGACTCACCCCTCGGGGTACAACCTGAATAAGTGGCAACAATCTCTGAGCTAACAGGATGCAAGACCAGTGAGAATCAAAGCAATGGAAGAGTAAATTATAACTTTCCAGACTCCGCAGAAAATCTAAGAGACTTGTCAACAGTAGTTAAGGAATTTCCACTCAGAAAAGCTTTGGAAAATAATTTTTTTTAAAAAAAATCCACTTAGAAACAATTCTGTTTATAGCTCTTTTTCTCCTCTGCAGGTTGAGATTTTTTTTCTTTTTTTTTTTTTTTGTATATTTGCATAAAACCACCGCTTTGTTAAAACAATAATTTACTTTTAATGCTCGGTTCTCAATATTTTTATGACATCACCTAGTTCCTATGGAAACTGTGGTAAACTGAGCATTTTGTTTTAAATTGGGGAATAAAGAAACAGGAGAAGAAAAATCCTTTAGAACTTGTTTTCATACCAATATCTTTAGTAGTTAATGAGGAAAGCAGAATTAAACCATTTTTATTTACTGAGAACAGTTATTTCCATTTTTATTTGCTGTGGAGGCACCACAGCTCAACACAAAACCTCAGGTATTGGTTTAGCGGACAATGAATGGTTTGAGATCTTAGAGAAATTCTAGTGCAACTGGGTTTGGGTTTGTTTGTTTTTCTTTTAAATCTCATGAAACAAAAGTTCTTCTATTTTCTTCCTTGGACACTTTGACATCATGATTGTGATGTCAAGGAAGTTCTGTTCTGTGCATCTACCATCCCATACTAGCATACTGATGCTAGCCAACCAAACTACTCCCTTTTTGATACCCATTTTTAAAAATGCAATAAAATTCCAGTAAAAGCTTCCTTGTAATAATTTAATCCAGCTCTTTGATGTACTTAATATATGAGATGATCAGACAAGCACCTGTGGCTCAAGATTTCCACAGACCACAGAGTTTCAACGAGAAAACTACTTATCTTTTTTCCTGCATCTAACTTTCATTGATGACAGCCTCATATGGAGTACTTTGCACTCCAGACTTGTGGAAGTGTAAGGAAACTGAGGATCTACACGCATGCTGTATAAAATAGAAAGATTAAAGGGCAAAACAGCACACTTTTCAGCATTTTTTGGTGTGTTTTCCTCATTCTCATTTTCAGTAGATTATCAGTTTTTTTCCACACAAGAAAAAAAATAGCAAATTTAATATTTCTTTTCCTAAGCTGTACACCTCACATTGAATAGGAAAATATTAAACCCACACTTTATTAGATTTAGTCAGATAAATGCTTTCATGCTTGGTTGAATTACCTTTTCCTCCACATTTAATTATATATGATTGTCCAAAGCATGAGTACCCAGCTAATAAACCCCCATAGAGGAATGCAAACAGAGCTCAGGAGGTCATGATCACCCATATTTTCTGTATGGCTAGAGAGAAAGTGCATCCCAAAACATCATCTGTTGGAATATAAGGTCACAATATGGAAAAGGTTGAGTATCACTGCTCTATAGCATCCACTTTGTTGATAAACAATCCACATACACATCTTGGTCACGGTAAGTAGCAAAAATGGACTTAAAAGACTTAATGTTCCCATATTTTTCTTATTTTTGAGATAACACTTAAGCAGCATCAACATGGGACCAATTCATTATCTCCATAAAGCAGCTTCCATCTAGACTGACAACACAATGGAAGGCTGAATTATAAAAATGAATTGACAGAAAGGAGGAAGGCTGACTTGAGGTTGATGATCAAAAAAAAAAAAAACAACCTATTTTAATGGAAACGTGAAATTATTCAAAATTGTGTTCACCTAGATATGTAAAGATTTAACTAAGCTGATTCTAGTCCCCAGCCCATCACACAGTCTGAATCAACCGAAGCGTTCTTACATGTGAGAATCTTTTTCTAATGGCTTTTCATACAGTGCCACATATGAAAGTTCCTACTGCATGAGATGTGTTAAAATAAGATATAAACTTAATACCTGCTAACTACAGAATTAAAGCCTAAAATAATTAAACAGCATCGCCCAAAGGTCTCAGCAATGACGTAACCGGTAAGTGCACAAATGGGTCACGTCTTAGACAGAATAAAAACAGTGACAATAATAATAAATGGCCTGCAGCTGTGTTTAGAAGTATGCCTTTGGGCTATGCTATATACTGCCATATATTTGTGCACAGAACTCCAAACTGAGGTAACACATGGATTTTAGACCCTTGGGGTCATAATCATTTTGATGGGCAGGCTAGTTTAAAAGGCTTATGATGAAGTATGTGTCATACATTTTTTTTTAATAAACAAACCATTCCAAAAATATACCCACTGCACCAAAACTATTACACTTTGATTAAATATTCATTAAGGGCTCAAACTAGTGGTCGCTTTTTCCTTCTTCTATACATTGACTTTTTACTTTGATGGTTTAATGCTGTAGTAGCAGCTGGCAACCTCACACCACAACTTCCCCCAGGAGAAGAGTATTTACTAGCCCACCCACTAAGCATTCCTCTATTGGCTACCAAGGAAAATGCATGCCTTGCAGAGAAAACCAGCTCTGCTGATTGAATTGGCTGGAAAGTTGAAGCAGCACCAGCAGCTAAGAAAGGTCACACAGGCTCCTCCTCCTATATACTGGATGATGACCACTTAGCACAGGATCATCCTTAATACAGTGTCTGCCCCCATCCAAATGTTCAAAGCTCCTTCAGATGAGTAAAATCACGACGAAAAAAGTAGAGAAAGCCTCACAAACTTGAATTGCAAACACTGAGAAGCTGACAAATGTTGGAGAATCTAGGAAAAATTCAGTGGAAGTCTCACCTGAGAAAACAAGGATAGGCACTGTCAGAAACACACTATGATCTTTATCTGCTGTTGTATATTGGCTCCAAACAAACCTTTATATGTCACTTTTACCCACTCTATCAGATATTACCAGCCATCACTGGAAAGAGTAAATAAAGTCATATGAATATAGAAGTTTGAGAAATTGGTCATAAAGTTGTGGCAAATATGAAGAAAGTAGGAAGAATTTGGGGGAACAGAAGAGCTACACTGTTAGCATCGGCAAATATCTGCATCAACTGCAGTGGGAAGAAGAAAGGCATTTTCAGATTGGATATGACCCAAGTGTTTGACAGTGGAGCCATGTCAGCAATTCTCTCCCCTAATTTCAGGGCTGTAAGTCAGATCCTCAGCTCTCAGCCCAGATGAACTCAGGTGACTTAGCTATAATAAAGCACTTGTGCATCTATCTATCATGTAAAGTCCACAAAATGCATTTATCAGATATATACCTAACACATCCTAATGGTAGTTT
The DNA here is from genome assembly GCF_965152235.1 of Eretmochelys imbricata. Taxonomy (NCBI): domain Eukaryota; kingdom Metazoa; phylum Chordata; order Testudines; family Cheloniidae; genus Eretmochelys; species Eretmochelys imbricata. Next base: position 220,835,359 of record NC_135573.1, on the reverse strand, counting down.
ACAGAGTTAGAATGTGTTCAACCAAGAGATACCATTTTAGGGCCAAACTCAGAGGTGATGTAAATAGTGGTATATATAACCCCTACATAAGATAGTGTAAATATTTAATAATAAAAAGGTGCGTGGCCCTTACTTTCCCTCTGCCTGACCTTCTTAAACCCTCCTATTGCTTGCCCTCCAGCTACAAGCCCAATTTTCCATCCTTTCAGACTGTATGGTACACCAACTTAAATTTACCTACGCTGGCTAACGGATATGCAACCTGCACCATAACAGAGATCATCTTTGAAATAAATATGAATCCAACCTGTCTATTCCTGAAAGCACACAAGAACCCAGATAGAATAAATGCTTCACATATGAGCGTACTCTTTTACTAAAGTGTCCTATTGTGACAAAATTAAACAGTAAATGTGAAAAATCCAAAGTAATATTCAAACATGAGTTTCAAATTCTAATTCAGACTTTGATTCTACTTCATTGGCAAGTACAACCCCACAACTACTTTAAGTTTTTACTTTCTCATTCAACTCAAAAGTTAGAATAATTAATTCCCAAGAACAATCATTAGATAGTGATAAACTGACAACTAAAATAAAGTCACTTTCTATTTATAAAAAAGTGTCTAAAAACTGTGGTCACCTAGACATTTAACAGTATTTTCCATGTGGGATGAGGGCTGCTGTTTTTGATTTCTCATTAATTGTCTTGATTATCAAGCACATGACTTATCTATAATAAAGCATCAATAATTTTTGCTTTCTGGTCGTAACAATAGGCCCCAATAATTATGAAAATAGCCTCTAAATGCCTATGTGCCTTGCTAACCACAGGTGCTACCAAATTAACTAATGAGAATTTTCTTAAACTAGATTTTAACTAATAGCTTTGGAATGTATTATTTTCTGTTTTCTTAATATTTGTGCCCTGAACAGAAGCAGTATAGCCAAGTTCTGAATGTACAATTCATATGTTAACCTCAATAAAACCGATCAAGAGTTCATAAGTAAAAAAAAAAAAAAAAATTGCACTTTTATAAATCGGCCCAACAACTTACCTCAAAGCTGACATATGACCTTATATGTCAGTTTAATTCTGTTCTGCTTCAAAACAACAATAACCTGGTCACAAAGAATTAAAGATCCTTCAAGGCTTACCTTCCTAGCCACATCCCCACCTTACCATTTGTCACCAGTACTTCATATCCTGTCTAAAACGTAGACTGCAAGCTATTTAGGCCAGGAGCAACATATTTGTTTATTGTCTGTAAAGCATCTAGGACACGTTAGCAAAAAAGTATAGTCTACATTTATGAATAAAAGAGGTCCCTGCCTAGGATTCTGATACAGCCAGCGTACAGTAACGCAGTCAGTATCTCTTTCATGCCGCTGCCTTGTTCTGCAGAATATAAGCTTTCCCATTTTTAAAAGCAGTACATCTCGTCATTATAGTGGCTGACATAGCCTCGAAACCATTACAAGTTTCTGTGATCTCAATATGGGCTAAGTCAAATGCCCATGATAATACTTTTAACTATCAACAATATTAACTCACTTCTCATCAAAGCATCCAACAGAGGAGAGAGAGACCCATATTACAAGGATCTGCAAAATCTTCTGAGTGTGACAGGTCATTGTGACACCATCTGTGAGCGAATCTGGGAGAAAATGGCAACTTTTTCCCCACCAGTCAAGGAGCCAAACACGAGGGGACCAGCAGTGCCCAGATACATGAACTCCCTTCAAGGCTGCACCAAGCTCAAAGAGCTCAGCAGGACTTATGAGCCGAGAGTGCATGTACAGTGATATTTTGAACATCTGCACAATTTACTGAGAGTAGTATCTTATGTGAATGGAGCTTATTTTGTGGGAAGAACTCCGCTCCCTTCAAATCTGAACTCTATCCTTGTTCTTTACACCTTTTAAAGTGTAGAAAAGTGACTAAAAATTGCATTGTGGGGAGATGCCAATGACTTCCCTGGCAAATATACTGAGTTTACAAATACAGATGTTATTCTAACTGCACACTACGCTCTTTTCTCTTTGCACATCACCAATAATAAAAGAGCTAAATCCAAATTAGACTGTCAGTGACATGTGAGCAAGCCCATTGCCATCAACGGGGAGCTGATTAGAAATCAGTAAGCTCTGTTGATGATGCTCAGGAAGGAATAGAATCTCTCTCAGCTGCACTGGCATGGTCAACAAGGAAAAAAAATAAAAGGAATAAAAAGCTTATTTTTGTACCAAAAGTCATCAGATAAACACTCAAACTGCACAGGCAGCAGATGTATTGAGAAAGAATGTGTTATTGTTCCGAGCAGAACCAGACTTCACTGTAAGCAAGGCAATCATACGCTGCGGCAGCGCAGCTTGTTACAGTGAAAATTCAGATGTCTGAGTAAATCTTTGCATACAACACCTGAGTTTCAAAACCCAGACTGCATTTAAACAGCAATCACACTGCATTTAAAATGCAATTGACACAGGTTACAAAAGTAGAAACAATGAATGAATTACCAGCCTAAAGTAGGTTTCAGAGTAGCAGCTGTGTTAGTCTGTATCCGCAAAAAGAAAAGGAGGTCTTGTAGCACCTTAGAGACTAACCAATTTATTTGAGCATAAGCTTTCGTGAGTTACAGCTCACTTCATTGGATGCATTCAGTGGAAAATACAGTGGGGAGATTTATATACATAGAGAACATGAAATAATGGGTGTTACCATACACACTGTAACAAGAGTGATCACTTAAGGTGAGCTATTACCATCAGGAGAGCGGGGTTGGGGGGGGAGGGAACCTTTTGTAGTGATAATCAAGGTGGGCCATTTCCAGCAGTTGACAAGAACTTCTGAGGAACAGTGTGGGGAGGGGGGGAATAAATATGGGGAAATAGTTTTACTTTGTGTAATGACCCATCCACCCAAGTACTCATCTAGCCTGAAACTGCCATAGCTGGGAAACCATGGAAGCTCTGATCCTCCCCGATGTTGCTTCCTATTTCAAGGGAGAAGGAATCTCCTTCAGTTGTGGCCCAAATTTTTTCCCCTTACATGGCTACCTGAGACCATTCCTCTCTTCACGGTGAACAAAACTCTTCCAGCCCCTAATATTATATATGCTGATACAGACCAGTAATCAAGCAGTTTGCAAACACCTAAAAGATAATAAGGTGATTAACAGTCACTATGGTCTGTCAAGAACAAATCATGTCAAACCAACCTAATAGCTTTCTTTGACAGGGTAACAAGCCTTGTGGATGGGGGGAAGTGGTAGATGTGTCATATCTTGACTTCAGTAAGGCCTTGGACACAGTCTCGCATGACCTTCTCATAAAACAAACTAGGGAAATACAACCTACATGGAGTTATATGGTGGGTACAAAACTAGTTGGAAAACCGTTCTCAGAAAGTAGTCATCAGTGGCTGACATTCAAGCTGGCAGGGCATATTGAGTGGGGTCCTGCGGGGATCAGTTCTGGGTCTGGTCCTGTTCTAGATCTTCATCAATGATTTATATAATGGCATAGAGGGTACACTTATAAAGTTTGAGGACGATACCAAGTAAGGAGGGGTTGCAAGCGCTTTGGTAGATGGGATTAAAATTCAAAATGATCTAGACCAACTGGAGAAATGATCTGAAATAAACAGGATGAAATTCAATTAGGACAAATGCAAAGTACTCCACTTAGGAAGGGACTATCAGCTGCACACAAAATGGGAAAATGACTGCCTACGAAGGAGTACTGCAGAAAGGGACCTGGGGGGTCATAGTGGATCGCAAGCTAAGAATGCGTCAGTGAAACACTATTGCAAGAAAAGCAAACATCATTCTGGGATATATTAGCAGGAGTGTTGTAAACAAGACACGAGAAGTAATTCTTCCGCTCTACTCTATGCTGATTAGGCCTCAACTGGAATACTGTATCCAGTTCTGGGAGCCACATTTCAGGAAGATGTGGACAAATTGGAGAAAGTCCAGAAAAGAGCAACAAAAATGATGAAAGGTCTAGAAAACGTGACTTATGAGGGAAGATTGAAAAAAATTGGGTTTGTTTATTAGTCTGGAGAAGAGAAGCCTGAGAGGGGACATAACAGTTTTCAAGTACATCAAAAGCTGTTACAAGAAGAAAGGAGAAAAATTATTCTCCTTAACCTCTGAGGATAGGACAAGAAGCAATGGGCTTAAAATTGCAGCAAGGATGGTTTAGGTTGGACATTAGGAAAAACTTCCTAACTGTCAGGGTGGTTAAGCACTGGAATAAATTGCCCAGGGAGGCTGTGGAATCTCCTTTACTGGAGGTTTTTAAGAGCAGGTTAGACAAACACTCACCAGGGATGGTCTACATAAAACTTAGGCCTTCCATGGACTGGACTTAGACCTCTCAAGGTCCCTTCCACCCTATGATTCTGTCATTCTACTGTGGCCCTCTCCCTCCCCCAGCTCATGATTGGGAGTGTAGGAGGCTCCTCCACCTAACTTTGTTTCTAAAAAGCACACACAAAAACCCTAAATGAACAACTTGCTCCAGCAATTCAGCCCTGGAGCCACTCAAGGGATGTTATTACAGCTCAAATGCAGTAATATCAACTGGTAAGGAGAGGAAGGAAAGAGAAATGAAGCTGCTCATTTACACACACTCCCAACATCCAAGCAGATTATTTGCACTCATCTTTTCCTTACCGACTATATCGACCTTCGCTAAACAGGAGCACAGACAGCATAAATGGTCTTTTGAGGCTTATACATCCCATACCACCATGTACACAGAGAGCTGAAGAGAGCGCAGAGTCATGTAATAATACGTACATTTCATTAGATCTGCTATGAAATTACAAGTTGTACAGGAACTTCTGTTATTGTCCCCAAAGTCAAACGTACTAACCCCAATCCCAAGTCTATTAATTTGGGTCAGTATATCTGTTTTTGATTTCTAAATATTTTAATGCATCTGATTCAACAGTATCATGATAAAAAATCCTATTGCACACCAAATGCCATCTATATCAAAAGCTACCAAGCTAAATATAAAAAAAGTCTGTTGATAACCACATCATATTCATGGTTCTACTCTCTTACCACTATTATCTCCCTCCTTTCTCTATACTTCTAAAGCCACATCATCATCATCTGCAGGGTATTAGATTTCTCCCAACTGACTGACATGCATGGACTTAGGCAACAATCTTCTCTGTGCGGTGTTTCGATCAATGTTGCACTAAAATTGATTAGCACTGTTAGACAAGTGTGCAGCAGACCGCTAGGCTAATCAAGGTAAACCTAACCATACACTCACATGAAATTAAAGATTCCTTCTGCTGCAAAAGTCAGTTCACATTTCAACATATAAATAAGCCAATCACTAACATGTCAAAAATAGGCAGAGTGTGCTGTGGCACCTTATAGATTATAAGGTACCACAGGACTCTTTGCCGCTTTTACAGATCCAGACTAACACAGCTCTGATGCATGTCAAAAATACAGCATCAAATTATTTGCGAGAGTAGTTTTATTTTGTGTTTCAAGTTCCATGAAAAATTCAGTCCAAATTCTTGCTTCCGAGCTTAGGTTCAAATCTACAGACTATACTGGAGAGAGGGGGAAACCATCTGAACAGTTTATCATAGAAATAAAGAGGATCAACAGTTCCAAGTGGAAAAGGAAAAAAGGTTTCTCGTTCCTCCAATCCAATACTTGATTTGCTGATTTATTTCTAAAATGTATCATCTGATTACTATTCTGAATTTAAGAAATTGAAGGGACATCATTCAGGTTAGTAGTCACAACATTTAATTTACTTCTGTTCATTTTCAAAGTTTATATAGTTGTGTGTGTGTGTGTGTGTGTGTGTGTGTGTGTGTGCGCGCGCACTCCCCATTCTCAAACACTTTCTTTCTAAAGAGAAAAAAATGCCAGCAGCCCACTCCTTATGAGCAATTTTATCTTACCACACATTAGTTTTTGTGTAGGCCAGAGTAACATTTTTGGTAAAGAACGTGATTTCAGTCATATACCTCTACATTTTACAATATTGTAAATAGTATGAAATTATTTCAAAATGCTAAAGAAAATGCACTGGCAGTGTTCGTTTAAGTACTTTAACAAAGCTTCAGTTTAAATTGTTTTATTACAATGCAATTCAAGATAAAGTACTCATAAGAGCAGATTCATCTCCCTGCAAATGATTGAGATATAGAGATGTTCTGTTTCCAGAACAGACTATGCATCAGAAAAATGCATCTTTACTTTTTCATTGACTGCAGATATCTCACCTCCTCTATCACTGGCTCTGAAGACTAACCAGTAACCCCTAGACCAGTGGTTCTCAAACTAGGGCCGCTGCTTGTTCAGGGAAAGCCCCTAGCAGGCCAGGCTGGTTTGTTTACCTGCCGCGTCCGCAGGTTCGGCCAATCGTGGCTCCCACTGGC